>NC_141685.1:1186276599-1186876599 GCF_964263255.1 Lissotriton vulgaris | reverse complement strand
GTTGATGGACAGAATGCAGAACAATGTCTTACATTCACCCCAGTACAAAGATCTGGGCCTAAATCCATCATTTTTTTGCACTCCACACCACCCTAGGTCAGACAATGGCTACATGCAAATCAGCCTTGACCCTGTGCCTCATG
This sequence comes from Lissotriton vulgaris, assembly GCF_964263255.1. Taxonomy (NCBI): domain Eukaryota; kingdom Metazoa; phylum Chordata; class Amphibia; order Caudata; family Salamandridae; genus Lissotriton; species Lissotriton vulgaris. The sequence continues at coordinate 1,186,876,456 of NC_141685.1, read as the reverse complement.
GGAACAGTCCAGCCCGAACTACCAAGCCATGTCTTTCCTAGACCGGAATCAAGCATCCAAGGAACGGTTTCTGGCTATCAGCCTTCTTCAGCCTGGATAGCTTGACTCCAGTGATGTGGAGAGCCTGGGACTCACGTCTGAGCATACCCAGCCCACTCGGGCTGAAAATTGCAAAAAACACAGTTGATGGACAGAATGCAGAACAATGTCTTACATTCACCCCAGTACAAAGATCTGGGCCTAAATCCATCGTTTTTTTCACTCTACACCACCCTAGGTCAGATAATGGCTATATGCAAATCAGCCTTGACCCTGTGCCTCATGGGAACAGTCCAGCCCGAACTACCAAGCCATGTCTTTCCTAGACCTGAATGAAGCATCCAAGGACCGGTTTCTGGCTATCAGCCTTCTTCAGCCTGGATAGCTTGACTCCAGTAGTGTGGAGAGCCTGGGACTCACGTCTGAGCATACCCAGCCCACTCGGGTGAAAATTGCAAAAAACACAGTTGATGGACAGAATGCAGAACAATGTCTTACATTCACCCCAGTACAAAGATCTGGCCTAAATCCATCGTTTTTTTGCACTCCACACCACCCTAGGTCAGACAATGTCTATATGCAAATCAGCCTTGACCCTGTGCCTCATGGGAACAGTCCAGCCCGAACTACCAAGCCATATCTTTCCTAGACCGGAATCAAGCATCCAAGGAACGGTTTCTGGCTATCAGCCTTCTTCAGCCTGTATAGCTTGACTCCAGTGATGTGGAGAGCCTGGGACTCACGTCTGAGCATACCCAGCCCACTCGGGCTGAAAATTGCAAAAAACACAGTTGATGGACAGAATGCAGAACAATGTCTTACATTCACCCCAGTACAAAGATCTGGGCCTAAATCCATCGTTTTTTTCACTCTATACCACCCTAGGTCAGATAATGGCTATATGCAAATCAGCCTTGACCCTGTGCCTCATGGGAACAGTCCAGCCCGAACTACTAAGCCATGTCTTTCCTAGACCGGAATGAAGCATCCAAGGACCGGTTTCTGGCTATCAGCCTTCTTCAGCCTGGATAGCTTGACTCCAGTAATGTGGAGAGCCTGGGACTCACGTCTGAGCATACCCAGCCCACTCGTGGTGAAAATTGCAAAAAACACAGTTGATGGACAGAATGCAGAACAATGTCTTAAATTCACCCCAGTACAAAGATCTGGGCCTACATCCATCATTTTTTGCACTCCACACCACCCTAGGTCAGACAATGGCTACATGCAAATCAGCCTTGACCCTGTGCCTCATGGGAACAGTCCAGCCCGAACTACCAAGCCATGTCTTTCCTAGACCGGAATCAAGCATCCAAGGACCGGTTTCTGGCTATCAGCCTTCTTCAGCCTGGATAGCTTGACTCCAGTGATGTAGAGAGCCTGGGACTCACGTCTGAGCATACCCAGCCCACTCGGGCTGAAAATTGCAAAAAACACAGTTGATGGACAGAATGCAGAACAATGTCTTACATTCACCCCAGTACAAAGATCTGGGCCTAAATCCATCGTTTTTTTCACTCTACACCACCCTAGGTCAGACAATGGCTATATGCAAATCAGCCTTGACCCTGTGCCTCATGGGAACAGTCCAGCCGAACTACCAGGCCATGTCTTTCCTAGACCGGAATGAAGCATCCAAGGACCGGTTTCTGGCTATCAGCCTTCTTCAGCCTGGATAGCTTGACTCCAGTGGTGTGGAGAGCCTGGGACTCACGTCTGAGCATACCCAGCCCACTCGGGTGAAAATTGCAAAAAACACAGTTGATGGACAGAATGCAGAACAATGTCTTACATTCACCCCAGTACAAAGATCTGGGCCTAAATCCATCGTTTTTTTGCACTCCACACCACCCTAGGTCAGACAATGTCTATATGCAAATCAGCCTTGACCCTGTGCCTCATGGGAACAGTCCAGCCCGAACTACCAAGCCATGTCTTTCCTAGACCGGAATCAAGCATCCAAGGCCGGTTTCTGGCTATCAGCCTTCTTCAGCCTGGATAGCTTGACTCCAGTGATGTGGAGAGCCTGGGACTCACGTCTGAGCATACCCAGCCCACTCGGGTGAAAATTGCAAAAAACACAGTTGATGGACAGAATGCAGAACAATGTCTTACATTCACCCCAGTACAAAGATCTGGGCCTAAATCCATCGTTTTTTTGCACTCCACACCACCCTAGGTCAGACAATGGCTATATGCAAATCAGCCTTGACCCTGTGCCTCATGGGAACAGTCCAGCCTGAACTAAAAAGCCATGTCTTTCCTAGACCAGAATCAAATCAAGCATCCAAGGACCGGTTTCTGGCTATCAGCCTTCTTCAGCCTGGATAGCTTGACTCCAGTGATGTGAAGAGCCTGGGACTCATGTCTGAGCATACCCAGCCCACTCGGGGTGAAAACTGCAAAAAACACAGTTGATGGACAGAATGCAGAACAATGTCTTACATTCACCCCAGTACAAAGATCTGGGCCTAAATCCATTGTTTTTTTTGCACTCCACACCACCCTAGGTCAGACAATGGCTATATGCAAATCAGCCTTGACCCTGTGCCTCATGGGAACAGTCCAGCCCGAACTACCAAGCCATGTCTTTTCTAGACCGGAATCAAGCATCCAAGGACCGATTTCTGGCTATCAGCCTTCTTCAGCCTGGATAGCTTGACTCCTGTGATGTGGAGAGCCTGGGACTCACGTCTGAGCATATCCAGCCCACTCGGGGTGAAAATTGCAAAAAACACAGTTGATGGACAGAATGAAGAACAATGTCTTACATTCAATCCAGTACAAAGATCTGGGCCTAAATCAATTGTTTTTTTGCACCCCACACCATCCTAGGTCAGACAATGGCTATATGCAAATCAGCCTTGACCCTGTGCCTCATGGGAACAGTCCAGCCCGAACTACCAAGCCATGTCTTTCCTAGACCGGAATCAAGCATCCAAGGACCGGTTACTGGCTATCAGCCTTCTTCAGCCTGGATAGCTTGACTCCAGTGATGAGGAGAGCCTGGGACTCACGTCTGAGCATACCCAGCACACTCGGGGTGAAAATTGCAAAAAACACAGTTTATGGACAGAATGCAGAACAATGTCTTACATTCACCCCAGTACAAAGATCTGGGCCTAAATCCATCGTTTTTTTGCACTCCACACCACCCTAGGTCAGACAGTGGCTATATGCAAATAAGCCTTGACCCTGTGCCTCATGGGAACAGTCCAGCCCGAACTACCAAGCCATGTCTTTCCGAGACCGGAATCAAGCATCCAAGGACCGGTTTCTGGCTATCAGCCTTCTTCAGCCTGGATAGCTTGACTCCAGTGATGTGGAGAGCCTGGGACTCACGTCTGAGCATACCCAGCCCACTCGGGGTGAAAATTGCAAAAAACACAGTTGATGGACAGAATGCAAAACAATGTCTTACATTCACCCCAGTACAAAGATCTGGGCCTAAATCCATCGTTTTTTTGCACTCCACACCACCCTAGGTCAGACATTGGCTATATGCAAATCAGCCTTGACCCTGTGCCTCATGGGAACAGTCCAGCCCGAACTACCAAGCCATGTCTTTTCTAGACCGGAATCAAGCATCCAAGGACCGATTTCTGGCTATCAGCCTTCTTCAGCCTGGATAGCTTGACTCCAGTGATGTGGAGAGCCTGGGACTTTTCTTCTGAGCATACCCAGCCCACTCAGGGTGAAAATTGTAAAAAACACAGTTGATTGACAGAATGCAGAACAATGTCTTACATTCACCCCAGTACAAAGATCTGGGCCTAAATCCATCGTTTTTTTGCACTCCACACCACCCTAGGTCAGACAATGGCTATATGCAAATCAGCCTTGACCCTGTGCCTCATGGGAAAAGTCCAGCCTGAACTACCAAGCCATGTCTTTCCTAGACCGGAATCAAGCATCCAAGGACCAGTTTCTGGCTATCAGCCTTCTTCAGCCTGGATAGGTTGACTCCAGTGATGTGGAGAGCCTGGGACTCACGTCTGAGCATACCCAGCCCACTCGGGGTGAAAATTGCAAATAAAACAGTTGATGGACAGAATGCAGAACAATGTCTTACATTCACCCCAGTACAAAGATCTGGGCCTAAATCCATCGGTTTTTTTGCACTCCACACCACCCTAGGTCAGACAATGGCTATATGCAAATCAGCCTTGACCCTGTGCCTCATGGGAACAGTCCAGCCCAAACTACCAAGCCATGTCTTTCCTAGACCGGAATCAAGCATCCAAGGACCGATTTCTTGCTATCAGCCTTCTTCAGCCTGGATAGATTGACTCCAGTGATGTGGAGAGCCTGGGACTCACGTCTGAGCATACCCAGCCCACTCTGGGTGAAAATTGCAAAAAACACAGTTGATGGACAGAATGCAGAACAATGTCTTACATTCACCCCAGTACAAAGATCTGGGCCTAAATCCATTGTTTTTTTGCACTCCACACCATCCTAGGTCAGACAATGGCTATATGCAAATCAGCCTTGACCCTGTGCCTCATGGGAACAGTCCAGCCCGAACTACCAAACCATGTCTTTCCTAGACCGGAATCAAGCATCCAAGGACCGGTTACTGGCTATCAGCCTTCTTCAGCCTGGATAGCTTGACTCCAGTGATGAGGAGAGCCTGGGACTCACGTCTGAGCATACCCAGCACAGTCGGGGTGAACATTGCAAAAAACACAGATGATGGACAAAATGCAGAACAATGTCTTACATTCACCCCAGTACAAAGATCTGGGCCTAAATCCATCATTTCTTTGCACTCCACACCACCCTAGGTCAGACAATGGCTATATGCAAATCAGCCTTGACCCTGTGCCTCATGGGAACAGTCCAGCCTGAACTACCAAGCCATGTCTTTTCTAGACCGGAATCAAGCATCCAAGGACCGGTTTCTGGCTATCAGCCTTCTTCAGCCTGGATAGCTTGACTCCAGTGATGTGGAGAGCCTGGGACTCACGTCTGAGCATACCCAGCCCACTCGGGGTGAAAATTGCAAAAAACACAGTTGATGGACAGAATGCAGAACAATGCCTTACATTCACCCCAGTACAAAGATCTGGGCCTAAATCCATTGTTTTTTTTGCACTCCAAACCACCCTAGGTCAGACAATGGCTATATGCAAATCAGCCTTGACCCTGTGCCTCATGGGAACAGTCCAGCCCGAACTACCAAGCCATGTCTTTCCTAGACCGGAATCAAGCATCCAAGGACCGATTTCTGGCAATCAGCCTTCTTCAGCCTGGATAGCTTGACTCCAGTGATGTGGAGAGCCTGGGACTCACGTCTGAGCATACCCAGCCCACTCTGGCTGAAAATTGCAAAAAACACAGTTGATGGACAGAATGCAGAACAATGTCTTACATTCACCCCAGTACAAAGATCTGGGCCTAAATCCATCGTTTTTTTGCACTCCACACCACCCTAGGTCAGACATTGGCTATATGCAAATCAGCCTTGACCCTGTGCCTCATGGTAACAGTCCAGCCCGAACTAAAAAGCCATGTCTTTCCTAGACCGGAATCAAGCATCCAAGGACCTGTTTCTGGCTATCAGCCTTCCTCAGCCTGGATAGCTTGACTCCAGTGATGTGGAGAGCCTGGGACTCACGTCTGAGCATACCCAGCCCACTCGGGGTGAAAATTGCAAAAAACACAGTTGATGGACAGAATGCAGAACAATGTCTTACATTCACCCCAGTACAAAGATCTGGGCCTAAATCCATTGTTTTTTTGCATTCCACACCACCCTAGGTCAGACAATTGCTATATGCAAATCAGCCTTGACCCTGTGCCTCATGGGAACAGTCCAGCCCGAACTACCAAGCCATGTCTTTCCTAACTGGAATCAAGAATCCAAGGACCGGTTTCTGGCTAGCAGCCTTCTTCAGCCTGGATGGCTTGACTCCAGTGATGTGGAGAGCCTGGGACTCACGTCTGAGCATACCCAGCCCACTCGGGGTGAAAATTGCAAAAAACACAGTTGATGGACAGAATGCAGAACAATGTCTTACATTCACCCCAGTACAAAGATCTGGGCCTTAATCCATTGTTTTTTTGCACTCCACACCACCCTAGGTCAGACAATGGCTACATGCAAATCAGCCTTGACCCTGTGCCTCATGGGAACAGTCCAGCCCGAACTACCAAGCCATGTCTTTCCTAGACTGGAATCAAGCATCCAAGGACCGGTTTCTGGCTAGCAGCCTTCTTCAGCCTGGATGGCTTGACTCCAGTGATGTGTAGAGCCTGGGACTCACGTATGAGCATACCCAGCCCACTCGGGGTGAAAGTTGCAAAAAACACAGTTGATTGACATAATGCAGAACAAAGTCTTACATTGACCCCAGTACAAAGATCTGGGCCTAAATCCATCGTTTTTTTGCACTCCACACCACCCTAGGTCAGACAATGGCTATATGCAAATCAGCCTTGACCCTGTGCCTCATGGGAACATTCCAGCCCGAACTACCAAGCCATGTCTTTCCTAGACCGGAATCAAGCATCCAAGGACCGATTTCTGGCTATCAGCCTTCTTCAGCCTGGATAGCTTGACTCCAGTGATGTGGAGAGCCTGGGACTCACGTCTGAGCATACCCAGCCCACTCTGGGTGAAAATTGCAAAAAACAGTTGATGGACAGAATGCAGAACAATGTCTTACATTCACCCCAGTACAAAGATCTGGGCCTAAATCCATTGTTTTTTTGCACTCCACACCATCCTAGGTCAGACAATGGCTATATGCAAATCAGCCTTGACCCTGTGCCTCATGGGAACAGTCCAGCCCGAACTACCAAGCCATGTCTTTCCTAGACTGGAATCAAGCATCCAAGGACCGGTTACTGGCTATCAGCCTTCTTCAGCCTGGATAGCTTGACTCCAGTGATGAGGAGAGCCTGGGACTCACATCTGAGCATACCCAGCACACTCGGGGTGAAAATTGCAAAAAACACAGTTGATGGACAGAATGCAGAACAATGTCTTACATTCACCCCAGTACAAAGATCTGGGCCTAAATCCATCGTTTTTTTGCACTCCACACCACCCTAGGTCAGACAATGGCTATATGCAAATCAGCCTTGACCCTGTGCCTCATGGGAACAGTCCAGCCCGAACTACCAAGCCATGTCTTTCCTAGACCAGAATCAAGCATCCAAGGACCGGTTTCTGGCTATCAGCCTTCTTCAGCCTGGATAGCTTGACTCCAGTGATGTGGAGAGCCTGGGACTCACGTCTGAGCATACCCAGCCCACTCGGGTGAAAATTGCAAAAAACACAGTTGATGGACAGAATGCAGAACAATGTCTTACATTCACCCCAGTACAAAGATCTGGGCCTAAATCCATCGTTTTTTTGCACTCCACACCACCCTAGGTCAGACAATGTCTATATGCAAATCAGCCAGGACCCTGTGCCTCATGGGAGCAGTCCAGCCCGAACTACCAAGCCATGTCTTTCCTAGACCGGAATCAAGCATCCAAGACCAGTTTCTGGCTATCAGCCTTCTTCAGCCTGGATAGCTTGACTCCAGTAATGTGGAGAGCCTGGGACTCACGTCTGAGCATACCCAGCCCACTCGGGGTGAAAATTGCAAAAAACAAAGTTGATGGACAGAATGCAGAACAATGTCTTACATTCACCCCAGTACAAAGATCTGGGCCTAAATACATGATTTTTTTGCACTCCACACCACCCTATGTCAGACAATGGCTATATGCAAATCAGCCTTGACCCTGTGCCTCATGGGAACAGTCCAGTCCGAACTACCAAGCCATGTCTTTCCTAGACCGGAATCAAGCATCCAAGGACCGGTTTCTGGCTATCAGCCTTCTTCAGCCTGGATAGCTTGACTCCAGTGATGTGAAGAGCCTGGGACTCATGTCTGAGCATACCCAGCCCACTCGGGCTGAAAATTGCAAAAAACACAGTTGATGGACAGAATGCAGAACAGTGTCTTACATTCACCCCAGTACAAAGATCTGGGCCTAAATCCATCGTTTTTTTCACTCTACACCACCCTAGGTCAGACAATGGCTATATGCAAATCAGCCTTGACCCTGTGCCTCATGGGAACAGTCCAGCCCGAACTACCAAGCCATGTCTTTCCTAGACCTGAATCAAGCATCCAAGGACCGGTTTCTGGCTATAAGCCTTCTTCAGCCTGGATAGCTTGACTCCAGTGATGGGGAGAGCCTGGGACTCACGTCTGAGCATACCCAGCCCACTCGGGTGAAAATTGCAAAAAACACAGTTGATGGACAGAATGCAGAACAATGTCTTACATTCACCCTAGTACAAAGATCTGGGCCTAAATCCATCGTTTTTTTGCACTCCACACCACCCTAGGTCAGACAATGTCTATGTGCAAATCAGCCTTGACCCTGTGCTTCATGGGAACAGTCCAGCCCGAACTACCAAGCGATGTCTTTCCTAGACCGGAATCAAGCATCCAAGACCGGTTTCTGGCTATCAGCCTTCTTCAGCCTGGATAGCTTGACTCCAGTAATGTGGAGAGCCTGGGACTCACGTCTGAGCATACCCAGCCCACTCGGGCTGAAAATTGCAAAAAACACAGTTGATGGACAGAATGCAGAACAATGTCTTACATTCACCCCAGTACAAAGATCTGGGCCTAAATCCATCATTTTTTTGCACTCCACACCACTCTAGGTCAGACAATGGCTATATGCAAATCAGCCTTTACCCTGTGCCTCATGGGAACAGTCCAGCCTGAACTAAAAAGCCATGTCTTTCCTAGACCAGAATCAAGCATGCAAGGACCAGTTTCTGGCTATCAGCCTTCCTCAGCCTGGATAGCTTGACTCCAGTGATGTGGAGAGCCTGGGACTCACGTCTGAGCATACCCAGCCCACTCGGGGTGAACATTGCAAAAAACACAGTTGATTGACAGAATGCAGAACAATGTCGTACATTCACCCCAGTACAAAGAGCTGGGCCTAAATCCATCGTTTTTTTGCACTCCACACCACCCTAGGTCAGACAATGGCTATATGCAAATCAGCCTTGACCCTGTGCCTCATGGAAACAGTCCAGCCCGAACTACCAAGCCATGTTTTTCCTAGACCGGAATCAAGCATCCAAGGACCGGTTTCTGGCTATCAGCCTTCTTCAGCCTGGATAGCTTGACTCCAGTGATGTGGAGAGCCTGGGACTCACGTCTGAGCATACCCAGCCCACTCGGAGTGAAAATTGCAAAAAACACAGTTGATGGACAGAATGCAGAACAATGTCTTACATTCACTCGGTACAAAGATCTGGGCCTAAATCCATCGTTTTTTTGCACTCCACACCACCCTAGGTCAGACAATGGCTATATGCATCTCAGCCTTGACCCTGTGCCTCATGGGAACAGTCCAGCCCGAACTACCAAGCCATGTCTTTCCTAGACCGGAATCAAGCATCCAAGGACCGGTTTCTGGCTATCAGCCTTCTTCAGCCTGGATAGCTTGACTCCAGTGATGTGAAGAGCCTGGGACTCACGTCTGAGCATACCCAGCCCACTCGGGTGAAAATTGCAAAAAAAACACAGTTGATGGACAGAATGCAGAACAATGTCTTACATTCACCCCAGTACAAAGATCTGGGCCTAAATCCATCTTTTTTTTGCACTCCACACCACCCTAGGTCGGACAATGGCTACATGCAAATCAGCCTTGACCCTGTGCCTCATGGGAACAGTCCAGCCCGAACTACCAAGCCATGTCTTTCCTAGACCGGAATCAAGCATCCAAGGACCGGTTTCTGGCTATCAGCCTTCTTCAGCCTGGATAGCTTGACTCCAGTGGTGTGGAGAGCCTGGGACTCACGTCTGAGCATACCCAGCCCACTCGGGTGAAAATTGCAAAAAACACAGTTGATGGACAGAATGCAGAACAATGTCTTACATTCACCCCAGTACAAAGATCTGGGCCTAAATCCATCGTTTTTTTGCACTCCACACCACCCTAGGTCAGACACTGTCTATATGCAAATCAGCCTTGACCCTGTGCCTCATGGGAACAGTCCAGCCCGAACTACCAAGCCATGTCTTTCCTAGACCGGAATCAAGCATCCAAGGCCGGTTTCTGGCTATCAGCCTTCTTCAGCCTGGATAGCTTGACTCCAGTGATGTGGAGAGCCTGGGACTCACGTCTGAGCATACCCAGCCCACTCGGGTGAAAATTGCAAAAAACACAGTTGATGGACAGAATGCAGAACAATGTCTTACATTCACCCCAGTACAAAGATCTGGGCCTAAATCCATCGTTTTTTTGCACTCCACACCACCCTAGGTCAGACAATGGCTATATGCAAATCAGCCTTGACCCTGTGCCTCATGGGAACAGTCCAGCCTGAACTAAAAAGCCATGTCTTTCCTAGACCAGAATCAAATCAAGCATCCAAGGACCGGTTTCTGGCTATCAGCCTTCTTCAGCCTGGATAGCTTGACTCCAGTGATGTGAAGAGCCTGGGACTCACGTCTGAGCATACCCAGCCCACTCGGGGTGAAAACTGCAAAAAACACAGTTGATGGACAGAATGCAGAACAATGTCTTACATTCACCCCAGTACAAAGATCTGGGCCTAAATCCATTGTTTTTTTTGCACTCCACACCACCCTAGGTCAGACAATGGCTATATGCAAATCAGCCTTGACCCTGTGCCTCATGGGAACAGTCCAGCCCGAACTACCAAGCCATGTCTTTTCTAGACCGGAATCAAGCATCCAAGGACCGATTTCTGGCTATCAGCCTTCTTCAGCCTGGATAGCTTGACTCCTGTGATGTGGAGAGCCTGGGACTCACGTCTGAGCATATCCAGCCCACTCGGGGTGAAAATTGCAAAAAACACAGTTGATGGACAGAATGAAGAACAATGTCTTACATTCAATCCAGTACAAAGATCTGGGCCTAAATCAATTGTTTTTTTGCACCCCACACCATCCTAGGTCAGACAATGGCTATATGCAAATCAGCCTTGACCCTGTGCCTCATGGGAACAGTCCAGCCCGAACTACCAAGCCATGTCTTTCCTAGACCGGAATCAAGCATCCAAGGACCGGTTACTGGCTATCAGCCTTCTTCAGCCTGGATAGCTTGACTCCAGTGATGAGGAGAGCCTGGGACTCACGTCTGAGCATACCCAGCACACTCGGGGTGAAAATTGCAAAAAACACAGTTTATGGACAGAATGCAGAACAATGTCTTACATTCACCCCAGTACAAAGATCTGGGCCTAAATCCATCGTTTTTTTGCACTCCACACCACCCTAGGTCAGACAGTGGCTATATGCAAATAAGCCTTGACCCTGTGCCTCATGGGAACAGTCCAGCCCGAACTACCAAGCCATGTCTTTCCGAGACCGGAATCAAGCATCCAAGGACCGGTTTCTGGCTATCAGCCTTCTTCAGCCTGGATAGCTTGACTCCAGTGATGTGGAGAGCCTGGGACTCACGTCTGAGCATACCCAGCCCACTCGGGGTGAAAATTGCAAAAAACACAGTTGATGGACAGAATGCAAAACAATGTCTTACATTCACCCCAGTACAAAGATCTGGGCCTAAATCCATCGTTTTTTTGCACTCCACACCACCCTAGGTCAGACATTGGCTATATGCAAATCAGCCTTGACCCTGTGCCTCATGGGAACAGTCCAGCCCGAACTACCAAGCCATGTCTTTTCTAGACCGGAATCAAGCATCCAAGGACCGATTTCTGGCTATCAGCCTTCTTCAGCCTGGATAGCTTGACTCCAGTGATGTGGAGAGCCTGGGACTTTACTTCTGAGCATACCCAGCCCACTCGGGGTGAAAATTGTAAAAAACACAGTTGATTGACAGAATGCAGAACAATGTCTTACATTCACCCCAGTACAAAGATCTGGGCCTAAATCCATCGTTTTTTTGCACTCCACACCACCCTAGGTCAGACAATGGCTATATGCAAATCAGCCTTGACCCTGTGCCTCATGGGAAAAGTCCAGCCTGAACTACCAAGCCATGTCTTTCCTAGACCGGAATCAAGCATCCAAGGACCAGTTTCTGGCTATCAGCCTTCTTCAGCCTGGATAGGTTGACTCCAGTGATGTGGAGAGCCTGGGACTCACGTCTGAGCATACCCAGCCCACTCGGGGTGAAAATTGCAAATAAAACAGTTGATGGACAGAATGCAGAACAATGTCTTACATTCACCCCAGTACAAAGATCTGGGCCTAAATCCATCGTTTTTTTTGCACTCCACACCACCCTAGGTCAGACAATGGCTATATGCAAATCAGCCTTGACCCTGTGCCTCATGGGAACAGTCCAGCCCAAACTACCAAGCCATGTCTTTCCTAGACCGGAATCAAGCATCCAAGGACCGATTTCTTGCTATCAGCCTTCTTCAGCCTGGATAGATTGACTCCAGTGATGTGGAGAGCCTGGGACTCACGTCTGAGCATACCCAGCCCACTCTGGGTGAAAATTGCAAAAAACACAGTTGATGGACAGAATGCAGAACAATGTCTTACATTCACCCCAGTACAAAGATCTGGGCCTAAATCCATTGTTTTTTTGCACTCCACACCATCCTAGGTCAGACAATGGCTATATGCAAATCAGCCTTGACCCTGTGCCTCATGGGAACAGTCCAGCCCGAACTACCAAACCATGTCTTTCCTAGACCGGAATCAAGCATCCAAGGACCGGTTACTGGCTATCAGCCTTCTTCAGCCTGGATAGCTTGACTCCAGTGATGAGGAGAGCCTGGGACTCACGTCTGAGCATACCCAGCACAGTCGGGGTGAACATTGCAAAAAACACAGATGATGGACAAAATGCAGAACAATGTCTTACATTCACCCCAGTACAAAGATCTGGGCCTAAATCCATCATTTCTTTGCACTCCACACCACCCTAGGTCAGACAATGGCTATATGCAAATCAGCCTTGACCCTGTGCCTCATGGGAACAGTCCAGCCCGAACTACCAAGCCATGTCTTTTCTAGACCGGAATCAAGCATCCAAGGACCGGTTTCTGGCTATCAGCCTTCTTCAGCCTGGATAGCTTGACTCCAGTGATGTGGAGAGCCTGGGACTCACGTCTGAGCATACCCAGCCCACTCGGGGTGAAAATTGCAAAAAACACAGTTGATGGACAGAATGCAGAACAATGCCTTACATTCACCCCAGTACAAAGATCTGGGCCTAAATCCATTGTTTTTTTTGCACTCCAAACCACCCTAGGTCAGACAATGGCTATATGCAAATCAGCCTTGACCCTGTGCCTCATGGGAACAGTCCAGCCCGAACTACCAAGCCATGTCTTTCCTAGACCGGAATCAAGCATCCAAGGACCGATTTCTGGCAATCAGCCTTCTTCAGCCTGGATAGCTTGACTCCAGTGATGTGGAGAGCCTGGGACTCACGTCTGAGCATACCCAGCCCACTCTGGCTGAAAATTGCAAAAAACACAGTTGATGGACAGAATGCAGAACAATGTCTTACATTCACCCCAGTACAAAGATCTGGGCCTAAATCCATCGTTTTTTTGCACTCCACACCACCCTAGGTCAGACATTGGCTATATGCAAATCAGCCTTGACCCTGTGCCTCATGGTAACAGTCCAGCCCGAACTAAAAAGCCATGTCTTTCCTAGACCGGAATCAAGCATCCAAGGACCTGTTTCTGGCTATCAGCCTTCCTCAGCCTGGATAGCTTGACTCCAGTGATGTGGAGAGCCTGGGACTCACGTCTGAGCATACCCAGCCCACTCGGGGTGAAAATTGCAAAAAACACAGTTGATGGACAGAATGCAGAACAATGTCTTACATTCACCCCAGTACAAAGATCTGGGCCTAAATCCATTGTTTTTTTGCATTCCACACCACCCTAGGTCAGACAATTGCTATATGCAAATCAGCCTTGACCCTGTGCCTCATGGGAACAGTCCAGCCCAAACTACCAAGCCATGTCTTTCCTAACTGGAATCAAGAATCCAAGGACCGGTTTCTGGCTAGCAGCCTTCTTCAGCCTGGATGGCTTGACTCCAGTGATGTGGAGAGCCTGGGACTCACGTCTGAGCATACCCAGCCCACTCGGGGTGAAAATTGCAAAAAACACAGTTGATGGACAGAATGCAGAACAATGTCTTACATTCACCCCAGTACAAAGATCTGGGCCTTAATCCATTGTTTTTTTGCACTCCACACCACCCTAGGTCAGACAATGGCTACATGCAAATCAGCCTTGACCCTGTGCCTCATGGGAACAGTCCAGCCCGAACTACCAAGCCATGTCTTTCCTAGACTGGAATCAAGCATCCAAGGACCGGTTTCTGGCTAGCAGCCTTCTTCAGCCTGGATGGCTTGACTCCAGTGATGTGTAGAGCCTGGGACTCACGTATGAGCATACCCAGCCCACTCGGGGTGAAAGTTGCAAAAAACACAGTTGATTGACATAATGCAGAACAAAGTCTTACATTGACCCCAGTACAAAGATCTGGGCCTAAATCCATCGTTTTTTTGCACTCCACACCACCCTAGGTCAGACAATGGCTATATGCAAATCAGCCTTGACCCTGTGCCTCATGGGAACATTCCAGCCCGAACTACCAAGCCATGTCTTTCCTAGACCGGAATCAAGCATCCAAGGACCGATTTCTGGCTATCAGCCTTCTTCAGCCTGGATAGCTTGACTCCAGTGATGTGGAGAGCCTGGGACTCACGTCTGAGCATACCCAGCCCACTCTGGGTGAAAATTGCAAAAAACAGTTGATGGACAGAATGCAGAACAATGTCTTACATTCACCCCAGTACAAAGATCTGGGCCTAAATCCATTGTTTTTTTGCACTCCACACCATCCTAGGTCAGACAATGGCTATATGCAAATCAGCCTTGACCCTGTGCCTCATGGGAACAGTCCAGCCCGAACTACCAAGCCATGTCTTTCCTAGACTGGAATCAAGCATCCAAGGACCGGTTACTGGCTATCAGCCTTCTTCAGCCTGGATAGCTTGACTCCAGTGATGAGGAGAGCCTGGGACTCACATCTGAGCATACCCAGCACACTCGGGGTGAAAATTGCAAAAAACACAGTTGATGGACAGAATGCAGAACAATGTCTTACATTCACCCCAGTACAAAGATCTGGGCCTAAATCCATCGTTTTTTTGCACTCCACACCACCCTAGGTCAGACAATGGCTATATGCAAATCAGCCTTGACCCTGTGCCTCATGGGAACAGTCCAGCCCGAACTACCAAGCCATGTCTTTCCTAGACCAGAATCAAGCATCCAAGGACCGGTTTCTGGCTATCAGCCTTCTTCAGCCTGGATAGCTTGACTCCAGTGATGTGGAGAGCCTGGGACTCACGTCTGAGCATACCCAGCCCACTCGGGTGAAAATTGCAAAAAACACAGTTGATGGACAGAATGCAGAACAATGTCTTACATTCACCCCAGTACAAAGATCTGGGCCTAAATCCATCGTTTTTTTGCACTCCACACCACCCTAGGTCAGACAATGTCTATATGCAAATCAGCCAGGACCCTGTGCCTCATGGGAGCAGTCCAGCCCGAACTACCAAGCCATGTCTTTCCTAGACCGGAATCAAGCATCCAAGACCAGTTTCTGGCTATCAGCCTTCTTCAGCCTGGATAGCTTGACTCCAGTAATGTGGAGAGCCTGGGACTCACGTCTGAGCATACCCAGCCCACTCGGGGTGAAAATTGCAAAAAACAAAGTTGATGGACAGAATGCAGAACAATGTCTTACATTCACCCCAGTACAAAGATCTGGGCCTAAATACATGATTTTTTTGCACTCCACACCACCCTATGTCAGACAATGGCTATATGCAAATCAGCCTTGACCCTGTGCCTCATGGGAACAGTCCAGTCCGAACTACCAAGCCATGTCTTTCCTAGACCGGAATCAAGCATCCAAGGACCGGTTTCTGGCTATCAGCCTTCTTCAGCCTGGATAGCTTGACTCCAGTGATGTGAAGAGCCTGGGACTCATGTCTGAGCATACCCAGCCCACTCGGGCTGAAAATTGCAAAAAACACAGTTGATGGACAGAATGCAGAACAGTGTCTTACATTCACCCCAGTACAAAGATCTGGGCCTAAATCCATCGTTTTTTTCACTCTACACCACCCTAGGTCAGACAATGGCTATATGCAAATCAGCCTTGACCCTGTGCCTCATGGGAACAGTCCAGCCCGAACTACCAAGCCATGTCTTTCCTAGACCTGAATCAAGCATCCAAGGACCGGTTTCTGGCTATAAGCCTTCTTCAGCCTGGATAGCTTGACTCCAGTGATGGGGAGAGCCTGGGACTCACGTCTGAGCATACCCAGCCCACTCGGGTGAAAATTGCAAAAAACACAGTTGATGGACAGAATGCAGAACAATGTCTTACATTCACCCTAGTACAAAGATCTGGGCCTAAATCCATCGTTTTTTTGCACTCCACACCACCCTAGGTCAGACAATGTCTATGTGCAAATCAGCCTTGACCCTGTGCCTCATGGGAACAGTCCAGCCCGAACTACCAAGCGATGTCTTTCCTAGACCGGAATCAAGCATCCAAGACCGGTTTCTGGCTATCAGCCTTCTTCAGCCTGGATAGCTTGACTCCAGTAATGTGGAGAGCCTGGGACTCACGTCTGAGCATACCCAGCCCACTCGGGCTGAAAATTGCAAAAAACACAGTTGATGGACAGAATGCAGAACAATGTCTT
The DNA here is from genome assembly GCF_964263255.1 of Lissotriton vulgaris. Lineage (NCBI taxonomy): Eukaryota > Metazoa > Chordata > Amphibia > Caudata > Salamandridae > Lissotriton > Lissotriton vulgaris. The sequence goes on along the minus strand of NC_141685.1, from coordinate 1,186,859,680 downwards.
ACATTCACCCCAGTACAAAGATCTGGGCCTAAATCCATCATTTTTTTGCACTCCACACCACTCTAGGTCAGACAATGGCTATATGCAAATCAGCCTTTACCCTGTGCCTCATGGGAACAGTCCAGCCTGAACTAAAAAGCCATGTCTTTCCTAGACCAGAATCAAGCATGCAAGGACCAGTTTCTGGCTATCAGCCTTCCTCAGCCTGGATAGCTTGACTCCAGTGATGTGGAGAGCCTGGGACTCACGTCTGAGCATACCCAGCCCACTCGGGGTGAACATTGCAAAAAACACAGTTGATTGACAGAATGCAGAACAATGTCGTACATTCACCCCAGTACAAAGAGCTGGGCCTAAATCCATCGTTTTTTTGCACTCCACACCACCCTAGGTCAGACAATGGCTATATGCAAATCAGCCTTGACCCTGTGCCTCATGGAAACAGTCCAGCCCGAACTACCAAGCCATGTTTTTCCTAGACCGGAATCAAGCATCCAAGGACCGGTTTCTGGCTATCAGCCTTCTTCAGCCTGGATAGCTTGACTCCAGTGATGTGGAGAGCCTGGGACTCACGTCTGAGCATACCCAGCCCACTCGGAGTGAAAATTGCAAAAAACACAGTTGATGGACAGAATGCAGAACAATGTCTTACATTCACTCGGTACAAAGATCTGGGCCTAAATCCATCGTTTTTTTGCACTCCACACCACCCTAGGTCAGACAATGGCTATATGCATCTCAGCCTTGACCCTGTGCCTCATGGGAACAGTCCAGCCCGAACTACCAAGCCATGTCTTTCCTAGACCGGAATCAAGCATCCAAGGACCGGTTTCTGGCTATCAGCCTTCTTCAGCCTGGATAGCTTGACTCCAGTGATGTGAAGAGCCTGGGACTCACGTCTGAGCATACCCAGCCCACTCGGGGTGAAAATTGCAAAAAAAACACAGTTGATGGACAGAATGCAGAACAATGTCTTACATTCACCCCAGTACAAAGATCTGGGCCTAAATCCATCTTTTTTTTGCACTCCACACCACCCTAGGTCGGACAATGGCTACATGCAAATCAGCCTTGACCCTGTGCCTCATGGGAACAGTCCAGCCCGAACTACCAAGCCATGTCTTTCCTAGACCGGAATCAAGCATCCAAGGACCGGTTTCTGGCTATCAGCCTTCTTCAGCCTGGATAGCTTGACTCCAGTGATGTGGAGAGCATGGGACTCACGTCTGAGCATACCCAGCCCACTCGGGGTGAAAATTGCAAAAAACACAGTTGATGGACAGAATGCAGAACAATGTCTTACATTCACCCCAGTACAAAGATCTGGGCGTAAATCCATCGTTTTTTTGCACTCCACACCACCCTAGGTCAGACAATGTCTATATGCAAATCAGCCTTGACCCTGTGCCTCATGGGAACAGTCCAGCCCGAACTACCAAGCCATGCCATTCCTAGACCGGAAACAAGCATCCAAGACCGGTTTCTGGCTATCAGCCTTCTTCAGCCTGGATAGCTTGACTCCAGTAATGTGGAGAGCCTGGGACTCACGTCTGAGCATACCCAGCCCACTCGGGGTGAAAATTGCAAAAAACACAGTTGATGGACAGAATGCAGAACAATGTCTTACATTCACCCCAGTACAAAGATCTGGGCCTAAATCCATCATATTTTTTGCACTCCACACCACCCTAGGTCAGACAATGGCTATATGCAAATCAGCCTTGACCCTGTGCCTCATGGGAACAGTCCAGCCCGAACTACCAAGCCATGTCTTTCCTAGACCGGAATCAAGCATCCAAGGACCGGTTTCTGGCTATCAGCCTTCTTCAGCCGGGATAGCTTGACTCCAGTGATGTGGAGAGCCTGGGACTCACGTCTGAGCATACCCAGCCCACTCGTGGTGAAAATTGCAATAAAAAAACAGTTGAATGACAGAATGCAGAACAATGTCTTACATTCACCCCAGTACAAAGATCTGGGCCTAAATCCATCATTTTTTTGCACTCCACACCACCCTAGGTCAGACAATGGCTACATGCAAATCAGCCTTGACCCTGTGCCTCATGGGAACAGTCCAGCCCGAACTACCAAGCCATGTCTTTCCTAGACCGGAATCAAGCATCCAAGGAACGGTTTCTGGCTATCAGCCTTCTTCAGCCTGGATAGCTTGACTCCAGTGATGTGGAGAGCCTGGGACTCACGTCTGAGCATACCCAGCCCACTCGGGCTGAAAATTGCAAAAAACAAAGTTGATGGACAGAATGCAGAACAATGTCTTACATTCACCCCAGTCCAAAGATCTGGGCCTAAATCCATCGTTTTTTTCACTCTACACCACCCTAGGTCAGACAATGGCTATATGCAAATTAGCCTTGACCCTGTGCCTCATGGGAACAGTCCAGCCCGAACTACCAAGCCATGTCTTTCCTAGACCGGAATGAAGCATCCAAGGACCGGTTTCTGGCTATCAGCCTTCTTCAGCCTGGATAGCTTGACTCCAGTGGTGTGGAGAGCCTGGGACTCACGTCTGAGCATACCCAGCCCACTCGGGTGAAAATTGCAAAAAACACAGTTGATGGACAGAATGCAGAACAATGTCTTACATTCACCCCAGTACAAAGATCTGGGCGTAAATCCATCGTTTTTTTGCACTCCACACCACCCTAGGTCAGACAATGTCTATATGCAAATCAGCCTTGACCCTGTGCCTCATGGGAACAGTCCAGCCCGAACTACCAAGCCATGCCATTCCTAGACCGGAAACAAGCATCCAAGACCGGTTTCTGGCTATCAGCCTTCTTCAGCCTGGATAGCTTGACTCCAGTAATGTGGAGAGCCTGGGACTCACGTCTGAGCATACCCAGCCCACTCGGGGTGAAAATTGCAAAAAACACAGTTGATGGACAGAATGCAGAACAATGTCTTACATTCACCCCAGTACAAAGATCTGGGCCTAAATCCATCATATTTTTTGCACTCCACACCACCCTAGGTCAGACAATGGCTATATGCAAATCAGCCTTGACCCTGTGCCTCATGGGAACAGTCCAGCCCGAACTACCAAGCCATGTCTTTCCTAGACCGGAATCAAGCATCCAAGGACCGGTTTCTGGCTATCAGCCTTCTTCAGCCTTGATAGCTTGACTCCAGTGATGTGGAGAGCCTGGGACTCACGTCTGAGCATACCCAGCCCACTCGTGGTGAAAATTGCAATAAAAAAACAGTTGAATGACAGAATGCAGAACAATGTCTTACATTCACCCCAGTACAAAGATCTGGGCCTAAATCCATCATTTTTTTGCACTCCACACCACCCTAGGTCAGACAATGGCTACATGCAAATCAGCCTTGACCCTGTGCCTCATGGGAACAGTCCAGCCCGAACTACCAAGCCATGTCTTTCCTAGACCGGAATCAAGCATCCAAGGAACGGTTTCTGGCTAGCAGCCTTCTTCAGCCTGGATGGCTTGACTCCAATGATGTGGGGAGCCTGGGACTCACGTCTGAGCATACCCAGCCCACTCGGGCTGAAAATTGCAAAAAACAAAGTTGATGGACAGAATGCAGAACAATGTCTTACATTCACCCCAGTACAAAGATCTGGGCCTAAATCCATCGTTTTTTTCACTCTACACCACCCTAGGTCAGACAATGGCTATATGCAAATTAGCCTTGACCCTGTGCCTCATGGGAACAGTCCAGCCCGAACTACCAAGCCATGTCTTTCCTAGACCGGAATCAAGCATCCAAGGACCGGTTTCTGGCTATCAGCCTTCTTCAGCCTGGATAGCTTGACTCCAGTGGTGTGGAGAGCCTGGGACTCACGTCTGAGCATACCCAGCCCACTCGGGTGAAAATTGCAAAAAACACAGTTGATGGACAGAATGCAGAACAATGTCTTACATTCACCCCAGTACAAAGATCTGGGCCTAAATCCATTGTTTTTTTGCACTCCACACCACCCTAGGTCAGACAATGTCTATATGCAAATCAGCCTTGACCCTGTGCCTCATGGGAACAGTCCAGCCCGAACTACCAAGCCATGTCTTTCCTAGACCGGAATCAAGCATCCAAGGCCGGTTTCTGGCTATCAGCCTTCTTCAGCCTGGATAGCTTGACTCCAGTAATGTGGAGAGCCTGGGACTCACGTCTGAGCATACCCAGCCCACTCGGGGTGAAAATTGAAAAAAACACAGTTGATGGACAGAATGCAGAACAATGTCTTACATTCACCCCACTACAAAGATCTGGGCCTAAATCCATCGTTTTTTTGCACTCCACACCACCCTAGGTCAGACAATGGCTATATGCAAATCAGCCTTGACCCTGTGCCTCATGGGAACAGTCCAGCCTGAACTAAAAAGCCATGTCTTTCCTAGACCAGAATCAAGCATCCAAGGACCGGTTTCTGGCTATCAGCCTTCTTCAGCCTGGATAGCTTGACTCCAGTGATGTGAAGAGCCTGGGACTCATGTCTGAGCATACCCAGCCCACTCGGGCTGAAAATTGCAAAAAACACAGTTGATGGACAGAATGCAGAACAATGTCTTACATTCACCCCAGTACAAAGTTCTGGGCCTAAATCCATCGTTTTTTTCACTCTACACCACCCTAGGTCAGACAATGGCTATATGCAAATCAGCCTTGACCCTGTGCCTCATGGGAGCAGTCCAGCCCGAACTACCAAGCCATGTCTTTCCTAGACCGGAATCAAGCATCCAAGACCAGTTTCTGGCTATCAGCCTTCTTCAGCCTGGATAGCTTGACTCCAGTAATGTGGAGAGCCTGGGACTCACGTCTGAGCATACCCAGCCCACTCGGGGTGAAAATTGCAAAAAACACAGTTGATGGACAGAATGCAGAACAATGTCTTACATTCACCCCAGTACAAAGATCTGGGCCTAAATCCATGATTTTTTTGCACTCCACACCACCCTATGTCAGACAATGGCTATATGCAAATCAGCCTTGACCCTGTGCATCATGGGAACAGTCCAGTCCGAACTACCAAGCCATGTCTTTCCTAGACCGGAATCAAGCATCCAAGGACCGGTTTCTGGCTATCAGCCTTCTTCAGCCTGGATAGCTTGACTCCAGTAATGTGGAGAGCCTGGGACTCACGTCTGAGCATACCCAGCCCACTCGGGGTGAAAATTGCAAAAAACACAGTTGATGGACAGAATGCAGAACAATGTCTTACATTCACCCCAGTACAAAGATCTGGGCCTAAATCCATCGTTTTTTTGCACTCCACACCACCCTAGGTCAGACAATGGCTATATGCAAATCAGCCTTGACCCTGTGCCTCATGGGAACAGTCCAGCCCGAACTACCAAGCCATGTCTTTCCTAGACCGGAATCAAGCATCCAAGGACCGGTTTCTGGCTATCAGCCTTCTTCAGCCTGGATAGCTTGACTCCAGTGATGTGGAGAGCCTGGGACTCACGTCTGAGCATACCCAGCCCACTCGGGGTGAAAATTGAAAAAAACACAGTTGATGGACAGAATGCAGAACAATGTCTTACATTCACCCCAGTACAAAGATCTGGGCCTAAATCCATAGTTTTTTTGCACACCACACCACCCTAGGTCAGACAATGGCTATATGCATCTCAGCCTTGACCCTGTGCCTCGTGGGAACAGTCCGGCCCGAACTACCAAGCCATGTCTTTCCTAGACCGGAATCAAGCATTCAAGGACCGGTTTCTGGCAATCAGCCTTCTTCAGCCTGGATAGCTTGACTCCAGTGATGTGAAGAGCCTGGGACTCACGTCTTAGCATACCCAGCCCACTCGTGGTGAAAATTGCAAAAAACACAGTTGATGGACAGAATGCAGAACAATGTCTTACATTCACCCCAGTACAAAGATCTGGGCCTAAATCCATCATTTTTTTGCACTCCACACCACCCTAGGTCAGACAATGGCTACGTGCAAATCAGCCTTGACCCTGTGCCTCATGGGAACAGTCCAGCCCGAACTACCAAGCCATGTCTTTCCTAGACCGGAATCAAGCATCCAAGGAACGGTTTCTGGCTATCAGCCTTCTTCAGCCTGGATAGCTTGACTCCAGTGATGTGGAGAGCCTGGGACTCACGTCTGAGCATACCCAGCCCACTCGGGCTGAAAATTGCAAAAAACACAGTTGATGGACAGAATGCAGAACAATGTCTTACATTCACCCCAGTACAAAGATCTGGGCCTAAATCCATCGTTTTTTTCACTCTACACCACCCTAGGTCAGATAATGGCTATATGCAAATCAGCCTTGACCCTGTGCCTCATGGGAACAGTCCAGCCCGAACTACCAAGCCATGTCTTTCCTAGACCTGAATGAAGCATCCAAGGACCGGTTTCTGGCTATCAGCCTTCTTCAGCCTGGATAGCTTGACTCCAGTGATGTGGAGAGCCTGGGACTCACGTCTGAGCATACCCAGCCCACTCGGGCTGAAAATTGCAAAAAACACAGTTGATGGACAGAATGCAGAACAATGTCTTACATTCACCCCAGTACAAAGATCTGGGCCTAAATCCATCGTTTTTTTCACTCTACACCACCCTAGGTCAGATAATGGCTATATGCAAATCAGCCTTGACCCTGTGCCTCATGGGAACAGTCCAGCCCGAACTACTAAGTCATGTCTTTCCTAGACCGGAATGAAGCATCCAAGGACCGGTTTCTGGCTATCAGCCTTCTTCAGCCTGGATAGCTTGACTCCAGTACTGTGGAGAGCCTGGGACTCACGTCTGAGCATACCCAGCCCACTCGTGGTGAAAATTGCAAAAAACACAGTTGATGGACAGAATGCAGAACAATGTCTTACATTCACCCCAGTACAAAGATCTGGGCCTACATCCATCATTTTTTTGCACTCCACACCACCCTAGGTCAGACAATGGCTACATGCAAATCAGCCTTGACCCTGTGCCTCATGGGAACAGTCCAGCCCGAACTACCAAGCCATGTCTTTCCTAGACCGGAATCAAGCATCCAAGGAACGGTTTCTGGCTATCAGCCTTCTTCAGCCTGGATAGCTTGACTCCAGTGATGTGGAGAGCCTGGGACTCACGTCTGAGCATACCCAGCCCACTCGGGCTGAAAATTGCAAAAAACACAGTTGATGGACAGAATGCAGAACAATGTCTTACATTCACCCCAGTACAAAGATCTGGGCCTAAATCCATCGTTTTTTTCACTCTACACCACCCTAGGTCAGACAATGGCTATATGCAAATCAGCCTTGACCCTGTGCCTCATGGGAACAGTCCAGCCCGAACTACCAAGCCATGTCTCTCCTAGACCGGAATGAAGCATCCAAGGACCGGTTTCTGGCTATCAGCCTTCTTCAGCCTGGATAGCTTGACTCCAGTGGTGTGGAGAGCCTGGGACTCACGTCTGAGCATACCCAGCCGACTCGGGTGAAAATTGCAAAAAACACAGTTGATGGACAGAATGCAGAACAATGTCTTACATTCACCCCAGTACAAAGATCTGGGCCTAAATCCATCGTTTTTTTGCACTCCACCCCACCCTAGGTCAGACAATGTCTATATGCAAATCAGCCTTGACCCTGTGCCTCATGGGAACAGTCCAGCCCGAACTACCAAGCCATATCTTTCCTAGACCGGAATCAAGCATCCAAGGCCGGTTTCTGGCTATCAGCCTTCTTCAGCCTGGATAGCTTGACTCCAGTAATGTGGAGAGCCTGGGACTCACGTCTGAGCATACCCAGCCCACTCGGGGTGAACATTGAAAAAAACACAGTTGATGGACAGAATGCAGAACAATGTCTTACATTCACCCCACTACAAAGATCTGGGCCTAAATCCATCGTTTTTTTGCACTCCACACCACCCTAGGTCAGACAATGGCTATATGCAAATCAGCCTTGACCCTGTGCCTCATGGGAACAGTCCAGCCTGAACTAAAAAGCCATGTCTTTCCTAGACCAGAATCAAGCATCCAAGGACCGGTTTCTGGCTATCAGCCTTCTTCAGCCTGGATAGCTTGACTCCAGTGATGTGAAGAGCCTGGGACTCATGTCTGAGCATACCCAGCCCACTCGGGCTGAAAATTGCAAAAAACACAGTTGATGGACAGAATGCAGAACAATGTCTTACATTCACCCCAGTACAAAGATCTGGGCCTAAATCCATCGTTTTTTTCACTCTACACCACCCTAGGTCAGACAATGGCTATATGCAAATCAGCCTTGACTCTGTGCCTCATGGGAACAGTCCAGCCCAAACTACCAAGCCATGTCTTTCCTAGACCGGAATGAAGCATCCAAGGACCGGTTTCTGGCTATCAAACTTCTTCAGCCTGGATAGCTTGACTCCAGTGATGTGGAGAGCCTGGGACTCACGTCTGAGCATACCCAGCCCACTCGGGTGAAAATTGCAAAAAACACAGTTGATGGACAGAATGCAGAACAATGTCTTACATTCACCCCAGTACAAAGATCTGGGCCTAAATCCATCGTTTTTTTGCACTCCACACCACCCTAGGTCAGACAATGTCTATATGCAAATCAGCCTTGACCCTGTGCCTCATGGGAGCAGTCCAGCCCGAACTACCAAGCCATGTCTTTCCTAGACCGGAATCAAGCATCCAAGACCAGTTTCTGGCTATCAGCCTTCTTCAGCCTGGATAGCTTGACTCCAGTAATGTGGAGAGCCTGGGACTCACGTCTGAGCATACCCAGCCCACTCGGGGTGAAAATTGCAAAAAACACAGTTGATGGACAGAATGCAGAACAATGTCTTACATTCACCCCAGTACAAAGATCTGGGCCTAAATCCATGATTTTTTTGCACTCCACACCACCCTATGTCAGACAATGGCTATATGCAAATCAGCCTTGACCCTGTGCATCATGGGAACAGTCCAGTCCGAACTACCAAGCCATGTCTTTCCTAGACCGGAATCAAGCATCCAAGGACCGGTTTCTGGCTATCAGCCTTCTTCAGCCTGGATAGCTTGACTCCAGTGATGTGAAGAGCCTGGGACTCATGTCTGAGCATACCCAGCCCACTCGGGCTGAAAATTGCAAAAAACACAGTTGATGGACAGAATGCAGAACAGTGTCTTACATTCACCCCAGTACAAAGATCTGGGCCTAAATCCATCGTTTTTTTCACTCTACACCACCCTAGGTCAGACAATGGCTATATGCAAATCAGCCTTGACCCTGTGCCTCATGGGAACAGTCCAGCCCGAACTATCAAGCCATGTCTTTCCTAGACCGGAATGAAGCATCCAAGGACCGGTTTCTGGCTATCAGCCTTCTTCAACCTGGATAGCTTGACTCCAGTGGTGTGGAGAGCCTGGGACTCACGTCTGAGCATACCCAGCCCACTCGGGTGAAAATTGCAAAAAACACAGTTGATGGACAGAATGCAGAACAATGTCTTACATTCACCCCAGTACAAAGATCTGGGCCTAAATCCATCGTTTTTTTGCACTCCACACCACCCTAGGTCAGACAATGGCTACATGCAAATCAGCCTTGACCCTGTGCCTCATGGGAACAGTCCAGCCCGAACTACCAAGCCATGTCTTTCCTAGACCGGAATCAAGCATCCAAGGAACGGTTTCTGGCTATCAGCCTTCTTCAGCCTGGATAGCTTGACTCCAGTGATGTGGAGAGCCTGGGACTCACGTCTGAGCATACCCAGCCCACTCGGGCTGAAAATTGCAAAAAACACAGTTGATGGACAGAATGCAGAACAATGTCTTACATTCACCCCAGTACAAAGATCTGGGCCTAAATCCATCGTTTTTTTCACTCTACACCACCCTAGGTCAGACAATGGCTATATGCAAATCAGCCTTGACCCTGTGCCTCATGGGAACAGTCCAGCCCGAACTACCAAGCCATGTCTCTCCTAGACCAGAATGAAGCATCCAAGGACCGGTTTCTGGCTATCAGCCTTCTTCAGCCTGGATAGCTTGACTCCAGTGGTGTGGAGAGCCTGGGACTCACGTCTGAGCATACCCAGCCCACTCGGGTGAAAATTGCAAAAAACACAGTTGATGGACAGAATGCAGAACAATGTCTTACATTCACCCCAGTACAAAGATCTGGGCCTAAATCCATCGTTTTTTTGCACTCCACACCACCCTAGGTCAGACAATGTCTATATGCAAATCAGCCTTGACCCTGTGCCTCATGGGAATAGTCCAGCCCGAACTACCAAGCCATATCTTTCCTAGACCGGAATCAAGCATCCAAGGCCGGTTTCTGGCTATCAGCCTTCTTCAGCCTGGATAGCTTGACTCCAGTAATGTGGAGAGCCTGGGACTCACGTCTGAGCATACCCAGCCCACTCGGGGTGAAAATTGCAAAAAACACAGTTGATGGACAGAATGCAGAACAATGTCTTACATTCACCCCAGTACAAAGATCTGGGCCTAAATCCATGATTTTTTTGCACTCCACACCACCCTATGTCAGACAATGGCTATATGCAAATCAGCCTTGACCCTGTGCCTCATGGGAACAGTCCAGCCCGAACTATCAAGCCATGTCTTTCCTAGACCGGAATGAAGCATCCAAGGACCGGTTTCTGGCTATCAGCCTTCTTCAACCTGGATAGCTTGACTCCAGTGGTGTGGAGAGCCTGGGACTCACGTCTGAGCATACCCAGCCCACTCGGGTGAAAATTGCAAAAAACACAGTTGATGGACAGAATGCAGAACAATGTCTTACATTCACCCCAGTACAAAGATCTGGGCCTAAATCCATCGTTTTTTTGCACTCCACACCACCCTAGGTCAGACAATGGCTACATGCAAATCAGCCTTGACCCTGTGCCTCATGGGAACAGTCCAGCCCGAACTACCAAGCCATGTCTTTCCTAGACCGGAATCAAGCATCCAAGGAACGGTTTCTGGCTATCAGCCTTCTTCAGCCTGGATAGCTTGACTCCAGTGATGTGGAGAGCCTGGGACTCACGTCTGAGCATACCCAGCCCACTCGGGCTGAAAATTGCAAAAAACACAGTTGATGGACAGAATGCAGAACAATGTCTTACATTCACCCCAGTACAAAGATCTGGGCCTAAATCCATCGTTTTTTTCACTCTACACCACCCTAGGTCAGACAATGGCTATATGCAAATCAGCCTTGACCCTGTGCCTCATGGGAACAGTCCAGCCCGAACTACCAAGCCATGTCTCTCCTAGACCGGAATGAAGCATCCAAGGACCGGTTTCTGGCTATCAGCCTTCTTCAGCCTGGATAGCTTGACTCCAGTGGTGTGGAGAGCCTGGGACTCACGTCTGAGCATACCCAGCCCACTCGGGTGAAAATTGCAAAAAACACAGTTGATGGACAGAATGCAGAACAATGTCTTACATTCACCCCAGTACAAAGATCTGGGCCTAAATCCATCGTTTTTTTGCACTCCACACCACCCTAGGTCAGACAATGTCTATATGCAAATCAGCCTTGACCCTGTGCCTCATGGGAACAGTCCAGCCCGAACTACCAAGCCATATCTTTCCTATACCGGAATCAAGCATCCAAGGCCGGTTTCTGGCTATCAGCCTTCTTCAGCCTGGATAGCTTGACTCCAGTAATGTGGAGAGCCTGGGACTCACGTCTGAGCATACCCAGCCCACTCGGGGTGAAAATTGAAAAAAACACAGTTGATGGACAGAATGCAGAACAATGTCTTACATTAACCCCACTACAAAGATCTGGGCCTAAATCCATCGTTTTTTTGCACTCCACACCACCCTAGGTCAGACAATGGCTATATGCAAATCAGCCTTGACCCTGTGCCTCATGGGAACAGTCCAGCCTGAACTAAAAAGCCATGTCTTTCCTAGACCAGAATCAAGCATCCAAGGACCGGTTTCTGGCTATCAGCCTTCTTCAGCCTGGATAGCTTGACTCCAGTGATGTGAAGAGCCTGGGACTCATGTCTGAGCATACCCAGCCCACTCGGGCTGAAAATTGCAAAAAACACAGTTGATGGACAGAATGCAGAACAATGTCTTACATTCACCCCAGTACAAAGATCTGGGCCTAAATCCATAGTTTTTTTGCACACCACACCACCCTAGGTCAGACAATGGCTATATGCATCTCAGCCTTGACCCTGTGCCTCGTGGGAACAGTCCGGCCCGAACTACCAAGCCATGTCTTTCCTAGACCGGAATCAAGCATTCAAGGACCGGTTTCTGGCAATCAGCCTTCTTCAGCCTGGATAGCTTGACTCCAGTGATGTGAAGAGCCTGGGACTCACGTCTTAGCATACCCAGCCCACTCGTGGTGAAAATTGCAAAAAAACACAGTTGATGGACAGAATGCAGAACAGTGTCTTACATTCACCCCAGTACAAAGATCTGGGCCTAAATCCATCATTTTTTTGCACTCCACACCACCCTAGGTCAGACAATGGCTACATGCAAATCAGCCTTGACCCTGTGCCTCATGGGAACAGTCCAGCCCGAACTACCAAGCCATGTCTTTCCTAGACCGGAATCAAGCATCCAAGGAACGGTTTCTGGCTATCAGCCTTCTTCAGCCTGGATAGCTTGACTCCAGTGATGTAGAGAGCCTGGGACTCATGTCTGAGCATACCCAGCCCACTCGGGCTGAAAATTGCAAAAAACACAGTTGATGGACAGAATGCAGAACAATGTCTTACATTCACCCCAGTACAAAGATCTGGGCCTAAATCCATCGTTTTTTCACTCTACACCACCCTAGGTCAGATAATGGCTATATGCAAATCAGCCTTGACCCTGTGCCTCATGGGAACAGTCCAGCCCGAACTACCAAGCCATGTCTTTCCTAGACCGGAATGAAGCATCCAAGGACCGGTTTCTGGCTATCAGCCTTCTTCAGCCTGGATAGCTTGACTCCAGTAATGTGGAGAGCCTGGGACTCACGTCTGAGCATACCCAGCCCACTCGTGGTGAAAATTGCAAAAAACACAGTTGATGGACAGAATGCAGAACAATGTCTTACATTCACCCCAGTACAAAGATCTGGGCCTACATCCATCATTTTTTTGCACTCCACACCACCCTAGGTCAGACAATGGCTACATGCAAATCAGCCTTGACCCTGTGCCTCATGGGAACAGTCCAGCCCGAACTACCAAGCCATGTCTTTCCTAGACCGGAATCAAGCATCCAAGGAACGGTTTCTGGCTATCAGCCTTCTTCAGCCTGGATAGCTTGACTCCAGTGATGTGGAGAGCCTGGGACTCACGTCTGAGCATACCCAGCCCACTCGGGCTGAAAATTGCAAAAAACACAGTTGATGGACAGAATGCAGAACAATGTCTTACATTCACCCCAGTACAAAGATCTGGGCCTAAATCCATCGTTTTTTTCACTCTACACCACCCTAGGTCAGACAATGGCTATATGCAAATCAGCCTTGACCCTGTGCCTCATGGGAACAGTCCAGCCCGAACTACCAAGCCATGTCTTTCCTAGACCGGAATCAAGCATCCAAGGACCGGTTTCTGGCTATCAGCCTTCTTCAGCCTGGATAGCTTGACTCCAGTGGTGTGGAGAGCCTGGGACTCACGTCTGAGCATACCCAGCCCACTCGGGTGAAAATTGCAAAAAACACAGTTGATGGACAGAATGCAGAACAATGTCTTACATTCACCCCAGTACAAAGATTTGGGCCTAAATCCATCGTTTTTTTGCACTCCACACCACCCTAGGTCAGACAATGGCTACATGCAAATCAGCCTTGACCCTGTGCCTCATGGGAACAGTCCAGCCCGAACTACCAAGCCATGTCTTTCCTAGACCGGAATCAAGCATCCAAGGAACTGTTTCTGGCTATCAGCCTTCTTCAGCCTGGATAGCTTGACTCCAGTGATGTGGAGAGCCTGGGACTCACGTCTGAGCATACCCAGCCCACTCGGGCTGAAAATTGCAAAAAACACAGTTGATGGACAGAATGCAGAACAATGTCTTACATTCACCCCAGTACAAAGATCTGGGCCTAAATCCATCGTTTTTTTCACTCTACACCACCCTAGGTCAGACAATGGCTATATGCAAATCAGCCTTGACCCTGTGCCTCATGGGAACAGTCCAGCCCGAACTACCAAGCCATGTCTCTCCTAGACCGGAATGAAGCATCCAAGGACCGGTTTCTGGCTATCAGCCTTCTTCAGCCTGGATAGCTTGACTCCAGTGGTGTGGAGAGCCTGGGACTCACGTCTGAGCATACCCAGCCCACTCGGGTGAAAATTGCAAAAAACACAGTTGATGGACAGAATGCAGAACAATGTCTTACATTCACCCCAGTACAAAGATCTGGGCCTAAATCCATCGTTTTTTTGCACTCCACACCACCCTAGGTCAGACAATGTCTATATGCAAATCAGCCTTGACCCTGTGCCTCATGGGAACAGTCCAGCCCGAACTACCAAGCCATATCTTTCCTAGACCGGAATCAAGCATCCAAGGCCGGTTTCTGGCTATCAGCCTTCTTCAGCCTGGATAGCTTGACTCCAGTAATGTGGAGAGCCTGGGACTCACGTCTGAGCATACCCAGCCCACTCGGGGTGAAAATTGAAAAAAACACAGTCGATGGACAGAATGCAGAACAATGTCTTACATTCACCCCAGTACAAAGATCTGGGCCTAAATCCATCGTTTTTTTGCACTCCACACCACCCTAGGTCAGACAATGGCTATATGCAAATCAGCCTTGACCCTGTGCCTCATGGGAACAGTCCAGCCTGAACTAAAAAGCCATGTCTTTCCTAGACCAGAATCAAGCATCCAAGGACCAGTTTCTGGCTATCAGCCTTCTTCAGCCTGGATAGCTTGACTCCAGTGATGTGAAGAGCCTGGGACTCATGTCTGAGCATACCCAGCCACTCGGGCTGAAAATTGCAAAAAACACAGTTGATGGACAGAATGCAGAACAATGTCTTACATTCACCCCAGTACAAAGATCTGGGCCTAAATCCATAGTTTTTTTGCACACCACACCACCCTAGGTCAGACAATGGCTATATGCATCTCAGCCTTGACCCTGTGCCTCGTGGGAACAGTCCGGCCCGAACTACCAAGCCATGTCTTTCCTAGACCGGAATCAAGCATTCAAGGACCGGTTTCTGGCAATCAGCCTTCTTCAGCCTGGATAGCTTGACTCCAGTGATGTGAAGAGCCTGGGACTCACGTCTTAGCATACCCAGCCCACTCGTGGTGAAAATTGCAAAAAAACACAGTTGATGGACAGAATGCAGAACAGTGTCTTACATTCACCCCAGTACAAAGATCTGGGCCTAAATCCATCATTTTTTTGCACTCCACACCACCCTAGGTCAGACAATGGCTACATGCAAATCAGCCTTGACCCTGTGCCTCATGGGAACAGTCCAGCCCGAACTACCAAGCCATGTCTTTCCTAGACCGGAATCAAGCATCCAAGGAACGGTTTCTGGCTATCAGCCTTCTTCAGCCTGGATAGCTTGACTCCAGTGATGTAGAGAGCCTGGGACTCATGTCTGAGCATACCCAGCCCACTCGGGCTGAAAATTGCAAAAAACACAGTTGATGGACAGAATGCAGAACAATGTCTTACATTCACCCCAGTACAAAGATCTGGGCCTAAATCCATCGTTTTTTTCACTCTACACCACCCTAGGTCAGATAATGGCTATATGCAAATCAGCCTTGACCCTGTGCCTCATGGGAACAGTCCAGCCCGAACTACCAAGCCATGTCTTTCCTAGACCGGAATGAAGCATCCAAGGACCGGTTTCTGGCTATCAGCCTTCTTCAGCCTGGATAGCTTGACTCCAGTAATGTGGAGAGCCTGGGACTCACGTCTGAGCATACCCAGCCCACTCGTGGTGAAAATTGCAAAAAACACAGTTGATGGACAGAATGCAGAACAATGTCTTACATTCACCCCAGTACAAAGATCTGGGCCTACATCCATCATTTTTTTGCACTCCACACCACCCTAGGTCAGACAATGGCTACATGCAAATCAGCCTTGACCCTGTGCCTCATGGGAACAGTCCAGCCCGAACTACCAAGCCATGTCTTTCCTAGACCGGAATCAAGCATCCAAGGAACGGTTTCTGGCTATCAGCCTTCTTCAGCCTGGATAGCTTGACTCCAGTGATGTGGAGAGCCTGGGACTCACGTCTGAGCATACCCAGCCCACTCGGGCTGAAAATTGCAAAAAACACAGTTGATGGACAGAATGCAGAACAATGTCTTACATTCACCCCAGTACAAAGATCTGGGCCTAAATCCATCGTTTTTTTCACTCTACACCACCCTAGGTCAGACAATGGCTATATGCAAATCAGCCTTGACCCTGTGCCTCATGGGAACAGTCCAGCCCGAACTACCAAGCCATGTCTTTCCTAGACCGGAATCAAGCATCCAAGGACCGGTTTCTGGCTATCAGCCTTCTTCAGCCTGGATAGCTTGACTCCAGTGGTGTGGAGAGCCTGGGACTCACGTCTGAGCATACCCAGCCCACTCGGGTGAAAATTGCAAAAAACACAGTTGATGGACAGAATGCAGAACAATGTCTTACATTCACCCCAGTACAAAGATCTGGGCCTAAATCCATTGTTTTTTTGCACTCCACACCACCCTAGGTCAGACAATGTCTATATGCAAATCAGCCTTGACCCTGTGCCTCATGGGAACAGTCCAGCCCGAACTACCAAGCCATGTCTTTCCTAGACCGGAATCAAGCATCCAAGGCCGGTTTCTGGCTATCAGCCTTCTTCAGCCTGGATAGCTTGACTCCAGTAATGTGGAGAGCCTGGGACTCACGTCTGAGCATACCCAGCCCACTCGGGGTGAAAATTGAAAAAAACACAGTTGATGGACAGAATGCAGAACAATGTCTTACATTCACCCCAGTACAAAGATCTGGGCCTAAATCCATCGTTTTTTTGCACTCCACACCACCCTAGGTCAGACAATGGCTATATGCAAATCAGCCTTGACCCTGTGCCTCATGGGAACAGTCCAGCCTGAACTAAAAAGCCATGTCTTTCCTAGACCAGAATCAAGCATCCAAGGACCGGTTTCTGGCTATCAGCCTTCTTCAGCCTGGATAGCTTGACTCCAGTGATGTGAAGAGCCTGGGACTCATGTCTGAGCATACCCAGCCCACTCGGGCTGAAAATTGCAAAAAACACAGTTGATGGACAGAATGCAGAACAATGTCTTACATTCACCCCAGTACAAAGTTCTGGGCCTAAATCCATCGTTTTTTTCACTCTACACCACCCTAGGTCAGACAATGGCTATATGCAAATCAGCCTTGACCCTGTGCCTCATGGGAGCAGTCCAGCCCGAACTACCAAGCCATGTCTTTCCTAGACCGGAATCAAGCATCCAAGACCAGTTTCTGGCTATCAGCCTTCTTCAGCCTGGATAGCTTGACTCCAGTAATGTGGAGAGCCTGGGACTCACGTCTGAGCATACCCAGCCCACTCGGGGTGAAAATTGCAAAAAACACAGTTGATGGACAGAATGCAGAACAATGTCTTACATTCACCCCAGTACAAAGATCTGGGCCTAAATCCATGATTTTTTTGCACTCCACACCACCCTATGTCAGACAATGGCCATATGCAAATCAGCCTTGACCCTGTGCATCATGGGAACAGTCCAGTCCGAACTACCAAGCCATGTCTTTCCTAGACCGGAATCAAGCATCCAAGGACCGGTTTCTGGCTATCAGCCTTCTTCAGCCTGGATAGCTTGACTCCAGTAATGTGGAGAGCCTGGGACTCACGTCTGAGCATACCCAGCCCACTCGGGGTGAAAATTGCAAAAAACACAGTTGATGGACAGAATGCAGAACAATGTCTTACATTCACCCCAGTACAAAGATCTGGGCCTAAATCCATCGTTTTTTTGCACTCCACACCACCCTAGGTCAGACAATGGCTATATGCAAATCAGCCTTGACCCTGTGCCTCATGGGAACAGTCCAGCCCGAACTACCAAGCCATGTCTTTCCTAGACCGGAATCAAGCATCCAAGGACCGGTTTCTGGCTATCAGCCTTCTTCAGCCTGGATAGCTTGACTCCAGTGATGTGGAGAGCCTGGGACTCACGTCTGAGGATACCCAGCCCACTCGGGGTGAAAATTGAAAAAAACACAGTTGATGGACAGAATGCAGAACAATGTCTTACATTCACCCCAGTACAAAGATCTGGGCCTAAATCCATAGTTTTTTTGCACACCACACCACCCTAGGTCAGACAATGGCTATAT
The DNA here is from genome assembly GCF_964263255.1 of Lissotriton vulgaris. Taxonomy (NCBI): domain Eukaryota; kingdom Metazoa; phylum Chordata; class Amphibia; order Caudata; family Salamandridae; genus Lissotriton; species Lissotriton vulgaris. Next base: position 1,186,841,427 of record NC_141685.1, on the reverse strand, counting down.
GCATCTCAGCCTTGACCCTGTGCCTCGTGGGAACAGTCCGGCCCGAACTACCAAGCCATGTCTTTCCTAGACCGGAATCAAGCATTCAAGGACCGGTTTCTGGCAATCAGCCTTCTTCAGCCTGGATAGCTTGACTCCAGTGATGTGAAGAGCCTGGGACTCACGTCTTAGCATACCCAGCCCACTCGTGGTGAAAATTGCAAAAAACACAGTTGATGGACAGAATGCAGAACAATGTCTTACATTCACCCCAGTACAAAGATCTGGGCCTAAATCCATCATTTTTTTGCACTCCACACCACCCTAGGTCAGACAATGGCTACGTGCAAATCAGCCTTGACCCTGTGCCTCATGGGAACAGTCCAGCCCGAACTACCAAGCCATGTCTTTCCTAGACCGGAATCAAGCATCCAAGGAACGGTTTCTGGCTATCAGCCTTCTTCAGCCTGGATAGCTTGACTCCAGTGATGTGGAGAGCCTGGGACTCACGTCTGAGCATACCCAGCCCACTCGGGCTGAAAATTGCAAAAAACACAGTTGATGGACAGAATGCAGAACAATGTCTTACATTCACCCCAGTACAAAGATCTGGGCCTAAATCCATCGTTTTTTTCACTCTACACCACCCTAGGTCAGATAATGGCTATATGCAAATCAGCCTTGACCCTGTGCCTCATGGGAACAGTCCAGCCCGAACTACCAAGCCATGTCTTTCCTAGACCTGAATGAAGCATCCAAGGACCGGTTTCTGGCTATCAGCCTTCTTCAGCCTGGATAGCTTGACTCCAGTGGTGTGGAGAGCCTGGGACTCACGTCTGAGCATACCCAGCCGACTCGGGTGAAAATTGCAAAAAACACAGTTGATGGACAGAATGCAGAACAATGTCTTACATTCACCCCAGTACAAAGATCTGGGCCTAAATCCATCGTTTTTTTGCACTCCACCCCACCCTAGGTCAGACAATGTCTATATGCAAATCAGCCTTGACCCTGTGCCTCATGGGAACAGTCCAGCCCGAACTACCAAGCCATATCTTTCCTAGACCGGAATCAAGCATCCAAGGCCGGTTTCTGGCTATCAGCCTTCTTCAGCCTGGATAGCTTGACTCCACTAATGTGGAGAGCCTGGGACTCACGTCTGAGCATACCCAGCCCACTCGGGGTGAACATTGAAAAAAACACAGTTGATGGACAGAATGCAGAACAATGTCTTACATTCACCCCACTACAAAGATCTGGGCCTAAATCCATCGTTTTTTTGCACTCCACACCACCCTAGGTCAGACAATGGCTATATGCAAATCAGCCTTGACCCTGTGCCTCATGGGAACAGTCCAGCCTGAACTAAAAAGCCATGTCTTTCCTAGACCAGAATCAAGCATCCAAGGACCGGTTTCTGGCTATCAGCCTTCTTCAGCCTGGATAGCTTGACTCCAGTGATGTGAAGAGCCTGGGACTCATGTCTGAGCATACCCAGCCCACTCGGGCTGAAAATTGCAAAAAACACAGTTGATGGACAGAATGCAGAACAATGTCTTACATTCACCCCAGTACAAAGATCTGGGCCTAAATCCATCGTTTTTTTCACTCTACACCACCCTAGGTCAGACAATGGCTATATGCAAATCAGCCTTGACTCTGTGCCTCATGGGAACAGTCCAGCCCAAACTACCAAGCCATGTCTTTCCTAGACCGGAATGAAGCATCCAAGGACCGGTTTCTGGCTATCAAACTTCTTCAGCCTGGATAGCTTGACTCCAGTGATGTGGAGAGCCTGGGACTCACGTCTGAGCATACCCAGCCCACTCGGGTGAAAATTGCAAAAAACACAGTTGATGGACAGAATGCAGAACAATGTCTTACATTCACCCCAGTACAAAGATCTGGGCCTGAATCCATCGTTTTTTTGCACTCCACACCACCCTAGGTCAGACAATGTCTATATGCAAATCAGCCTTGACCCTGTGCCTCATGGGAGCAGTCCAGCCCGAACTACCAAGCCATGTCTTTCCTAGACCGGAATCAAGCATCCAAGACCAGTTTCTGGCTATCAGCCTTCTTCAGCCTGGATAGCTTGACTCCAGTAATGTGGAGAGCCTGGGACTCACGTCTGAGCATACCCAGCCCACTCGGGGTGAAAATTGCAAAAAACACAGTTGATGGACAGAATGCAGAACAATGTCTTACATTCACCCCAGTACAAAGATCTGGGCCTAAATCCATGATTTTTTTGCACTCCACACCACCCTATGTCAGACAATGGCTATATGCAAATCAGCCTTGACCCTGTGCATCATGGGAACAGTCCAGTCCGAACTACCAAGCCATGTTTTTCCTAGACCGGAATCAAGCATCCAAGGACCGGTTTCTGGCTATCAGCCTTCTTCAGCCTGGATAGCTTGACTCCAGTGATGTGAAGAGCCTGGGACTCATGTCTGAGCATACCCAGCCCACTCGGGCTGAAAATTGCAAAAAACACAGTTGATGGACAGAATGCAGAACAGTGTCTTACATTCACCCCAGTACAAAGATCTGGGCCTAAATCCATCGTTTTTTTCACTCTACACCACCCTAGGTCAGACAATGGCTATATGCAAATCAGCCTTGACCCTGTGCCTCATGGGAACAGTCCAGCCCGAACTATCAAGCCATGTCTTTCCTAGACCGGAATGAAGCATCCAAGGACCGGTTTCTGGCTATCAGCCTTCTTCAACCTGGATAGCTTGACTCCAGTGGTGTGGAGAGCCTGGGACTCACGTCTGAGCATACCCAGCCCACTCGGGTGAAAATTGCAAAAAACACAGTTGATGGACAGAATGCAGAACAATGTCTTACATTCACCCCAGTACAAAGATCTGGGCCTAAATCCATCGTTTTTTTGCACTCCACACCACCCTAGGTCAGACAATGGCTACATGCAAATCAGCCTTGACCCTGTGCCTCATGGGAACAGTCCAGCCCGAACTACCAAGCCATGTCTTTCCTAGACCGGAATCAAGCATCCAAGGAACGGTTTCTGGCTATCAGCCTTCTTCAGCCTGGATAGCTTGACTCCAGTGATGTGGAGAGCCTGGGACTCACGTCTGAGCATACCCAGCCCACTCGGGCTGAAAATTGCAAAAAACACAGTTGATGGACAGAATGCAGAACAATGTCTTACATTCACCCCAGTACAAAGATCTGGGCCTAAATCCATCGTTTTTTTCACTCTACACCACCCTAGGTCAGACAATGGCTATATGCAAATCAGCCTTGACCCTGTGCCTCATGGGAACAGTCCAGCCCGAACTACCAAGCCATGTCTCTCCTAGACCAGAATGAAGCATCCAAGGACCGGTTTCTGGCTATCAGCCTTCTTCAGCCTGGATAGCTTGACTCCAGTGGTGTGGAGAGCCTGGGACTCACGTCTGAGCATACCCAGCCCACTCGGGTGAAAATTGCAAAAAACACAGTTGATGGACAGAATGCAGAACAATGTCTTACATTCACCCCAGTACAAAGATCTGGGCCTAAATCCATCGTTTTTTTGCACTCCACACCACCCTAGGTCAGACAATGTCTATATGCAAATCAGCCTTGACCCTGTGCCTCATGGGAATAGTCCAGCCCGAACTACCAAGCCATATCTTTCCTAGACCGGAATCAAGCATCCAAGGCCGGTTTCTGGCTATCAGCCTTCTTCAGCCTGGATAGCTTGACTCCAGTAATGTGGAGAGCCTGGGACTCACGTCTGAGCATACCCAGCCCACTCGGGGTGAAAATTGCAAAAAACACAGTTGATGGACAGAATGCAGAACAATGTCTTACATTCACCCCAGTACAAAGATCTGGGCCTAAATCCATGATTTTTTTGCACTCCACACCACCCTATGTCAGACAATGGCTATATGCAAATCAGCCTTGACCCTGTGCCTCATGGGAACAGTCCAGCCCGAACTATCAAGCCATGTCTTTCCTAGACCGGAATGAAGCATCCAAGGACCGGTTTCTGGCTATCAGCCTTCTTCAACCTGGATAGCTTGACTCCAGTGGTGTGGAGAGCCTGGGACTCACGTCTGAGCATACCCAGCCCACTCGGGTGAAAATTGCAAAAAACACAGTTGATGGACAGAATGCAGAACAATGTCTTACATTCACCCCAGTACAAAGATCTGGGCCTAAATCCATCGTTTTTTTGCACTCCACACCACCCTAGGTCAGACAATGGCTACATGCAAATCAGCCTTGACCCTGTGCCTCATGGGAACAGTCCAGCCCGAACTACCAAGCCATGTCTTTCCTAGACCGGAATCAAGCATCCAAGGAACGGTTTCTGGCTATCAGCCTTCTTCAGCCTGGATAGCTTGACTCCAGTGATGTGGAGAGCCTGGGACTCACGTCTGAGCATACCCAGCCCACTCGGGCTGAAAATTGCAAAAAACACAGTTGATGGACAGAATGCAGAACAATGTCTTACATTCACCCCAGTACAAAGATCTGGGCCTAAATCCATCGTTTTTTTCACTCTACACCACCCTAGGTCAGACAATGGCTATATGCAAATCAGCCTTGACCCTGTGCCTCATGGGAACAGTCCAGCCCGAACTACCAAGCCATGTCTCTCCTAGACCGGAATGAAGCATCCAAGGACCGGTTTCTGGCTATCAGCCTTCTTCAGCCTGGATAGCTTGACTCCAGTGGTGTGGAGAGCCTGGGACTCACGTCTGAGCATACCCAGCCCACTCGGGTGAAAATTGCAAAAAACACAGTTGATGGACAGAATGCAGAACAATGTCTTACATTCACCCCAGTACAAAGATCTGGGCCTAAATCCATCGTTTTTTTGCACTCCACACCACCCTAGGTCAGACAATGTCTATATGCAAATCAGCCTTGACCCTGTGCCTCATGGGAACAGTCCAGCCCGAACTACCAAGCCATATCTTTCCTATACCGGAATCAAGCATCCAAGGCCGGTTTCTGGCTATCAGCCTTCTTCAGCCTGGATAGCTTGACTCCAGTAATGTGGAGAGCCTGGGACTCACGTCTGAGCATACCCAGCCCACTCGGGCTGAAAATTGCAAAAAACACAGTTGATGGACAGAATGCAGAACAATGTCTTACATTCACCCCAGTACAAAGATCTGGGCCTAAATCCATCGTTTTTTTCACTCTACACCACCCTAGGTCAGACAATGGCTATATGCAAATCAGCCTTGACCCTGTGCCTCATGGGAACAGTCCAGCCTGAACTAAAAAGCCATGTCTTTCCTAGACCAGAATCAAGCATCCAAGGACCGGTTTCTGGCTATCAGCCTTCTTCAGCCTGGATAGCTTGACTCCAGTGATGTGAAGAGCCTGGGACTCATGTCTGAGCATACCCAGCCCACTCGGGCTGAAAATTGCAAAAAACACAGTTGATGGACAGAATGCAGAACAATGTCTTACATTCACCCCAGTACAAAGATCTGGGCCTAAATCCATAGTTTTTTTGCACACCACACCACCCTAGGTCAGACAATGGCTATATGCATCTCAGCCTTGACCCTGTGCCTCGTGGGAACAGTCCGGCCCGAACTACCAAGCCATGTCTTTCCTAGACCTGAATCAAGCATTCAAGGACCGGTTTCTGGCAATCAGCCTTCTTCAGCCTGGATAGCTTGACTCCAGTGATGTGAAGAGCCTGGGACTCACGTCTTAGCATACCCAGCCCACTCGTGGTGAAAATTGCAAAAAAACACAGTTGATGGACAGAATGCAGAACAGTGTCTTACATTCACCCCAGTACAAAGATCTGGGCCTAAATCCATCATTTTTTTGCACTCCACACCACCCTAGGTCAGACAATGGCTACATGCAAATCAGCCTTGACCCTGTGCCTCATGGGAACAGTCCAGCCCGAACTACCAAGCCATGTCTTTCCTAGACCGGAATCAAGCATCCAAGGAACGGTTTCTGGCTATCAGCCTTCTTCAGCCTGGATAGCTTGACTCCAGTGATGTAGAGAGCCTGGGACTCATGTCTGAGCATACCCAGCCCACTCGGGCTGAAAATTGCAAAAAACACAGTTGATGGACAGAATGCAGAACAATGTCTTACATTCACCCCAGTACAAAGATCTGGGCCTAAATCCATCGTTTTTTTCACTCTACACCACCCTAGGTCAGATAATGGCTATATGCAAATCAGCCTTGACCCTGTGCCTCATGGGAACAGTCCAGCCCGAACTACCAAGCCATGTCTTTCCTAGACCGGAATGAAGCATCCAAGGACCGGTTTCTGGCTATCAGCCTTCTTCAGCCTGGATAGCTTGACTCCAGTAATGTGGAGAGCCTGGGACTCACGTCTGAGCATACCCAGCCCACTCGTGGTGAAAATTGCAAAAAACACAGTTGATGGACAGAATGCAGAACAATGTCTTACATTCACCCCAGTACAAAGATCTGGGCCTACATCCATCATTTTTTTGCACTCCACACCACCCTAGGTCAGACAATGGCTACATGCAAATCAGCCTTGACCCTGTGCCTCATGGGAACAGTCCAGCCCGAACTACCAAGCCATGTCTTTCCTAGACCGGAATCAAGCATCCAAGGAACGGTTTCTGGCTATCAGCCTTCTTCAGCCTGGATAGCTTGACTCCAGTGATGTGGAGAGCCTGGGACTCACGTCTGAGCATACCCAGCCCACTCGGGCTGAAAATTGCAAAAAACACAGTTGATGGACAGAATGCAGAACAATGTCTTACATTCACCCCAGTACAAAGATCTGGGCCTAAATCCATCGTTTTTTTCACTCTACACCACCCTAGGTCAGACAATGGCTATATGCAAATCAGCCTTGACCCTGTGCCTCATGGGAACAGTCCAGCCCGAACTACCAAGCCATGTCTTTCCTAGACCGGAATCAAGCATCCAAGGACCGGTTTCTGGCTATCAGCCTTCTTCAGCCTGGATAGCTTGACTCCAGTGGTGTGGAGAGCCTGGGACTCACGTCTGAGCATACCCAGCCCACTCGGGTGAAAATTGCAAAAAACACAGTTGATGGACAGAATGCAGAACAATGTCTTACATTCACCCCAGTACAAAGATCTGGGCCTAAATCCATTGTTTTTTTGCACTCCACACCACCCTAGGTCAGACAATGTCTATATGCAAATCAGCCTTGACCCTGTGCCTCATGGGAACAGTCCAGCCCGAACTACCAAGCCATGTCTTTCCTAGACCGGAATCAAGCATCCAAGGCCGGTTTCTGGCTATCAGCCTTCTTCAGCCTGGATAGCTTGACTCCAGTAATGTGGAGAGCCTGGGACTCACGTCTGAGCATACCCAGCCCACTCGGGGTGAAAATTGAAAAAAACACAGTTGATGGACAGAATGCAGAACAATGTCTTACATTCACCCCACTACAAAGATCTGGGCCTAAATCCATCGTTTTTTTGCACTCCACACCACCCTAGGTCAGACAATGGCTATATGCAAATCAGCCTTGACCCTGTGCCTCATGGGAACAGTCCAGCCTGAACTAAAAAGCCATGTCTTTCCTAGACCAGAATCAAGCATCCAAGGACCGGTTTCTGGCTATCAGCCTTCTTCAGCCTGGATAGCTTGACTCCAGTGATGTGAAGAGCCTGGGACTCATGTCTGAGCATACCCAGCCCACTCGGGCTGAAAATTGCAAAAAACACAGTTGATGGACAGAATGCAGAACAATGTCTTACATTCACCCCAGTACAAAGTTCTGGGCCTAAATCCATCGTTTTTTTCACTCTACACCACCCTAGGTCAGACAATGGCTATATGCAAATCAGCCTTGACCCTGTGCCTCATGGGAGCAGTCCAGCCCGAACTACCAAGCCATGTCTTTCCTAGACCGGAATCAAGCATCCAAGACCAGTTTCTGGCTATCAGCCTTCTTCAGCCTGGATAGCTTGACTCCAGTAATGTGGAGAGCCTGGGACTCACGTCTGAGCATACCCAGCCCACTCGGGGTGAAAATTGCAAAAAACACAGTTGATGGACAGAATGCAGAACAATGTCTTACATTCACCCCAGTACAAAGATCTGGGCCTAAATCCATGATTTTTTTGCACTCCACACCACCCTATGTCAGACAATGGCTATATGCAAATCAGCCTTGACCCTGTGCATCATGGGAACAGTCCAGTCCGAACTACCAAGCCATGTCTTTCCTAGACCGGAATCAAGCATCCAAGGACCGGTTTCTGGCTATCAGCCTTCTTCAGCCTGGATAGCTTGACTCCAGTAATGTGGAGAGCCTGGGACTCACGTCTGAGCATACCCAGCCCACTCGGGTGAAAATTGCAAAAAACACAGTTGATGGACAGAATGCAGAACAATGTCTTACATTCACCCCAGTACAAAGATCTGGGCCTAAATCCATCGTTTTTTTGCACTCCACACCACCCTAGGTCAGACAATGGCTATATGCAAATCAGCCTTGACCCTGTGCCTCATGGGAACAGTCCAGCCCGAACTACCAAGCCATGTCTTTCCTAGACCGGAATCAAGCATCCAAGGACCGGTTTCTGGCTATCAGCCTTCTTCAGCCTGGATAGCTTGACTCCAGTGATGTGGAGAGCCTGGGACTCACGTCTGAGCATACCCAGCCCACTCGGGGTGAAAATTGAAAAAAACACAGTTGATGGACAGAATGCAGAACAATGTCTTACATTCACCCCAGTACAAAGATCTGGGCCTAAATCCATAGTTTTTTTGCACACCACACCACCCTAGGTCAGACAATGGCTATATGCATCTCAGCCTTGACCCTGTGCCTCGTGGGAACAGTCCGGCCCGAACTACCAAGCCATGTCTTTCCTAGACCGGAACCAAGCATTCAAGGACCGGTTTCTGGCAATCAGCCTTCTTCAGCCTGGATAGCTTGACTCCAGTGATGTGAAGAGCCTGGGACTCACGTCTTAGCATACCCAGCCCACTCGTGGTGAAAATTGCAAAAAACACAGTTGATGGACAGAATGCAGAACAATGTCTTACATTCACCCCAGTACAAAGATCTGGGCCTAAATCCATCATTTTTTTGCACTCCACACCACCCTAGGTCAGACAATGGCTACGTGCAAATCAGCCTTGACCCTGTGCCTCATGGGAACAGTCCAGCCCGAACTACCAAGCCATGTCTTTCCTAGACCGGAATCAAGCATCCAAGGAACGGTTTCTGGCTATCAGCCTTCTTCAGCCTGGATAGCTTGACTCCAGTGATGTGGAGAGCCTGGGACTCACGTCTGAGCATACCCAGCCCACTCGGGCTGAAAATTGCAAAAAACACAGTTGATGGACAGAATGCAGAACAATGTCTTACATTCACCCCAGTACAAAGATCTGGGCCTAAATCCATCGTTTTTTTCACTCTACACCACCCTAGGTCAGATAATGGCTATATGCAAATCAGCCTTGACCCTGTGCCTCATGGGAACAGTCCAGCCCGAACTACCAAGCCATGTCTTTCCTAGACCTGAATGAAGCATCCAAGGACCGGTTTCTGGCTATCAGCCTTCTTCAGCCTGGATAGCTTGACTCCAGTGATGTGGAGAGCCTGGGACTCACGTCTGAGCATACCCAGCCCACTCGGGCTGAAAATTGCAAAAAACACAGTTGATGGACAGAATGCAGAACAATGTCTTACATTCACCCCAGTACAAAGATCTGGGCCTAAATCCATCGTTTTTTTCACTCTACACCACCCTAGGTCAGATAATGGCTATATGCAAATCAGCCTTGACCCTGTGCCTCATGGGAACAGTCCAGCCCGAACTACTAAGTCATGTCTTTCCTAGACCGGAATGAAGCATCCAAGGACCGGTTTCTGGCTATCAGCCTTCTTCAGCCTGGATAGCTTGACTCCAGTACTGTGGAGAGCCTGGGACTCACGTCTGAGCATACCCAGCCCACTCGTGGTGAAAATTGCAAAAAACACAGTTGATGGACAGAATGCAGAACAATGTCTTACATTCACCCCAGTACAAAGATCTGGGCCTACATCCATCATTTTTTTGCACTCCACACCACCCTAGGTCAGACAATGGCTACATGCAAATCAGCCTTGACCCTGTGCCTCATGGGAACAGTCCAGCCCGAACTACCAAGCCATGTCTTTCCTAGACCGGAATCAAGCATCCAAGGAACGGTTTCTGGCTATCAGCCTTCTTCAGCCTGGATAGCTTGACTCCAGTGATGTGGAGAGCCTGGGACTCACGTCTGAGCATACCCAGCCCACTCGGGCTGAAAATTGCAAAAAACACAGTTGATGGACAGAATGCAGAACAATGTCTTACATTCACCCCAGTACAAAGATCTGGGCCTAAATCCATCGTTTTTTTCACTCTACACCACCCTAGGTCAGACAATGGCTATATGCAAATCAGCCTTGACCCTGTGCCTCATGGGAACAGTCCAGCCCGAACTACCAAGCCATGTCTCTCCTAGACCGGAATGAAGCATCCAAGGACCGGTTTCTGGCTATCAGCCTTCTTCAGCCTGGATAGCTTGACTCCAGTGGTGTGGAGAGCCTGGGACTCACGTCTGAGCATACCCAGCCGACTCGGGTGAAAATTGCAAAAAACACAGTTGATGGACAGAATGCAGAACAATGTCTTACATTCACCCCAGTACAAAGATCTGGGCCTAAATCCATCGTTTTTTTGCACTCCACCCCACCCTAGGTCAGACAATGTCTATATGCAAATCAGCCTTGACCCTGTGCCTCATGGGAACAGTCCAGCCCGAACTACCAAGCCATATCTTTCCTAGACCGGAATCAAGCATCCAAGGCCGGTTTCTGGCTATCAGCCTTCTTCAGCCTGGATAGCTTGACTCCAGTAATGTGGAGAGCCTGGGACTCACGTCTGAGCATACCCAGCCCACTCGGGGTGAACATTGAAAAAAACACAGTTGATGGACAGAATGCAGAACAATGTCTTACATTCACCCCACTACAAAGATCTGGGCCTAAATCCATCGTTTTTTTGCACTCCACACCACCCTAGGTCAGACAATGGCTATATGCAAATCAGCCTTGACCCTGTGCCTCATGGGAACAGTCCAGCCTGAACTAAAAAGCCATGTCTTTCCTAGACCAGAATCAAGCATCCAAGGACCGGTTTCTGGCTATCAGCCTTCTTCAGCCTGGATAGCTTGACTCCAGTGATGTGAAGAGCCTGGGACTCATGTCTGAGCATACCCAGCCCACTCGGGCTGAAAATTGCAAAAAACACAGTTGATGGACAGAATGCAGAACAATGTCTTACATTCACCCCAGTACAAAGATCTGGGCCTAAATCCATCGTTTTTTTCACTCTACACCACCCTAGGTCAGACAATGGCTATATGCAAATCAGCCTTGACTCTGTGCCTCATGGGAACAGTCCAGCCCAAACTACCAAGCCATGTCTTTCCTAGACCGGAATGAAGCATCCAAGGACCGGTTTCTGGCTATCAAACTTCTTCAGCCTGGATAGCTTGACTCCAGTGATGTGGAGAGCCTGGGACTCACGTCTGAGCATACCCAGCCCACTCGGGTGAAAATTGCAAAAAACACAGTTGATGGACAGAATGCAGAACAATGTCTTACATTCACCCCAGTACAAAGATCTGGGCCTGAATCCATTGTTTTTTTGCACTCCACACCACCCTAGGTCAGACAATGTCTATATGCAAATCAGCCTTGACCCTGTGCCTCATGGGAGCAGTCCAGCCCGAACTACCAAGCCATGTCTTTCCTAGACCGGAATCAAGCATCCAAGACCAGTTTCTGGCTATCAGCCTTCTTCAGCCTGGATAGCTTGTCTCCAGTAATGTGGAGAGCCTGGGACTCACGTCTGAGCATACCCAGCCCACTCGGGGTGAAAATTGCAAAAAACACAGTTGATGGACAGAATGCAGAACAATGTCTTACATTCACCCCAGTACAAAGATCTGGGCCTAAATCCATGATTTTTTTGCACTCCACACCACCCTATGTCAGACAATGGCTATATGCAAATCAGCCTTGACCCTGTGCATCATGGGAACAGTCCAGTCCGAACTACCAAGCCATGTCTTTCCTAGACCGGAATCAAGCATCCAAGGACCGGTTTCTGGCTATCAGCCTTCTTCAGCCTGGATAGCTTGACTCCAGTGATGTGAAGAGCCTGGGACTCATGTCTGAGCATACCCAGCCCACTCGGGCTGAAAATTGCAAAAAACACAGTTGATGGACAGAATGCAGAACAGTGTCTTACATTCACCCCAGTACAAAGATCTGGGCCTAAATCCATCGTTTTTTTCACTCTACACCACCCTAGGTCAGACAATGGCTATATGCAAATCAGCCTTGACCCTGTGCCTCATGGGAACAGTCCAGCCCGAACTATCAAGCCATGTCTTTCCTAGACCGGAATGAAGCATCCAAGGACCGGTTTCTGGCTATCAGCCTTCTTCAACCTGGATAGCTTGACTCCAGTGGTGTGGAGAGCCTGGGACTCACGTCTGAGCATACCCAGCCCACTCGGGTGAAAATTGCAAAAAACACAGTTGATGGACAGAATGCAGAACAATGTCTTACATTCACCCCAGTACAAAGATCTGGGCCTAAATCCATCGTTTTTTTGCACTCCACACCACCCTAGGTCAGACAATGGCTACATGCAAATCAGCCTTGACCCTGTGCCTCATGGGAACAGTCCAGCCCGAACTACCAAGCCATGTCTTTCCTAGACCGGAATCAAGCATCCAAGGAACGGTTTCTGGCTATCAGCCTTCTTCAGCCTGGATAGCTTGACTCCAGTGATGTGGAGAGCCTGGGACTCACGTCTGAGCATACCCAGCCCACTCGGGCTGAAAATTGCAAAAAACACAGTTGATGGACAGAATGCAGAACAATGTCTTACATTCACCCCAGTACAAAGATCTGGGCCTAAATCCATCGTTTTTTTCACTCTACACCACCCTAGGTCAGACAATGGCTATATGCAAATCAGCCTTGACCCTGTGCCTCATGGGAACAGTCCAGCCCGAACTACCAAGCCATGTCTCTCCTAGACCAGAATGAAGCATCCAAGGACCGGTTTCTGGCTATCAGCCTTCTTCAGCCTGGATAGCTTGACTCCAGTGGTGTGGAGAGCCTGGGACTCACGTCTGAGCATACCCAGCCCACTCGGGTGAAAATTGCAAAAAACACAGTTGATGGACAGAATGCAGAACAATGTCTTACATTCACCCCAGTACAAAGATCTGGGCCTAAATCCATCGTTTTTTTGCACTCCACACCACCCTAGGTCAGACAATGTCTATATGCAAATCAGCCTTGACCCTGTGCCTCATGGGAACAGTCCAGCCCGAACTACCAAGCCATGTCTTTCCTAGACCGGAATCAAGCATCCAAGGCCGGTTTCTGGCTATCAGCCTTCTTCAGCCTGGATAGCTTGACTCCAGTAATGTGGAGAGCCTGGGACTCACGTCTGAGCATACCCAGCCCACTCGGGGTGAAAATTGAAAAAAACACAGTTGATGGACAGAATGCAGAACAATGTCTTACATTCACCCCACTACAAAGATCTGGGCCTAAATCCATCGTTTTTTTGCACTCCACACCACCCTAGGTCAGACAATGGCTATATGCAAATCAGCCTTGACCCTGTGCCTCATGGGAACAGTCCAGCCTGAACTAAAAAGCCATGTCTTTCCTAGACCAGAATCAAGCATCCAAGGACCGGTTTCTGGCTATCAGCCTTCTTCAGCCTGGATAGCTTGACTCCAGTGATGTGAAGAGCCTGGGACTCATGTCTGAGCATACCCAGCCCACTCGGGCTGAAAATTGCAAAAAACACAGTTGATGGACAGAATGCAGAACAATGTCTTACATTCACCCCAGTACAAAGTTCTGGGCCTAAATCCATCGTTTTTTTCACTCTACACCACCCTAGGTCAGACAATGGCTATATGCAAATCAGCCTTGACCCTGTGCCTCATGGGAGCAGTCCAGCCCGAACTACCAAGCCATGTCTTTCCTAGACCGGAATCAAGCATCCAAGACCAGTTTCTGGCTATCAGCCTTCTTCAGCCTGGATAGCTTGACTCCAGTAATGTGGAGAGCCTGGGACTCACGTCTGAGCATACCCAGCCCACTCGGGGTGAAAATTGCAAAAAACACAGTTGATGGACAGAATGCAGAACAATGTCTTACATTCACCCCAGTACAAAGATCTGGGCCTAAATCCATGATTTTTTTGCACTCCACACCACCCTATGTCAGACAATGGCTATATGCAAATCAGCCTTGACCCTGTGCATCATGGGAACAGTCCAGTCCGAACTACCAAGCCATGTCTTTCCTAGACCGGAATCAAGCATCCAAGGACCGGTTTCTGGCTATCAGCCTTCTTCAGCCTGGATAGCTTGACTCCAGTAATGTGGAGAGCCTGGGACTCACGTCTGAGCATACCCAGCCCACTCGGGTGAAAATTGCAAAAAACACAGTTGATGGACAGAATGCAGAACAATGTCTTACATTCACCCCAGTACAAAGATCTGGGCCTAAATCCATCGTTTTTTTGCACTCCACACCACCCTAGGTCAGACAATGGCTATATGCAAATCAGCCTTGACCCTGTGCCTCATGGGAACAGTCCAGCCCGAACTACCAAGCCATGTCTTTCCTAGACCGGAATCAAGCATCCAAGGACCGGTTTCTGGCTATCAGCCTTCTTCAGCCTGGATAGCTTGACTCCAGTGATGTGGAGAGCCTGGGACTCACGTCTGAGCATACCCAGCCCACTCGGGGTGAAAATTGAAAAAAACACAGTTGATGGACAGAATGCAGAACAATGTCTTACATTCACCCCAGTACAAAGATCTGGGCCTAAATCCATAGTTTTTTTGCACACCACACCACCCTAGGTCAGACAATGGCTATATGCATCTCAGCCTTGACCCTGTGCCTCGTGGGAACAGTCCGGCCCGAACTACCAAGCCATGTCTTTCCTAGACCGGAACCAAGCATTCAAGGACCGGTTTCTGGCAATCAGCCTTCTTCAGCCTGGATAGCTTGACTCCAGTGATGTGAAGAGCCTGGGACTCACGTCTTAGCATACCCAGCCCACTCGTGGTGAAAATTGCAAAAAACACAGTTGATGGACAGAATGCAGAACAATGTCTTACATTCACCCCAGTACAAAGATCTGGGCCTAAATCCATCATTTTTTTGCACTCCACACCACCCTAGGTCAGACAATGGCTACGTGCAAATCAGCCTTGACCCTGTGCCTCATGGGAACAGTCCAGCCCGAACTACCAAGCCATGTCTTTCCTAGACCGGAATCAAGCATCCAAGGAACGGTTTCTGGCTATCAGCCTTCTTCAGCCTGGATAGCTTGACTCCAGTGATGTGGAGAGCCTGGGACTCACGTCTGAGCATACCCAGCCCACTCGGGCTGAAAATTGCAAAAAACACAGTTGATGGACAGAATGCAGAACAATGTCTTACATTCACCCCAGTACAAAGATCTGGGCCTAAATCCATCGTTTTTTTCACTCTACACCACCCTAGGTCAGATAATGGCTATATGCAAATCAGCCTTGACCCTGTGCCTCATGGGAACAGTCCAGCCCGAACTACCAAGCCATGTCTTTCCTAGACCTGAATGAAGCATCCAAGGACCGGTTTCTGGCTATCAGCCTTCTTCAGCCTGGATAGCTTGACTCCAGTGATGTGGAGAGCCTGGGACTCACGTCTGAGCATACCCAGCCCACTCGGGCTGAAAATTGCAAAAAACACAGTTGATGGACAGAATGCAGAACAATGTCTTACATTCACCCCAGTACAAAGATCTGGGCCTAAATCCATCGTTTTTTTCACTCTACACCACCCTAGGTCAGATAATGGCTATATGCAAATCAGCCTTGACCCTGTGCCTCATGGGAACAGTCCAGCCCGAACTACTAAGTCATGTCTTTCCTAGACCGGAATGAAGCATCCAAGGACCGGTTTCTGGCTATCAGCCTTCTTCAGCCTGGATAGCTTGACTCCAGTACTGTGGAGAGCCTGGGACTCACGTCTGAGCATACCCAGCCCACTCGTGGTGAAAATTGCAAAAAACACAGTTGATGGACAGAATGCAGAACAATGTCTTACATTCACCCCAGTACAAAGATCTGGGCCTACATCCATCATTTTTTTGCACTCCACACCACCCTAGGTCAGACAATGGCTACATGCAAATCAGCCTTGACCCTGTGCCTCATGGGAACAGTCCAGCCCGAACTACCAAGCCATGTCTTTCCTAGACCGGAATCAAGCATCCAAGGAACGGTTTCTGGCTATCAGCCTTCTTCAGCCTGGATAGCTTGACTCCAGTGATGTGGAGAGCCTGGGACTCACGTCTGAGCATACCCAGCCCACTCGGGCTGAAAATTGCAAAAAACACAGTTGATGGACAGAATGCAGAACAATGTCTTACATTCACCCCAGTACAAAGATCTGGGCCTAAATCCATCGTTTTTTTCACTCTACACCACCCTAGGTCAGACAATGGCTATATGCAAATCAGCCTTGACCCTGTGCCTCATGGGAACAGTCCAGCCCGAACTACCAAGCCATGTCTCTCCTAGACCGGAATGAAGCATCCAAGGACCGGTTTCTGGCTATCAGCCTTCTTCAGCCTGGATAGCTTGACTCCAGTGGTGTGGAGAGCCTGGGACTCACGTCTGAGCATACCCAGCCGACTCGGGTGAAAATTGCAAAAAACACAGTTGATGGACAGAATGCAGAACAATGTCTTACATTCACCCCAGTACAAAGATCTGGGCCTAAATCCATCGTTTTTTTGCACTCCACCCCACCCTAGGTCAGACAATGTCTATATGCAAATCAGCCTTGACCCTGTGCCTCATGGGAACAGTCCAGCCCGAACTACCAAGCCATATCTTTCCTAGACCGGAATCAAGCATCCAAGGCCGGTTTCTGGCTATCAGCCTTCTTCAGCCTGGATAGCTTGACTCCAGTAATGTGGAGAGCCTGGGACTCACGTCTGAGCATACCCAGCCCACTCGGGGTGAACATTGAAAAAAACACAGTTGATGGACAGAATGCAGAACAATGTCTTACATTCACCCCACTACAAAGATCTGGGCCTAAATCCATCGTTTTTTTGCACTCCACACCACCCTAGGTCAGACAATGGCTATATGCAAATCAGCCTTGACCCTGTGCCTCATGGGAACAGTCCAGCCTGAACTAAAAAGCCATGTCTTTCCTAGACCAGAATCAAGCATCCAAGGACCGGTTTCTGGCTATCAGCCTTCTTCAGCCTGGATAGCTTGACTCCAGTGATGTGAAGAGCCTGGGACTCATGTCTGAGCATACCCAGCCCACTCGGGCTGAAAATTGCAAAAAACACAGTTGATGGACAGAATGCAGAACAATGTCTTACATTCACCCCAGTACAAAGATCTGGGCCTAAATCCATCGTTTTTTTCACTCTACACCACCCTAGGTCAGACAATGGCTATATGCAAATCAGCCTTGACTCTGTGCCTCATGGGAACAGTCCAGCCCAAACTACCAAGCCATGTCTTTCCTAGACCGGAATGAAGCATCCAAGGACCGGTTTCTGGCTATCAAACTTCTTCAGCCTGGATAGCTTGACTCCAGTGATGTGGAGAGCCTGGGACTCACGTCTGAGCATACCCAGCCCACTCGGGTGAAAATTGCAAAAAACACAGTTGATGGACAGAATGCAGAACAATGTCTTACATTCACCCCAGTACAAAGATCTGGGCCTGAATCCATTGTTTTTTTGCACTCCACACCACCCTAGGTCAGACAATGTCTATATGCAAATCAGCCTTGACCCTGTGCCTCATGGGAGCAGTCCAGCCCGAACTACCAAGCCATGTCTTTCCTAGACCGGAATCAAGCATCCAAGACCAGTTTCTGGCTATCAGCCTTCTTCAGCCTGGATAGCTTGACTCCAGTAATGTGGAGAGCCTGGGACTCACGTCTGAGCATACCCAGCCCACTCGGGGTGAAAATTGCAAAAAACACAGTTGATGGACAGAATGCAGAACAATGTCTTACATTCACCCCAGTACAAAGATCTGGGCCTAAATCCATGATTTTTTTGCACTCCACACCACCCTATGTCAGACAATGGCTATATGCAAATCAGCCTTGACCCTGTGCATCATGGGAACAGTCCAGTCCGAACTACCAAGCCATGTCTTTCCTAGACCGGAATCAAGCATCCAAGGACCGGTTTCTGGCTATCAGCCTTCTTCAGCCTGGATAGCTTGACTCCAGTGATGTGAAGAGCCTGGGACTCATGTCTGAGCATACCCAGCCCACTCGGGCTGAAAATTGCAAAAAACACAGTTGATGGACAGAATGCAGAACAGTGTCTTACATTCACCCCAATACAAAGATCTGGGCCTAAATCCATCGTTTTTTTCACTCTACACCACCCTAGGTCAGACAATGGCTATATGCAAATCAGCCTTGACCCTGTGCCTCATGGGAACAGTCCAGCCCGAACTATCAAGCCATGTCTTTCCTAGACCGGAATGAAGCATCCAAGGACCGGTTTCTGGCTATCAGCCTTCTTCAACCTGGATAGCTTGACTCCAGTGGTGTGGAGAGCCTGGGACTCACGTCTGAGCATACCCAGCCCACTCGGGTGAAAATTGCAAAAAACACAGTTGATGGACAGAATGCAGAACAATGTCTTACATTCACCCCAGTACAAAGATCTGGGCCTAAATCCATCGTTTTTTTGCACTCCACACCACCCTAGGTCAGACAATGGCTACATGCAAATCAGCCTTGACCCTGTGCCTCATGGGAACAGTCCAGCCCGAACTACCAAGCCATGTCTTTCCTAGACCGGAATCAAGCATCCAAGGAACGGTTTCTGGCTATCAGCCTTCTTCAGCCTGGATAGCTTGACTCCAGTGATGTGGAGAGCCTGGGACTCACGTCTGAGCATACCCAGCCCACTCGGGCTGAAAATTGCAAAAAACACAGTTGATGGACAGAATGCAGAACAATGTCTTACATTCACCCCAGTACAAAGATCTGGGCCTAAATCCATCGTTTTTTTCACTCTACACCACCCTAGGTCAGACAATGGCTATATGCAAATCAGCCTTGACCCTGTGCCTCATGGGAACAGTCCAGCCCGAACTACCAAGCCATGTCTCTCCTAGACCAGAATGAAGCATCCAAGGACCGGTTTCTGGCTATCAGCCTTCTTCAGCCTGGATAGCTTGACTCCAGTGGTGTGGAGAGCCTGGGACTCACGTCTGAGCATACCCAGCCCACTCGGGTGAAAATTGCAAAAAACACAGTTGATGGACAGAATGCAGAACAATGTCTTACATTCACCCCAGTACAAAGATCTGGGCCTAAATCCATCGTTTTTTTGCACTCCACACCACCCTAGGTCAGACAATGTCTATATGCAAATCAGCCTTGACCCTGTGCCTCATGGGAATAGTCCAGCCCGAACTACCAAGCCATATCTTTCCTAGACCGGAATCAAGCATCCAAGGCCGGTTTCTGGCTATCAGCCTTCTTCAGCCTGGATAGCTTGACTCCAGTAATGTGGAGAGCCTGGGACTCACGTCTGAGCATACCCAGCCCACTCGGGGTGAAAATTGCAAAAAACACAGTTGATGGACAGAATGCAGAACAATGTCTTACATTCACCCCAGTACAAAGATCTGGGCCTAAATCCATGATTTTTTTGCACTCCACACCACCCTATGTCAGACAATGGCTATATGCAAATCAGCCTTGACCCTGTGCCTCATGGGAACAGTCCAGCCCGAACTATCAAGCCATGTCTTTCCTAGACCGGAATGAAGCATCCAAGGACCGGTTTCTGGCTATCAGCCTTCTTCAACCTGGATAGCTTGACTCCAGTGGTGTGGAGAGCCTGGGACTCACGTCTGAGCATACCCAGCCCACTCGGGTGAAAATTGCAAAAAACACAGTTGATGGACAGAATGCAGAACAATGTCTTACATTCACCCCAGTACAAAGATCTGGGCCTAAATCCATCCTTTTTTTGCACTCCACACCACCCTAGGTCAGACAATGGCTACATGCAAATCAGCCTTGACCCTGTGCCTCATGGGAACAGTCCAGCCCGAACTACCAAGCCATGTCTTTCCTAGACCGGAATCAAGCATCCAAGGAACGGTTTCTGGCTATCAGCCTTCTTCAGCCTGGATAGCTTGACTCCAGTGATGTGGAGAGCCTGGGACTCACGTCTGAGCATACCCAGCCCACTCGGGCTGAAAATTGCAAAAAACACAGTTGATGGACAGAATGCAGAACAATGTCTTACATTCACCCCAGTACAAAGATCTGGGCCTAAATCCATCGTTTTTTTCACTCTACACCACCCTAGGTCAGACAATGGCTATATGCAAATCAGCCTTGACCCTGTGCCTCATGGGAACAGTCCAGCCCGAACTACCAAGCCATGTCTCTCCTAGACCGGAATGAAGCATCCAAGGACCGGTTTCTGGCTATCAGCCTTCTTCAGCCTGGATAGCTTGACTCCAGTGGTGTGGAGAGCCTGGGACTCACGTCTGAGCATACCCAGCCCACTCGGGTGAAAATTGCAAAAAACACAGTTGATGGACAGAATGCAGAACAATGTCTTACATTCACCCCAGTACAAAGATCTGGGCCTAAATCCATCGTTTTTTTGCACTCCACACCACCCTAGGTCAGACAATGTCTATATGCAAATCAGCCTTGACCCTGTGCCTCATGGGAACAGTCCAGCCCGAACTACCAAGCCATATCTTTCCTATACCGGAATCAAGCATCCAAGGCCGGTTTCTGGCTATCAGCCTTCTTCAGCCTGGATAGCTTGACTCCAGTAATGTGGAGAGCCTGGGACTCACGTCTGAGCATACCCAGCCCACTCGGGGTGAAAATTGAAAAAAACACAGTTGATGGACAGAATGCAGAACAATGTCTTACATTAACCCCACTACAAAGATCTGGGCCTAAATCCATCGTTTTTTTGCACTCCACACCACCCTAGGTCAGACAATGGCTATATGCAAATCAGCCTTGACCCTGGGCCTCATGGGAACAGTCCAGCCTGAACTAAAAAGCCATGTCTTTCCTAGACCAGAATCAAGCATCCAAGGACCGGTTTCTGGCTATCAGCCTTCTTCAGCCTGGATAGCTTGACTCCAGTGATGTGAAGAGCCTGGGACTCATGTCTGAGCATACCCAGCCCACTCGGGCTGAAAATTGCAAAAAACACAGTTGATGGACAGAATGCAGAACAATGTCTTACATTCACCCCAGTACAAAGATCTGGGCCTAAATCCATAGTTTTTTTGCACACCACACCACCCTAGGTCAGACAATGGCTATATGCATCTCAGCCTTGACCCTGTGCCTCGTGGGAACAGTCCGGCCCGAACTACCAAGCCATGTCTTTCCTAGACCTGAATCAAGCATTCAAGGACCGGTTTCTGGCAATCAGCCTTCTTCAGCCTGGATAGCTTGACTCCAGTGATGTGAAGAGCCTGGGACTCACGTCTTAGCATACCCAGCCCACTCGTGGTGAAAATTGCAAAAAAACACAGTTGATGGACAGAATGCAGAACAGTGTCTTACATTCACCCCAGTACAAAGATCTGGGCCTAAATCCATCATTTTTTTGCACTCCACACCACCCTAGGTCAGACAATGGCTACATGCAAATCAGCCTTGACCCTGTGCCTCATGGGAACAGTCCAGCCCGAACTACCAAGCCATGTCTTTCCTAGACCGGAATCAAGCATCCAAGGAACGGTTTCTGGCTATCAGCCTTCTTCAGCCTGGATAGCTTGACTCCAGTGATGTAGAGAGCCTGGGACTCATGTCTGAGCATACCCAGCCCACTCGGGCTGAAAATTGCAAAAAACACAGTTGATGGACAGAATGCAGAACAATGTCTTACATTCACCCCAGTACAAAGATCTGGGCCTAAATCCATCGTTTTTTTCACTCTACACCACCCTAGGTCAGATAATGGCTATATGCAAATCAGCCTTGACCCTGTGCCTCATGGGAACAGTCCAGCCCGAACTACCAAGCCATGTCTTTCCTAGACCGGAATGAAGCATCCAAGGACCGGTTTCTGGCTATCAGCCTTCTTCAGCCTGGATAGCTTGACTCCAGTAATGTGGAGAGCCTGGGACTCACGTCTGAGCATACCCAGCCCACTCGTGGTGAAAATTGCAAAAAACACAGTTGATGGACAGAATGCAGAACAATGTCTTACATTCACCCCAGTACAAAGATCTGGGCCTACATCCATCATTTTTTTGCACTCCACACCACCCTAGGTCAGACAATGGCTACATGCAAATCAGCCTTGACCCTGTGCCTCATGGGAACAGTCCAGCCCGAACTACCAAGCCATGTCTTTCCTAGACCGGAATCAAGCATCCAAGGAACGGTTTCTGGCTATCAGCCTTCTTCAGCCTGGATAGCTTGACTCCAGTGATGTGGAGAGCCTGGGACTCACGTCTGAGCATACCCAGCCCACTCGGGCTGAAAATTGCAAAAAACACAGTTGATGGACAGAATGCAGAACAATGTCTTACATTCACCCCAGTACAAAGATCTGGGCCTAAATCCATCGTTTTTTTCACTCTACACCACCCTAGGTCAGACAATGGCTATATGCAAATCAGCCTTGACCCTGTGCCTCATGGGAACAGTCCAGCCCGAACTACCAAGCCATGTCTTTCCTAGACCGGAATCAAGCATCCAAGGACCGGTTTCTGGCTATCAGCCTTCTTCAGCCTGGATAGCTTGACTCCAGTGGTGTGGAGAGCCTGGGACTCACGTCTGAGCATACCCAGCCCACTCGGGTGAAAATTGCAAAAAACACAGTTGATGGACAGAATGCAGAACAATGTCTTACATTCACCCCAGTACAAAGATCTGGGCCTAAATCCATTGTTTTTTTGCACTCCACACCACCCTAGGTCAGACAATGTCTATATGCAAATCAGCCTTGACCCTGTGCCTCATGGGAACAGTCCAGCCCGAACTACCAAGCCATGTCTTTCCTAGACCGGAATCAAGCATCCAAGGCCGGTTTCTGGCTATCAGCCTTCTTCAGCCTGGATAGCTTGACTCCAGTAATGTGGAGAGCCTGGGACTCACGTCTGAGCATACCCAGCCCACTCGGGGTGAAAATTGAAAAAAACACAGTTGATGGACAGAATGCAGAACAATGTCTTACATTCACCCCACTACAAAGATCTGGGCCTAAATCCATCGTTTTTTTGCACTCCACACCACCCTAGGTCAGACAATGGCTATATGCAAATCAGCCTTGACCCTGTGCCTCATGGGAACAGTCCAGCCTGAACTAAAAAGCCATGTCTTTCCTAGACCAGAATCAAGCATCCAAGGACCGGTTTCTGGCTATCAGCCTTCTTCAGCCTGGATAGCTTGACTCCAGTGATGTGAAGAGCCTGGGACTCATGTCTGAGCATACCCAGCCCACTCGGGCTGAAAATTGCAAAAAACACAGTTGATGGACAGAATGCAGAACAATGTCTTACATTCACCCCAGTACAAAGTTCTGGGCCTAAATCCATCGTTTTTTTCACTCTACACCACCCTAGGTCAGACAATGGCTATATGCAAATCAGCCTTGACCCTGTGCCTCATGGGAGCAGTCCAGCCCGAACTACCAAGCCATGTCTTTCCTAGACCGGAATCAAGCATCCAAGACCAGTTTCTGGCTATCAGCCTTCTTCAGCCTGGATAGCTTGACTCCAGTAATGTGGAGAGCCTGGGACTCACGTCTGAGCATACCCAGCCCACTCGGGGTGAAAATTGCAAAAAACACAGTTGATGGACAGAATGCAGAACAATGTCTTACATTCACCCCAGTACAAAGATCTGGGCCTAAATCCATGATTTTTTTGCACTCCACACCACCCTATGTCAGACAATGGCTATATGCAAATCAGCCTTGACCCTGTGCATCATGGGAACAGTCCAGTCCGAACTACCAAGCCATGTCTTTCCTAGACCGGAATCAAGCATCCAAGGACCGGTTTCTGGCTATCAGCCTTCTTCAGCCTGGATAGCTTGACTCCAGTAATGTGGAGAGCCTGGGACTCACGTCTGAGCATACCCAGCCCACTCGGGTGAAAATTGCAAAAAACACAGTTGATGGACAGAATGCAGAACAATGTCTTACATTCACCCCAGTACAAAGATCTGGGCCTAAATCCATAGTTTTTTTGCACACCACACCACCCTAGGTCAGACAATGGCTATATGCATCTCAGCCTTGACCCTGTGCCTCGTGGGAACAGTCCGGCCCGAACTACCAAGCCATGTCTTTCCTAGACCGGAACCAAGCATTCAAGGACCGGTTTCTGGCAATCAGCCTTCTTCAGCCTGGATAGCTTGACTCCAGTGATGTGAAGAGCCTGGGACTCACGTCTTAGCATACCCAGCCCACTCGTGGTGAAAATTGCAAAAAACACAGTTGATGGACAGAATGCAGAACAATGTCTTACATTCACCCCAGTACAAAGATCTGGGCCTAAATCCATCATTTTTTTGCACTCCACACCACCCTAGGTCAGACAATGGCTACGTGCAAATCAGCCTTGACCCTGTGCCTCATGGGAACAGTCCAGCCCGAACTACCAAGCCATGTCTTTCCTAGACCGGAATCAAGCATCCAAGGAACGGTTTCTGGCTATCAGCCTTCTTCAGCCTGGATAGCTTGACTCCAGTGATGTGGAGAGCCTGGGACTCACGTCTGAGCATACCCAGCCCACTCGGGCTGAAAATTGCAAAAAACACAGTTGATGGACAGAATGCAGAACAATGTCTTACATTCACCCCAGTACAAAGATCTGGGCCTAAATCCATCGTTTTTTTCACTCTACACCACCCTAGGTCAGATAATGGCTATATGCAAATCAGCCTTGACCCTGTGCCTCATGGGAACAGTCCAGCCCGAACTACCAAGCCATGTCTTTCCTAGACCTGAATGAAGCATCCAAGGACCGGTTTCTGGCTATCAGCCTTCTTCAGCCTGGATAGCTTGACTCCAGTGATGTGGAGAGCCTGGGACTCACGTCTGAGCATACCCAGCCCACTCGGGCTGAAAATTGCAAAAAACACAGTTGATGGACAGAATGCAGAACAATGTCTTACATTCACCCCAGTACAAAGATCTGGGCCTAAATCCATCGTTTTTTTCACTCTACACCACCCTAGGTCAGATAATGGCTATATGCAAATCAGCCTTGACCCTGTGCCTCATGGGAACAGTCCAGCCCGAACTACTAAGTCATGTCTTTCCTAGACCGGAATGAAGCATCCAAGGACCGGTTTCTGGCTATCAGCCTTCTTCAGCCTGGATAGCTTGACTCCAGTACTGTGGAGAGCCTGGGACTCACGTCTGAGCATACCCAGCCCACTCGTGGTGAAAATTGCAAAAAACACAGTTGATGGACAGAATGCAGAACAATGTCTTACATTCACCCCAGTACAAAGATCTGGGCCTACATCCATCATTTTTTTGCACTCCACACCACCCTAGGTCAGACAATGGCTACATGCAAATCAGCCTTGACCCTGTGCCTCATGGGAACAGTCCAGCCCGAACTACCAAGCCATGTCTTTCCTAGACCGGAATCAAGCATCCAAGGAATGGTTTCTGGCTATCAGCCTTCTTCAGCCTGGATAGCTTGACTCCAGTGATGTGGAGAGCCTGGGACTCACGTCTGAGCATACCGAGCCCACTCGGGCTGAAAATTGCAAAAAACACAGTTGATGGACAGAATGCAGAACAATGTCTTACATTCACCCCAGTACAAAGATCTGGGCCTAAATCCATCGTTTTTTTCACTCTACACCACCCTAGGTCAGACAATGGCTATATGCAAATCAGCCTTGACCCTGTGCCTCATGGGAACAGTCCAGCCCGAACTACCAAGCCATGTCTCTCCTAGACCGGAATGAAGCATCCAAGGACCGGTTTCTGGCTATCAGCCTTCTTCAGCCTGGATAGCTTGACTCCAGTGGTGTGGAGAGCCTGGGACTCACGTCTGAGCATACCCAGCCGACTCGGGTGAAAATTGCAAAAAACACAGTTGATGGACAGAATGCAGAACAATGTCTTACATTCACCCCAGTACAAAGATCTGGGCCTAAATCCATCGTTTTTTTGCACTCCACCCCACCCTAGGTCAGACAATGTCTATATGCAAATCAGCCTTGACCCTGTGCCTCATGGGAACAGTCCAGCCCGAACTACCAAGCCATATCTTTCCTAGACCGGAATCAAGCATCCAAGGCCGGTTTCTGGCTATCAGCCTTCTTCAGCCTGGATAGCTTGACTCCAGTAATGTGGAGAGCCTGGGACTCACGTCTGAGCATACCCAGCCCACTCGGGGTGAAAATTGAAAAAAACACAGTTGATGGACAGAATGCAGAACAATGTCTTACATTCACCCCACTACAAAGATCTGGGCCTAAATCCATCGTTTTTTTGCACTCCACACCACCCTAGGTCAGACAATGGCTATATGCAAATCAGCCTTGACCCTGTGCCTCATGGGAACAGTCCAGCCTGAACTAAAAAGCCATGTCTTTCCTAGACCAGAATCAAGCATCCAAGGACCGGTTTCTGGCTATCAGCCTTCTTCAGCCTGGATAGCTTGACTCCAGTGATGTGAAGAGCCTGGGACTCATGTCTGAGCATACCCAGCCCACTCGGGCTGAAAATTGCAAAAAACACAGTTGATGGACAGAATGCAGAACAATGTCTTACATTCACCCCAGTACAAAGATCTGGGCCTAAATCCATCGTTTTTTTCACTCTACACCACCCTAGGTCAGACAATGGCTATATGCAAATCAGCCTTGACTCTGTGCCTCATGGGAACAGTCCAGCCCAAACTACCAAGCCATGTCTTTCCTAGACCGGAATGAAGCATCCAAGGACCGGTTTCTGGCTATCAAACTTCTTCAGCCTGGATAGCTTGACTCCAGTGATGTGGAGAGCCTGGGACTCACGTCTGAGCATACCCAGCCCACTCGGGTGAAAATTGCAAAAAACACAGTTGATGGACAGAATGCAGAACAATGTCTTACATTCACCCCAGTACAAAGATCTGGGCCTAAATCCATCGTTTTTTTGCACTCCACACCACCCTAGGTCAGACAATGTCTATATGCAAATCAGCCTTGACCCTGTGCCTCATGGGAGCAGTCCAGCCCGAACTACCAAGCCATGTCTTTCCTAGACCGGAATCAAGCATCCAAGACCAGTTTCTGGCTATCAGCCTTCTTCAGCCTGGATAGCTTGACTCCAGTAATGTGGAGAGCCTGGGACTCACGTCTGAGCATACCCAGCCCACTCGGGGTGAAAATTGCAAAAAACACAGTTGATGGACAGAATGCAGAACAATGTCTTACATTCACCCCAGTACAAAGATCTGGGCCTAAATCCATGATTTTTTTGCACTCCACACCACCCTATGTCAGACAATGGCTATATGCAAATCAGCCTTGACCCTGTGCATCATGGGAACAGTCCAGTCCGAACTACCAAGCCATGTCTTTCCTAGACCGGAATCAAGCATCCAAGGACCGGTTTCTGGCTATCAGCCTTCTTCAGCCTGGATAGCTTGACTCCAGTGATGTGAAGAGCCTGGGACTCATGTCTGAGCATACCCAGCCCACTCGGGCTGAAAATTGCAAAAAACACAGTTGATGGACAGAATGCAGAACAGTGTCTTACATTCACCCCAGTACAAAGATCTGGGCCTAAATCCATCGTTTTTTTCACTCTACACCACCCTAGGTCAGACAATGGCTATATGCAAATCAGCCTTGACCCTGTGCCTCATGGGAACAGTCCAGCCCGAACTATCAAGCCATGTCTTTCCTAGACCTGAATGAAGCATCCAAGGACCGGTTTCTGGCTATCAGCCTTCTTCAACCTGGATAGCTTGACTCCAGTGGTGTGGAGAGCCTGGGACTCACGTCTGAGCATACCCAGCCCACTCGGGTGAAAATTGCAAAAAACACAGTTGATGGACAGAATGCAGAACAATGTCTTACATTCACCCCAGTACAAAGATCTGGGCCTAAATCCATCGTTTTTTTGCACTCCACACCACCCTAGGTCAGACAATGGCTACATGCAAATCAGCCTTGACCCTGTGCCTCATGGGAACAGTCCAGCCCGAACTACCAAGCCATGTCTTTCCTAGACCGGAATCAAGCATCCAAGGAACGGTTTCTGGCTATCAGCCTTCTTCAGCCTGAATAGCTTGACTCCAGTGATGTGGAGAGCCTGGGACTCACGTCTGAGCATACCCAGCCCACTCGGGCTGAAAATTGCAAAAAACACAGTTGATGGACAGAATGCAGAACAATGTCTTACATTCACCCCAGTACAAAGATCTGGGCCTAAATCCATCGTTTTTTTCACTCTACACCACCCTAGGTCAGACAATGGCTATATGCAAATCAGCCTTGACCCTGTGCCTCATGGGAACAGTCCAGCCCGAACTACCAAGCCATGTCTCTCCTAGACCGGAATGAAGCATCCAAGGACCGGTTTCTGGCTATCAGCCTTCTTCAGCCTGGATAGCTTGACTCCAGTGGTGTGGAGAGCCTGGGACTCACGTCTGAGCATACCCAGCCCACTCGGGTGAAAATTGCAAAAAACACAGTTGATGGACAGAATGCAGAACAATGTCTTACATTCACCCCAGTACAAAGATCTGGGCCTAAATCCATCGTTTTTTTGCACTCCACACCACCCTAGGTCAGACAATGTCTATATGCAAATCAGCCTTGACCCTGTGCCTCATGGGAACAGTCCAGCCCGAACTACCAAGCCATATCTTTCCTAGACCGGAATCAAGCATCCAAGGCCGGTTTCTGGCTATCAGCCTTCTTCAGCCTGGATAGCTTGACTCCAGTAATGTGGAGAGCCTGGGACTCACGTCTGAGCATACCCAGCCCACTCGGGGTGAAAATTGCAAAAAACACAGTTGATGGACAGAATGCAGAACAATGTCTTACATTCACCCCAGTACAAAGATCTGGGCCTAAATCCATGATTTTTTTGCACTCCACACCACCCTATGTCAGACAATGGCTATATGCAAATCAGCCTTGACCCTGTGCCTCATGGGAACAGTCCAGCCCGAACTATCAAGCCATGTCTTTCCTAGACCGGAATGAAGCATCCAAGGACCGGTTTCTGGCTATCAGCCTTCTTCAACCTGGATAGCTTGACTCCAGTGGTGTGGAGAGCCTGGGACTCACGTCTGAGCATACCCAGCCCACTCGGGTGAAAATTGCAAAAAACACAGTTGATGGACAGAATGCAGAACAATGTCTTACATTCACCCCAGTACAAAGATCTGGGCCTAAATCCATCGTTTTTTTGCACTCCACACCACCCTAGGTCAGACAATGGCTACATGCAAATCAGCCTTGACCCTGTGCCTCATGGGAACAGTCCAGCCCGAACTACCAAGCCATGTCTTTCCTAGACCGGAATCAAGCATCCAAGGAACGGTTTCTGGCTATCAGCCTTCTTCAGCCTGGATAGCTTGACTCCAGTGATGTGGAGAGCCTGGGACTCACGTCTGAGCATACCCAGCCCACTCGGGCTGAAAATTGCAAAAAACACAGTTGATGGACAGAATGCAGAACAATGTCTTACATTCACCCCAGTACAAAGATCTGGGCCTAAATCCATCGTTTTTTTCACTCTACACCACCCTAGGTCAGACAATGGCTATATGCAAATCAGCCTTGACCCTGTGCCTCATGGGAACAGTCCAGCCCGAACTACCAAGCCATGTCTCTCCTAGACCGGAATGAAGCATCCAAGGACCGGTTTCTGGCTATCAGCCTTCTTCAGCCTGGATAGCTTGACTCCAGTGGTGTGGAGAGCCTGGGACTCACGTCTGAGCATACCCAGCCCACTCGGGTGAAAATTGCAAAAAACACAGTTGATGGACAGAATGCAGAACAATGTCTTACATTCACCCCAGTACAAAGATCTGGGCCTAAATCCATCGTTTTTTTGCACTCCACACCACCCTAGGTCAGACAATGTCTATATGCAAATCAGCCTTGACCCTGTGCCTCATGGGAACAGTCCAGCCCGAACTACCAAGCCATATCTTTCCTAGACCGGAATCAAGCATCCAAGGCCGGTTTCTGGCTATCAGCCTTCTTCAGCCTGGATAGCTTGACTCCAGTAATGTGGAGAGCCTGGGACTCACGTCTGAGCATACCCAGCCCACTCGGGGTGAAAATTGAAAAAAACACAGTTGATGGACAGAATGCAGAACAATGTCTTACATTAACCCCACTACAAAGATCTGGGCCTAAATCCATCGTTTTTTTGCACTCCACACCACCCTAGGTCAGACAATGGCTATATGCAAATCAGCCTTGACCCTGTGCCTCATGGGAACAGTCCAGCCTGAACTAAAAAGCCATGTCTTTCCTAGACCAGAATCAAGCATCCAAGGACCGGTTTCTGGCTATCAGCCTTCTTCAGCCTGGATAGCTTGACTCCAGTGATGTGAAGAGCCTGGGACTCATGTCTGAGCATACCCAGCCCACTCGGGCTGAAAATTGCAAAAAACACAGTTGATGGACAGAATGCAGAACAATGTCTTACATTCACCCCAGTACAAAGATCTCGGCCTAAATCCATAGTTTTTTTGCACACCACACCACCCTAGGTCAGACAATGGCTATATGCATCTCAGCCTTGACCCTGTGCCTCGTGGGAACAGTCCGGCCCGAACTTCCAAGCCATGTCTTTCCTAGACCGGAATCAAGCATTCAAGGACCGGTTTCTGGCAATCAGCCTTCTTCAGCCTGGATAGCTTGACTCCAGTGATGTGAAGAGCCTGGGACTCACGTCTTAGCATACCCAGCCCACTCGTGGTGAAAATTGCAAAAAAACACAGTTGATGGACAGAATGCAGAACAGTGTCTTACATTCACCCCAGTACAAAGATCTGGGCCTAAATCCATCATTTATTTGCACTCCACACCACCCTAGGTCAGACAATGGCTACATGCAAATCAGCCTTGACCCTGTGCCTCATGGGAACAGTCCAGCCCGAACTACCAAGCCATGTCTTTCCTAGACCGGAATCAAGCATCCAAGGAACGGTTTCTGGCTATCAGCCTTCTTCAGCCTGGATAGCTTGACTCCAGTGATGTAGAGAGCCTGGGACTCATGTCTGAGCATACCCAGCCCACTCGGGCTGAAAATTGCAAAAAACACAGTTGATGGACAGAATGCAGAACAATGTCTTACATTCACCCCAGTACAAAGATCTGGGCCTAAATCCATCGTTTTTTTCACTCTACACCACCCTAGGTCAGATAATGGCTATATGCAAATCAGCCTTGACCCTGTGCCTCATGGGAACAGTCCAGCCCGAACTACCAAGCCATGTCTTTCCTAGACCGGAATGAAGCATCCAAGGACCGGTTTCTGGCTATCAGCCTTCTTCAGCCTGGATAGCTTGACTCCAGTAATGTGGAGAGCCTGGGACTCACGTCTGAGCATACCCAGCCCACTCGTGGTGAAAATTGCAAAAAACACAGTTGATGGACAGAATGCAGAACAATGTCTTACATTCACCCCAGTACAAAGATCTGGGCCTACATCCATCATTTTTTTGCACTCCACACCACCCTAGGTCAGACAATGGCTACATGCAAATCAGCCTTGACCCTGTGCCTCATGGGAACAGTCCAGCCCGAACTACCAAGCCATGTCTTTCCTAGACCGGAATCAAGCATCCAAGGAACGGTTTCTGGCTATCAGCCTTCTTCAGCCTGGATAGCTTGACTCCAGTGATGTGGAGAGCCTGGGACTCACGTCTGAGCATACCCAGCCCACTCGGGCTGAAAATTGCAAAAAACACAGTTGATGGACAGAATGCAGAACAATGTCTTACATTCACCCCAGTACAAAGATCTGGGCCTAAATCCATCGTTTTTTTCACTCTACACCACCCTAGGTCAGACAATGGCTATATGCAAATCAGCCTTGACCCTGTGCCTCATGGGAACAGTCCAGCCCGAACTACCAAGCCATGTCTTTCCTAGACCGGAATCAAGCATCCAAGGACCGGTTTCTGGCTATCAGCCTTCTTCAGCCTGGATAGCTTGACTCCAGTGGTGTGGAGAGCCTGGGACTCACGTCTGAGCATACCCAGCCCACTCGGGTGAAAATTGCAAAAAACACAGTTGATGGACAGAATGCAGAACAATGTCTTACATTCACCCCAGTACAAAGATCTGGGCCTAAATCCATTGTTTTTTTGCACTCCACACCACCCTAGGTCAGACAATGTCTATATGCAAATCAGCCTTGACCCTGTGCCTCATGGGAACAGTCCAGCCCGAACTACCAAGCCATGTCTTTCGTAGACCGGAATCAAGCATCCAAGGCCGGTTTCTGGCTATCAGCCTTCTTCAGCCTGGATAGCTTGACTCCAGTAATGTGGAGAGCCTGGGACTCACGTCTGAGCATACCCAGCCCACTCGGGGTGAAAATTGAAAAAAACACAGTTGATGGACAGAATGCAGAACAATGTCTTACATTCACCCCAGTACAAAGATCTGGGCCTAAATCCATCGTTTTTTTGCACTCCACACCACCCTAGGTCAGACAATGTCTATATGCAAATCAGCCTTGACCCTGTGCCTCATGGGAGCAGTCCAGCCCGAACTACCAAGCCATGTCTTTCCTAGACCGGAATCAAGCATCCAAGACCAGTTTCTGGCTATCAGCCTTCTTCAGCCTGGATAGCTTGACTCCAGTAATGTGGAGAGCCTGGGACTCACGTCTGAGCATACCCAGCCCACTCGGGGTGAAAATTGCAAAAAACACAGTTGATGGACAGAATGCAGAACAATGTCTTACATTCACCCCAGTACAAAGATCTGGGCCTAAATCCATGATTTTTTTGCACTCCACACCACCCTATGTCAGACAATGGCTATATGCAAATCAGCCTTGACCCTGTGCATCATGGGAACAGTCCAGTCCGAACTACCAAGCCATGTCTTTCCTAGACCGGAATCAAGCATCCAAGGACCGGTTTCTGGCTATCAGCCTTCTTCAGCCTGGATAGCTTGACTCCAGTGATGTGAAGAGCCTGGGACTCATGTCTGAGCATACCCAGCCCACTCGGGCTGAAAATTGCAAAAAACACAGTTGATGGACAGAATGCAGAACAGTGTCTTACATTCACCCCAGTACAAAGATCTGGGCCTAAATCCATCGTTTTTTTCACTCTACACCACCCTAGGTCAGACAATGGCTATATGCAAATCAGCCTTGACCCTGTGCCTCATGGGAACAGTCCAGCCCGAACTATCAAGCCATGTCTTTCCTAGACCTGAATGAAGCATCCAAGGACCGGTTTCTGGCTATCAGCCTTCTTCAACCTGGATAGCTTGACTCCAGTGGTGTGGAGAGCCTGGGACTCACGTCTGAGCATACCCAGCCCACTCGGGTGAAAATTGCAAAAAACACAGTTGATGGACAGAATGCAGAACAATGTCTTACATTCACCCCAGTACAAAGATCTGGGCCTAAATCCATCGTTTTTTTGCACTCCACACCACCCTAGGTCAGACAATGGCTACATGCAAATCAGCCTTGACCCTGTGCCTCATGGGAACAGTCCAGCCCGAACTACCAAGCCATGTCTTTCCTAGACCGGAATCAAGCATCCAAGGAACGGTTTCTGGCTATCAGCCTTCTTCAGCCTGAATAGCTTGACTCCAGTGATGTGGAGAGCCTGGGACTCACGTCTGAGCATACCCAGCCCACTCGGGCTGAAAATTGCAAAAAACACAGTTGATGGACAGAATGCAGAACAATGTCTTACATTCACCCCAGTACAAAGATCTGGGCCTAAATCCATCGTTTTTTTCACTCTACACCACCCTAGGTCAGACAATGGCTATATGCAAATCAGCCTTGACCCTGTGCCTCATGGGAACAGTCCAGCCCGAACTACCAAGCCATGTCTCTCCTAGACCGGAATGAAGCATCCAAGGACCGGTTTCTGGCTATCAGCCTTCTTCAGCCTGGATAGCTTGACTCCAGTGGTGTGGAGAGCCTGGGACTCACGTCTGAGCATACCCAGCCCACTCGGGTGAAAATTGCAAAAAACACAGTTGATGGACAGAATGCAGAACAATGTCTTACATTCACCCCAGTACAAAGATCTGGGCCTAAATCCATCGTTTTTTTGCACTCCACACCACCCTAGGTCAGACAATGTCTATATGCAAATCAGCCTTGACCCTGTGCCTCATGGGAACAGTCCAGCCCGAACTACCAAGCCATATCTTTCCTAGACCGGAATCAAGCATCCAAGGCCGGTTTCTGGCTATCAGCCTTCTTCAGCCTGGATAGCTTGACTCCAGTAATGTGGAGAGCCTGGGACTCACGTCTGAGCATACCCAGCCCACTCGGGGTGAAAATTGCAAAAAACACAGTTGATGGACAGAATGCAGAACAATGTCTTACATTCACCCCAGTACAAAGATCTGGGCCTAAATCCATGATTTTTTTGCACTCCACACCACCCTATGTCAGACAATGGCTATATGCAAATCAGCCTTGACCCTGTGCCTCATGGGAACAGTCCAGCCCGAACTATCAAGCCATGTCTTTCCTAGACCGGAATGAAGCATCCAAGGACCGGTTTCTGGCTATCAGCCTTCTTCAACCTGGATAGCTTGACTCCAGTGGTGTGGAGAGCCTGGGACTCACGTCTGAGCATACCCAGCCCACTCGGGTGAAAATTGCAAAAAACACAGTTGATGGACAGAATGCAGAACAATGTCTTACATTCACCCCAGTACAAAGATCTGGGCCTAAATCCATCGTTTTTTTGCACTCCACACCACCCTAGGTCAGACAATGGCTACATGCAAATCAGCCTTGACCCTGTGCCTCATGGGAACAGTCCAGCCCGAACTACCAAGCCATGTCTTTCCTAGACCGGAATCAAGCATCCAAGGAACGGTTTCTGGCTATCAGCCTTCTTCAGCCTGGATAGCTTGACTCCAGTGATGTGGAGAGCCTGGGACTCACGTCTGAGCATACCCAGCCCACTCGGGCTGAAAATTGCAAAAAACACAGTTGATGGACAGAATGCAGAACAATGTCTTACATTCACCCCAGTACAAAGATCTGGGCCTAAATCCATCGTTTTTTTCACTCTACACCACCCTAGGTCAGACAATGGCTATATGCAAATCAGCCTTGACCCTGTGCCTCATGGGAACAGTCCAGCCCGAACTACCAAGCCATGTCTCTCCTAGACCGGAATGAAGCATCCAAGGACCGGTTTCTGGCTATCAGCCTTCTTCAGCCTGGATAGCTTGACTCCAGTGGTGTGGAGAGCCTGGGACTCACGTCTGAGCATACCCAGCCCACTCGGGTGAAAATTGCAAAAAACACAGTTGATGGACAGAATGCAGAACAATGTCTTACATTCACCCCAGTACAAAGATCTGGGCCTAAATCCATCGTTTTTTTGCACTCCACACCACCCTAGGTCAGACAATGTCTATATGCAAATCAGCCTTGACCCTGTGCCTCATGGGAACAGTCCAGCCCGAACTACCAAGCCATATCTTTCCTAGACCGGAATCAAGCATCCAAGGCCGGTTTCTGGCTATCAGCCTTCTTCAGCCTGGATAGCTTGACTCCAGTAATGTGGAGAGCCTGGGACTCACGTCTGAGCATACCCAGCCCACTCGGGGTGAAAATTGAAAAAAACACAGTTGATGGACAGAATGCAGAACAATGTCTTACATTAACCCCACTACAAAGATCTGGGCCTAAATCCATCGTTTTTTTGCACTCCACACCACCCTAGGTCAGACAATGGCTATATGCAAATCAGCCTTGACCCTGTGCCTCATGGGAACAGTCCAGCCTGAACTAAAAAGCCATGTCTTTCCTAGACCAGAATCAAGCATCCAAGGACCGGTTTCTGGCTATCAGCCTTCTTCAGCCTGGATAGCTTGACTCCAGTGATGTGAAGAGCCTGGGACTCATGTCTGAGCATACCCAGCCCACTCGGGCTGAAAATTGCAAAAAACACAGTTGATGGACAGAATGCAGAACAATGTCTTACATTCACCCCAGTACAAAGATCTCGGCCTAAATCCATAGTTTTTTTGCACACCACACCACCCTAGGTCAGACAATGGCTATATGCATCTCAGCCTTGACCCTGTGCCTCGTGGGAACAGTCCGGCCCGAACTTCCAAGCCATGTCTTTCCTAGACCGGAATCAAGCATTCAAGGACCGGTTTCTGGCAATCAGCCTTCTTCAGCCTGGATAGCTTGACTCCAGTGATGTGAAGAGCCTGGGACTCACGTCTTAGCATACCCAGCCCACTCGTGGTGAAAATTGCAAAAAAACACAGTTGATGGACAGAATGCAGAACAGTGTCTTACATTCACCCCAGTACAAAGATCTGGGCCTAAATCCATCATTTATTTGCACTCCACACCACCCTAGGTCAGACAATGGCTACATGCAAATCAGCCTTGACCCTGTGCCTCATGGGAACAGTCCAGCCCGAACTACCAAGCCATGTCTTTCCTAGACCGGAATCAAGCATCCAAGGAACGGTTTCTGGCTATCAGCCTTCTTCAGCCTAGATAGCTTGACTCCAGTGATGTAGAGAGCCTGGGACTCATGTCTGAGCATACCCAGCCCACTCGGGCTGAAAATTGCAAAAAACACAGTTGATGGACAGAATGCAGAACAATGTCTTACATTCACCCCAGTACAAAGATCTGGGCCTAAATCCATCGTTTTTTTCACTCTACACCACCCTAGGTCAGATAATGGCTATATGCAAATCAGCCTTGACCCTGTGCCTCATGGGAACAGTCCAGCCCGAACTACCAAGCCATGTCTTTCCTAGACCGGAATGAAGCATCCAAGGACCGGTTTCTGGCTATCAGCCTTCTTCAGCCTGGATAGCTTGACTCCAGTAATGTGGAGAGCCTGGGACTCACGTCTGAGCATACCCAGCCCACTCGTGGTGAAAATTGCAAAAAACACAGTTGATGGACAGAATGCAGAACAATGTCTTACATTCACCCCAGTACAAAGATCTGGGCCTACATCCATCATTTTTTTGCACTCCACACCACCCTAGGTCAGACAATGGCTACATGCAAATCAGCCTTGACCCTGTGCCTCATGGGAACAGTCCAGCCCGAACTACCAAGCCATGTCTTTCCTAGACCGGAATCAAGCATCCAAGGAACGGTTTCTGGCTATCAGCCTTCTTCAGCCTGGATAGCTTGACTCCAGTGATGTGGAGAGCCTGGGACTCACGTCTGAGCATACCCAGCCCACTCGGGCTGAAAATTGCAAAAAACACAGTTGATGGACAGAATGCAGAACAATGTCTTACATTCACCCCAGTACAAAGATCTGGGCCTAAATCCATCGTTTTTTTCACTCTACACCACCCTAGGTCAGACAATGGCTATATGCAAATCAGCCTTGACCCTGTGCCTCATGGGAACAGTCCAGCCCGAACTACCAAGCCATGTCTTTCCTAGACCGGAATCAAGCATCCAAGGACCGGTTTCTGGCTATCAGCCTTCTTCAGCCTGGATAGCTTGACTCCAGTGGTGTGGAGAGCCTGGGACTCACGTCTGAGCATACCCAGCCCACTCGGGTGAAAATTGCAAAAAACACAGTTGATGGACAGAATGCAGAACAATGTCTTACATTCACCCCAGTACAAAGATCTGGGCCTAAATCCATTGTTTTTTTGCACTCCACACCACCCTAGGTCAGACAATGTCTATATGCAAATCAGCCTTGACCCTGTGCCTCATGGGAACAGTCCAGCCCGAACTACCAAGCCATGTCTTTCGTAGACCGGAATCAAGCATCCAAGGCCGGTTTCTGGCTATCAGCCTTCTTCAGCCTGGATAGCTTGACTCCAGTAATGTGGAGAGCCTGGGACTCACGTCTGAGCATACCCAGCCCACTCGGGGTGAAAATTGAAAAAAACACAGTTGATGGACAGAATGCAGAACAATGTCTTACATTCACCCCACTACAAAGATCTGGGCCTAAATCCATCGTTTTTTTGCACTCCACACCACCCTAGGTCAGACAATGGCTATATGCAAATCAGCCTTGACCCTGTGCCTCATGGGAACAGTCCAGCCTGAACTAAAAAGCCATGTCTTTCCTAGACCAGAATCAAGCATCCAAGGACCGGTTTCTGGCTATCAGCCTTCTTCAGCCTGGATAGCTTGACTCCAGTGATGTGAAGAGCCTGGGACTCATGTCTGAGCATACCCAGCCCACTCGGGCTGAAAATTGCAAAAAACACAGTTGATGGACAGAATGCAGAACAATGTCTTACATTCACCCCAGTACAAAGTTCTGGGCCTAAATCCATCGTTTTTTTCACTCTACACCACCCTAGGTCAGACAATGGCTATATGCAAATCAGCCTTGACCCTGTGCCTCATGGGAGCAGTCCAGCCCGAACTACCAAGCCATGTCTTTCCTAGACCGGAATCAAGCATCCAAGACCAGTTTCTGGCTATCAGCCTTCTTCAGCCTGGATAGCTTGACTCCAGTAATGTGGAGAGCCTGGGACTCACGTCTGAGCATACCCAGCCCACTCGGGGTGAAAATTGCAAAAAACACAGTTGATGGACAGAATGCAGAACAATGTCTTACATTCACCCCAGTACAAAGATCTGGGCCTAAATCCATGATTTTTTTGCACTCCACACCACCCTATGTCAGACAATGGCTATATGCAAATCAGCCTTGACCCTGTGCATCATGGGAACAGTCCAGTCCGAACTACCAAGCCATGTCTTTCCTAGACCGGAATCAAGCATCCAAGGACCGGTTTCTGGCTATCAGCCTTCTTCAGCCTGGATAGCTTGACTCCAGTAATGTGGAGAGCCTGGGACTCACGTCTGAGCATACCCAGCCCACTCGGGGTGAAAATTGCAAAAAACACAGTTGATGGACAGAATGCAGAACAATGTCTTACATTCACCCCAGTACAAAGATCTGGGCCTAAATCCATCGTTTTTTTGCACTCCACACCACCCTAGGTCAGACAATGGCTATATGCAAATCAGCCTTGACCCTGTGCCTCATGGGAACAGTCCAGCCCGAACTACCAAGCCATGTCTTTCCTAGACCGGAATCAAGCATCCAAGGACCGGTTTCTGGCTATCAGCCTTCTTCAGCCTGGATAGCTTGACTCCAGTGATGTGGAGAGCCTGGGACTCACGTCTGAGCATACCCAGCCCACTCGGGGTGAAAATTGAAAAAAACACAGTTGATGGACAGAATGCAGAACAATGTCTTACATTCACCCCAGTACAAAGATCTGGGCCTAAATCCATAGTTTTTTTGCACACCACACCACCCTAGGTCAGACAATGGCTATATGCATCTCAGCCTTAACCCTGTGCCTCGTGGGAACAGTCCGGCCCGAACTACCAAGCCATGTCTTTCCTAGACCGGAATCAAGCATTCAAGGACCGGTTTCTGGCAATCAGCCTTCTTCAGCCTGGATAGCTTGACTCCAGTGATGTGAAGAGCCTGGGACTCACGTCTTAGCATACCCAGCCCACTCGTGGTGAAAATTGCAAAAAACACAGTTGATGGACAGAATGCAGAACAATGTCTTACATTCACCCCAGTACAAAGATCTGGGCCTAAATCCATCATTTTTTTGCACTCCACACCACCCTAGGTCAGACAATGGCTACGTGCAAATCAGCCTTGACCCTGTGCCTCATGGGAACAGTCCAGCCCGAACTACCAAGCCATGTCTTTCCTAGACCGGAATCAAGCATCCAAGGAACGGTTTCTGGCTATCAGCCTTCTTCAGCCTGGATAGCTTGACTCCAGTGATGTGGAGAGCCTGGGACTCACGTCTGAGCATACCCAGCCCACTCGGGCTGAAAATTGCAAAAAACACAGTTGATGGACAGAATGCAGAACAATGTCTTACATTCACCCCAGTACAAAGATCTGGGCCTAAATCCATCGTTTTTTTCACTCTACACCACCCTAGGTCAGATAATGGCTATATGCAAATCAGCCTTGACCCTGTGCCTCATGGGAACAGTCCAGCCCGAACTACCAAGCCATGTCTTTCCTAGACCTGAATGAAGCATCCAAGGACCGGTTTCTGGCTATCAGCCTTCTTCAGCCTGGATAGCTTGACTCCAGTGATGTGGAGAGCCTGGGACTCACGTCTGAGCATACCCAGCCCACTCGGGCTGAAAATTGCAAAAAACACAGTTGATGGACAGAATGCAGAACAATGTCTTACATTCACCCCAGTACAAAGATCTGGGCCTAAATCCATCGTTTTTTTCACTCTACACCACCCTAGGTCAGATAATGGCTATATGCAAATCAGCCTTGACCCTGTGCCTCATGGGAACAGTCCAGCCCGAACTACTAAGTCATGTCTTTCCTAGACTGGAATGAAGCATCCAAGGACCGGTTTCTGGCTATCAGCCTTCTTCAGCCTGGATAGCTTGACTCCAGTACTGTGGAGAGCCTGGGACTCACGTCTGAGCATACCCAGCCCACTCGTGGTGAAAATTGCAAAAAACACAGTTGATGGACAGAATGCAGAACAATGTCTTACATTCACCCCAGTACAAAGATCTGGGCCTACATCCATCATTGTTTTGCACTCCACACCACCCTAGGTCAGACAATGGCTACATGCAAATCAGCCTTGACCCTGTGCCTCATGGGAACAGTCCAGCCCGAACTACCAAGCCATATCTTTCCTAGACCGGAATCAAGCATCCAAGGAACGGTTTCTGGCTATCAGCCTTCTTCAGCCTGGATAGCTTGACTCCAGTGATGTGGAGAGCCTGGGACTCACGTCTGAGCATACCCAGCCCACTCGGGCTGAAAATTGCAAAAAACACAGTTGATGGACAGAATGCAGAACAATGTCTTACATTCACCCCAGTACAAAGATCTGGGCCTAAATCCATCGTTTTTTTCACTCTACACCACCCTAGGTCAGACAATGGCTATATGCAAATCAGCCTTGACCCTGTGCCTCATGGGAACAGTCCAGCCCGAACTACCAAGCCATGTCTCTCCTAGACCGGAATGAAGCATCCAAGGACCGGTTTCTGGGTATCAGCCTTCTTCAGCCTGGATAGCTTGACTCCAGTGGTGTGGAGAGCCTGGGACTCACGTCTGAGCATACCCAGCCGACTCGGGTGAAAATTGCAAAAAACACAGTTGATGGACAGAATGCAGAACAATGTCTTACATTCACCCCAGTACAAAGATCTGGGCCTAAATCCATCGTTTTTTTGCACTCCACCCCACCCTAGGTCAGACAATGTCTATATGCAAATCAGCCTTGACCCTGTGCCTCATGGGAACAGTCCAGCCCGAACTACCAAGCCATATCTTTCCTAGACCGGAATCAAGCATCCAAGGCCGGTTTCTGGCTATCAGCCTTCTTCAGCCTGGATAGCTTGACTCCAGTAATGTGGAGAGCCTGGGACTCACGTCTGAGCATACCCAGCCCACTCGGGGTGAAAATTGAAAAAAACACAGTTGATGGACAGAATGCAGAACAATGTCTTACATTCACCCCACTACAAAGATCTGGGCCTAAATCCATCGTTTTTTTGCACTCCACACCACCCTAGGTCAGACAATGGCTATATGCAAATCAGCCTTGACCCTGTGCCTCATGGGAACAGTCCAGCCTGAACTAAAAAGCCATGTCTTTCCTAGACCAGAATCAAGCATCCAAGGACCGGTTTCTGGCTATCAGCCTTCTTCAGCCTGGATAGCTTGACTCCAGTGATGTGAAGAGCCTGGGACTCATGTCTGAGCATACCCAGCCCACTCGGGCTGAAAATTGCAAAAAACACAGTTGATGGACAGAATGCAGAACAATGTCTTACATTCACCCCAGTACAAAGATCTGGGCCTAAATCCATCGTTTTTTTCACTCTACACCACCCTAGGTCAGACAATGGCTATATGCAAATCAGCCTTGACTCTGTGCCTCATGGGAACAGTCCAGCCCAAACTACCAAGCCATGTCTTTCCTAGACCGGAATGAAGCATCCAAGGACCGGTTTCTGGCTATCAAACTTCTTCAGCCTGGATAGCTTGACTCCAGTGATGTGGAGAGCCTGGGACTCACGTCTGAGCATACCCAGCCCACTCGGGTGAAAATTGCAAAAAACACAGTTGATGGACAGAATGCAGAACAATGTCTTACATTCACCCCAGTACAAAGATCTGGGCCTAAATCCATCGTTTTTTTGCACTCCACACCACCCTAGGTCAGACAATGTCTATATGCAAATCAGCCTTGACCCTGTGCCTCATGGGAGCAGTCCAGCCAGAACTACCAAGCCATGTCTTTCCTAGACCGGAATCAAGCATCCAAGACCAGTTTCTGGCTATCAGCCTTCTTCAGCCTGGATAGCTTGACTCCAGTAATGTGGAGAGCCTGGGACTCACGTCTGAGCATACCCAGCCCACTCGGGGTGAAAATTGCAAAAAACACAGTTGATGGACAGAATGCAGAACAATGTCTTACATTCACCCCAGTACAAAGATCTGGGCCTAAATCCATGATTTTTTTGCACTCCACACCACCCTATGTCAGACAATGGCTATATGCAAATCAGCCTTGACCCTGTGCATCATGGGAACAGTCCAGTCCGAACTACCAAGCCATGTCTTTCCTAGACCGGAATCAAGCATCCAAGGACCGGTTTCTGGCTATCAGCCTTCTTCAGCCTGGATAGCTTGACTCCAGTGATGTGAAGAGCCTGGGACTCATGTCTGAGCATACCCAGCCCACTCGGGCTGAAAATTGCAAAAAACACAGTTGATGGACAGAATGCAGAACAGTGTCTTACATTCACCCCAGTACAAAGATCTGGGCCTAAATCCATCGTTTTTTTCACTCTACACCACCCTAGGTCAGACAATGGCTATATGCAAATCAGCCTTGACCCTGTGCCTCATGGGAACAGTCCAGCCCGAACTATCAAGCCATGTCTTTCCTAGACCGGAATGAAGCATCCAAGGACCGGTTTCTGGCTATCAGCCTTCTTCAACCTGGATAGCTTGACTCCAGTGGTGTGGAGAGCCTGGGACTCACGTCTGAGCATACCCAGCCCACTCGGGTGAAAATTGCAAAAAACACAGTTGATGGACAGAATGCAGAACAATGTCTTACATTCACCCCAGTACAAAGATCTGGGCCTAAATCCATCGTTTTTTTGCACTCCACACCACCCTAGGTCAGACAATGGCTACATGC
Organism: Lissotriton vulgaris; assembly: GCF_964263255.1. Lineage (NCBI taxonomy): Eukaryota > Metazoa > Chordata > Amphibia > Caudata > Salamandridae > Lissotriton > Lissotriton vulgaris. Next base: position 1,186,797,981 of record NC_141685.1, on the reverse strand, counting down.
AAATCAGCCTTGACCCTGTGCCTCATGGGAACAGTCCAGCCCGAACTACCAAGCCATGTCTTTCCTAGACCGGAATCAAGCATCCAAGGAACGGTTTCTGGCTATCAGCCTTCTTCAGCCTGGATAGCTTGACTCCAGTGATGTGGAGAGCCTGGGACTCACGTCTGAGCATACCCAGCCCACTCGGGCTGAAAATTGCAAAAAACACAGTTGATGGACAGAATGCAGAACAATGTCTTACATTCACCCCAGTACAAAGATCTGGGCCTAAATCCATCGTTTTTTTCACTCTACACCACCCTAGGTCAGACAATGGCTATATGCAAATCAGCCTTGACCCTGTGCCTCATGGGAACAGTCCAGCCCGAACTACCAAGCCATGTCTCTACTAGACCGGAATGAAGCATCCAAGGACCGGTTTCTGGCTATCAGCCTTCTTCAGCCTGGATAGCTTGACTCCAGTGGTGTGGAGAGCCTGGGACTCACGTCTGAGCATACCCAGCCCACTCGGGTGAAAATTGCAAAAAACACAGTTGATGGACAGAATGCAGAACAATGTCTTACATTCACCCCAGTACAAAGATCTGGGCCTAAATCCATCGTTTATTTGCACTCCACACCACCCTAGGTCAGACAATGTCTATATGCAAATCAGCCTTGACCCTGTGCCTCATGGGAACAGTCCAGCCCGAACTACCAAGCCATATCTTTCCTAGACCGGAATCAAGCATCCAAGGCCGGTTTCTGGCTATCAGCCTTCTTCAGCCTGGATAGCTTGACTCCAGTAATGTGGAGAGCCTGGGACTCACGTCTGAGCATACCCAGCCCACTCGGGGTGAAAATTGCAAAAAACACAGTTGATGGACAGAATGCAGAACAATGTCTTACATTCACCCCAGTACAAAGATCTGGGCCTAAATCCATGATTTTTTTGCACTCCACACCACCCTATGTCAGACAATGGCTATATGCAAATCAGCCTTGACCCTGTGCCTCATGGGAACAGTCCAGCCCGAACTACCAAGCCATGTCTTTCCTAGACCGGAATCAAGCATCCAAGGACCGGTTTCTGGCTATCAGCCTTCTTCAGCCTGGATAGCTTGACTCCAGTGATGTGAAGAGCCTGGGACTCATGTCTGAGCATACCCAGCCCACTCGGGCTGAAAATTGCAAAAAACACAGTTGATGGACAGAATGCAGAACAATGTCTTACATTCACCCCAGTACAAAGATCTGGGCCTAAATCCATCGTTTTTTTCACTCTACACCACCCTAGGTCAGACAATGGCTATATGCAAATCAGCCTTGACTCTGTGCCTCATGGGAACAGTCCAGCCCAAACTACCAAGCCATGTCTTTCCTAGACCGGAATGAAGCATCCAAGGACCGGTTTCTGGCTATCAAACTTCTTCAGCCTGGATAGCTTGACTCCAGTGATGTGGAGAGCCTGGGACTCACGTCTGAGCATACCCAGCCCACTCGGGTGAAAATTGCAAAAAACACAGTTGATGGACAGAATGCAGAACAATGTCTTATATTCACCCCAGTACAAAGATCTGGGCCTAAATCCATCGTTTTTTTGCACTCCACACCACCCTAGGTCAGACAATGTCTATATGCAAATTAGCCTTGACCCTGTGCCTCATGGGAGCAGTCCAGCCCGAACTACCAAGCCATGTCTTTCCTAGACCGGAATCAAGCATCCAAGACCAGTTTCTGGCTATCAGCCTTCTTCAGCCTGGATAGCTTGACTCCAGTAATGTGGAGAGCCTGGGACTCACGTCTGAGCATACCCAGCCCACTCGGGGTGAAAATTGCAAAAAACACAGTTGATGGACAGAATGCAGAACAATGTCTTACATTCACCCCAGTACAAAGATCTGGGCCTAAATCCATGATTTTTTTGCACTCCACACCACCCTATGTCAGACAATGGCTATATGCAAATCAGCCTTGACCCTGTGCATCATGGGAACAGTCCAGTCCGAACTACCAAGCCATGTCTTTCCTAGACCGGAATCAAGCATCCAAGGACCGGTTTCTGGCTATCAGCCTTCTTCAGCCTGGATAGCTTGACTCCAGTGATGTGAAGAGCCTGGGACTCATGTCTGAGCATACCCAGCCCACTCGGGCTGAAAATTGCAAAAAACACAGTTGATGGACAGAATGCAGAACAGTGTCTTACATTCACCCCAGTACAAAGATCTGGGCCTAAATCCATCGTTTTTTTCACTCTACACCACCCTAGGTCAGACAATGGCTATATGCAAATCAGCCTTGACCCTGTGCCTCATGGGAACAGTCCAGCCCGAACTATCAAGCCATGTCTTTCCTAGACCGGAATGAAGCATCCAAGGACCGGTTTCTGGCTATCAGCCTTCTTCAACCTGGATAGCTTGACTCCAGTGGTGTGGAGAGCCTGGGACTCACGTCTGAGCATACCCAGCCCACTCGGGTGAAAATTGCAAAAAACACAGTTGATGGACAGAATGCAGAACAATGTCTTACATTCACCCCAGTACAAAGATCTGGGCCTAAATCCATCGTTTTTTTGCACTCCACACCACCCTAGGTCAGACAATGGCTACATGCAAATCAGCCTTGACCCTGTGCTTCATGGGAACAGTCCAGCCCGAACTACCAAGCCATGTCTTTCCTAGACCGGAATCAAGCATCCAAGGAACGGTTTCTGGCTATCAGCCTTCTTCAGCCTGGATAGCTTGACTCCAGTGATGTGGAGAGCCTGGGACTCACGTCTGAGCATACCCAGCCCACTCGGGCTGAAAATTGCAAAAAACACAGTTGATGGACAGAATGCAGAACAATGTCTTACATTCACCCCAGTACAAAGATCTGGGCCTAAATCCATCGTTTTTTTCACTCTACACCACCCTAGGTCAGACAATGGCTATATGCAAATAAGCCTTGACCCTGTGCCTCATGGGAACAGTCCAGCCCGAACTACCAAGCCATGTCTCTCCTAGACCGGAATGAAGCATCCAAGGACCGGTTTCTGGCTATCAGCCTTCTTCAGCCTGGATAGCTTGACTCCAGTGGTGTGGAGAGCCTGGGACTCACGTCTGAGCATACCCAGCCCACTCGGGTGAAAATTGCAAAAAACACAGTTGATGGACAGAATGCAGAACAATGTCTTACATTCACCCCAGTACAAAGATCTGGGCCTAAATCCATCGTTTTTTTGCACTCCACACCACCCTAGGTCAGACAATGTCTATATGCAAATCAGCCTTGACCCTGTGCCTCATGGGAACAGTCCAGCCCGAACTACCAAGCCATATCTTTCCTAGACCGGAATCAAGCATCTAAGGCCGGTTTCTGGCTATCAGCCTTCTTCAGCCTGGATAGCTTGACTCCAGTAATGTGGAGAGCCTGGGACTCACGTCTGAGCATACCCAGCCCACTCGGGGTGAAAATTGAAAAAAACACAGTTGATGGACAGAATGCAGAACAATGTCTTACATTCACCCCACTACAAAGATCTGGGCCTAAATCCATCGTTTTTTTGCACTCCACACCACCCTAGGTCAGACAATGGCTATATGCAAATCAGCCTTGACCCTGTGCCTCATGGGAACAGTCCAGCCTGAACTAAAAAGCCATATCTTTCCTAGACCAGAATCAAGCATCCAAGGACCGGTTTCTGGCTATCAGCCTTCTTCAGCCTGGATAGCTTGACTCCAGTGATGTGAAGAGCCTGGGACTCATTTCTGAGCATACCCAGCCCACTCGGGCTGAAAATTGCAAAAAACACAGTTGATGGACAGAATGCAGAACAATGTCTTACATTCACCCCAGTACAAAGATCTGGGCCTAAATCCATCGTTTTTTTCACTCTACACCACCCTAGGTCAGACAATGGCTATATGCAAATCAGCCTTGACTCTGTGCCTCATGGGAACAGTCCAGCCCAAACTACCAAGCCATGTCTTTCCTAGACCGGAATGAAGCATCCAAGGACCGGTTTCTGGCTATCAAACTTCTTCAGCCTGGATAGCTTGACTCCAGTGATGTGGAGAGCCTGGGACTCACGTCTGAGCATACCCAGCCCACTCGGGTGAAAATTGCAAAAAACACAGTTGATGGACAGAATGCAGAACAATGTCTTACATTCACCCCAGTACAAAGATCTGGGCCTAAATCCATCGTTTTTTTGCACTCCACACCACCCTAGGTCAGACAATGTCTATATGCAAATCAGCCTTGACCCTGTGCCTCATGGGAGCAGTCCAGCCCGAACTGCCAAGCCATGTCTTTCCTAGACCGGAATCAAGCATCCAAGACCAGTTTCTGGCTATCAGCCTTCTTCAGCCTGGATAGCTTGACTCCAGTAATGTGGAGAGCCTGGGACTCACGTCTGAGCATACCCAGCCCACTCGGGGTGAAAATTGCAAAAAACACAGTTGATGGACAGAATGCAGAACAATGTCTTACATTCACCCCAGTACAAAGATCTGGGCCTAAATCCATGATTTTTTTGCACTCCACACCACCCTATGTCAGACAATGGCTATATGCAAATCAGCCTTGACCCTGTGCATCATGGGAACAGTCCAGTCCGAACTACCAAGCCATGTCTTTCCTAGACCGGAATCAAGCATCCAAGGACCGGTTTCTGGCTATCAGCCTTCTTCAGCCTGGATAGCTTGACTCCAGTGATGTGAAGAGCCTGGGACTCATGTCTGAGCATACCCAGCCCACTCGGGCTGAAAATTGCAAAAAACACAGTTGATGGACAGAATGCAGAACAGTGTCTTACATTCACCCCAGTACAAAGATCTGGGCCTAAATCCATCGTTTTTTTCACTCTACACCACCCTAGGTCAGACAATGGCTATATGCAAATCAGCCTTGACCCTGTGCCTCATGGGAACAGTCCAGCCCGAACTATCAAGCCATGTCTTTCCTAGACCGGAATGAAGCATCCAAGGACCCGTTTCTGGCTATCAGCCTTCTTCAACCTGGATAGCTTGACTCCAGTGGTGTGGAGAGCCTGGGACTCACGTCTGAGCATACCCAGCCCACTCGGGTGAAAATTGCAAAAAACACAGTTGATGGACAGAATGCAGAACAATGTCTTACATTCACCCCAGTACAAAGATCTGGGCCTAAATCCATCGTTTTTTTGCACTCCACACCACCCTAGGTCAGACAATGTCTATATGCAAATCAGCCTTGACCCTGTGCCTCATGGGAGCAGTCCAGCCCGAACTACCAAGCGATGTCTTTCCTAGACCGGAATCAAGCATCCAAGACCGGTTTCTGGCTATCAGCCTTCTTCAGCCTGGATAGCTTGACTCCAGTGATGTGGAGAGCCTGGGACTCACGTCTGAGCATACCCAGCCCACTCGGGGTGAACATTGCAAAAAACACAGTTGATTGACAGAATGCAGAACAATGTCGTACATTCACCCCAGTACAAAGAGCTGGGCCTAAATCCATCGTTTTTTTGCACTCCACACCACCCTAGGTCAGACAATGGCTATATGCAAATCAGCCTTGACCCTGTGCCTCATGGAAACAGTCCAGCCCGAACTACCAAGCCATGTCTTTCCTAGACCGGAATCAAGCATCCAAGGACCGGTTTCTGGCTATCAGCCTTCTTCAGCCTGGATAGCTTGACTCCAGTGATGTGGAGAGCCTGGGACTCACGTCTGAGCATACCCAGCCCACTCGGAGTGAAAATTGCAAAAAACACAGTTGATGGACAGAATGCAGAACAATGTCTTACATTCACTCGGTACAAAGATCTGGGCCTAAATCCATCGTTTTTTTGCACTCCACACCACCCTAGGTCAGACAATGGCTATATGCATCTCAGCCTTGACCCTGTGCCTCATGGGAACAGTCCAGCCCGAACTACCAAGCCATGTCTTTCCTAGACCGGAATCAAGCCTCCAAGGACCGGTTTCTGGCTATCAGCCTTCTTCAGCCTGGATAGCTTGACTCCAGTGATGTGAAGAGCCTGGGACTCACGTCTGAGCATACCCAGCCCACTCGGGGTGAAAATTGCAAAAAAAACACAGTTGATGGACAGAATGCAGAACAATGTCTTACATTCACCCCAGTACAAAGATCTGGGCCTAAATCCATCATTTTTTTGCACTCCACACCACCCTAGGTCGGACAATGGCTACATGCAAATCAGCCTTGACCCTGTGCCTCATGGGAACAGTCCAGCCCGAACTACCAAGCCATGTCTTTCAGAGACCGGAATCAAGCATCCAAGGACCGGTTTCTGGCTATCAGCCTTCTTCAGCCTGGATAGCTTGACTCCAGTGATGTGGAGAGCCTGGGACTCACGTCTGAGCATACCCAGCCCACTCGGGGTGAAAACTGCAAAAAAACACAGTTGATGGACAGAATGCAGAACAATGTCTTACATTCACCCCAGTACAAAGATCTGGGCCTAAATCCATCGTTTTTTTTGCACTCCACACCACCCTAGGTCAGACAATGGCTATATGCAAATCAGCCTTGACCCTGTGCCTCATGGGAACAGTCCAGCCCGAACTACCAAGCCATGTCTTTTCTAGACCGGAATCAAGCATCCAAGGACCGATTTCTGGCTATCAGCCTTCTTCAGCCTGGATAGCTTGACTCCTGTGATGTGGAGAGCCTGGGACTCACGTCTGAGCATACCCAGCCCACTCGGGTTGAAAATTGCAAAAAACACAGTTGATGGACAGAATGAAGAACAATGTCTTACATTCACCCCAGTACAAAGATCTGGGCCTAAATCAATTGTTTTTTTGCACTCCACACCATCCTAGGTCAGACAATGGCTATATGCAAATCAGCCTTGACCCTGTGCCTCATCGGAACAGTCCAGCCCGAACTACCAAGCCATGTCTTTCCTAGACCGGAATCAAGCATCCAAGGACCGGTTACTGGCTATCAGCCTTCTTCAGCCTGGATAGCTTGACTCCAGTGATGAGGAGAGCCTGGGACTCACGTCTGAGCATACCCAGCACACTCGGGGTGAAAATTGCAAAAAACACAGTTTATGGACAGAATGCAGAACAATGTCTTACATTCACCCCAGTACAAAGATCTGGGCCTAAATCCATCGTTTTTTTGCACTCCACACCACCCTAAGTCAGACAGTGGCTATATGCAAATCAGCCTTGACCCTGTGCCTCATGGGAACAGTCCAGCCCGAACTACCAAGCCATGTCTTTCCGAGACCGGAATCAAGCATCCAAGGACCGGTTTCTGGCTATCAGCCTTCTTCAGCCTGGATAGCTTGACTCCAGTGATGTGGAGAGAGAGCCTGGGACTCACGTCTGAGCATACCCAGCCCACTCGGGGTGAAAATTGTAAAAAACACAGTTGATTGACAGAATGCAGAACAATGTCTTACATTCACCCCAGTACAAAGATCTGGGCCTAAATCCATCGTTTTTTTGCACTCCACACCACCCTAGGTCAGACAATGGCTATATGCAAATCAGCCTTGACCCTGTGCCTCATGGGAAAAGTCCAGCCTGAACTACCAAGCCATGTCTTTCCTAGACCGGAATCAAGCATCCAAGAACCAGCTTCTGGCTATCAGCCTTCTTCAGCCTGGATAGCTTGACTCCAGTGATGTGGAGAGCCTGGGACTCACGTCTGAGCATACCCAGCCCACTCGAAATGAAAATTGCAAAAAACACAGTTGATGGACAGAATGCAGAACAATGTCTTACATTCACTCGGTACAAAGATCTGGGCCTAAATCCATCGTTTTTTTGCACTCCACACCACCCTAGGTCGGACAATGGCTACATGCAAATCAGCCTTGACCCTGTGCCTCATGGGAACAGTCCAGCCCGAACTACCAAGCCATGTCTTTCAGAGACCGGAATCAAGCATCCAAGGACCGGTTTCTGGCTATCAGCCTTCTTCAGCCTGGATAGCTTGACTCCAGTGATGTGGAGAGCCTGGGACTCACGTCTGAGCATACCCAGCCCACTCGGGGTGAAAATTGCAAAAAACACAGTTGATGGACAGAATGAAGAACAATGTCTTACATTCACCCCAGTACAAAGATCTGGGCCTAAATCAATTGTTTTTTTGCACTCCACACCATCCTAGGTCAGACAATGGCTATATGCAAATCAGCCTTGACCCTGTGCCTCATGGGAACAGTCCAGCCCGAACTACCAAGCCATGTCTTTCCTAGACCGGAATCAAGCATCCAAGGACCGGTTACTGGCTATCAGCCTTCTTCAGCCTGGATAGCTTGACTCCAGTGATGAGGAGAGCCTGGGACTCACGTCTGAGCATACCCAGCACACTCGGGGTGAAAATTGCAAAAAACACAGTTTATGGACAGAATGCAGAACAATGTCTTACATTCACCCCAGTACAAAGATCTGGGCCTAAATCCATCGTTTTTTTGCACTCCACACCACCCTAAGTCAGACAGTGGCTATATGCAAATCAGCCTTGACCCTGTGCCTCATGGGAACAGTCCAGCCCGAACTACCAAGCCATGTCTTTCCGAGACCGGAATCAAGCATCCAAGGACCGGTTTCTGGCTATCAGCCTTCTTCAGCCTGGATAGCTTGACTCCAGTGATGTGGAGAGCCTGGGACTCACGTCTGAGCATACCCAGCCCACTCGGGGTGAAAATTGTAAAAAACACAGTTGATTGACAGAATGCAGAACAATGTCTTACATTCACCCCAGTACAAAGATCTGGGCCTAAATCCATCGTTTTTTTGCACTCCACACCACCCTAGGTCAGACAATGGCTATATGCAAATCAGCCTTGACCCTGTGCCTCATGGGAAAAGTCCAGCCTGAACTACCAAGCCATGTCTTTCCTAGACCGGAATCAAGCATCCAAGAACCAGCTTCTGGCTATCAGCCTTCTTCAGCCTGGATAGCTTGACTCCAGTGATGTGGAGAGCCTGGGACTCACGTCTGAGCATACCCAGCCCACTCGGGGTGAAAATTGCAAAAAACACAGTTGATGGGCAGAATGCAGAACAATGTCTTACATTCACCCCAGTACAAAGATCTGGGCCTAAATCCATCGTTTTTTTGCACTCCACACCACCCTAGGTCAGACAATGGCTATATGCAAATCAGCCTTGACCCTGTGCCTCATGGGAACAGTCCAGCCTGAACTACCAAGCCATGTCTTTCCTAGACCGGAATCAAGCATCCAAGGACCGATTTCTTGCTATCAGCCTTCTTCAGCCTGGATAGATTGACTCCAGTGATGTGGAGAGCCTGGGACTCACGTCTGAGCATACCCAGCCCACTCGGGGTGAAAATTGCAAAAAACACAGTTGATGGACAGAATGAAGAACAATGTCTTACATTCACCCCAGTACAAAGATCTGGGCCTAAATCAATTGTTTTTTTGCACTCCACACCATCCTAGGTCAGACAATGGCTATATGCAAATCAGCCTTGACCCTGTGCCTCATGGGAACAGTCCAGCCCGAACTACCAAGCCATGTCTTTACTAGACCGGAATCAAGCATCCAAGGACCGGTTACTGGCTATCAGCCTTCTTCAGCCTGGATAGCTTGACTCCAGTGATGAGGAGAGCCTGGGACTCACGTCTGAGCATACCCAGCACACTCGGGGTGAAAATGGCAAAAAACACAGTTTATGGACAGAATGCAGAACAATGTCTTACATTCACCCCAGTACAAAGATCTGGGCCTAAATCCATCGTTTTTTTGCACTCCACACCACCCTAGGTCAGACAGTGGCTATATGCAAATCAGCCTTGACCCTGTGCCTCATGGGAACAGTCCAGCCCGAACTACCAAGCCATGTCTTTCCGAGACCGGAATCAAGCATCCAAGGACCGGTTTCTGGCTATCAGCCTTCTTCAGCCTGGATAGCTTGACTCCAGTGATGTGGAGAGCCTGGGACTCACGTCTGAGCATACCCAGCCCACTCGGGGTGAAAATTGCAAAAAACACAGTTGATGGACAGAATGCAGAACAATGTCTTACATTCACCCCAGTACAAAGATCTGGGCCTAAATCCATCGTTTTTTTTGCACTCCACACCACCCTAGGTCAGACAATGGCTATATGCAAATCAGCCTTGGCCCTGTGCCTCATGGGAACAGTCCAGCCCGAACTACCAAGCCATGTCTTTTCTAGACCGGAATCAAGCATCCAAGGACCGATTTCTGGCTATCAGCCTTCTTCAGCCTGGATAGCTTGACTCCAGTGATGTGGAGAGCCTGGGACTCACGTCTGAGCATACCCAGCCCACTCGGGGTGAAAATTGTAAAAAACACAGTTGATTGACAGAATGCAGAACAATGTCTTACATTCACCCCAGTACAAAGATCTGGGCCTAAATCCATCGTTTTTTTGCACTCCACACCACCCTAGGTCAGACAATGGCTATATGCAAATCAGCCTTGACCCTGTGCCTCATGGGAAAAGTCCAGCCTGAACTACCAAGCCATGTCTTTCCTAGACCGGAATCAAGCATCCAAGGACCAGCTTCTGGCTATCAGCCTTCTTCAGCCTGGATAGCTTGACTCCAGTGATGTGGAGAGCCTGGGACTCACGTCTGAGCATACCCAGCCCACTCGGGATGAAAATTGCAAAAAACACAGTTGATGGACAGAATGCAGAACAATGTCTTACATTCACCCCAGTACAAAGATCTGGGCCTAAATCCATCGTTTTTTTGCACTCCACACCACCCTAGGTCAGACAATGGCTATATGCAAATCAGCCTTGACCCTGTGCCTCATGGGAACAGTCCAGCCCGAACTACCAAGCCATGTCTTTCCTAGACCGGAATCAAGCATTCAAGGACCGATTTCTTGCTATCAGCCTTCTTCAGCCTGGATAGATTGACTCCAGTGATGTGGAGAGCCTGGGACTCACGTCTGAGCATACCCAGCCCACTCTGGGTGAAAATTGCAAAAAACACAGTTGATGGACAGAATGCAGAACAATGTCTTACATTCACCCCAGTACAAAGATCTGGGCCTAAATCCATTGTTTTTTTGCACTCCACACCATCCTAGTACAGACAATGGCTATATGCAAATCAGCCTTGACCCTGTGCCTCATGGGAACAGTCCAGCCCGAACTACCAAGCCATGTCTTTCCTAGACCGGAATCAAGCATCCACGGACCGGTTTCTGGCTATCAGCCTTCTTCAGCCTGGATAGCTTGACTCCAGTGATGTGGAGAGCCTGGGACTCACGTCTGAGCATACCCAGCCCACTCGGGGTGAAAATTGCAAAAAACACAGTTGATGGACAGAATGCAGAACAATGCCTTACATTCACCCCAGTACAAAGATCTGGGCCTAAATCCATTGTTTTTTTTGCACTCCAAACCACCCTAGGTCAGACAATGGCTATATGCAAATCAGCCTTGACCCTGTGCCTCATGGGAACAGTCCAGCCTGAACTACCAAGCCATGTCTTTCCTAGACCGGAATCAAGCATCCAAGGACCGATTTCTGGCTATCAGCCTTCTTCAGCCTGGATAGCTTGACTCCAGTGATGTGGAGAGCCTGGGACTCACGTCTGAGCATACCCAGCCCACTCTGGCTGAAAATTGCAAAATACACAGTTGATGGACAGAATGCAGAACAATGTCTTACATTCACCCCAGTACAAAGATCTGGGCCTAAATCCATCGTTTTTTTGCACTCCACACCGCCCTAGGTCAGACAATGTCTATATGCAAATCAGCCTTGACCCTGTGCCTCATGGGAACAGTCCAGCCCGAACTACCAAGCCATGTCTTTCCTAGACCGGAAACAAGCATCCAAGACCGGTTTCTGGCTATCAGCCTTCTTCAGCCTGGATAGCTTGACTCCAGTAATGTGGAGAGCCTGGGACTCACGTCTGAGCATACCCAGCCCACTCGGGGTGAAAATTGCAAAAAACACAGTTGATGGACAGAATGCAGAACAATGTCTTACATTCACCCCAGTACAAAGATCTGGGCCTAAATCCATCGTTTTTTTGCACTCCACACCACCCTAGGTCAGACAATGTCTATATGCAAATCAGCCTTGACCCTGTGCCTCATGGGAACAGTCCAGCCCGAACTACCAAGCCATGTCTTTCCTAGACCGGAATCAAGCATCCAAGGCCGGTTTCTGGCTATCAGCCTTCTTCAGCCTGGATAGCTTGACTCCAGTAATGTGGAGAGCCTGGGACTCACGTCTGAGCATACCCAGCCCACTCGGGGTGAAAATTGAAAAAAACACAGTTGATGGACAGAATGCAGAACAATGTCTTACATTCACCCCACTACAAAGATCTGGGCCTAAATCCATCGTTTTTTTGCACTCCACACCACCCTAGGTCAGACAATGGCTATATGCAAATCAGCCTTGACCCTGTGCCTCATGGGAACAGTCCAGCCTGAACTAAAAAGCCATGTCTTTCCTAGACCAGAATCAAGCATCCAAGGACCGGTTTCTGGCTATCAGCCTTCTTCAGCCTGGATAGCTTGACTCCAGTGATGTGAAGAGCCTGGGACTCATGTCTGAGCATACCCAGCCCACTCGGGCTGAAAATTGCAAAAAACACAGTTGATGGACAGAATGCAGAACAATGTCTTACATTCACCCCAGTACAAAGATCTGGGCCTAAATCCATCGTTTTTTTGCACTCCACACCACCCTAGGTCAGACAATGTCTATATGCAAATCAGCCTTGACCCTGTGCCTCATGGAAACAGTCCAGCCCGAACTACCAAGCCATGTCTTTCCTAGACCGGAATCAAGCATCCAAGACCAGTTTCTGGCTATCAGCCTTCTTCAGCCTGGATAGCTTGACTCCAGTAATGTGGAGAGCCTGGGACTCACGTCTGAGCATACCCAGCCCACTCGGGGTGAAAATTGCAAAAAACACAGTTGATGGACAGAATGCAGAACAATGTCTTACATTCACCCCAGTACAAAGATCTGGGCCTAAATCCATGATTTTTTTGCACTCCACACCACCCTATGTCAGACAATGGCTATATGCAAATCAGCCTTGACCCTGTGCATCATTGGAACAGTCCAGTCCGAACTACCAAGCCATGTCTTTCCTAGACCGGAACCAAGCATCCAAGGACCGGTTTCTGGCTATCAGCCTTCTTCAGCCTGGATAGCTTGACTCCAGTAATGTGGAGAGCCTGGGACTCACGTCTGAGCAAACCCAGCCCACTCGGGGTGAAAATTTCAAAAAACACAGTTGATGGACAGAATGCAGAACAATGTCTTACATTCACCCCAGGACAAAGATCTGGGCCTAAATCCATCGTTTTTTTGCACTCCACACCACCCTAGGTCAGACAATGGCTATATGCAAATCAGCCTTGACCCTGTGCCTCATGGGAACAGTCCAGCCCGAACTACCAAGCCATGTCTTTCCTATACCGGAATCAAGCATCCAAAGGACCGGTTTCTGGCTATCAGCCTTCTTCAGCCTGGATAGCTTGACTCCAGTGATGTGGAGAGCCTGGGACTCACGTCTGAGCATACCCAGCCCACTCGGGGTGAAAATTGAAAAAAACACAGTTGATGGACAGAATGCAGAACAATGTCTTACATTCACCCCAGTACAAAGATCTGGGCCTAAATCCATAGTTTTTTTGCACACCACACCACCCTAGGTCAGACAATGGCTATATGCATCTCAGCCTTGACCCTGTGCCTCGTGGGAACAGTCCGGCCCGAACTACCAAGCCATGTCTTTCCTAGACCGGAATCAAGCATTCAAGGACCGGTTTCTGGCAATCAGCCTTCTTCAGCCTGGATAGCTTGACTCCAGTGATGTGAAGAGCCTGGGACTCACGTCTTAGCATACCCAGCCCACTCGTGGTGAAAATTGCAAAAAACACAGTTGATGGACAGAATGCAGAACAATGTCTTACATTCACCCCAGTACAAAGATCTGGGCCTAAATCCATCATTTTTTTGCACTCCACACCACCCTAGGTCAGACAATGGCTACATGCAAATCAGCCTTGACCCTGTGCCTCATGGGAACAGTCCAGCCCGAACTACCAAGCCATGTCTTTCCTAGACCGGAATCAAGCATCCAAGGAACGGTTTCTGGCTATCAGCCTTCTTCAGCCTGGATAGCTTGACTCCAGTGATGTGGAGAGCCTGGGACTCACGTCTGAGCATACCCAGCCCATTCGGGCTGAAAATTGCAAAAAACACAGTTGATGGTCAGAATGCAGAACAATGTCTTACATTCACCCCAGTACAAAGATCTGGGCCTAAATCCATCGTTTTTTTCACTCTACACCACCCTAGGTCAGATAATGGCTATATGCAAATCAGCCTTGACCCTGTGCCTCATGGGAACAGTCCAGCATGAACTACCAAGCCATGTCTTTCCTAGACCTGAATGAAGCATCCAAGGACCGGTTTCTGGCTATCAGCCTTCTTCAGCCTGGATAGCTTGACTCCAGTAGTGTGGAGAGCCTGGGACTCACGTCTGAGCATACCCAGCCCACTCGGGTGAAAATTGCAAAAAACACAGTTGATGGAAAGAATGCAGAACAATGTCTTACATTCACCCCAGTACAAAGATCTGGGCCTAAATCCATCGTTTTTTTGCACTCCACACCACCCTAGGTCAGACAATGTCTATATGCAAATCAGCCTTGACCCTGTGCCTCATGGGAACAGTCCAGCCCGAACTACCAAGCCATGTCTTTCCTAGACCGGAATCAAGCATCCAAGGAACGGTTTCTGGCTATCAGCCTTCTTCAGCCTGGATAGCTTGACTCCAGTGATGTGGAGAGCCTGGGACTCACGTCTGAGCATACCCAGCCCACTCGGGCTGAAAATTGCAAAAAACACAGTTGATGGACAGAATGCAGAACAATGTCTTACATTCACCCCAGTACAAAGATCTGGGCCTAAATCCATCGTTTTTTTCACTCTATACCACCCTAGGTCAGATAATGGCTATATGCAAATCAGCCTTGACCCTGTGCCTCATGGGAACAGTCCAGCCCGAACTACTAAGCCATGTCTTTCCTAGACCGGAATGAAGCATCCAAGGACCGGTTTCTGGCTATCAGCCTTCTTCAGCCTGGATAGCTTGACTCCAGTAATGTGGAGAGCCTGGGACTCACGTCTGAGCATACCCAGCCCACTCGTGGTGAAAATTGCAAAAAACACAGTTGATGGACAGAATGCAGAACAATGTCTTACATTCACCCCAGTACAAAGATCTGGGCCTACATCCATCATTTTTTTGCACTCCACACCACCCTAGGTCAGACAATGGCTACATGCAAATCAGCCTTGACCCTGTGCCTCATGGGAACAGACCAGCCCGAACTACCAAGCCATGTCTTTCCTAGACCGGAATCAAGCATCCAAGGAACGGTTTCTGGCTATCAGCCTTCTTCAGCCTGGATAGCTTGACTCCAGTGATGTGGAGAGCCTGGGACTCACGTCTGAGCATACCCAGCCCACTCGGGTGAAAATTGCAAAAAACACAGTTGATGGACAGAATGCAGAACAATGTCTTACATTCACCCCAGTACAAAGATCTGGGCCTAAATCCATCGTTTTTTTCACTCTACACCACCCTAGGTCAGACAATGGCTATATGCAAATCAGCCTTGACCCTGTGCCTCATGGGAACAGTCCAGCCCGAACTACCAAGCCATGTCTTTCCTAGACCGGAATCAAGCATCCAAGGCCGGTTCCTGGCTATCAGCCTTCTTCAGCCTGGATAGCTTGACTCCAGTGATGTGGAGAGCCTGGGACTCACGTCTGAGCATACCCAGCCCACTCGGGTGAAAATTGCAAAAAACACAGTTGATGGACAGAATGCAGAACAATGTCTTACATTCACCCCAGTACAAAGATCTGGGCCTAAATCCATCGTTTTTTTGCACTCCACACCACCCTAGGTCAGACAATGGCTATATGCAAATCAGCCTTGACCCTGTGCCTCATGGGAACAGTCCAGCCTGAACTAAAAAGCCATGTCTTTCCTAGACCAGAATCAAGCATCCAAGGACCGGTTTCTGGCTATCAGCCTTCTTCAGCCTGGATAGCTTGACTCCAGTGATGTGAAGAGCCTGGGACTCATGTCTGAGCATACCCAGCCCACTCGGGCTGAAAATTGCAAAAAACACAGTTGATGGACAGAATGCAGAACAATGTCTTACATTCACCCCAGTACAAAGATCTGGGCCTAAATCCATCGTTTTTTTCACTCTACACCACCCTAGGTCAGACAATGGCTATATGCAAATCAGCCTTGACTCTGTGCCTCATGGGAACAGTCCAGCCCGAACTACCAAGCCATGTCTTTCCTAGACCGGAATGAAGCATCCAAGGACCGGTTTCTGGCTATCAAACTTCTTCAGCCTGGATAGCTTGACTCCAGTGATGTGGAGAGCCTGGGACTCACGTCTGAGCATACCCAGCCCACTCGGGTGAAAATTGCAAAAAACACAGTTGATGGACAGAATGCAGAACAATGTCTTACATTCACCCCAGTACAAAGATCTGGGCCTAAATCCATCGTTTTTGTGCACTCCACACCACCCTAGGTCAGACAATGTCTATATGCAAATCAGCCTTGACCCTGTGCCTCATGGGAGCAGTCCAGCCCGAACTACCAAGCCATGTCTTTCCTAGACCGGAATCAAGCATCCAAGACCAGTTTCTGGCTATCAGCCTTCTTCAGCCTGGATAGCTTGACTCCAGTAATGTGGAGAGCCTGGGACTCACGTCTGAGCATACCCAGCCCACTCGGGGTGAAAATTGCAAAAAACACAGTTGATGGACAGAATGCAGAACAATGTCTTACATTCACCCCAGTACAAAGATCTGGGCCTAAATCCATCGTTTTTTTCACTCTACACCACCCTAGGTCAGACAATGGCTATATGCAAATCAGCCTTGACTCTGTGCCTCATGGGAACAGTCCAGCCCGAACTACCAAGCCATGTCTTTCCTAGACCGGAATGAAGCATCCAAGGACCGGTTTCTGGCTATCAAACTTCTTCAGCCTGGATAGCTTGACTCCAGTGATGTGGAGAGCCTGGGACTCACGTCTGAGCATACCCAGCCCACTCGGGTGAAAATTGCAAAAAACACAGTTGATGGACAGAATGCAGAACAATGTCTTACATTCACCCCAGTACAAAGATCTGGGCCTAAATCCATCGTTTTTGTGCACTCCACACCACCCTAGGTCAGACAATGTCTATATGCAAATCAGCCTTGACCCTGTGCCTCATGGGAGCAGTCCAGCCCGAACTACCAAGCCATGTCTTTCCTAGACCGGAATCAAGCATCCAAGACCAGTTTCTGGCTATCAGCCTTCTTCAGCCTGGATAGCTTGACTCCAGTAATGTGGAGAGCCTGGGACTCACGTCTGAGCATACCCAGCCCACTCGGGGTGAAAATTTAAAAAAAACACAGTTGATGGACAGAATGCAGAACAATGTCTTACATTCACCCCAGTACAAAGATCTGGGCCTAAATCCATCGTTTTTTTGCACTCCACACCACCCTAGGTCAGACAATGTCTATATGCAAATCAGCCTTGACCCTGTGCCTCATGGGAACAGTCCAGCCCGAACTACCAAGCCATGTCTTTCCTAGACCGGAATCAAGCATCCAAGGACCTGTTACTGGCTATCAGCCTTCTTCAGCCTGGATAGCTTGACTCCAGTGATGAGGAGAGCCTGGGACTCACGTCTGAGCATACCCAGCACAGTCGGGGTGAACATTGCAAAAAACACAGTTGATGGACAGAATGCAGAACAATGTCTTACATTCACCCCAGTACAAAGATCTGGGCCTAAATCCATCATTTTTTTGCACTCCACACCACCCTAGGTCAGACAATGGCTATATGCAAATCAGCCTTGACCCTGTGCCTCATGGGAACAGTCCAGCCCGAACTACCAAGCCATGTCTTTCCTAGACCGGAATCAAGCATCCACGGACCGGTTTCTGGCTATCAGCCTTCTTCAGCCTGGATAGCTTGACTCCAGTGATGTGGAGAGCCTGGGACTCACGTCTGAGCATACCCAGCCCACTCGGGGTGAAAATTGCAAAAAACACAGTTGATGGACAGAATGCAGAACAATGCCTTACATTCACCCCAGTACAAAGATCTGGGCCTAAATCCATTGTTTTTTTTGCACTCCAAACCACCCTAGGTCAGACAATGGCTATATGCAAATCAGCCTTGACCCTGTGCCTCATGGGAACAGTCCAGCCCGAACTACCAAGCCATGTCTTTCCTAGACCGGAATCAAGCATCCAAGGAGCGATTTCTGGCTATCAGCCTTCTTCAGCCTGGATAGCTTGACTCCAGTGATGTGGAGAGCCTGGGACTCACGTCTGAGCATACCCAGCCCACTCTGGCTGAAAATTGCAAAAAACACAGTTGATGGACAGAATGCAGAACAATGTCTTACATTCACCCCAGTACAAAGATCTGGGCCTAAATCCATCGTTTTTTTGCACTCCACACCACCCTAGGTCAGACAATGGCTATATGCAAATCAGCCTTGACCCTGTGCCTCATGGGAACAGTCCAGCCTGAACTAAAAAGCCATGTCTTTCCTAGACCAGAATCAAGCATCCAAGGACCGGTTTCTGGCTATCAGCCTTCTTCAGCCTGGATAGCTTGACTCCAGTGATGTGAAGAGCCTGGGACTCATGTCTGAGCATACCCAGCCCACTCGGGCTGAAAATTGCAAAAAACACAGTTGATGGACAGAATGCAGAACAATGTCTTACATTGCAGTACAAAGATCTGGGCCTAAATCCATCGTTTTTTTCACTCTACACCACCCTAGGTCAGACAATGGCTATATGCAAATCAGCCTTGACTCTGTGCCTCATGGGAACAGTCCAGCCCGAACTACCAAGCCATGTCTTTCCTAGACCGGAATGAAGCATCCAAGGACCGGTTTCTGGCTATCAAACTTCTTCAGCCTGGATAGCTTGACTCCAGTGATGTGGAGAGCCTGGGACTCACGTCTGAGCATACCCAGCCCACTCGGGTGAAAATAGCAAAAAACACAGTTGATGGACAGAATGCAGAACAATGTCTTACATTCACCCCAGTACAAAGATCTGGGCCTAAATCCATCGTTTTTTTGCACTCCACACCACCCTAGGTCAGACAATGTCTATATGCAAATCAGCCTTGACCCTGTGCCTCATGGGAGCAGTCCAGCCCGAACTACCAAGCCATGTCTTTCCTAGACCGGAATCAAGCATCCAAGACCTATTTCTGGCTATCAGCCTTCTTCAGCCTGGATAGCTTGACTCCAGTAATGTGGAGAGCCTGGGACTCACGTCTGAGCATACCCAGCCCACTCGGGGTGAAAATTGCAAAAAACACAGTTGATGGACAGAATGCAGAACAATGTCTTACATTCACCCCAGTACAAAGATCTGGGCCTAAATCCATGATTTTTTTGCACTCCACACCACCCTATGTCAGACAATGGCTATATGCAAATCAGCCTTGACCCTGTGCATCATGGGAACAGTCCAGTCCGAACTACCAAGCCATGTCTTTCCTAGACCGGAACCAAGCATCCAAGGACCGGTTTCTGGCTATCAGCCTTCTTCAGCCTGGATAGCTTGACTCCAGTAATGTGGAGAGCCTGGGACTCACGTCTGAGCATACCCAGCCCACTCGGGGTGAAAATTTCAAAAAACACAGTTGATGGACAGAATGCAGAACAATGTCTTACATTCACCCCAGGACAAAGATCTGGGCCTAAATCCATCGTTTTTTTGCACTCCACACCACCCTAGGTCAGACAATGGCTATATGCAAATCAGCCTTGACCCTGTGCCTCATGGGAACAGTCCAGCCCGAACTACCAAGCCATGTCTTTCCTAGACCGGAATCAAGCATCCAAGGACCGGTTTCTGGCTATCAGCCTTCTTCAGCCTGGATAGCTTGACTCCAGTGATGTGGAGAGCCTGGGACTCACGTCTGAGCATACCCAGCCCACTTGGGGTGAAAATTGAAAAAAACACAGTTGATGGACAGAATGCAGAACAATGTCTTACATTCACCCCAGTACAAAGATCTGGGCCTAAATCCATAGTTTTTTTGCACACCACACCACCCTAGGTCAGACAATGGCTATATGCATCTCAGCCTTGACCCTGTGCCTCGTGGGAACAGTCCGGCCCGAACTACCAAGCCATGTCTTTCCTAGACCGGAATCAAGCATTCAAGGACCGGTTTCTGGCAATCAGCCTTCTTCAGCCTGGATAGCTTGACTCCAGTGATGTGAAGAGCCTAGGACTCACGTCTTAGCATACCCAGCCCACTCGTGGTGAAAATTGCAAAAAACACAGTTGATGGACAGAATGCAGAACAATGTCTTACATTCACCCCAGTACAAAGATCTGGGCCTAAATCCATCATTTTTTTGCACTCCACACCACCCTAGGTCAGACAATGGCTACATGCAAATCAGCCTTGACCCTGTGCCTCATGGGAACAGTCCAGCCCGAACTACCAAGCCATGTCTTTCCTAGACCGGAATCAAGCATCCAAGGAACGGTTTCTGGCTATCAGCCTTCTTCAGCCTGGATAGCTTGACTCCAGTGATGTGGAGAGCCTGGGACTCACGTCTGAGCATACCCAGCCCACTCGGGGTGAAAATTGCAAAAAACACAGTTGATGGACAGAATGAAGAACAATGTCTTACATTCACCCCAGTACAAAGATCTGGGCCTAAATCAATTGTTTTTTTGCACTCCACACCATCCTAGGTCAGACAATGGCTATATGCAAATCAGCCTTGACCCTGTGCCTCATGGGAACAGTCCAGCCTGAACTAAAAAGCCATGTCTTTCCTAGACCAGAATCAAGCATCCAAGGACCGGTTTCTGGCTATCAGCCTTCTTCAGCCTGGATAGCTTGACTCCAGTGATGTGAAGAGCCTGGGACTCATGTCTGAGCATACCCAGCCCACTCGGGCTGAAAATTGCAAAAAACACAGTTGATGGACAGAATGCAGAACAATGTCTTACATTCACCCCAGTACAAAGATCTGGGCCTAAATCCATCGTTTTTTTCACTCTACACCACCCTAGGTCAGACAATGGCTATATGCAAATCAGCCTTGACTCTGTGCCTCATGGGAACAGTCCAGCCCAAACTACCAAGCCATGTCTTTCCTAGACCGGAATGAAGCATCCAAGGACCGGTTTCTGGCTATCAAACTTCTTCAGCCTGGATAGCTTGACTCCAGTGATGTGGAGAGCCTGGGACTCACGTCTGAGCATACCCAGCCCACTCGGGTGAAAATTGCAAAAAACACAGTTGATGGACAGAATGCAGAACAATGTCTTACATTCACCCCAGTACAAAGATCTGGGCCTAAATCCATCGTTTTTTTGCACTCCACACCACCCTAGGTCAGACAATGTCTATATGCAAATCAGCCTTGACCCTGTGCCTCATGGGAGCAGTCCAGCCCGAACTACCAAGCCATGTCTTTCCTAGACCGGAATCAAGCATCCAAGACCAGTTTCTGGCTATCAGCCTTCTTCAGCCTGGATAGCTTGACTCCAGTAATGTGGAGAGCCTGGGACTCACGTCTGACCATACCCAGCCCACTCGGGGTGAAAATTGCAAAAAACACAGTTGATGGACAGAATGCAGAACAATGTCTTACATTCACCCCAGTACAAAGATCTGGGCCTAAATCCATGATTTTTTTGCACTCCACACCACCCTATGTCAGACAATGGCTATATGCAAATCAGCCTTGACCCTGTGCATCATGGGAACAGTCCAGTCCGAACTACCAAGCCATGTCTTTCCTAGACCGGAATCAAGCATCCAAGGACCGGTTTCTGGCTATCAGCCTTCTTCAGCCTGGATAGCTTGACTCCAGTGATGTGAAGAGCCTGGGACTCATGTCTGAGCATACCCAGCCCACTCGGGCTGAAAATTGCAAAAAACACAGTTGATGGACAGAATGCAGAACAGTGTCTTACATTCACCCCAGTACAAAGATCTGGGCCTAAATCCATCGTTTTTTTCACTCTACACCACCCTAGGTCAGACAATGGCTATATGCAAATCAGCCTTGACCCTGTGCCTCATGGGAACAGTCCAGCCCGAACTATCAAGCCATGTCTTTCCTAGACCGGAATGAAGCATCCAAGGACCGGTTTCTGGCTATCAGCCTTCTTCAACCTGGATAGCTTGACTCCAGTGGTGTGGAGAGCCTGGGACTCACGTCTGAGCATACCCAGCCCACTCGGGTGAAAATTGCAAAAAACACAGTTGATGGACAGAATGCAGAACAATGTCTTACATTCACCCCAGTACAAAGATCTGGGCCTAAATCCATCGTTTTTTTGCACTCCACACCACCCTAGGTCAGACAATGTCTATATGCAAATCAGCCTTGACCCTGTGCCTCATGGGAGCAGTCCAGCCCGAACTACCAAGCGATGTCTTTCCTAGACCGGAATCAAGCATCCAAGACCGGTTTCTGGCTATCAGCCTTCTTCAGCCTGGATAGCTTGACTCCAGTAATGTGGAGAGCCTGGGACTCACGTCTGAGCATACCCAGCCCACTCGGGCTGAAAATTGCAAAAAACACAGTTGATGGACAGAATGCAGAACAATGTCTTACATTCACCCCAGTACAAAGATCTGGGCCTAAATCCATCATTTTTTTGCACTCCACACCACCCTAGGTCAGACAATGGCTATATGCAAATCAGCCTTGACCCTGTGCCTCATGGGAACAGTCCAGCCTGAACTAAAAAGCCATGTCTTTCCTAGACCAGAATAAAGCATGCAAGGACCAGTTTCTGGCTATCAGCCTTCCTCAGCCTGGATAGCTTGACTCCAGTGATGTGGAGAGCCTGGGACTCACGTCTGAGCATACCCAGCCCACTCGGGGTGAACATTGCAAAAAACACAGTTGATTGACAGAATGCAGAACAATGTCGTACATTCACCCCAGTACAAAGAGCTGGGCCTAAATCCATCGTTTTTTTGCACTCCACACCACCCTAGGTCAGACAATGGCTATATGCAAATCAGCCTTGACCCTGTGCCTCATGGAAACAGTCCAGCCCGAACTACCAAGCCATGTCTTTCCTAGACCGGAATCTAGCATCCAAGGACCGGTTTCTGGCTATCAGCCTTCTTCAGCCTGGATAGCTTGACTCCAGTGATGTGGAGAGCCTGGGACTCACGTCTGAGCATACCCAGCCCACTCGGAGTGAAAATTGCAAAAAACACAGTTGATGGACAGAATGCAGAACAATGTCTTACATTCACTCGGTACAAAGATCTGGGCCTAAATCCATCGTTTTTTTGCACTCCACACCACCCTAGGTCAGACAATGGCTATATGCATCTCAGCCTTGACCCTGTGCCTCATGGGAACAGTCCAGCCCGAACTACCAAGCCATGTCTTTCCTAGACCGGAATCAAGCATCCAAGGACCGGTTTCTGGCTATCAGCCTTCTTCAGCCTGGATAGCTTGACTCCAGTGACGTGAAGAGCCTGGGACTCACGTCTGAGCATACCCAGCCCACTCGGGGTGAAAATTGCAAAAAAAACACAGTTGATGGACAGAATGCAGAACAATGTCTTACATTCACCCCAGTACAAAGATCTGGGCCTAAATCCATCATTTTTTTGCACTCCACACCACCCTAGGTCGGACAATGGCTACATGCAAATCAGCCTTGACCCTGTGCCTCATGGGAACAGTCCAGCCCGAACTACCAAGCCATGTCTTTCAGAGACCGGAATCAAGCATCCAAGGACCGGTTTCTGGCTATCAGCCTTCTTCAGCCTGGATAGCTTGACTCCAGTGATGTGGAGAGCCTGGGACTCACGTCTGAGCATACCCAGCCCACTCGGGGTGAAAACTGCAAAAAACACAGTTGATGGACAGAATGCAGAACAATGTCTTACATTCACCCCAGTACAAAGATCTGGGCCTAAATCCATCGTTTTTTTTGCACTCCACACCACCCTAGGTCAGACAATGGCTATATGCAAATCAGCCTTGACCCTGTGCCTCATGGGAACAGTCCAGCCCGAACTACCAAGCCATGTCTTTTCTAGACCGGAATCAAGCATCCAAGGACCGATTTCTGGCTATCAGCCTTCTTCAGCCTGGATAGCTTGACTCCTGTGATGTGGAGAGCCTGGGACTCACGTCTGAGCATACCCAGCCCACTCGGGGTGAAAATTGCAAAAAACACAGTTGATGGACAGAATGAAGAACAATGTCTTACATTCACCCCAGTACAAAGATCTGGGCCTAAATCAATTGTTTTTTTGCACTCCACACCATCCTAGGTCAGACAATGGCTATATGCAAATCAGCCTTGACCCTGTGCCTCATGGGAACAGTCCAGCCCGAACTACCAAGCCATGTCTTTCCTAGACCGGAATCAAGCATCCAAGGACCGGTTACTGGCTATCAGCCTTCTTCAGCCTGGATAGCTTGACTCCAGTGATGAGGAGAGCCTGGGACTCACGTCTGAGCATACCCAGCACACTCGGGGTGAAAATTGCAAAAAACACAGTTTATGGACAGAATGCAGAACAATGTCTTACATTCACCCCAGTACAAAGATCTGGGCCTAAATCCATCGTTTTTTTGCACTCCACACCACCCTAAGTCAGACAGTGGCTATATGCAAATCAGCCTTGACCCTGTGCCTCATGGGAACAGTCCAGCCCGAACTACCAAGCCATGTCTTTCCGAGACCGGAATCAAGCATCCAAGGACCGGTTTCTGGCTATCAGCCTTCTTCAGCCTGGATAGCTTGACTCCAGTGATGTGGAGAGCCTGGGACTCACGTCTGAGCATACCCAGCCAACTCGGGGTGAAAATTGTAAAAAACACAGTTGATTGACAGAATGCAGAACAATGTCTTACATTCACCCCAGTACAAAGATCTGGGCCTAAATCCATCGTTTTTTTGCACTCCACACCACCCTAGGTCAGACAATGGCTATATGCAAATCAGCCTTGACCCTGTGCCTCATGGGAAAAGTCCAGCCTGAACTACCAAGCCATGTCTTTCCTAGACCGGAATCAAGCATCCAAGAACCAGCTTCTGGCTATCAGCCTTCTTCAGCCTGGATAGCTTGACTCCAGTGATGTGGAGAGCCTGGGACTCACGTCTGAGCATACCCAGCCCACTCGGGGTGAAAATTGCAAAAAACACAGTTGATGGACAGAATGCAGAACAATGTCTTACATTCACCCCAGTACAAAGATCTGGGCCTAAATCCATCGTTTTTTTGCACTCCACACCACCCCAGGTCAGACAATGGCTATATGCAAATCAGCCTTGACCCTGTGCCTCATGGGAACAGTCCAGCCTGAACTACCAAGCCATGTCTTTCCTAGACCGGAATCAAGCATCCAAGGACCGATTTCTTGCTATCAGCCTTCTTCAGCCTGGATAGATTGACTCCAGTGATGTGGAGAGCCTGGGACTCACGTCTGAGCATACCCAGCCCACTCGGGGTGAAAATTGCAAAAAACACAGTTGATGGACAGAATGAAGAACAATGTCTTACATTCACCCCAGTACAAAGATCTGGGCCTAAATCAATTGTTTTTTTGCACTCCACACCATCCTAGGTCAGACAATGGCTATATGCAAATCAGCCTTGACCCTGTGCCTCATGGGAACAGTCCAGCCCGAACTACCAAGCCATGTCTTTACTAGACCGGAATCAAGCATCCAAGGACCGGTTACTGGCTATCAGCCTTCTTCAGCCTGGATAGCTTGACTCCAGTGATGAGGAGAGCCTGGGACTCACGTCTGAGCATACCCAGCACACTCGGGGTGAAAATGGCAAAAAACACAGTTTATGGACAGAATGCAGAACAATGTCTTACATTCACCCCAGTACAAAGATCTGGGCCTAAATCCATCGTTTTTTTGCACTCCACACCACCCTAGGTCAGACAGTGGCTATATGCAAATCAGCCTTGACCCTGTGCCTCATGGGAACAGTCCAGCCCGAACTACCAAGCCATGTCTTTCCGAGACCGGAATCAAGCATCCAAGGACCGGTTTCTGGCTATCAGCCTTCTTCAGCCTGGATAGCTTGACTCCAGTGATGTGGAGAGCCTGGGACTCACGTCTGAGCATACCCAGCCCACTCGGGGTGAAAATTGCAAAAAACACAGTTGATGGACAGAATGCAGAACAATGTCTTACATTCACCCCAGTACAAAGATCTGGGCCTAAATCCATCGTTTTTTTTGCACTCCACACCACCCTAGGTCAGACAATGGCTATATGCAAATCAGCCTTGGCCCTGTGCCTCATGGGAACAGTCCAGCCCGAACTACCAAGCCATGTCTTTTCTAGACCGGAATCAAGCATCCAAGGACCGATTTCTGGCTATCAGCCTTCTTCAGCCTGGATAGCTTGACTCCAGTGATGTGGAGAGCCTGGGACTCACGTCTGAGCATACCCAGCCCACTCGGGGTGAAAATTGTAAAAAACACAGTTGATTGACAGAATGCAGAACAATGTCTTACATTCACCCCAGTACAAAGATCTGGGCCTAAATCCATCGTTTTTTTGCACTCCACACCACCCTAGGTCAGACAATGGCTATATGCAAATCAGCCTTGACCCTGTGCCTCATGGGAAAAGTCCAGCCTGAACTACCAAGCCATGTCTTTCCTAGACCGGAATCAAGCATCCAAGGACCAGCTTCTGGCTATCAGCCTTCTTCAGCCTGGATAGCTTGACTCCAGTGATGTGGAGAGCCTGGGACTCACGTCTGAGCATACCCAGCCCACTCGGGGTGAAAATTGCAAAAAACACAGTTGATGGACAGAATGCAGAACAATGTCTTACATTCACCCCAGTACAAAGATCTGGGCCTAAATCCATCGTTTTTTTGCACTCCACACCACCCTAGGTCAGACAATGGCTATATGCAAATCAGCCTTGACCCTGTGCCTCATGGGAACAGTCCAGCCCGAACTACCAAGCCATGTCTTTCCTAGACCGGAATCAAGCATTCAAGGACCGATTTCTTGCTATCAGCCTTCTTCAGCCTGGATAGATTGACTCCAGTGATGTGGAGAGCCTGGGACTCACGTCTGAGCATACCCAGCCCACTCTGGGTGTAAAATTGCAAAAAACACAGTTGATGGACAGAATGCAGAACAATGTCTTACATTCACCCCAGTACAAAGATCTGGGCCTAAATCCATTGTTTTTTTGCACTCCACACCATCCTAGTACAGACAATGGCTATATGCAAATCAGCCTTGACCCTGTGCCTCATGGGAACAGTCCAGCCCGAACTACCAAGCCATGTCTTTCCTAGACCGGAATCAAGCATCCACGGACCGGTTTCTGGCTATCAGCCTTCTTCAGCCTGGATAGCTTGACTCCAGTGAAGTGGAGAGCCTGGGACTCACGTCTGAGCATACCCAGCCCACTCGGGGTGAAAATTGCAAAAAACACAGTTGATGGACAGAATGCAGAACAATGCCTTACATTCACCCCAGTACAAAGATCTGGGCCTAAATCCATTGTTTTTTTTGCACTCCAAACCACCCTAGGTCAGACAATGGCTATATGCAAATCAGCCTTGACCCTGTGCCTCATGGGAACAGTCCAGCCCGAACTACCAAGCCATGTCTTTCCTAGACCGGAATCAAGCATCCAAGGACCGATTTCTGGCTATCAGCCTTCTTCAGCCTGGATAGCTTGACTCCAGTGATGTGGAGAGCCTGGGACTCACGTCTGAGCATACCCAGCCCACTCTGGCTGAAAATTGCAAAATACACAGTTGATGGACAGAATGCAGAACAATGTCTTACATTCACCCCAGTACAAAGATCTGGGCCTAAATCCATCGTTTTTTTGCACTCCACACCGCCCTAGGTCAGACAATGTCTATATGCAAATCAGCCTTGACCCTGTGCCTCATGGGAACAGTCCAGCCGGAACTACCAAGCCATGTCTTTCCTAGACCGGAAACAAGCATCCAAGACCGGTTTCTGGCTATCAGCCTTCTTCAGCCTGGATAGCTTGACTCCAGTAATGTGGAGAGCCTGGGACTCACGTCTGAGCATACCCAGCCCACTCGGGGTGAAAATTGCAAAAAACACAGTTGATGGACAGCATGCAGAACAATGTCTTACATTCACCCCAGTACAAAGATCTGGGCCTAAATCCATCGTTTTTTTGCACTCCACACCACCCTAGGTCAGACAATGTCTATATGCAAATCAGCCTTGACCCTGTGCCTCATGGGAACAGTCCAGCCCGAACTACCAAGCCATGTCTTTCCTAGACCGGAATCAAGCATCCAAGGCCGGTTTCTGGCTATCAGCCTTCTTCAGCCTGGATAGCTTGACTCCAGTAATGTGGAGAGCCTGGGACTCACGTCTGAGCATACCCAGCCCACTCGGGGTGAAAATTGAAAAAAACACAGTTGATGGACAGAATGCAGAACAATGTCTTACATTCACCCCACTACAAAGATCTGGGCCTAAATCCATCGTTTTTTTGCACTCCACACCACCCTAGGTCAGACAATGGCTATATGCAAATCAGCCTTGACCCTGTGCCTCATGGGAACAGTCCAGCCTGAACTAAAAAGCCATGTCTTTCCTAGACCAGAATCAAGCATCCAAGGACCGGTTTCTGGCTATCAGCCTTCTTCAGCCTGGATAGCTTGACTCCAGTGATGTGAAGAGCCTGGGACTCATGTCTGAGCATACCCAGCCCACTCGGGCTGAAAATTGCAAAAAACACAGTTGATGGACAGAATGCAGAACAGTGTCTTACATTCACCCCAGTACAAAGATCTGGGCCTAAATCCATCGTTTTTTTCACTCTACACCACCCTAGGTCAGACAATGGCTATATGCAAATCAGCCTTGACCCTGTGCCTCATGGGAACAGTCCAGCCCGAACTATCAAGCCATGTCTTTCCTAGACCGGAATGAAGCATCCAAGGACCGGTTTCTGGCTATCAGCCTTCTTCAACCTGGATAGCTTGACTCCAGTGGTGTGGAGAGCCTGGGACTCACGTCTGAGCATACCCAGCCCACTCAGGTGAAAATTGCAAAAAACACAGTTGATGGACAGAATGCAGAACAATGTCTTACATTCACCCCAGTACAAAGATCTGGGCCTAAATCCATCGTTTTTTTGCACTCCACACCACCCTAGGTCAGACAATGTCTATATGCAAATCAGCCTTGACCCTGTGCCTCATGGGAGCAGTCCAGCCCGAACTACCAAGCGATGTCTTTCCTAGACCGGAATCAAGCATCCAAGACCGGTTTCTGGCTATCAGCCTTCTTCAGCCTGGATAGCTTGACTCCAGTAATGTGGAGAGCCTGGGACTCACGTCTGAGCATACCCAGCCCACTCGGGCTGAAAATTGCAAAAAACACAGTTGATGGACAGAATGCAGAACAATGTCTTACATTCACCCCAGTACAAAGATCTGGGCCTAAATCCATCATTTTTTTGCACTCCACACCACCCTAGGTCAGACAATGGCTATATGCAAATCAGCCTTGACCCTGTGCCTCATGGGAACAGTCCAGCCTGAACTAAAAAGCCATGTCTTTCCTAGACCAGAATCAAGCATGCAAGGACCAGTTTCTGGCTATCAGCCTTCCTCAGCCTGGATAGCTTGACTCCAGTGATGTGGAGAGCCTGGGACTCACGTCTGAGCATACCCAGCCCACTCGGGGTGAACATTGCAAAAAACACAGTTGATTGACAGAATGCAGAACAATGTCGTACATTCACCCCAGTACAAAGAGCTGGGCCTAAATCCATCGTTTTTTTGCACTCCACACCACCCTAGGTCAGACAATGGCTATATGCAAATCAGCCTTGACCCTGTGCCTCATGGAAACAGTCCAGCCCGAACTACCAAGCCATGTCTTTCCTAGACCGGAATCTAGCATCCAAGGACCGGTTTCTGGCTATCAGCCTTCTTCAGCCTGGATAGCTTGACTCCAGTGATGTGGAGAGCCTGGGACTCACGTCTGAGCATACCCAGCCCACTCGGAGTGAAAATTGCAAAAAACACAGTTGATGGACAGAATGCAGAACAATGTCTTACATTCACTCGGTACACAGATCTGGGCCTAAATCCATCGTTTTTTTGCACTCCACACCACCCTAGGTCAGACAATGGCTATATGCATCTCAGCCTTGACCCTGTGCCTCATGGGAACAGTCCAGCCCGAACTACCAAGCCATGTCTTTCCTAGACCGGAATCAAGCATCCAAGGACCGGTTTCTGGCTATCAGCCTTCTTCAGCCTGGATAGCTTGACTCCAGTGATGTGAAGAGCCTGGGACTCACGTCTGAGCATACCCAGCCCACTCGGGGTGAAAATTGCAAAAAAAACACAGTTGATGGACAGAATGCAGAACAATGTCTTACATTCACCCCAGTACAAAGATCTGGGCCTAAATCCATCATTTTTTTGCACTCCACACCACCCTAGGTCGGACAATGGCTACATGCAAATCAGCCTTGACCCTGTGCCTCATGGGAACAGTCCAGCCCGAACTACCAAGCCATGTCTTTCAGAGACCGGAATCAAGCATCCAAGGACCGGTTTCTGGCTATCAGCCTTCTTCAGCCTGGATAGCTTGACTCCAGTGATGTGGAGAGCCTGGGACTCACGTCTGAGCATACCCAGCCCACTCGGGGTGAAAACTGCAAAAAACACAGTTGATGGACAGAATGCAGAACAATGTCTTACATTCACCCCAGTACAAAGATCTGGGCCTAAATCCATCGTTTTTTTTGCACTCCACACCACCCTAGGTCAGACAATGGCTATATGCAAATCAGCCTTGACCCTGTGCCTCATGGGAACAGTCCAGCCCGAACTACCAAGCCATGTCTTTTCTAGACCGGAATCAAGCATCCAAGGACCGATTTCTGGCTATCAGCCTTCTTCAGCCTGGATAGCTTGACTCCTGTGATGTGGAGAGCCTGGGACTCACGTCTGAGCATACCCAGCCCACTCGGGGTGAAAATTGCAAAAAACACAGTTGATGGACAGAATGAAGAACAATGTCTTACATTCACCCCAGTACAAAGATCTGGGCCTAAATCAATTGTTTTTTTGCACTCCACACCATCCTAGGTCAGACAATGGCTATATGCAAATCAGCCTTGACCCTGTGCCTCATGGGAACAGTCCAGCCCGAACTACCAAGCCATGTCTTTCCTAGACCGGAATCAAGCATCCAAGGACCGGTTACTGGCTATCAGCCTTCTTCAGCCTGGATACCTTGACTCCAGTGATGAGGAGAGCCTGGGACTCACGTCTGAGCATACCCAGCACACTCGGGGTGAAAATTGCAAAAAACACAGTTTATGGACAGAATGCAGAACAATGTCTTACATTCACCCCAGTACAAAGATCTGGGCCTAAATCCATCGTTTTTTTGCACTCCACACCACCCTAAGTCAGACAGTGGCTATATGCAAATCAGCCTTGACCCTGTGCCTCATGGGAACAGTCCAGCCCGAACTACCAAGCCATGTCTTTCCGAGACCGGAATCAAGCATCCAAGGACCGGTTTCTGGCTATCAGCCTTCTTCAGCCTGGATAGCTTGACTCCAGTGATGTGGAGAGCCTGGGACTCACGTCTGAGCATACCCAGCCCACTCGGGGTGAAAATTGTAAAAAACACAGTTGATTGACAGAATGCAGAACAATGTCTTACATTCACCCCAGTACAAAGATCTGGGCCTAAATCCATCGTTTTTTTGCACTCCACACCACCCTAGGTCAGACAATGGCTATATGCAAATCAGCCTTGACCCTGTGCCTCATGGGAAAAGTCCAGCCTGAACTACCAAGCCATGTCTTTCCTAGACCGGAATCAAGCATCCAAGAACCAGCTTCTGGCTATCAGCCTTCTTCAGCCTGGATAGCTTGACTCCAGTGATGTGGAGAGCCTGGGACTCACGTCTGAGCATACCCAGCCCACTCGGGGTGAAAATTGCAAAAAACACAGTTGATGGACAGAATGCAGAACAATGTCTTACATTCACCCCAGTACAAAGATCTGGGCCTAAATCCATCGTTTTTTTGCACTCCACACCACCCTAGGTCAGACAATGGCTATATGCAAATCAGCCTTGACCCTGTGCCTCATGGGAACAGTCCAGCCTGAACTACCAAGCCATGTCTTTCCTAGACCGGAATCAAGCATCCAAGGACCGATTTCTTGCTATCAGCCTTCTTCAGCCTGGATAGATTGACTCCAGTGATGTGGAGAGCCTGGGACTCACGTCTGAGCATACCCAGCCCACTCGGGGTGAAAATTGCAAAAAACACAGTTGATGGACAGAATGAAGAACAATGTCTTACATTCACCCCAGTACAAAGATCTGGGCCTAAATCAATTGTTTTTTTGCACTCCACACCATCCTAGGTCAGACAATGGCTATATGCAAATCAGCCTTGACCCTGTGCCTCATGGGAACAGTCCAGCCCGAACTACCAAGCCATGTCTTTACTAGACCGGAATCAAGCATCCAAGGACCGGTTACTGGCTATCAGCCTTCTTCAGCCTGGATAGCTTGACTCCAGTGATGAGGAGAGCCTGGGACTCACGTCTGAGCATACCCAGCACACTCGGGGTGAAAATGGCAAAAAACACAGTTTATGGACAGAATGCAGAACAATGTCTTACATTCACCCCAGTACAAAGATCTGGGCCTAAATCCATCGTTTTTTTGCACTCCACACCACCCTAGGTCAGACAGTGGCTATATGCAAATCAGCCTTGACCCTGTGCCTCATGGGAACAGTCCAGCCCGAACTACCAAGCCATGTCTTTCCGAGACCGGAATCAAGCATCCAAGGACCGGTTTCTGGCTATCAGCCTTCTTCAGCCTGGATAGCTTGACTCCAGTGATGTGGAGAGCCTGGGACTCACGTCTGAGCATACCCAGCCCACTCGGGGTGAAAATTGCAAAAAACACAGTTGATGGACAGAACGCAGAACAATGTCTTACATTCACCCCAGTACAAAGATCTGGGCCTAAATCCATCGTTTTTTTTGCACTCCACACCACCCTAGGTCAGACAATGGCTATATGCAAATCAGCCTTGGCCCTGTGCCTCATGGGAACAGTCCAGCCCGAACTACCAAGCCATGTCTTTTCTAGACCGGAATCAAGCATCCAAGGACCGATTTCTGGCTATCAGCCTTCTTCAGCCTGGATAGCTTGACTCCAGTGATGTGGAGAGCCTGGGACTCACGTCTGAGCATACCCAGCCCACTCGGGGTGAAAATTGTAAAAAACACAGTTGATTGACAGAATGCAGAACAATGTCTTACATTCACCCCAGTACAAAGATCTGGGCCTAAATCCATCGTTTTTTTGCACTCCACACCACCCTAGGTCAGACAATGGCTATATGCAAATCAGCCTTGACCCTGTGCCTCATGGGAAAAGTCCAGCCTGAACTACCAAGCCATGTCTTTCCTAGACCGGAATCAAGCATCCAAGGACCAGCTTCTGGCTATCAGTCTTCTTCAGCCTGGATAGCTTGACTCCAGTGATGTGGAGAGCCTGGGACTCACGTCTGAGCATACCCAGCCCACTCGGGGTGAAAATTGCAAAAAACACAGTTGATGGACAGAATGCAGAACAATGTCTTACATTCACCCCAGTACAAAGATCTGGGCCTAAATCCATCGTTTTTTTGCACTCCACACCACCCTAGGTCAGACAATGGCTATATGCAAATCAGCCTTGACCCTGTGCCTCATGGGAACAGTCCAGCCCGAACTACCAAGCCATGTCTTTCCTAGACCGGAATCAAGCATTCAAGGACCGATTTCTTGCTATCAGCCTTCTTCAGCCTGGATAGATTGACTCCAGTGATGTGGAGAGCCTGGGACTCACGTCTGAGCATACCCAGCCCACTCTGGGTGAAAATTGCAAAAAACACAGTTGATGGACAGAATGCAGAACAATGTCTTACATTCACCCCAGTACAAAGATCTGGGCCTAAATCCATTGTTTTTTTGCACTCCACACCATCCTAGTACAGACAATGGCTATATGCAAATCAGCCTTGACCCTGTGCCTCATGGGAACAGTCCAGCCCGAACTACCAAGCCATGTCTTTCCTAGACCGGAATCAAGCATCCACGGACCGGTTTCTGGCTATCAGCCTTCTTCAGCCTGGATAGCTTGACTCCAGTGATGTGGAGAGCCTGGGACTCACGTCTGAGCATACCCAGCCCACTCGGGGTGAAAATTGCAAAAAACACAGTTGATGGACAGAATGCAGAACAATGCCTTACATTCACCCCAGTACAAAGATCTGGGCCTAAATCCATTGTTTTTTTTGCACTCCAAACCACCCTAGGTCAGACAATGGCTATATGCAAATCAGCCTTGACCCTGTGCCTCATGGGAACAGTCCAGCCCGAACTACCAAGCCATGTCTTTCCTAGACCGGAATCAAGCATCCAAGGACCGATTTCTGGCTATCAGCCTTCTTCAGCCTGGATAGCTTGACTCCAGTGATGTGGAGAGCCTGGGACTCACGTCTGAGCATACCCAGCCCACTCTGGCTGAAAATTGCAAAATACACAGTTGATGGACAGAATGCAGAACAATGTCTTACATTCACCCCAGTACAAAGATCTGGGTCTAAATCCATCGTTTTTTTGCACTCCACACCGCCCTAGGTCAGACAATGTCTATATGCAAATCAGCCTTGACCCTGTGCCTCATGGGAACAGTCCAGCCCGAACTACCAATGTGAGAAGTTGGCCTGATAGGTAGTGTTTCCAATTCTGGAACCACTGGTTATCAGTCCAAACAAACCCCAAAGATGTCAGGTTGTAAGTCAACCTTGTAGACAAGCTATCCTAGTGGTAGCATGGACTAAGCAGCCTTAAAGGCTTAACTTAAGAGGTCGTGTTAAGCGAGCTGTTTTACCACATACAATCCTGTAATCAAATGAAAGGACACCACACAAGTATATATTATAAAAATATATGTATTTATTTCTAAATTACTCCCCAGTACTCTTTATGAGGAAAGGGGCACAAGCGTTAAATCAAAAGCACTGTTACACATATAAAGTTGCACGTTTATGGATGAGGGCGGGTGGCCACTCAGACCATATATCAAAAAAGTGGTATAAGTAACACTTTACGAACTATGGTTAGGCCTAGGGCCTAGAGATTCGCTGGGAGCAGTCAGGACAAGCAATGAAGAAGTCGGGAGTAGCCCACAGGAGACGGGTGCAGCACGGAAAGTGCGGCGCGCACCAATGCACTGTCAATGGTGCGTAAAAGTCAATTAAAGTGAATAAAAAGATACTTCCGCTGAACCTAGGAACACAAAACTTTAGACACAGACCCTAGAGGTGTGTACCAGTGTAAAGACACCGGCGTTGCAAAGTTACCTCACCCACAGGCCGTGGGTGCACAGGGTCGAAGTGGCGTCGGGTTCTGTCACGCAGGTTCTTGGTGCTTGGAGCTGTTGCAGCTGCAGGCGCTGTGAAGCAGAAGTGTCCGGTGCGATCCAAGGGTGGATCGAAGTAGAAAAGTACCTGAAAGCAGAGGGGACAGAGTCTGGGTCACTCAGCAGTGACCAGGGTGGAACCAGGACGGAACCAGGCAATGTCGGGCGCAATCAGGCGGTTGTCGATAGGCTTCTCTCCGCTGTCACGTGGGCTCTGGGGCATCTGCGACGTCCAGGAGCAGGTCACGATCTGTCCCACGTAGGCTCTCGCCGTCAGCACCGTCGGCTTGAAGATTGTAGCAAACAGCACTTGGCAAAAGCAATCCACGCGGAACCGGGAGATTGCTTATCACTCGAACCAGGAGGGTCAGAGTGGGTGCTCCTTTTCACAGGAGCTGGTGCAGATCTGGAGCAACCAGAAAAGCAAGTCGGATTTCAAAGTTCGTCGGCACAGGGGCCACAAGCCAGCTGGCAAGTGACCGGGCCAACGCGTCGAGCGCACACAAGCAGAAGGGCCCCACGCAGCACTCAGCGAGTGTGGAGGGGTGAGCTTTGGTGCAAGTGGAGCTCGGGGCTGGGGCTTCTCAAACCCCGGTGTACAGCTTCGAGGGTCACTCGTGGGCCGCACGGTCAGCGTCTCGTGGCCTTTTCAAGATGGCGTGCCCCACGCTTCCGGTCGCCTCCACGGGTCTCAGCTCTGCAGGGACTGTGGATCGGGCAGGTAGAAGGCAGGCAAGCTTGATCTCGTCGATCTCTGTCGCTCGAGTTCCGGCGGGAACTGCAACAAAGCAAGGGTCGAGGGCTGGATGGTGCCTGTTTGCACAGGGTGGTCACTCCTTGACCACAAGGGAGATTCTTCAGTCTTCTCACGTCGTGTAGAAAGTCGAAGGGTCCAGATTTCGTTTCTTATGTTTCTTCAGGATGATCTGAGGTCCGTTGGGACTGCTCCCCCTCTTATTCGAATCTAGGGGGTTGGACATCCTGCTAGGTCCCCTCCTATGGGTGGGACCCAGGAAGGGGGTGGTTACACCCCTCTCCTTTGATCCTGGCCGCGCTGGGACAGGGGCTGGGAGGCCCCAGAACCGGTTTGGCCGGATCCTGCAAGGGGCAGCCTTGTGCTCCCCAGGCAGTGTCTGGTTTCATTGAAACCTCCCTACTCCAATCCACTATCTCCTGTCTGGGGTGGTTTGACACCGCCCTGTGACAGGAAACTCTTTGTCCAGGCCTCCTCTGCCGGGTTTCGGTCAGCAGCAGGAGGTCAGACCCGTGTCTGTGGCAGGGGCATCCATTTTGTGGATCTGAGGCTCATTTTAAATCAACCGCGTTTCAGTAAAGTAACATGTCTTCTCCCTCTAGAAGGGTGGAATGCTACCCCCGTCGCCAGAACTGGCGAGGGGGTAGTATTCCAATTCGTATGACACCTTACACGACATGTTTTGATAAAGCCAAACCAAAGTTGCTATATAACCGCGAGGATTATAAGGCGCTTAAGAGTATATGGTATGGCGTTATCCCGGATCAGCTTAGGGAGTTGTTCCCGACAGCTGCAGACATGCTCAGCTCATGCCAGAGCACCATCTCACATAAAACCACGCACTCTGCCTCCAGGATTGATGAGGCCTTCCATAGGAGTGGCTTACAGGCTATATATGTGTCCAGATATAGGTTTAGATATAGGTATACTATATCTAAGCAAGGGGTGATTACACCCACTTGCCCCAGCTGAGTGATCAGCCAGTTGTGTCAATTTAAGAACCAGCCAGGGGTGGCAAAAGCTATGCTTCAGCCCCTGGTAGGCCTTGGTGGCACCTATGCCCTGGGCACCTATAGTGCATGGTACAGGGGCTGACAAGGAGTCCATTTCCAATTGTGGTATGTACCTATAGCACATGTATTATGAATTTAGAGAGAGAACAGCAGGCTGGGGGTCTGATTAGCAGGCCCACAGCCTCAGTAAGTCGAAAACCAGTGAAGCAAAAAGCAAAAATTGGGGTGACCATAGGATAGCAGACCCTACTCTCCTACATAACCCCCCCCCCCAAACGCAGGGACATTAAACTTAACCTTGACCAGATAAGTCTTCATGTTCTAAGTGGAAGTACCTGGAGAGACCATCTGCATTACCATGGTCAGTCCCTGGGCGGTGCTCCACTGTAAAGTCCATCCCCTGTAGGGAAATGGACCACCTGAGCAGTTTGGGATTTTCACCCTTCATCTGATTTAGCCACAAGAGGGGCTTATGGTCTGTCTGAATTAGGAAGTGAGTACCAAACAAGTATGGCCTCAACTTCTTCAGGGCCCAAACCACAGCAAAGGCCTCCCTCTCAATAGCTGACCAACGTTTCTCCCTGGGGGTCAGCCTTCTGCTAATAAAAGCAATGGGCTGGTCTTGACCATCTTGATTAAGTTGTGAAAGCACAGCTCCCACCCCCAACTCAGAAGCATCTGTCTGTACAATGAACTGTTTGGAGTAGTCAGGACTCTTCAGGATAGGTGCAGAGCACATGGCCTTCTTCAGGTCATCAAATGCCTTTTGACAGCTAACTGTCCACTGAACCTTTTTGGGCATCTTCTTGGATGTCAAGTCATTCAATGGTGTCACAATGGACCCATAGTTCTTTACAAATTTTCTGTAATACCCAGTCAGGCCCAAGAAGGCTCTGACTTGTGTCTGGGTAGTTGGAGGAGCCCAGTCCTGTATGGTCTGGATCTTGCTCTCCAGTGGTTGAACTTGACCCCCACCTACTAGGTGGCCCAAGTACACAACCTTGCTCTGCCCTATCTGGCACTTAGTAGCCTTGATAGTCAGGCCTGCCTTTTGCAGGGCCTCCAGAACCTTCTTCAGGTGGATCAGGTGATCCTCCCAGGTGGAGCTAAAGACAGCAATATCATCTAGATATGCTGCGCAAAAGTCATCCAACCCAGCAAGGACTTGGTTCACCAACCTTTGGAAAGTGGCAGGTGCATTCTTCAAACCAAAGGGCATTACCACAAACTGATAATGTCCACTAGGGGTAGAGAATGCTGTTTTGGCTTTTGACTCTTCAGCTAGTCTGATTTGCCAGTAGCCAGCTGTCAAATCAAATGTGCTCAGAAACTTGGCAGAAGCCAATTTATCAATGAGCTCATCTGCTCTTGGAATGGGATGAGCATCTGTCCTAGTGACAGCATTGAGACCTCTGTAGTCCACACAAAACCTCATTTCTCTCTTCCCATCTTTGGTATGAGGTTTTGGCACAAGGACCACTGGGCTAGCCCATGGGCTCTCTGATGGCTCAATCACTCCAAGCTCCAACATCTTTTGCACCTCAGCCTTTATACAATCCCTGACATGGTCAGGTTGCCTGTAGATCTTATTCTTCACAGGCAGATTGTCACCAGTATCCACCTCATGGGTGCACCAGTTAGTCTGACTGGGTGTGAGTGAAAACAAGTGTCTGTGGGCCTGCAACACCTGTCTGCAGTCCACCTGTTGCTGCTCAGTGAGGCTGCCTGCCAAGGCTACTCCATCAACTGAACCATCATCAGGGTTCTGGGAAAGCAGGTCTGGGAGAGGGTCACTCTCTTCCTCCTGTTCCCCATCTGTGGCCATGAGGAGACTCATGTCCTCCCTGTCAACAAATGCTTTCAAACGATTGACATGGAGCACCCTGTGGGGGCTCCTAGGGGTGCCAAAGTCAACCACATAGGTGACTTCTCCCTTCTTTTCAATGATAGGGTAGGGTCCAGTCCATTTGTCCTGGAGAGCTGCTGGCCCCACTGGGTCCAACACCCACACCTTCTGCCCTGGCTGGTACTCAACCAGAACAGCCTTTTGGTCATGCCAGGCTTTCTGTAATTCCTGACTTGCCTCAAGGTTTTTGGATGCTCTCTCCATGTATTCAGCCATCCTGGAGCGGAGACCAAGTACATAGTCCACAATGTCTAGTTTAGGCTTTTTGAGAGGTAACTCCCATCCTTCCTTCACTAAACTCAGTGGACCCCTCACAGGGTGGCCAAACAAAAGTTCAAAAGGGCTGTAGCCAACCCCCTTCTGTGGGACCTCTCTGTAAGCAAAGAGCAAGCAGGGTAAAAGGATGTCCCATTTCCGCCTAAGCTTCTCTGGTAACCCTTTTATCATTCCCTTTAGGGTCTTGTTGAACCTTTCCACAAGCCCATTGCACTGTGGATGGTAGGGTGTGGTAAACTTATAGTTTACTCCACACTCTTTCCACATTGCTTTTAAGTATCCAGACATGAAGTTAGTACCTCTGTCTGAAAGAACCTCCTTTGGAAAGCCCACTCTTGAGAAAACTGCAATGAGGGCTTTTGCCACCACAGGAGCTGTGGTGGTCCTCAGGGGAATTGCTTCTGGGTACCTGGTGGCATGATCCACTACCACCAGTATAAATCTGTGCCCAGATGCTGTTTGAGGATCC
The DNA here is from genome assembly GCF_964263255.1 of Lissotriton vulgaris. Classification (NCBI taxonomy): domain Eukaryota; kingdom Metazoa; phylum Chordata; class Amphibia; order Caudata; family Salamandridae; genus Lissotriton; species Lissotriton vulgaris. The sequence continues at coordinate 1,186,758,055 of NC_141685.1, read as the reverse complement.
ATGGGACCCACAATGTCTATTCCAACTCTTTCAAAGGGTACCCCCACCACAGGTAGTGGTATCAGGGGGGCCTTTGTGGTGCCACCTGACTTACCACTGGCTTGGCAAGTGACACAGGAGCGACAAAACTCCTTGACATTTTCTGACATGTGAGGCCAGTGAAAGTGTGGAACAAGCCTGTCCCAAGTCTTATTCTGGCCTAAGTGTCCTGCAAGGGGAATATCATGGGCCAAGGTAAGAAGGAAGCCCCTAAACTTCAAAGGTATAACCAACCTCCTGGTTGTGCCAGGCTTGGGGTCTCTAGCCTCTGAATAAAGGAGTCCTTCATCCCAATACACTTTATGGGTACCTTGAGCATTCCCTGCAGCCTCAGCAGCAGCTTGCTGTCTGAGGGGTTCAAGTGAAGGGCAATCTAATTGGGCCTGCCCCAGGTCTGCCCTTGAGGGTCCCCCTGTCCCCAGAAACTCAACCTGATCAGGTTCAAGCTCCTCAGAGACAGTCTCCTCTTGGACTGCAGAATCAGTTTCCTGTGAAACTTGATCCTCAACCTGGGGCAAGTGGGAAGGCACAGCCTTAACCCTCTTGCTCCTTCCCTTGGGTTGTGGTTGGTCTATTGTTTCAAGATCCACCACTGGTTCAGGAAGGCACTTCTTAGCCTGAGACCTTGTCACTGCAAGGACATGAGCTGAAATCCCTAGCATTTCTGCATGAGTCCTGTACTCCACTTCTGACCAAACTGAGCTTTCAAGATCATTGCCTAACAGACAGTCTACTGGGAGGTCTGCACTCACAACAACTTTCTTTAGGCCATCTACCCCTCCCCAGGAGAAGTTCACAACAGCCACACTATGGGAAGTAGTGGAGTTGCTTGCATTGGTCACTAGGTAACTTTCACCTAGTACAATTTGTCCAGGGTCCACAAAGCCAGGTGCCACCATTGTGACACTGGCACAAGTGTCCCTGTAGGCCTGAGCCAGTTTCTCATTAATTAAGGGAGTCTGCCTATATTTGCCCAGGTTACTGGGGCTTACTGCAGTGGGCAAAGATATGTCCACATCATATAGGAGAACTGCCTGTGTGGGGATTCTGACTAGGCCAGATTCCACCTCAGTACCCAGGGTCAACCCTACTAAACCCTTTGGCTGTGTACCACCACTGCTGACTGTACTAGGGGGTGCAGTTGCTTTAGGAGCTGCAGTGGTGGGGACTGGATTTTTCTTAGTGCATTCACTGCCCCAGTGTGAAACTGATTTGCAGGTATTACACCAAGGTTTCTTTGGGCCATCATTCTTCTTTTTCTTGTTTCCATTTTGGGAACCCCCCTCCTTATTGCTAGTTTGGGGGCCTGAAGACTTCTGGTCCTTTTCTTTATCTTTCTGATTCCCACCCTTCTGGTCTGTTTTCTTCTGGTCACCTTGGTTCTGGTTTTTCTGCTTAATCCTTGTTCTGACCCATTTGTCTGCCTTCTTTCCCAATTCTTGGGGAGAGGTCAAATCAGAGTCAACAAGGTATTGATGCAACAGCTGGTTCTGACAGTTATTAAGGATCTGTTCTCTCATCATAAGATTGTACAATCCTGTATAGTCTGAAACTTTACTTCCCTGCAGCCAACCCTCCAGAGCCTTAGTGGCACAATCTACAAAATCAGTCCAGTCCTGAGTCTGTGCTTTTTGGGTGTCTCTGAACAACAACCTGTATTGCTCAGTGGTTAGGCCAAACCCTTCAATAAGAGCACTCTTCAGAACAGAGTAGTTTTTGGCATCCTCAGGTCTAACAGTGAGGAGCCTGTCCCTCCCTTTCTCAGAAAAGGAGTACCATAAAATTGCTGCCCACTGATCTTCAGGGACCTGCTGTACCATGCAGGCCCTCTCAAGAGCAGTCATCCATTTGTGGATATCATCCCCTTCCTTGTAGGGGGGCACAATTTTTGTCAGGTTTCTATTGTCATAGGCCCTGTCTTTTTCTTTAGGAACTTTGCTGCCACCAGTGGCATCTAAGCCACACAATTTTCTCTCTCTTGCTAAAGCAAGTTTAGCTTGAGCCAAGGCTACCTCTTCCCTTTCTATTTGGAGTTGGACAGCCCTCATCCTGGCCCTATGCTCTTTTCTCTGGGAGGAAGTCATTCCTCTTTGAGATTCTCTTGAGGCACTAGAAAGGTGAGAGTCCTTGACAGAGATCTCTCCCTTCTATTACCTGGGAGAATTTGGTTATGAGATCTGGAGTGGTGCTGGCCCCCTCCATTCCCATGTAGGTCCAAGTTGGCCTGGTTAAGCCTGGCAACCTGTACCTGGTTTCCCCCCTGATCCTGATCTTCAGGCTCATCTACATCAGAGCCTTCTTCTTCTTCTTCCTCCTCCACTACATCATCTTGAAGATCCTCATTCTCAGGGGAGTTTATCCCTTCCTCTGTTTCTAAGGGAGTCTGACTCACCTTATCTAGGTCATCCTTTTCTAGGAGAGCTACTAGGGAAGGAATGGTAGGGCCTCTGCCCTTTTTTAGCCCCCTGGCTGTGCACAAGGCACTCAGGTCTTTGTGGCTAAGGTTGTCATATCTGGATGTTGTCCCTATAGGATCAACTATTACAGGAGCAGAGCCTGAAGCTCTACCTGTATCAGACATGACTGCTAGTGAGGTGTAAGTGGTGCACTTACCTACACTAAGTGGTTTCCTACTGTACCTTGCTAGTGAGTTGTAGTCAGGGTGTGCTAATCCCTTTAATCTACAACTACTAAGTTCAGTAGAACTTAATATGCTAAGCTTTTGATTTATATGTACCTAGAGGTACTTGATGTGATCTTTCAATTTGATAAAGATTGCAATGGTAAAACAAACAGCAAGCTCAAATCCGCACCGCTGCACACCAATGTGAGAAGTTGGCCTGATAGGTAGTGTTTCCAATTCTGGAACCACTGGTTATCAGTCCAAACAAACCCCAAAGATGTCAGGTTGTAAGTCAACCTTGTAGACAAGCTATCCTAGTGGTAGCATGGACTAAGCAGCCTTAAAGGCTTAACTTAAGAGGTCGTGTTAAGCGAGCTGTTTTACCACATACAATCCTGTAATCAAATGAAAGGACACCACACAAGTATATATTATAAAAATATATGTATTTATTTCTAAATTACTCCCCAGTACTCTTTATGAGGAAAGGGGCACAAGCGTTAAATCAAAAGCACTGTTACACATATAAAGTTGCACGTTTATGGATGAGGGCGGGTGGCCACTCAGACCATATATCAAAAAAGTGGTATAAGTAACACTTTACGAACTATGGTTAGGCCTAGGGCCTAGAGATTCGCTGGGAGCAGCCAGGACAAGCAATGAAGAAGTCGGGAGTAGCCCACAGGAGACGGGTGCAGCACGGAAAGTGCGGCGCGCACCAATGCACTGTCAATGGTGCGTAAAAGTCAATTAAAGTGAATAAAAAGATACTTCCGCTGAACCTAGGAACACAAAACTTTAGACACAGACCCTAGAGGTGTGTACCAGTGTAAAGACACCGGCGTTGCAAAGTTACCTCACCCACAGGCCGTGGGTGCACAGGGTCGAAGTGGCGTCGGGTTCTGTCACGCAGGTTCTTGGTGCTTGGAGCTGTTGCAGCTGCAGGCGCTGTGAAGCAGAAGTGTCCGGTGCGATCCAAGGGTGGATCGAAGTAGAAAAGTACCTGAAAGCAGAGGGGACAGAGTCTGGGTCACTCAGCAGTGACCAGGGTGGAACCAGGACGGAACCAGGCAATGTCGGGCGCAATCAGGCGGTTGTCGATAGGCTTCTCTCCGCTGTCACGTGGGCTCTGGGGCATCTGCGACGTCCAGGAGCAGGTCACGATCTGTCCCACGTAGGCTCTCGCCGTCAGCACCGTCGGCTTGAAGATTGTAGCAAACAGCACTTGGCAAAAGCAATCCACGCGGAACCGGGAGATTGCTTATCACTCGAACCAGGAGGGTCAGAGTGGGTGCTCCTTTTCACAGGAGCTGGTGCAGATCTGGAGCAACCAGAAAAGCAAGTCGGATTTCAAAGTTCGTCGGCACAGGGGCCACAAGCCAGCTGGCAAGTGACCGGGCCAACGCGTCGAGCGCACACAAGCAGAAGGGCCCCACGCAGCACTCAGCGAGTGTGGAGGGGTGAGCTTTGGTGCAAGTGGAGCTCGGGGCTGGGGCTTCTCAAACCCCGGTGTACAGCTTCGAGGGTCACTCGTGGGCCGCACGGTCAGCGTCTCGTGGCCTTTTCAAGATGGCGTGCCCCACGCTTCCGGTCGCCTCCACGGGTCTCAGCTCTGCAGGGACTGTGGATCGGGCAGGTAGAAGGCAGGCAAGCTTGATCTCGTCGATCTCTGTCGCTCGAGTTCCGGCGGGAACTGCAACAAAGCAAGGGTCGAGGGCTGGATGGTGCCTGTTTGCACAGGGTGGTCACTCCTTGACCACAAGGGAGATTCTTCAGTCTTCTCACGTCGTGTAGAAAGTCGAAGGGTCCAGATTTCGTTTCTTATGTTTCTTCAGGATGATCTGAGGTCCGTTGGGACTGCTCCCCCTCTTATTCGAATCTAGGGGGTTGGACATCCTGCTAGGTCCCCTCCTATGGGTGGGACCCAGGAAGGGGGTGGTTACACCCCTCTCCTTTAATCCTGGCCGCGCTGGGACAGGGGCTGGGAGGCCCCAGAACCGGTTTGGCCGGATCCTGCAAGGGGCAGCCTTGTGCTCCCCAGGCAGTGTCTGGTTTCATTGAAACCTCCCTACTCCAATCCACTATCTCCTGTCTGGGGTGGTTTGACACCGCCCTGTGACAGGAAACTCTTTGTCCAGGCCTCCTCTGCCGGGTTTCGGTCAGCAGCAGGAGGTCAGACCCGTGTCTGTGGCAGGGGCATCCATTTTGTGGATCTGAGGCTCATTTTAAATCAACCGCGTTTCAGTAAAGTAACATGTCTTCTCCCTCTAGAAGGGTGGAATGCTACCCCCGTCGCCAGAACTGGCGAGGGGGTAGTATTCCAATTCGTATGACACCTTACACGACATGTTTTGATAAAGCCAAACCAAAGTTGCTATATAACCGCGAGGATTATAAGGCGCTTAAGAGTATATGGTATGGCGTTATCCCGGATCAGCTTAGGGAGTTGTTCCCGACAGCTGCAGACATGCTCAGCTCATGCCAGAGCACCATCTCACATAAAACCACGCACTCTGCCTCCAGGATTGATGAGGCCTTCCATAGGAGTGGCTTACAGGCTATATATGTGTCCAGATATAGGTTTAGATATAGGTATACTATATCTAAGCAAGGGGTGATTACACCCACTTGCCCCAGCTGAGTGATCAGCCAGTTGTGTCAATTTAAGAACCAGCCAGGGGTGGCAAAAGCTATGCTTCAGCCCCTGGTAGGCCTTGGTGGCACCTATGCCCTGGGCACCTATAGTGCATGGTACAGGGGCTGACAAGGAGTCCATTTCCAATTGTGGTATGTACCTATAGCACATGTATTATGAATTTAGAGAGAGAACAGCAGGCTGGGGGTCTGATTAGCAGGCCCACAGCCTCAGTAAGTCGAAAACCAGTGAAGCAAAAAGCAAAAATTAGGGTGACCATAGGATAGCAGACCCTACTCTCCTACAACCAAGCCATGTCTTTCCTAGACCGGAAACAAGCATCCAAGACCGGTTTCTGGCTATCAGCCTTCTTCAGCCTGGATAGCTTGACTCCAGTAATGTGGAGAGCCTGGGACTCACGTCTGAGCATACCCAGCCCACTCGGGGTGAAAATTGCAAAAAACACAGTTGATGGACAGAATGCAGAACAATGTCTTACATTCACCCCAGTACAAAGATCTGGGCCTAAATCCATCGTTTTTTTGCACTCCACACCACCCTAGGTCAGACAATGTCTATATGCAAATCAGCCTTGACCCTGTGCCTCATGGGAACAGTCCAGCCCGAACTACCAAGCCATGTCTTTCCTAGACCGGAATCAAGCATCCAAGGCCGGTTTCTGGCTATCAGCCTTCTTCAGCCTGGATAGCTTGACTACAGTAATGTGGAGAGCGTGGGACTCACGTCTGAGCATACCCAGCCCACTCGGGGTGAAAATTGAAAAAAACACAGTTGATGGACAGAATGCAGAACAATGTCTTACATTCACCCCACTACAAAGATCTGGGCCTAAATCCATCGTTTTTTTGCACTCCACACCACCCTAGGTCAGACAATGGCTATATGCAAATCAGCCTTGACCCTGTGCCTCATGGGAACAGTCCAGCCTGAACTAAAAAGCCATGTCTTTCCTAGACCAGAATCAAGCATCCAAGGACCGGTTTCTGGCTATCAGCCTTCTTCAGCCTGGATAGCTTGACTCCAGTGATGTGAAGAGCCTGGGACTCATGTCTGAGCATACCCAGCCCACTCGGGCTGAAAATTGCAAAAAACACAGTTGATGGACAGAATGGAGAACAATGTCTTACATTCACCCCAGTACAAAGATCTGGGCCTAAATCCATCGTTTTTTTCACTCTACACCACCCTAGGTCAGACAATGGCTATATGCAAATCAGCCTTGACTCTGTGCCTCATGGGAACAGTCCAGCCCGCACTACCAAGCCATGTCTTTCCTAGACCGGAATGAAGCATCCAAGGACCGGTTTCTGGCTATCAAACTTCTTCAGCCTGGATAGCTTGACTCCAGTGATGTGGAGATGGAGTTCTGGACTTTTTGGTTCCGTCCAGAGGTGTCAGGGTACAACACCCAAAGACCCCGGAGTCCCACCTGCCTTGGTGCACAAATGAACAGAAACACGGGCTTCTCGATGGTGGCGTCAAAGACCAAAGGTTTATTACTGCAGGGACACAGAGGTCACAGAATCTACACACGGGCAGAATTCAGGAGACTGTTCGATTTGTACATTGAGGGTTGCTCCTTATATACCAAAAATTGTGCTCTAGGCAAATATTTCACATGTCGGTACATTCCAAACCTTTTGTGTCTCTAAACAATAAATATTTGGCGTTACACAGGAACTGTCGATAATATCTGATACCAAACATCACGAAGAGGGGTTCCCACTAGTCCATCACAATCCCTTGTCAATATTGCATTCAAGACCCGGACCGCCTCATCATAAAGTTCGTTACCTCCCCCTAATAAAAGCCCAGAAGGAAAGGAGCAGAGCCAGATGCAGAAGATAGAAAAGCGGGATAAGAGATGTTTGTAGGTTGTAAATGGGCAAGGCTACCGGCTTCGGCCGCCTAATCATGATCAGGTACAATGGACAGGAAAACCAGTTCAGGTGGGCTGGCCTCGGGCAGAGGAGGCAACCTTTGTCGAGTCATGCAGCTTCAGCGTGATCTGGTTTAAGGTGCACGTGTCATGTAAGAGGTGAATCTCCGGCTAAGGCTACGTGTCCTTAATCAAAGTGAAGTGAATGAAATGATCAGAGGCTATTGCATATGTGAGGGCAAGGAACCACAAAATGGCGGCCACGATCTAAGATGGATGCCATGGGTAGATCAGAAATGTGTTCATAACAGGAGTGCTCTTACTTGTAGCGTGGCGAAAACACTAGGATATACTAAATGGATCATTTGCGGTTCACTGATACCATTTTTATGTATTTCCGACAAACTTGAAAACACGGGTTCAAATTGTCACGGAACCGTCACGGAACCTCAGACCCTCCTTTTGCCCTTACATAGGCAATTACTCAATCTATGTCTGAATCTAGTTCTATGCTCATCAGGTCAGTGACATGTTGTTGTATCATCATCCTTTCTCGTGTCTTTTCTCCAAATGCAGGTGGTTTCCTAAAACAGGTTGTAGCACAAAGACTACACAGAGCAGGACCACACTGGATAATCAGACAACATGAGAATAGGAATATTAAGATGACACCAATGACCACCAGAACCTTCCATCCCCACGCTGAGATCAGAGTCCAAACCCACTCCATAAAGGACCAGTTTCCCTCATCTACATGTATGGAGTCCGAAATCTTGTGCAACTTAGAGATCGCCTCGTAAACTGTTGGAGCATTATTAGGAATAAAGACACAGCAGCTCGATTGGATCATTCTGCATACCCCACCTCGATCTGCAAGTATAACATCTAGAACCATACGGTTCTGCAATGTCATGAGCCTATCCGCCTGAAGCTCAGCTGTCAGATTGCTAAGGGCACCAGCAGTTTCGGTAATAGTAGATTCAACTACCCGTGTTAGCTGACGTATGTTTCTACTATTGGCCATAGGCCCCCAGAACGGAAGGAAGCCTTTGAAGAAGTCTCCAGCTTCCTGACCAGCGGTATCTTCCTTACTGAAAACACCTCTAGCTACTCTTATTCTGTGGTAATCCGGTGAAGCAGTGTATGTCGGAGGCAACAATCGAGCAATATAACATGAACCTGAAAAGTCAGTAGGCAACCATGTATAAGCTCTGTCTCGACAGATGAAGTAGGTACCCCTGGCAGTAAGGAAGGCAGGGGAAGAGTTAGCCGGAAACACATAAGTCTCTACGCACTCACTCCTCCCTAGCTGAGCTCTCGGATTTCTCCCATTACCTTGCAAACAGACCTGACCTCGGTGAGGTACGACCCAGATTGGAGTTGAGCTTTTACGCTTGCTTTCTCCTAAACTAAGGCGATACTCTGAAGTATTCCAACTTAAATATATTCGCAATTCGTCTCTAGGGTAAGATGGAGTATTATTGACGTCTTTGATCATGTCAATAATTCCCTGGACTAAAGCTTTGTTGGCAGAGTTATATTTAGTGGAGCGTGGTGGACGTGGAGGATAGGTTTCAAGGGCATAAGCAAAGATGGTTTGAAGGGCCTGAAATGATCCATTGTAGCTGAAAGGCAAAACCAGATAGGGAATACCTTTATCCATAGTGTGAGGTATCAAGCCACACACCCAACAGTCTGTCGTGTTAACTACCAGTTGGTGTTGGTGCAAGAGCTGTACAAAAGTATTATTAATGAATTCTGAGCGTCGAGCTTGCTCATGTTCCGGAAACGAGTGAAAAGAGTGTATAGAAGAAACAGTGGAAATAGCTGGATCAAGGGGAGGCACTGTAGAAACTGGCACAAAAATCAAATTTATGCTTAAGACAATTCCACCCACCAATGTTGCTAAAACAATCAAAAATGTAATGGCACATTGCATCAAGAAACATTTGCTATGAAGAATTCTATTTAGTCTGTTTCTGCGAACGTAAATCACATTTTCTCGTTGCAGCGCAGGAAGTTCCATCTTCTACAATCCGCTCGCGACCACTGATGATGTGTACGTAGATGAAAATGCCTCTGTCAGCCCTGGGAGTTCCCAGTACTAACAGAAAGATCGACCTTGTGTCAGACCCCTGCAAATTCAAACTAGGCACACAGCCACGACCCTACGGCTACCCAGACGGCAAGGCAATTTATTAAAAACAATAAACAATAGCAAACTTCCTGGCTGAAAAGCAAAAAAAAGTCCAATGTATATAAATATCAAAATCACAATATGCAGTTGCCTGCTTTATTAGTTCGTTTTATGGCTTCTAAGGTTGTATCTTTTCCTTGCTGGTACTGTTTGATCGGAAAATAGTGTATCACTAGCAGCTGTTGCAGAGTTTACGTTCGCAGATGGCAAAGTTTCTTCTGATGCTGGAGACAAATGTTCAATGTTCAAAGTAGTCTTTTCAAGAGGAGAGTCACGTTTCAAAGTGTCAGAAATCAAATCGGCATCGCTGAAAGTGACAAATTTTGGAGTTATTTCAGATTCGGAGGCACCAATTCCCTTCTTCACCCAGTCGTCGTAGGGCAGCGGCAGTGGAACACGCTTTACGTGAGAAGCGTGGATCCAGTTCTTCCGGCCAGCAACACGTACAGCTGTCCTCGTTGCCAGCAGGATTTGGAAGGGGCCGATGTAGCGAGGCTGAAGATTCTTTGTCCTCGCGAAGTTCCGGACCACTATGAAGTCACCCGGTTTCAGTTGATGCCCTGGACTCTCCGGAGGTTTTGGCAAAGCATCAAAAACCTGTTGATGAATAAGACTTAATTTAGCAGTCAAGTCATAAAGGTAATCTATCAACATAGGATATTCAATGGAGCAGAATTGTTTAGGCCTTGGCACACCCCAGACATTTGCCGGGCGGCCAAATACAATCTCATATGGAGAAAGCCCTATTCTAGAATGCACTGTTGCTCTCGTTGATAACAAGGCCAAAGGAAGTGCGTCTGGCCAAGCCAAACCTGTGGATGCTTGAATTTTGGCTATTTTAAGCTTGAGGGTGCCATTGTAACCCTCGACTAAACCAGCAGACTGGGGATGGTTCGCACTATGAAATTTTTGTTTCAATCCTAGACCAGCACACACACTCTGCATAACTTTCCCTATAAACTCACTTCCGTTATCTGACCATACAATCCGTGGCATTCCATACCTAGGGAAAAATTCTTTGAGAAGAATTTTGGCAGTTGATAAAGCAGTGTTGTCCTTTAGTGGGTATGCTTCTATCCACCTGGAAAAAGCACAAACTACCACCAGGACGTATTTTAAATTGTTGCAGCGTTCCATGTGAATGAAGTCTAACTGTATTACTTCAAAGGGACAGGAAGGAGGAGCAAAATGACCAGCTGGAGTTGGAGTTCCCTTGCCAGGATTATGCATCAAGCACACCATACAATTTTTCACCACTCTCTCTGCACACTTACTGATTCCCTCATTCTTCCAAACCGGAGCTAACATCTTACATATCCCTTTAGAACTTATGTGCGCCACTCCATGCGCCATCGTCACTACTGCAAGCACATACGCATCAGGCAACATCCAACGCTGCTGTTCTGTCAAATCGATCCAACATCCATTCGAGTCCAATTTGCCCGTACTTTCTCTCCATACGCGTTTCTCTTCCTCAGTCGCTTCTTTCTGAATCTCTTTCACACTTTCCATTGTGTCCTCACACATTCCAGACTCAGCAATCCATCTTGCAGACGTAGCAACATACATTCTACTCATCATGTCTCTAGCTGTCTGTTTAGCGGTTTCATCAGCAAAGGCATTTCCCCGACCAACATCATCCGTGATTGCTTTATGAGCACTGCACTTCACAATCGCAACTTCAGTCGGTAAGGTTAGAGATTCTAACAAGTCGTTAACTAGCTGACCATGTTGAATCTTAGTCCCATGGGACGTAATGAAACCCCTTTCTCTCCACAACCGGCCAAAACTATGGGCCACGCCAAATGCGTACTGACTATCTGTAAACACATTCACTCTCTTTCCCTCAGCTAAAACACACGCTCTCGTAAGAGCTATTAACTCTGCAGCTTGGGCAGAATTCTGACTCACTCTTGCAGTCTCCACAATCGTCTTCAAAGTCGTTACCGCGTAGGCAGCAGTCACATCACCATTCTCCAATTTAAAACATGACCCGTCCACATACAGCGTACCATCTGGGTCGGATAGAGGAGTATCTCTCAAGTCGATACGACCTTTTGTCTCTTCCTCCGTTTTGAAATAACAGTCATGTGGCTCAGAATCACTCGACTCTTGATCAGTCGGCAACAATGTTGCTGGGTTCAATACATTGCATCTTTTGATCTGAATATGACTCGCTAATAACGTCAGCTCGTAACCAGATAATCTCGCACTAGTAAGGTGTTGTGTCTTCGTTCGGTTCATGAGTGTGTCCACTGCATGAGGAACCATGACCACTAGCATATTGTTCATCACCAAACCAGCAGATTGTCGAATGGAAGCTGCAGCTGCCGCTGTAGCCCTCAAACAACTAGGCAATGCTCTAGCTACCGGATCTAATGTTGATGAGAAATACGCACAAGGGCGTTGTTTATCACCAAACTTCTGTGTCAAGACACTCAACGCGCAACCTTCTCTTTCGTGAACGTAGAGCGTGAATGGCTTACTGTAATCAGGTGTGCCCAATACAGGAGCTGAACACAAAGCTTTTCGTAATTCAGCAAAACTCTTTTGACATTCATCAGACCATGGCACCGGACTCGGAACATTTTTCCCAGTCAAAGCTACCAATGGCTTTGCTAAAAGTGAAAAATTTGGGATCCATTGCCTACAGTAAGAGGTAATACCTAGAAAGGCACGTACTTCCCTCTGTGTGCGTGGAACACTCATCTGCGTAATTGCTTTTATTCTTTCTGGGGTCAACTTCCTTCCCTCCTTTGACAAGAGATGACCTAAGTAGGTTACTTCTTGGCAGCAATATTGCATTTTGGAAGGTGACACCTTATGATTCAAATTAGACAAATGATGCAATAGTGAAATTGTAGCTGCCTTGCAAGTTTCCTTGTCATCGGCAGCCACCAAAAGATCGTCTACGTACTGTACTAGGGCAGAACCTGGAGGAAGGACAAAAGAATCTAACTGGCTTTTTAAAGCTTGACTGTAAATAGATGGACTTTCACAGTAGCCTTGTGGAGCGCGTTTAAATCTGAAACTGCGACCTCCTAAACAGAAGCCAAAAATATCTCTGCTTTCCTCGGCTATCGGAATGCTGAAAAAGGCATTCTTCAAGTCGATGACTGAGAACCAATTGGCTGTAGCGGGAATCAATGTTAGCAAGGCAGTAATGTCTGGCACTACAGGAAACTGCGGAATTACAATCTTATTAACTTCTCTAAGGTCTATGACAAACCTATAGACTGGAGGCTTTGTAGGATCAGTTCGTTTCAAAATCGGCAATACAGGACTATTACAAACATTTCCTCGCGTTTCTTCAACCACACCTTTTGTAATCAAATCTTGCACAATCAATAAGAGTGCACGCTCACCTTCATTCGATATTTTATATTGAGGAATTCTTGGAAATTTCACATTCGCTTTCAAAGTTACTACATACGGTGGAATCTCTAGTAGACCTACATCATTGGGACCAGTCGCCCAAAGAGAATCAGGGAGTGAACGTAGCTCCGGCGGGAGTGCGTCCATTGACAAGTACATCGGAGAGGTGAGTCTTTTACCCAAAGTAAGCTGTACTCCTTCCGGAGAACAGTACAATGTCGCATATAGTCGTTTTAACAAATCTAAACCAAGCAGATTTTCATTACAACCTGTCGTCAAAATTAAGGGTGCTTTCAATTGACACGGTCCAACAGAAATAGACAAAGGACCAGATATCGGGTTGTACACAGGGGCGCCTGAAAAACCTACGGAAACATTTGTTGAGCCAGACAAAGGTGCGCCAGGGAGTTTCGCATGCATGATAGAACTTTTTGCGGCACCAGTATCCAACAGAAACGGTTCGACTACACCTGATGTTGCTACTGCGACATAAGGCCCACTCTGATCCACTGGAACTGATACTACTCCCTCTCTCCGTCCATGGCTGTCCTAGTACCCATTTTGTTGAAATCCCTCTTCAACTTCACAATAATCCTCAACAAGATATTGCTGAGATCTATTCTGTTGAGCTGACTGTACATTTCGTTGATCAAAGTGATTAGAAGGACGATCATTCGTTTGTGGAGGCATAGCACCTCGTCCCCGACCTCTAGAATTCTGTGCAAAACCACCACGACCTCTCTGAGCTGCTGCCGCATTATTTTGCGCTAAAATCTGACAATCATTTTTATAGTGACCCTCTTTCTTACAGTACGCACACTGATTCCACTGGTATTGAGGCCTGGTCGGATTATAATCTGTCTTTTGATACGAATTCTGTTGCATATTAGTCTGATTCGTGCGAGGCGGATACGCCTGCTGTAAAAGAACTTTAGTCTTTAAATCTTTCGTTTTCTTCTCTGATTTCTCCTTTTCCTCTTTATCCCTATTTTCATAGTACTGTGCAGTCGCAAGTATTTGCGCTGTCGTAGATACAGCCCACGCACTTTCTGAGTCTTTCAATTTATTGCATAATTCGGGTAACAAATTATGCACAAATTTATCGACAAACAATCTCTGTCCTCCTTCAGTGCTCATATCCTGACCACTATGGTCTACAAAAGTCTCTTCGAACCTCGTGAAGAAGTCGGAGACACTTTCGTCTTTCTTCTGCTTGCATGCGGATAATTTATCCCAATTAACACGCAATGCTGGCATCAGAGTCTTCATTAAATCTATTATTCTGCCAGGAAGATTAGCAATTAGGGGTTCGGGTTTCGCACCACCTGTTTGTTGAGCATCTGCTGCAGTGATAGCTGCCCAATCACCACCTAAAGCAGCCTGATGATCCTCTCTACGTATTTTAGCCCACACTGGTTGTGGAACTACATTGCCAAATAACATATCAATGTCGGCTAAGTTCATTATACAAGCCTCAACTGTCTGTGTTAATTCCTTGTAATATCCGGCTGGATTCTTACGTGGATCTGGCAAGGCCTGTTTCACTGCTAACACTTCTGCTCGTTTCCACGAAATATGTATCCATACTCTTTGGAACTGTGCTGGAGCAGCTGCAATACCCGCATTATCATCACGTTGTACTGCTTCGCGCCAAATTGGAGGAACTTCCCTCATAGGATATTGGCGACTTGGCTTCATTCTACCTTTCTCTAAATCTCTCGGGGAACGAAGAGATGGATCAATCCTAAAACTCAAAATGAGTTCCATCGCTTCCTTTATATTATCGCCCACTATCATTCCAGCAGCAAACTCTTTTTGAACTTTAATTAAATCTTCCAAATCTGATTCGACATCGTCTTCTTCTATTTCCTCACGCAACAACGAGCACATCTCGTCGAAGACGTATCGCTGCGTTGGCTCTCCCCATTGCATAAATGTCTCTAACACATCTCTCGTACTATATCTTCTAACTTTTGTAATCCATCTGAGAGCCGTGGAGTCTAAAACTCCCCGTTCCTCAGTACTTGGAAGCTGACTCCGTCTCTGAACAGAGTCAGGAGTAGGAGTCTTAATCAAGGTTTTATATATAGGCGACAGCATATTAGTAACAGAATCAGTGATTCTTCGACGAACAGAAAGTGGAGTTAGTACACTCGCAGACATAGAGAATGCAGTAGAGGTAGGAATAGATGACGAAACAGTAGGAGTATCGAGGAAAATAGTTTGAGGACCAATAGGTACAGTGGTAGGTATAGGAGCGGGCAGTGCGGGAAGAGGAGGAGCTGTAGGAACATTTACATTCACCACAGGAGGTATAGGAACTTGATTCTGAGGAACAAGGACACCAGGTTGTCCAGCAACCGGCAATTGAACATTCGGTATAAGTGGAACCGCAGCACCTTGTGCGTACGGTGGAGGCGACCGTAACAGATAAGATAGCAGAGGGTCGTTTTCGGTATCCTCCAATATCTTAGCCATTTTCGATGGCAAGGCAGGATAGCACTTGTCAATCGCTAAGTTACGCTCTCTAATGGCTACATCTATGGCTTTCTCACACTCGTCAGCCTGCAACTGTTTAGTCGCTTGCTCTAGAGTTAACTCTTCTAGTTCTTTTTGCTCTTTTTTCAACCTTTTCATTTCTCTCTGTTTGGATTCTTTCCGCCAATAACGAAAAGAGTCAAACATTGCCGGCCGGGCTTTCTTCCTAAACAATTTCGCTTCTAAATTGTCGAGAATCTCTTGTTCAAAACTACCATGCAGTGGCCAACTAAGGACACCATCCTTCTTACAATAACGGACCCATATCTCATTATAAGTTATAGGACCCACACCATACTTACAATATAGGTCATATAGGGGAGTCCCAATCGGAGGAACCAGACAGGAATCCTCTAATTGTGAGTCACTGTTGCAACTAAAACAAGACAACATTTTCCGACTTACCATTTTCAGTCCGGAACACAAAACAAACAAACACGGAACAAATTGTGCACTTGAACCAAGAACTTAGGCCTACCAAAAACGAACTGATGTATCGATACCCAAAACTGAACCAAATAGATTATCGTAATTAGAACAACCAAAGATAATCTTACAAAACCAAACCAAACCAAGAACCGATCAAGGATTTTTAACAATCCTCACAAAAGTAACCAGCTAGCTATCACTAAATACTTAACTGAGTCACTGAAGACGTCACCAAGGAGAAACCCGTCACGTTTCGCTGTACTAAGGACTGCACCACTTCGGGTCCAAGACAGGGCGACGGTCAAGGCAACGGCCCACTGCAGCCGTCCTGAACGGGAACCCTCGTGGAAGAGAACTTCAGGGCCACTTTTGCGATATGCCGGGATCGATGAAGTGGGGCGCCTCCCTCAGGAATCTTCACACGAAGTTTCTCGAACTCTTCAGGCTTTTGGACCGGTACCGAATGACGTCGCCCCATGTTGGGCGCCAATTGGAGTTCTGGACTTTTTGGTTCCGTCCAGAGGTGTCAGGGTACAACACCCAAAGACCCCGGAGTCCCACCTGCCTTGGTGCACAAATGAACAGAAACACGGGCTTCTCGATGGTGGCGTCAAAGACCAAAGGTTTATTACTGCAGGGACACAGAGGTCACAGAATCTACACACGGGCAGAATTCAGGAGACTGTTCGATTTGTACATTGAGGGTTGCTCCTTATATACCAAAAATTGTGCTCTAGGCAAATATTTCACATGTCGGTACATTCCAAACCTTTTGTGTCTCTAAACAATAAATATTTGGCGTTACACAGGAACTGTCGATAATATCTGATACCAAACATCACGAAGAGGGGTTCCCACTAGTCCATCACAATCCCTTGTCAATATTGCATTCAAGACCCGGACCGCCTCATCATAAAGTTCGTTACCTCCCCCTAATAAAAGCCCAGAAGGAAAGGAGCAGAGCCAGATGCAGAAGATAGAAAAGCGGGATAAGAGATGTTTGTAGGTTGTAAATGGGCAAGGCTACCGGCTTCGGCCGCCTAATCATGATCAGGTACAATGGACAGGAAAACCAGTTCAGGTGGGCTGGCCTCGGGCAGAGGAGGCAACCTTTGTCGAGTCATGCAGCTTCAGCGTGATCTGGTTTAAGGTGCACGTGTCATGTAAGAGGTGAATCTCCGGCTAAGGCTACGTGTCCTTAATCAAAGTGAAGTGAATGAAATGATCAGAGGCTATTGCATATGTGAGGGCAAGGAACCACAAAATGGCGGCCACGATCTAAGATGGATGCCATGGGTAGATCAGAAATGTGTTCATAACAGGAGTGCTCTTACTTGTAGCGTGGCGAAAACACTAGGATATACTAAATGGATCATTTGCGGTTCACTGATACCATTTTTATGTATTTCCGACAAACTTGAAAACACGGGTTCAAATTGTCACGGAACCGTCACGGAACCTCAGAGAGCCTGGGACTCACGTCTGAGCATACCCAGCCCACTCGGGTGAAAATAGCAAAAAACACAGTTGATGGACAGAATGCAGAACAATGTCTTACATTCACCCCAGTACAAAGATCTGGGCCTAAATCCATCGTTTTTTTGCACTCCACACCACCCTATGTCAGACAATGGCTATATGCAAATCAGCCTTGACCCTGTGCATCATTGGAACAGTCCAGTCCGAACTACCAAGCCATGTCTTTCCTAGACCGGAACCAAGCATCCAAGGACCGGTTTCTGGCTATCAGCCTTCTTCAGCCTGGATAGCTTGACTCCAGTAATGTGGAGAGCCTGGGACTCACGTCTGAGCATACCCAGCCCACTCGGGGTGAAAATTTAAAAAAACACAGTTGATGGACAGAATGCAGAACAATGTCTTACATTCACCCCAGGACAAAGATCTGGGCCTAAATCCATCGTTTTTTTGCACTCCACACCACCCTAGGTCAGACAATGGCTATATGCAAATCAGCCTTGACCCTGTGCCTCATGGGAACAGTCCAGCCCGAACTACCAAGCCATGTCTTTCCTAGACCGGAATCAAGCATCCAAAGGACCGGTTTCTGGCTATCAGCCTTCTTCAGCCTGGATAGCTTGACTCCAGTGATGTGGAGAGCCTGGGACTCACGTCTGAGCATACCCAGCCCACTCGGGGTGAAAATTGAAAAAAACACAGTTGATGGACAGAATGCAGAACAATGTCTTACATTCACCCCAGTACAAAGATCTGGGCCTAAATCCATAGTTTTTTTGCACACCACACCACCCTAGGTCAGACAATGGCTATATGCATCTCAGCCTTGACCCTGTGCCTCGTGGGAACAGTCCGGCCCGAACTACCAAGCCATGTCTTTCCTAGACCGGAATCAAGCATTCAAGGACCGGTTTCTGGCAATCAGCCTTCTTCAGCCTGGATAGCTTGACTCCAGTGATGTGAAGAGCCTGGGACTCACGTCTTAGCATACCCAGCCCACTCGTGGTGAAAATTGCAAAAAACACAGTTGATGGACAGAATGCAGAACAATGTCTTACATTCACCCCAGTACAAAGATCTGGGCCTAAATCCATCATTTTTTTGCACTCCACACCACCCTAGGTCAGACAATGGCTACATGCAAATCAGCCTTGACCCTGTGCCTCATGGGAACAGTCCAGCCCGAACTACCAAGCCATGTCTTTCCTAGACCGGAATCAAGCATCCAAGGAACGGTTTCTGGCTATCAGCCTTCTTCAGCCTGGATAGCTTGACTCCAGTGATGTGGAGAGCCTGGGACTCACGTCTGAGCATACCCAGCCCACTCGGGCTGAAAATTGCAAAAAACACAGTTGATGGACAGAATGCAGAACAATGTCTTACATTCACCCCAGTACAAAGATCTGGGCCTAAATCCATCGTTTTTTTCACTCTACACCACCCTAGGTCAGATAATGGCTATATGCAAATCAGCCTTGACCCTGTGCCTCATGGGAACAGTCCAGCCTGAACTACCAAGCCATGTCTTTCCTAGACCTGAATGAAGCATCCAAGGACCGGTTTCTGGCTATCAGCCTTCTTCAGCCTGGATAGCTTGACTCCAGTAGTGTGGAGAGCCTGGGACTCACGTCTGAGCATACCCAGCCCACTCGGGAGAAAATTGCAAAAAACACAGTTGATGGACAGAATGCAGAACAATGTCTTACATTCACCCCAGTACAAAGATCTGGGCCTAAATCCATCGTTTTTTTGCACTCCACACCACCCTAGGTCAGACAATGTCTATATGCAAATCAGCCTTGACCCTGTGCCTCATGGGAACAGTCCAGCCCGAACTACCAAGCCATGTCTTTCCTAGACCGGAATCAAGCATCCAAGGAACGGTTTCTGGCTATCAGCCTTCTTCAGCCTGGATAGCTTGACTCCAGTGATGTGGAGAGCCTGGGACTCACGTCTGAGCATACCCAGCCCACTCGGGCTGAAAATTGCAAAAAACACAGTTGATGGACAGAATGCAGAACAATGTCTTACATTCACCCCAGTACAAAGATCTGGGCCTAAATCCATCGTTTTTTTCACTCTATACCACCCTAGGTCAGATAATGGCTATATGCAAATCAGCCTTGACCCTGTGCCTCATGGGAACAGTCCAGCCCGAACTACTAAGCCATGTCTTTCCTAGACCGGAATGAAGCATCCAAGGACCGGTTTCTGGCTATCAGCCTTCTTCAGCCTGGATAGCTTGACTCCAGTAATGTGGAGAGCCTGGGACTCACGTCTGAGCATACCCAGCCCACTCGTGGTGAAAATTGCAAAAAACACAGTTGATGGACAGAATGCAGAACAATGTCTTACATTCACCCCAGTACAAAGATCTGGGCCTACATCCATCATTTTTTTGCACTCCACACCACCCTAGGTCAGACAATGGCTACATGCAAATCAGCCTTGACCCTGTGCCTCATGGGAACAGTCCAGCCCGAACTACCAAGCCATGTCTTTCCTAGACCGGAATCAAGCATCCAAAGGACCGGTTTCTGGCTATCAGCCTTCTTCAGCCTGGATAGCTTGACTCCAGTGATGTGGAGAGCCTGGGACTCACGTCTGAGCATACCCAGCCCACTCGGGGTGAAAATTGAAAAAAACACAGTTGATGGACAGAATGCAGAACAATGTCTTACATTCACCCCAGTACAAAGATCTGGGCCTAAATCCATAGTTTTTTTGCACACCACACCACCCTAGGTCAGACAATGGCTATATGCATCTCAGCCTTGACCCTGTGCCTCGTGGGAACAGTCCGGCCCGAACTACCAAGCCATGTCTTTCCTAGACCGGAATCAAGCATTCAAGGACCGGTTTCTGGCAATCAGCCTTCTTCAGCCTGGATAGCTTGACTCCAGTGATGTGAAGAGCCTGGGACTCACGTCTTAGCATACCCAGCCCACTCGTGGTGAAAATTGCAAAAAACACAGTTGATGGACAGAATGCAGAACAATGTCTTACATTCACCCCAGTACAAAGATCTGGGCCTAAATCCATCATTTTTTTGCACTCCACACCACCCTAGGTCAGACAATGGCTACATGCAAATCAGCCTTGACCCTGTGCCTCATGGGAACAGTCCAGCCCGAACTACCAAGCCATGTCTTTCCTAGACCAGAATCAAGCATCCAAGGAACGGTTTCTGGCTATCAGCCTTCTTCAGCCTGGATAGCTTGACTCCAGTGATGTGGAGAGCCTGGGACTCACGTCTGAGCATACCCAGCCCACTCGGGCTGAAAATTGCAAAAAACACAGTTGATGGACAGAATGCAGAACAATGTCTTACATTCACCCCAGTACAAAGATCTGGGCCTAAATCCATCGTTTTTTTCACTCTACACCACCCTAGGTCAGATAATGGCTATATGCAAATCAGCCTTGACCCTGTGCCTCATGGGAACAGTCCAGCCTGAACTACCAAGCCATGTCTTTCCTAGACCTGAATGAAGCATCCAAGGACCGGTTTCTGGCTATCAGCCTTCTTCAGCCTGGATAGCTTGACTCCAGTAGTGTGGAGAGCCTGGGACTCACGTCTGAGCATACCCAGCCCACTCGGGTGAAAATTGCAAAAAACACAGTTGATGGACAGAATGCAGAACAATGTCTTACATTCACCCCAGTACAAAGATCTGGGCCTAAATCCATCGTTTTTTTGCACTCCACACCACCCTAGGTCAGACAATGTCTATATGCAAATCAGCCTTGACCCTGTGCCTCATGGGAACAGTCCAGCCCGAACTACCAAGCCATGTCTTTCCTAGACCTGAATGAAGCATCCAAGGACCGGTTTCTGGCTATCAGCCTTCTTCAGCCTGGATAGCTTGACTCCAGTAGTGTGGAGAGCCTGGGACTCACGTCTGAGCATACCCAGCCCACTCGGGTGAAAATTGCAAAAAACACAGTTGATGGAAAGAATGCAGAACAATGTCTTACATTCACCCCAGTACAAAGATCTGGGCCTAAATCCATCGTTTTTTTCACTCTATACCACCCTAGGTCAGATAATGGCTATATGCAAATCAGCCTTGACCCTGTGCCTCATGGGAACAGTCCAGCCCGAACTACTAAGCCATGTCTTTCCTAGACCGGAATGAAGCATCCAAGGACCGGTTTCTGGCTATCAGCCTTCTTCAGCCTGGATAGCTTGACTCCAGTAATGTGGAGAGCCTGGGACTCACGTCTGAGCATACCCAGCCCACTCGTGGTGAAAATTGCAAAAAACACAGTTGATGGACAGAATGCAGAACAATGTCTTACATTCACCCCAGTACAAAGATCTGGGCCTACATCCATCATTTTTTTGCACTCCACACCACCCTAGGTCAGACAATGGCTACATGCAAATCAGCCTTGACCCTGTGCCTCATGGGAACAGACCAGCCCGAACTACCAAGCCATGTCTTTCCTAGACCGGAATCAAGCATCCAAGGAACGGTTTCTGGCTATCAGCCTTCTTCAGCCTGGATAGCTTGACTCCAGTGATGTGGAGAGCCTGGGACTCACGTCTGAGCATACCCAGCCCACTCGGGTGAAAATTGCAAAAAACACAGTTGATGGACAGAATGCAGAACAATGTCTTACATTCACCCCAGTACAAAGATCTGGGCCTAAATCCATCGTTTTTTTCACTCTACACCACCCTAGGTCAGACAATGGCTATATGCAAATCAGCCTTGACCCTGTGCCTCATGGGAACAGTCCAGCCCGAACTACCAAGCCATGTCTTTCCTAGACCGGAATCAAGCATCCAAGGCCGGTTCCTGGCTATCAGCCTTCTTCAGCCTGGATAGCTTGACTCCAGTGATGTGGAGAGCCTGGGACTCACGTCTGAGCATACCCAGCCCACTCGGGTGAAAATTGCAAAAAACACAGTTGATGGACAGAATGCAGAACAATGTCTTACATTCACCCCAGTACAAAGATCTGGGCCTAAATCCATTGTTTTTTTGCACTCCACACCACCCTAGGTCAGACAATGGCTATATGCAAATCAGCCTTGACCCTGTGCCTCATGGGAACAGTCCAGCCTGAACTAAAAAGCCATGTCTTTCCTAGACCAGAATCAAGCATCCAAGGACCGGTTTCTGGCTATCAGCCTTCTTCAGCCTGGATAGCTTGACTCCAGTGATGTGAAGAGCCTGGGACTCATGTCTGAGCATACCCAGCCCACTCGGGCTGAAAATTGCAAAAAACACAGTTGATGGACAGAATGCAGAACAATGTCTTACATTCACCCCAGTACAAAGATCTGGGCCTAAATCCATCGTTTTTTTCACTCTACACCACCCTAGGTCAGACAATGGCTATATGCAAATCAGCCTTGACTCTGTGCCTCATGGGAACAGTCCAGCCCGAACTACCAAGCCATGTCTTTCCTAGACCGGAATGAAGCATCCAAGGACCGGTTTCTGGCTATCAAACTTCTTCAGCCTGGATAGCTTGACTCCAGTGATGTGGAGAGCCTGGGACTCACGTCTGAGCATACCCAGCCCACTCGGGTGAAAATTGCAAAAAACACAGTTGATGGACAGAATGCAGAACAATGTCTTACATTCACCCCAGTACAAAGATCTGGGCCTAAATCCATCGTTTTTTTGCACTCCACACCACCCTAGGTCAGACAATGTCTATATGCAAATCAGCCTTGACCCTGTGCCTCATGGGAGCAGTCCAGCCCGAACTACCAAGCCATGTCTTTCCTAGACCGGAATCAAGCATCCAAGACCAGTTTCTGGCTATCAGCCTTCTTCAGCCTGGATAGCTTGACTCCAGTAATGTGGAGAGCCTGGGACTCACGTCTGAGCATACCCAGCCCACTCGGGGTGAAAATTGCAAAAAACACAGTTGATGGACAGAATGTAAATGTAAATGTAAATGTATTTGAGCTTATATAGCGCACAGCTACCCACAAAGGGTTTCCCGGCGCTTGCTTAGGGAACCCGTCCTGGTATTCCCCTGTGAGATAACCCCCGCAGGGTATCCACAAGGTGAAAGCCAGGCATCCCGCCGCGAGGGGCCGTTGTGGAGATTAAGCAAGCTATTGCCCAGAGTCGCAGAGTGTGAACCAGTGAGTCGAGAAGGCACCGGAGCGAGAATTATCGAGTCCGTGGAATTTTTGAGCCCAGAATGCAGAACAATGTCTTACATTCACCCCAGTACAAAGATCTGGGCCTAAATCCATGATTTTTTTGCACTCCACACCACCCTATGTCGACAATGGCTATATGCAAATCAGCCTTGACCCTGTGCATCATGGGAACAGTCCAGTCCGAACTACCAAGCCATGTCTTTCCTAGACCGGAATCAAGCATCCAAGGACCGGTTTCTGGCTATCAGCCTTCTTCAGCCTGGATAGCTTGACTCCAGTGATGTGAAGAGCCTGGGACTCATGTCTGAGCATACCCAGCCCACTCGGGCTGAAAATTGCAAAAAACACAGTTGATGGACAGAATGCAGAACAGTGTCTTACATTCACCCCAGTACAAAGATCTGGGCCTAAATCCATCGTTTTTTCACTCTACACCACCCTAGGTCAGACAATGGCTATATGCAAATCAGCCTTGACCCTGTGCCTCATGGGAACAGTCCAGCCCGAACTACCAAGCCATGTCTTTCCTAGACCGGAATGAAGCATCCAAGGACCGGTTTCTGGCTATCAGCCTTCTTCAACCTGGATAGCTTGACTCCAGTGGTGTGGAGAGCCTGGGACTCACGTCTGAGCATACCCAGCCCACTCGGGGTGAAAATTGCAAAAAACACAGTTGATGGACAGAATGCAGAACAATGTCTTACATTCACCCCAGTACAAAGATCTGGGCCTAAATCCATCGTTTTTTTGCACTCCACACCACCCTAGGTCAGACAATGTCTATATGCAAATCAGCCTTGACCCTGTGCCTCATGGGAACAGTCCAGCCCGAACTTCCAAGCCATGTCTTTCCTAGACCGGAATCAAGCATCCAAGGCCGGTTTCTGGCTATCAGCCTTCTTCAGCCTGGATAGCTTGACTCCAGTAATGTGGAGAGCCTGGGACTCACGTCTGAGCATACCCAGCCCACTCGGGGTGAAAATTTAAAAAAACACAGTTGATGGACAGAATGCAGAACAATGTCTTACATTCACCCCACTACAAAGATCTGGGCCTAAATCCATCGTTTTTTTGCACTCCACACCACCCTAGGTCAGACAATGGCTATATGCAAATCAGCCTTGACCCTGTGCCTCATGGGAACAGTCCAGCCTGAACTAAAAAGCCATGTCTTTCCTAGACCAGAATCAAGCATCCAAGGACCGGTTTCTGGCTATCAGCCTTCTTCAGCCTGGATAGCTTGACTCCAGTGATGTGAAGAGCCTGGGACTCATGTCTGAGCATACCCAGCCCACTCGGGCTGAAAATTGCAAAAAACACAGTTGATGGACAGAATGCAGAACAATGTCTTACATTCACCCCAGTACAAAGATCTGGGACTAAATCCATCGTTTTTTTCACTCTACACCACCCTAGGTCAGACAATGGCTATATGCAAATCAGCCTTGACTCTGTGCCTCATGGGAACAGTCCAGCCCGAACTACCAAGCCATGTCTTTCCTAGACCGGAATGAAGCATCCAAGGACCGGTTTCTGGCTATCAAACTTCTTCAGCCTGGATAGCTTGACTCCAGTGATGTGGAGAGCCTGGGACTCACGTCTGAGCATACCCAGCCCACTCGGGTGAAAATAGCAAAAAACACAGTTGATGGACAGAATGCAGAACAATGTCTTACATTCACCCCAGTACAAAGATCTGGGCCTAAATCCATCGTTTTTTTGCACTCCACACCACCCTAGGTCAGACAATGTCTATATGCAAATCAGCCTTGACCCTGTGCCTCATGGGAACAGTCCAGCCCGAACTACCAAGCCATGTCTTTCCTAGACCGGAATCAAGCATCCAAGGACCTGTTACTGGCTATCAGCCTTCTTCAGCCTGGATAGCTTGACTCCAGTGATGAGGAGAGCCTGGGACTCACGTCTGAGCATACCCAGCACAGTCGGGGTGAACATTGCAAAAAACACAGTTGATGGACAGAATGCAGAACAATGTCTTACATTCACCCCAGTACAAAGATCTGGGCCTAAATCCATTGTTTTTTTTGCACTCCAAACCACCCTAGGTCAGACAATGGCTATATCTAAATCAGCCTTGACCCTGTGCCTCATGGGAACAGTCCAGCCCGAACTACCAAGCCATGTCTTTCCTAGACCGGAATCAAGCATCCACGGACCGGTTTCTGGCTATCAGCCTTCTTCAGCCTGGATAGCTTGACTCCAGTGATGTGGAGAGCCTGGGACTCACGTCTGAGCATACCCAGCCCACTCGGGGTGAAAATTGCAAAAAACACAGTTGATGGACAGAATGCAGAACAATGCCTTACATTCACCCCAGTACAAAGATCTGGGCCTAAATCCATTGTTTTTTTTGCACTCCAAACCACCCTAGGTCAGACAATGGCTATATGCAAATCAGCCTTGACCCTGTGCCTCATGGGAACAGTCCAGCCCGAACTACCAAGCCATGTCTTTCCTAGACCGGAATCAAGCATCCAAGGACCGATTTCTGGCTATCAGCCTTCTTCAGCCTGGATAGCTTGACTCCAGTGATGTGGAGAGCCTGGGACTCACGTCTGAGCATACCCAGCCCACTCTGGCTGAAAATTGCAAAAAACACAGTTGATGGACAGAATGCAGAACAATGTCTTACATTCACCCCAGTACAAAGATCTGGGCCTAAATCCATCGTTTTTTTGCACTCCACACCACCCTAGGTCAGACAATGGCTATATGCAAATCAGCCTTGACCCTGTGCCTCATGGGAACAGTCCAGCCTGAACTAAAAAGCCATGTCTTTCCTAGACCAGAATCAAGCATCCAAGGACCGGTTTCTGGCTATCAGCCTTCTTCAGCCTGGATAGCTTGACTCCAGTGATGTGAAGAGCCTGGGACTCATGTCTGAGCATACCCAGCCCACTCGGGCTGAAAATTGCAAAAAACACAGTTGATGGACAGAATGCAGAACAATGTCTTACATTCACCCCAGTACAAAGATCTGGGCCTAAATCCATCGTTTTTTTCACTCTACACCACCCTAGGTCAGACAATGGCTATATGCAAATCAGCCTTGACTCTGTGCCTCATGGGAACAGTCCAGCCCGAACTACCAAGCCATGTCTTTCCTAGACCGGAATGAAGCATCCAAGGACCGGTTTCTGGCTATCAAACTTCTTCAGCCTGGATAGCTTGACTCCAGTGATGTGGAGAGCCTGGGACTCACGTCTGAGCATACCCAGCCCACTCGGGTGAAAATAGCAAAAAACACAGTTGATGGACAGAATGCAGAACAATGTCTTACATTCACCCCAGTACAAAGATCTGGGCCTAAATCCATCGTTTTTTTGCACTCCACACCACCCTAGGTCAGACAATGTCTATATGCAAATCAGCCTTGACCCTGTGCCTCATGGGAGCAGTCCAGCCCGAACTACCAAGCCATGTCTTTCCTAGACCGGAATCAAGCATCCAAGACCAGTTTCTGGCTATCAGCCTTCTTCAGCCTGGATAGCTTGACTCCAGTAATGTGGAGAGCCTGGGACTCACGTCTGAGCATACCCAGCCCACTCGGGGTGAAAATTGCAAAAAACACAGTTGATGGACAGAATGCAGAACAATGTCTTACATTCACCCCAGTACAAAGATCTGGGCCTAAATCCATGATTTTTTTGCACTCCACACCACCCTATGTCAGACAATGGCTATATGCAAATCAGCCTTGACCCTGTGCATCATGGGAACAGTCCAGTCCGAACTACCAAGCCATGTCTTTCCTAGACCGGAACCAAGCATCCAAGGACCGGTTTCTGGCTATCAGCCTTCTTCAGCCTGGATAGCTTGACTCCAGTAATGTGGAGAGCCTGGGACTCACGTCTGAGCATACCCAGCCCACTCGGGGTGAAAATTTCAAAAAACACAGTTGATGGACAGAATGCAGAACAATGTCTTACATTCACCCCAGGACAAAGATCTGGGCCTAAATCCATCGTTTTTTTTGCACTCCACACCACCCTAGGTCAGACAATGGCTATATGCAAATCAGCCTTGACCCTGTGCCTCATGGGAACAGTCCAGCCCGAACTACCAAGCCATGTCTTTCCTAGACCGGAATCAAGCATCCAAGGACCGGTTTCTGGCTATCAGCCTTCTTCAGCCTGGATAGCTTGACTCCAGTGATGTGGAGAGCCTGGGACTCACGTCTGAGCATACCCAGCCCACTCGGGGTGAAAATTGAAAAAAACACAGTTGATGGACAGAATGCAGAACAATGTCTTACATTCACCCCAGTACAAAGATCTGGGCCTAAATCCATAGTTTTTTTGCACACCACACCACCCTAGGTCAGACAATGGCTATATGCATCTCAGCCTTGACCCTGTGCCTCGTGGGAACAGTCCGGCCCGAACTACCAAGCCATGTCTTTCCTAGACCGGAATCAAGCATTCAAGGACCGGTTTCTGGCAATCAGCCTTCTTCAGCCTGGATAGCTTGACTCCAGTGATGTGAAGAGCCTGGGACTCACGTCTTAGCATACCCAGCCCACTCGTGGTGAAAATTGCAAAAAACACAGTTGATGGACAGAATGCAGAACAATGTCTTACATTCACCCCAGTACAAAGATCTGGGCCTAAATCCATCATTTTTTTGCACTCCACACCACCCTAGGTCAGACAATGGCTACATGCAAATCAGCCTTGACCCTGTGCCTCATGGGAACAGTCCAGCCCGAACTACCAAGCCATGTCTTTCCTAGACCGGAATCAAGCATCCAAGGAACGGTTTCTGGCTATCAGCCTTCTTCAGCCTGGATAGCTTGACTCCAGTGATGTGGAGAGCCTGGGACTCACGTCTGAGCATACCCAGCCCACTCGGGCTGAAAATTGCAAAAAACACAGTTGATGGACAGAATGCAGAACAATGTCTTACATTCACCCCAGTACAAAGATCTGGGCCTAAATCCATCGTTTTTTTCACTCTACACCACCCTAGGTCAGATAATGGCTATATGCAAATCAGCCTTGACCCTGTGCCTCATGGGAACAGTCCAGCCTGAACTACCAAGCCATGTCTTTCCTAGACCTGAATGAAGCATCCAAGGACCGGTTTCTGGCTATCAGCCTTCTTCAGCCTGGATAGCTTGACTCCAGTAGTGTGGAGAGCCTGGGACTCACGTCTGAGCATACCCAGCCCACTCGGGTGAAAATTGCAAAAAACACAGTTGATGGACAGAATGCAGAACAATGTCTTACATTCACCCCAGTACAAAGATCTGGGCCTAAATCCATCGTTTTTTTGCACTCCACACCACCCTAGGTCAGACAATGTCTATATGCAAATCAGCCTTGACCCTGTGCCTCATGGGAACAGTCCAGCCCGAACTACCAAGCCATGTCTTTCCTAGACCGGAATCAAGCATCCAAGGCCGGTTTCTGGCTATCAGCCTTCTTCAGCCTGGATAGCTTGACTCCAGTAATGTGGAGAGCCTGGGACTCACGTCTGAGCATACCCAGCCCACTCGGGGTGAAAATTGAAAAAAACACAGTTGATGGACAGAATGCAGAACAATGTCTTACATTCACCCCACTACAAAGATCTGGGCCTAAATCCATCGTTTTTTTGCACTCCACACCACCCTAGGTCAGACAATGGCTATATGCAAATCAGCCTTGACCCTGTGCCTCATGGGAACAGTCCAGCCTGAACTAA
The DNA here is from genome assembly GCF_964263255.1 of Lissotriton vulgaris. Taxonomy (NCBI): domain Eukaryota; kingdom Metazoa; phylum Chordata; class Amphibia; order Caudata; family Salamandridae; genus Lissotriton; species Lissotriton vulgaris. Next base: position 1,186,729,004 of record NC_141685.1, on the reverse strand, counting down.
AAAGCCATGTCTTTCCTAGACCAGAATCAAGCATCCAAGGACCGGTTTCTGGCTATCAGCCTTCTTCAGCCTGGATAGCTTGACTCCAGTGATGTGAAGAGCCTGGGACTCATGTCTGAGCATACCCAGCCCACTCGGGCTGAAAATTGCAAAAAACACAGTTGATGGACAGAATGCAGAACAATGTCTTACATTCACCCCAGTACAAAGATCTGGGCCTAAATCCATCGTTTTTTTCACTCTACACCACCCTAGGTCAGACAATGGCTATATGCAAATCAGCCTTGACTCTGTGCCTCATGGGAACAGTCCAGCCCGAACTACCAAGCCATGTCTTTCCTAGACCGGAATGAAGCATCCAAGGACCGGTTTCTGGCTATCAAACTTCTTCAGCCTGGATAGCTTGACTCCAGTGATGTGGAGAGCCTGGGACTCACGTCTGAGCATACCCAGCCCACTCGGGTGAAAATAGCAAAAAACACAGTTGATGGACAGAATGCAGAACAATGTCTTACATTCACCCCAGTACAAAGATCTGGGCCTAAATCCATCGTTTTTTTGCACTCCACACCACCCTAGGTCAGACAATGTCTATATGCAAATCAGCCTTGACCCTGTGCCTCATGGGAGCAGTCCAGCCCGAACTACCAAGCCATGTCTTTCCTAGACCGGAATCAAGCATCCAAGACCAGTTTCTGGCTATCAGCCTTCTTCAGCCTGGATAGCTTGACTCCAGTAATGTGGAGAGCCTGGGACTCACGTCTGAGCATACCCAGCCCACTCAGGGTGAAAATTGCAAAAAACACAGTTGATGGACAGAATGCAGAACAATGTCTTACATTCACCCCAGTACAAAGATCTGGGCCTAAATCCATGATTTTTTTGCACTCCACACCACCCTATGTCAGACAATGGCTATATGCAAATCAGCCTTGACCCTGTGCATCATGGGAACAGTCCAGTCCGAACTACCAAGCCATGTCTTTCCTAGACCGGAACCAAGCATCCAAGGACCGGTTTCTGGCTATCAGCCTTCTTCAGCCTGGATAGCTTGACTCCAGTGATGTGGAGAGCCTGGGACTCACGTCTGAGCATACCCAGCCCACTCGGGGTGAAAATTGAAAAAAACACAGTTGATGGACAGAATGCAGAACAATGTCTTACATTCACCCCAGTACAAAGATCTGGGCCTAAATCCATAGTTTTTTTGCACACCACACCACCCTAGGTCAGACAATGGCTATATGCATCTCAGCCTTGACCCTGTGCCTCGTGGGAACAGTCCGGCCCGAACTACCAAGCCATGTCTTTCCTAGACCGGAATCAAGCATTCAAGGACCGGTTTCTGGCAATCAGCCTTCTTCAGCCTGGATAGCTTGACTCCAGTGATGTGAAGAGCCTGGGACTCACGTCTTAGCATACCCAGCCCACTCGTGGTGAAAATTGCAAAAAACACAGTTGATGGACAGAATGCAGAACAATGTCTTACATTCACCCCACTACAAAGATCTGGGCCTAAATCCATCGTTTTTTTGCACTCCACACCACCCTAGGTCAGACAATGGCTATATGCAAATCAGCCTTGACCCTGTGCCTCATGGGAACAGTCCAGCCTGAACTAAAAAGCCATGTCTTTCCTAGACCAGAATCAAGCATCCAAGGACCGGTTTCTGGCTATCAGCCTTCTTCAGCCTGGATAGCTTGACTCCAGTGATGTGAAGAGCCTGGGACTCATGTCTGAGCATACCCAGCCCACTCGGGCTGAAAATTGCAAAAAACACAGTTGATGGACAGAATGCAGAACAATGTCTTACATTCACCCCAGTACAAAGATCTGGGCCTAAATCCATCGTTTTTTTCACTCTACACCACCCTAGGTCAGACAATGGCTATATGCAAATCAGCCTTGACTCTGTGCCTCATGGGAACAGTCCAGCCCGAACTACCAAGCCATGTCTTTCCTAGACCGGAATGAAGCATCCAAGGACCGGTTTCTGGCTATCAAACTTCTTCAGCCTGGATAGCTTGACTCCAGTGATGTGGAGAGCCTGGGACTCACGTCTGAGCATACCCAGCCCACTCGGGTGAAAATAGCAAAAAACACAGTTGATGGACAGAATGCAGAACAATGTCTTACATTCACCCCAGTACAAAGATCTGGGCCTAAATCCATCGTTTTTTTGCACTCCACACCACCCTAGGTCAGACAATGTCTATATGCAAATCAGCCTTGACCCTGTGCCTCATGGGAGCAGTCCAGCCCGAACTACCAAGCCATGTCTTTCCTAGACCGGAATCAAGCATCCAAGACCAGTTTCTGGCTATCAGCCTTCTTCAGCCTGGATAGCTTGACTCCAGTAATGTGGAGAGCCTGGGACTCACGTCTGAGCATACCCAGCCCACTCGGGGTGAAAATTGCAAAAAACACAGTTGATGGACAGAATGCAGAACAATGTCTTACATTCACCCCAGTACAAAGATCTGGGCCTAAATCCATGATTTTTTTGCACTCCACACCACCCTATGTCAGACAATGGCTATATGCAAATCAGCCTTGACCCTGTGCATCATGGGAACAGTCCAGTCCGAACTACCAAGCCATGTCTTTCCTAGACCGGAACCAAGCATCCAAGGACCGGTTTCTGGCTATCAGCCTTCTTCAGCCTGGATAGCTTGACTCCAGTGATGTGGAGAGCCTGGGACTCACGTCTGAGCATACCCAGCCCACTCGGGGTAAAAATTGAAAAAAACACAGTTGATGGACAGAATGCAGAACAATGTCTTACATTCACCCCAGTACAAAGATCTGGGCCTAAATCCATAGTTTTTTTGCACACCACACCACCCTAGGTCAGACAATGGCTATATGCATCTCAGCCTTGACCCTGTGCCTCGTGGGAACAGTCCGGCCCGAACTACCAAGCCATGTCTCTCCTAGACCGGAATCAAGCATTCAAGGACCGGTTTCTGGCAATCAGCCTTCTTCAGCCTGGATAGCTTGACTCCAGTGATGTGAAGAGCCTGGGACTCACGTCTTAGCATACCCAGCCCACTCGTGGTGAAAATTGCAAAAAACACAGTTGATGGACAGAATGCAGAACAATGTCTTACATTCACCCCAGTACAAAGATCTGGGCCTAAATCCATCATTTATTTGCACTCCACACCACCCTAGGTCAGACAATGGCTACATGCAAATCAGCCTTGACCCTGTGCCTCATGGGAACAGTCCAGCCCGAACTACCAAGCCATGTCTTTCCTAGACCGGAATCAAGCATCCAAGGAACGGTTTCTGGCTATCAGCCTTCTTCAGCCTGGATAGCTTGACTCCAGTGATGTGGAGAGCCTGGGACTCACGTCTGAGCATACCCAGCCCACTCGGGCTGAAAATTGCAAAAAACACAGTTGATGGACAGAATGCAGAACAATGTCTTACATTCACCCCAGTACAAAGATCTGGGCCTAAATCCATCGTTTTTTTCACTCTACACCACCCTAGGTCAGATAATGGCTATATGCAAATCAGCCTTGACCCTGTGCCTCATGGGAACAGTCCAGCCTGAACTACCAAGCCATGTCTTTCCTAGACCTGAATGAAGCATCCAAGGACCGGTTTCTGGCTATCAGCCTTCTTCAGCCTGGATAGCTTGACTCCAGTAGTGTGGAGAGCCTGGGACTCACGTCTGAGCATACCCAGCCCACTCGGGTGAAAATTGCAAAAAACACAGTTGATGGACAGAATGCAGAACAATGTCTTACATTCACCCCAGTACAAAGATCTGGGCCTAAATCCATCGTTTTTTTGCACTCCACACCACCCTAGGTCAGACAATGTCTATATGCAAATCAGCCTTGACCCTGTGCCTCATGGGAACAGTCCAGCCCGAACTACCAAGCCATGTCTTTCCTAGACCGGAATCAAGCATCCAAGGAACGGTTTCTGGCTATCAGCCTTCTTCAGCCTGGATAGCTTGACTCCAGTGATGTGGAGAGCCTGGGACTCACGTCTGAGCATACCCAGCCCACTCGGGCTGAAAATTGCAAAAAACACAGTTGATGGACAGAATGCAGAACAATGTCTTACATTCACCCCAGTACAAAGATCTGGGCCTAAATCCATCGTTTTTTTCACTCTATACCACCCTAGGTCAGATAATGGCTATATGCAAATCAGCCTTGACCCTGTGCATCATGGGAACAGTCCAGTCCGAACTACCAAGCCATGTCTTTCCTAGACCGGAATCAAGCATCCAAGGACCGGTTTCTGGCTATCAGCCTTCTTCAGCCTGGATAGCTTGACTCCAGTGATGTGAAGAGCCTGGGACTCATGTCTGAGCATACCCAGCCCACTCGGGCTGAAAATTGCAAAAAACACAGTTGATGGACAGAATGCAGAACAGTGTCTTACATTCACCCCAGTACAAAGATCTGGGCCTAAATCCATCGTTTTTTTCACTCTACACCACCCTAGGTCAGACAATGGCTATATGCAAATCAGCCTTGACCCTGTGCCTCATGGGAACAGTCCAGCCCGAACTACCAAGCCATGTCTTTCCTAGACCGGAATGAAGCATCCAAGGACCGGTTTCTGGCTATCAGCCTTCTTCAACCTGGATAGCTTGACTCCAGTGGTGTGGAGAGCCTGGGACTCACGTCTGAGCATACCCAGCTCACTCGGGGTGAAAATTGCAAAAAACACAGTTGATGGACAGAATGCAGAACAATGTCTTACATTCACCCCAGTACAAAGATCTGGGCCTAAATCCATCGTTTTTTTGCACTCCACACCACCCTAGGTCAGACAATGTCTATATGCAAATCAGCCTTGACCCTGTGCCTCATGGGAACAGTCCAGCCCGAACTACCAAGCCATGTCTTTCCTAGACCGGAATCAAGCATCCAAGGCCGGTTTCTGGCTATCAGCCTTCTTCAGCCTGGATAGCTTGACTCCAGTAATGTGGAGAGCCTGGGACTCACGTCTGAGCATACCCAGCCCACTCGGGGTGAAAATTTAAAAAAACACAGTTGATGGACAGAATGCAGAACAATGTCTTACATTCACCCCACTACAAAGATCTGGGCCTAAATCCATCGTTTTTTTGCACTCCACACCACCCTAGGTCAGACAATGGCTATATGCAAATCAGCCTTGACCCTGTGCCTCATGGGAACAGTCCAGCCTGAACTAAAAAGCCATGTCTTTCCTAGACCAGAATCAAGCATCCAAGGACCGGTTTCTGGCTATCAGCCTTCTTCAGCCTGGATAGCTTGACTCCAGTGATGTGAAGAGCCTGGGACTCATGTCTGAGCATACCCAGCCCACTCGGGCTGAAAATTGCAAAAAACACAGTTGATGGACAGAATGCATAACAATGTCTTACATTCACCCCAGTACAAAGATCTGGGACTAAATCCATCGTTTTTTTCACTCTACACCACCCTAGGTCAGACAATGGCTATATGCAAATCAGCCTTGACTCTGTGCCTCAGGGGAACAGTCCAGCCCGAACTACCAAGCCATGTCTTTCCTAGACCGGAATGAAGCATCCAAGGACCGGTTTCTGGCTATCAAACTTCTTCAGCCTGGATAGCTTGACTCCAGTGATGTGGAGAGCCTGGGACTCACGTCTGAGCATACCCAGCCCACTCGGGTGAAAATAGCAAAAAACACAGTTGATGGACAGAATGCAGAACAATGTCTTACATTCACCCCAGTACAAAGATCTGGGCCTAAATCCATCGTTTTTTTGCACTCCACACCACCCTAGGTCAGACAATGTCTATATGCAAATCAGCCTTGACCCTGTGCCTCATGGGAGCAGTCCAGCCCGAACTACCAAGCCATGTCTTTCCTAGACCGGAATCAAGCATCCAAGACCAGTTTCTGGCTATCAGCCTTCTTCAGCCTGGATAGCTTGACTCCAGTAATGTGGAGAGCCTGGGACTCACGTCTGAGCATACCCAGCCCACTCGGGGTGAAAATTGCAAAAAACACAGTTGATGGACAGAATGCAGAACAATGTCTTACATTCACCCCAGTACAAAGATCTGGGCCTAAATCCATGATTTTTTTGCACTCCACACCACCCTATGTCAGACAATGGCTATATGCAAATCAGCCTTGACCCTGTGCATCATGGGAACAGTCCAGTCCGAACTACCAAGCCATGTCTTTCCTAGACCGGAATCAAGCATCCAAGGACCGGTTTCTGGCTATCAGCCTTCTTCAGCCTGGATAGCTTGACTCCAGTAATGTGGAGAGCCTGGGACTCACGTCTGAGCATACCCAGCCCACTCGGGGTGAAAATTTCAAAAAACACAGTTGATGGACAGAATGCAGAACAATGTCTTACATTCACCCCAGGACAAAGATCTGGGCCTAAATCCATCGTTTTTTTGCACTCCACACCACCCTAGGTCAGACAATGGCTATATGCAAATCAGCCTTGACCCTGTGCCTCATGGGAACAGTCCAGCCCGAACTACCAAGCCATGTCTTTCCTAGACCGGAATCAAGCATCCAAGGACCGGTTTCTGGCTATCAGCCTTCTTCAGCCTGGATAGCTTGACTCCAGTGATGTGGAGAGCCTGGGACTCACGTCTGAGCATACCCAGCCCGCTCGGGCTGAAAATTGCAAAAAACACAGTTGATCGACAGAATGCAGAACAATGTCTTACATTCACCCCAGTACAAAGATCTGGGCCTAAATCCATCGTTTTTTTCACTCTATACCACCCTAGGTCAGATAATGGCTATATGCAAATCAGCCTTGACCCTGTGCCTCATGGGAACAGTCCAGCCTGAACTACTAAGCCATGTCTTTCCTAGACCGGAATGAAGCATCCAAGGACCGGTTTCTGGCTATCAGCCTTCTTCAGCCTGGATAGCTTGACTCCAGTAATGTGGAGAGCCTGGGACTCACGTCTGAGCATACCCAGCCCACTCGGGGTGAAAATTGAAAAAAACACAGTTGATGGACAGAATGCAGAACAATGTCTTACATTCACCCCACTACAAAGATCTGGGCCTAAATCCATCGTTTTTTTGCACTCCACACCACCCTAGGTCAGACAATGGCTATATGCAAATCAGCCTTGACCCTGTGCCTCATGGGAACAGTCCAGCCTGAACTAAAAAGCCATGTCTTTCCTAGACCAGAATCAAGCATCCAAGGACCGGTTTCTGGCTATCAGCCTTCTTCAGCCTGGATAGCTTGACTCCAGTGATGTGAAGAGCCTGGGACTCATGTCTGAGCATACCCAGCCCACTCGGGCTGAAAATTGCAAAAAACACAGTTGATGGACAGAATGCAGAACAATGTCTTACATTCACCCCAGTACAAAGATCTGGGCCTAAATCCATCGTTTTTTTCACTCTACACCACCCTAGGTCAGACAATGGCTATATGCAAATCAGCCTTGACTCTGTGCCTCATGGGAACAGTCCAGCCCGAACTACCAAGCCATGTCTTTCCTAGACCGGAATGAAGCATCCAAGGACCGGTTTCTGGCTATCAAACTTCTTCAGCCTGGATAGCTTGACTCCAGTGATGTGGAGAGCCTGGGACTCACGTCTGAGCATACCCAGCCCACTCGGGTGAAAATAGCAAAAAACACAGTTGATGGACAGAATGCAGAACAATGTCTTACATTCACCCCAGTACAAAGATCTGGGCCTAAATCCATCGTTTTTTTGCACTCCACACCACCCTAGGTCAGACAATGTCTATATGCAAATCAGCCTTGACCCTGTGCCTCATGGGAGCAGTCCAGCCCGAACTACAAAGCCATGTCTTTCCTAGACCGGAATCAAGCATCCAAGACCAGTTTCTGGCTATCAGCCTTCTTCAGCCTGGATAGCTTGACTCCAGTAATGTGGAGAGCCTGGGACTCACGTCTGAGCATACCCAGCCCACTCGGGGTGAAAATTGCAAAAAACACAGTTGATGGACAGAATGCAGAACAATGTCTTACATTCACCCCAGTACAAAGATCTGGGCCTAAATCCATGATTTTTTTGCACTCCACACCACCCTATGTCAGACAATGGCTATATGCAAATCAGCCTTGACCCTGTGCATCATGGGAACAGTCCAGTCCGAACTACCAAGCCATGTCTTTCCTAGACCGGAATCAAGCATCCAAGGCCGGTTTCTGGCTATCAGCCTTCTTCAGCCTGGATAGCTTGACTCCAGTAATGTGGAGAGCCTGGGACTCACGTCTGAGCATACCCAGCCCACTCGGGGTGAAAATTTAAAAAAACACAGTTGATGGACAGAATGCAGAACAATGTCTTACATTCACCCCACTACAAAGATCTGGGCCTAAATCCATCGTTTTTTTGCACTCCACACCACCCTAGGTCAGACAATGGCTATATGCAAATCAGCCTTGACCCTGTGCCTCATGGGAACAGTCCAGCCTGAACTAAAAAGCCATGTCTTTCCTAGACCAGAATCAAGCATCCAAGGACCGGTTTCTGGCTATCAGCCTTCTTCAGCCTGGATAGCTTGACTCCAGTGATGTGAAGAGCCTGGGACTCATGTCTGAGCATACCCAGCCCACTCGGGCTGAAAATTGCAAAAAACACAGTTGATGGACAGAATGCAGAACAATGTCTTACATTCACCCCAGTACAAAGATCTGGGACTAAATCCATCGTTTTTTTCACTCTACACCACCCTAGGTCAGACAATGGCTATATGCAAATCAGCCTTGACTCTGTGCCTCAGGGGAACAGTCCAGCCCGAACTACCAAGCCATGTCTTTCCTAGACCGGAATGAAGCATCCAAGGACCGGTTTCTGGCTATCAAACTTCTTCAGCCTGGATAGCTTGACTCCAGTGATGTGGAGAGCCTGGGACTCACGTCTGAGCATACCCAGCCCACTCGGGTGAAAATAGCAAAAAACACAGTTGATGGACAGAATGCAGAACAATGTCTTACATTCACCCCAGTACAAAGATCTGGGCCTAAATCCATCGTTTTTTTGCACTCCACACCACCCTAGGTCAGACAATGTCTATATGCAAATCAGCCTTGACCCTGTGCCTCATGGGAGCAGTCCAGCCCGAACTACCAAGCCATGTCTTTCCTAGACCGGAATCAAGCATCCAAGACCAGTTTCTGGCTATCAGCCTTCTTCAGCCTGGATAGCTTGACTCCAGTAATGTGGAGAGCCTGGGACTCACGTCTGAGCATACCCAGCCCACTCGGGGTGAAAATTGCAAAAAACACAGTTGATGGACAGAATGCAGAACAATGTCTTACATTCACCCCAGTACAAAGATCTGGGCCTAAATCCATGATTTTTTTGCACTCCACACCACCCTATGTCAGACAATGGCTATATGCAAATCAGCCTTGACCCTGTGCATCATGGGAACAGTCCAGTCCGAACTACCAAGCCATGTCTTTCCTAGACCGGAATCAAGCATCCAAGGACCGGTTTCTGGCTATCAGCCTTCTTCAGCCTGGATAGCTTGACTCCAGTAATGTGGAGAGCCTGGGACTCACGTCTGAGCATACCCAGCCCACTCGGGGTGAAAATTTCAAAAAACACAGTTGATGGACAGAATGCAGAACAATGTCTTACATTCACCCCAGGACAAAGATCTGGGCCTAAATCCATCGTTTTTTTGCACTCCACACCACCCTAGGTCAGACAATGGCTATATGCAAATCAGCCTTGACCCTGTGCCTCATGGGAACAGTCCAGCCCGAACTACCAAGCCATGTCTTTCCTAGACCGGAATCAAGCATCCAAGGACCGGTTTCTGGCTATCAGCCTTCTTCAGCCTGGATAGCTTGACTCCAGTGATGTGGAGAGCCTGGGACTCACGTCTGAGCATACCCAGCCCGCTCGGGCTGAAAATTGCAAAAAACACAGTTGATGGACAGAATGCAGAACAATGTCTTACATTCACCCCAGTACAAAGATCTGGGCCTAAATCCATCGTTTTTTTCACTCTATACCACCCTAGGTCAGATAATGGCTATATGCAAATCAGCCTTGACCCTGTGCCTCATGGGAACAGTCCAGCCTGAACTACTAAGCCATGTCTTTCCTAGACCGGAATGAAGCATCCAAGGACCGGTTTCTGGCTATCAGCCTTCTTCAGCCTGGATAGCTTGACTCCAGTAATGTGGAGAGCCTGGGACTCACGTCTGAGCATACCCAGCCCACTCGGGGTGAAAATTGAAAAAAACACAGTTGATGGACAGAATGCAGAACAATGTCTTACATTCACCCCACTACAAAGATCTGGGCCTAAATCCATCGTTTTTTTGCACTCCACACCACCCTAGGTCAGACAATGGCTATATGCAAATCAGCCTTGACCCTGTGCCTCATGGGAACAGTCCAGCCTGAACTAAAAAGCCATGTCTTTCCTAGACCAGAATCAAGCATCCAAGGACCGGTTTCTGGCTATCAGCCTTCTTCAGCCTGGATAGCTTGACTCCAGTGATGTGAAGAGCCTGGGACTCATGTCTGAGCATACCCAGCCCACTCGGGCTGAAAATTGCAAAAAACACAGTTGATGGACAGAATGCAGAACAATGTCTTACATTCACCCCAGTACAAAGATCTGGGCCTAAATCCATCGTTTTTTTCACTCTACACCACCCTAGGTCAGACAATGGCTATATGCAAATCAGCCTTGACTCTGTGCCTCATGGGAACAGTCCAGCCCGAACTACCAAGCCATGTCTTTCCTAGACCGGAATCAAGCATCCAAGACCAGTTTCTGGCTATCAGCCTTCTTCAACCTGGATAGCTTGACTCCAGTGGTGTGGAGAGCCTGGGACTCACGTCTGAGCATACCCAGCCCACTCGGGGTGAAAATTGCAAAAAACACAGTTGATGGACAGAATGCAGAACAATGTCTTACATTCACCCCAGTACAAAGATCTGGGCCTAAATCCATCGTTTTTTTGCACTCCACACCACCCTAGGTCAGACAATGTCTATATGCAAATCAGCCTTGACCCTGTGCCTCATGGGAACAGTCCAGCCCGAACTACCAAGCCATGTCTTTCCTAGACCGGAATCAAGCATCCAAGGCCGGTTTCTGGCTATCAGCCTTCTTCAGCCTGGATAGCTTGACTCCAGTAATGTGGAGAGCCTGGGACTCACGTCTGAGCATACCCAGCCCACTCGGGGTGAAAATTTAAAAAAACACAGTTGATGGACAGAATGCAGAACAATGTCTTACATTCACCCCACTACAAAGATCTGGGCCTAAATCCATCGTTTTTTTGCACTCCACACCACCCTAGGTCAGACAATGGCTATATGCAAATCAGCCTTGACCCTGTGCCTCATGGGAACAGTCCAGCCTGAACTAAAAAGCCATGTCTTTCCTAGACCAGAATCAAGCATCCAAGGACCGGTTTCTGGCTATCAGCCTTCTTCAGCCTGGATAGCTTGACTCCAGTGATGTGAAGAGCCTGGGACTCATGTCTGAGCATACCCAGCCCACTCGGGCTGAAAATTGCAAAAAACACAGTTGATGGACAGAATGCAGAACAATGTCTTACATTCACCCCAGTACAAAGATCTGGGACTAAATCCATCGTTTTTTTCACTCTACACCACCCTAGGTCAGACAATGGCTATATGCAAATCAGCCTTGACTCTGTGCCTCAGGGGAACAGTCCAGCCCGAACTACCAAGCCATGTCTTTCCTAGACCGGAATGAAGCATCCAAGGACCGGTTTCTGGCTATCAAACTTCTTCAGCCTGGATAGCTTGACTCCAGTGATGTGGAGAGCCTGGGACTCACGTCTGAGCATACCCAGCCCACTCGGGTGAAAATAGCAAAAAACACAGTTGATGGACAGAATGCAGAACAATGTCTTACATTCACCCCAGTACAAAGATCTGGGCCTAAATCCATCGTTTTTTTGCACTCCACACCACCCTAGGTCAGACAATGTCTATATGCAAATCAGCCTTGACCCTGTGCCTCATGGGAGCAGTCCAGCCCGAACTACCAAGCCATGTCTTTCCTAGACCGGAATCAAGCATCCAAGACCAGTTTCTGGCTATCAGCCTTCTTCAGCCTGGATAGCTTGACTCCAGTAATGTGGAGAGCCTGGGACTCACGTCTGAGCATACCCAGCCCACTCGGGGTGAAAATTGCAAAAAACACAGTTGATGGACAGAATGCAGAACAATGTCTTACATTCACCCCAGTACAAAGATCTGGGCCTAAATCCATGATTTTTTTGCACTCCACACCACCCTATGTCAGACAATGGCTATATGCAAATCAGCCTTGACCCTGTGCATCATGGGAACAGTCCAGTCCGAACTACCAAGCCATGTCTTTCCTAGACCGGAATCAAGCATCCAAGGACCGGTTTCTGGCTATCAGCCTTCTTCAGCCTGGATAGCTTGACTCCAGTAATGTGGAGAGCCTGGGACTCACGTCTGAGCATACCCAGCCCACTCGGGGTGAAAATTTCAAAAAACACAGTTGATGGACAGAATGCAGAACAATGTCTTACATTCACCCCAGGACAAAGATCTGGGCCTAAATCCATCGTTTTTTTGCACTCCACACCACCCTAGGTCAGACAATGGCTATATGCAAATCAGCCTTGACCCTGTGCCTCATGGGAACAGTCCAGCCCGAACTACCAAGCCATGTCTTTCCTAGACCGGAATCAAGCATCCAAGGACCGGTTTCTGGCTATCAGCCTTCTTCAGCCTGGATAGCTTGACTCCAGTGATGTGGAGAGCCTGGGACTCACGTCTGAGCATACCCAGCCCGCTCGGGCTGAAAATTGCAAAAAACACAGTTGATGGACAGAATGCAGAACAATGTCTTACATTCACCCCAGTACAAAGATCTGGGCCTAAATCCATCGTTTTTTTCACTCTATACCACCCTAGGTCAGATAATGGCTATATGCAAATCAGCCTTGACCCTGTGCCTCATGGGAACAGTCCAGCCTGAACTACTAAGCCATGTCTTTCCTAGACCGGAATGAAGCATCCAAGGACCGGTTTCTGGCTATCAGCCTTCTTCAGCCTGGATAGCTTGACTCCAGTAATGTGGAGAGCCTGGGACTCACGTCTGAGCATACCCAGCCCACTCGGGGTGAAAATTGAAAAAAACACAGTTGATGGACAGAATGCAGAACAATGTCTTACATTCACCCCACTACAAAGATCTGGGCCTAAATCCATCGTTTTTTTGCACTCCACACCACCCTAGGTCAGACAATGGCTATATGCAAATCAGCCTTGACCCTGTGCCTCATGGGAACAGTCCAGCCTGAACTAAAAAGCCATGTCTTTCCTAGACCAGAATCAAGCATCCAAGGACCGGTTTCTGGCTATCAGCCTTCTTCAGCCTGGATAGCTTGACTCCAGTGATGTGAAGAGCCTGGGACTCATGTCTGAGCATACCCAGCCCACTCGGTCTGAAAATTGCAAAAAACACAGTTGATGGACAGAATGCAGAACAATGTCTTACATTCACCCCAGTACAAAGATCTGGGCCTAAATCCATCGTTTTTTTCACTCTACACCACCCTAGGTCAGACAATGGCTATATGCAAATCAGCCTTGACTCTGTGCCTCATGGGAACAGTCCAGCCCGAACTACCAAGCCATGTCTTTCCTAGACCGGAATGAAGCATCCAAGGTCCGGTTTCTGGCTATCAAACTTCTTCAGCCTGGATAGCTTGACTCCAGTGATGTGGAGAGCCTGGGACTCACGTCTGAGCATACCCAGCCCACTCGGGTGAAAATAGCAAAAAACACAGTTGATGGACAGAATGCAGAACAATGTCTTACATTCACCCCAGTACAAAGATCTGGGCCTAAATCCATCGTTTTTTTGGACTCCACACCACCCTAGGTCAGACAATGTCTATATGCAAATCAGCCTTGACCCTGTGCCTCATGGGAGCAGTCCAGCCCGAACTACCAAGCCATGTCTTTCCTAGACCGGAATCAAGCATCCAAGACCAGTTTCTGGCTATCAGCCTTCTTCAGCCTGGATAGCTTGACTCCAGTAATGTGGAGAGCCTGGGACTCACGTCTGAGCATACCCAGCCCACTCGGGGTGAAAATTGCAAAAAACACAGTTGATGGACAGAATGCAGAACAATGTCTTACATTCACCCCAGTACAAAGATCTGGGCCTAAATCCATGATTGTTTTGCACTCCACACCACCCTATGTCAGACAATGGCTATATGCAAATCAGCCTTGACCCTGTGCATCATGGGAACAGTCCAGTCCGAACTACCAAGCCATGTCTTTCCTAGACCGGAATCAAGCATCCAAGGACCGGTTTCTGGCTATCAGCCTTCTTCAGCCTGGATAGCTTGACTCCAGTAATGTGGAGAGCCTGGGACTCACGTCTGAGCATACCCAGCCCACTCGGGGTGAAAATTTCAAAAAACACAGTTGATGGACAGAATGCAGAACAATGTCTTACATTCACCCCAGGACAAAGATCTGGGCCTAAATCCATCGTTTTTTTGCACTCCACAACACCCTAGGTCAGACAATGGCTATATGCAAATCAGCCTTGACCCTGTGCCTCATGGGAACAGTCCAGCCCGAACTACCAAGCCATGTCTTTCCTAGACCGGAATCAAGCATCCAAGGACCGGTTTCTGGCTATCAGCCTTCTTCAGCCTGGATAGCTTGACTCCAGTGATGTGGAGAGCCTGGGACTCACGTCTGAGCATACCCAGCCCACTCGGGGTGAAAATTGCAAAAAACACAGTTGATGGACAGAATGCAGAACAATGTCTTACATTCACCCCAGTACAAAGATCTGGGCCTAAATCCATCATTTTTTTGCACTCCACACCACCCTAGGTCAGACAATGGCTACATGCAAATCAGCCTTGACCCTGTGCCTCATGGGAACAGTCCAGCCCGAACTACCAAGCCATGTCTTTCCTAGACCGGAATCAAGCATCCAAGGAACGGTTTCTGGCTATCAGCCTTCTTCAGCCTGGATAGCTTGACTCCAGTGATGTGGAGATTCTGGGACTCACGTCTGAGCATACCCAGCCCACTCGGGCTGAAAATTGCAAAAAACACAGTTGATGGACAGAATGCAGAACAATGTCTTACATTCACCCCAGTACAAAGATCTGGGCCTAAATCCATCGTTTTTTTCACTCTACACCACCCTAGGTCAGATAATGGCTATATGCAAATCAGCCTTGACCCTGTGCCTCATGGGAACAGTCCAGCCCGAACTACCAAGCCATGTCTTTCCTAGACCTGAATGAAGCATCCAAGGACCGGTTTCTGGCTATCAGCCTTCTTCAGCCTGGATAGCTTGACTCCAGTAGTGTGGAGAGCCTGGGACTCACGTCTGAGCATACCCAGCCCACTCGGGTGAAAATTGCAAAAAACACAGTTGATGGACAGAATGCAGAACAATGTCTTACATTCACCCCAGTACAAAGATCTGGCCTAAATCCATCGTTTTTTTGCACTCCACACCACCCTAGGTCAGACAATGTCTATATGCAAATCAGCCTTGACCCTGTGCCTCATGGGAACAGTCCAGCCCGAACTACCAAGCCATGTCTTTCCTAGACCGGAATCAAGCATCCAAGGAACGGTTTCTGGCTATCAGCCTTCTTCAGCCTGTATAGCTTGACTCCAGTGATGTGGAGAGCCTGGGACTCACGTCTGAGCATACCCAGCCCACTCGGGCTGAAAATTGCAAAAAACACAGTTGATGGACAGAATGCAGAACAATGTCTTACATTCACCCCAGTACAAAGATCTGGGCCTAAATCCATCGTTTTTTTCACTCTATACCACCCTAGGTCAGATAATGGCTATATGCAAATCAGCCTTGACCCTGTGCCTCATGGGAACAGTCCAGCCCGAACTACTAAGCCATGTCTTTCCTAGACCGGAATGAAGCATCCAAGGACCGGTTTCTGGCTATCAGCCTTCTTCAGCCTGGATAGCTTGACTCCAGTAATGTGGAGAGCCTGGGACTCACGTCTGAGCATACCCAGCCCACTCGTGGTGAAAATTGCAAAAAACACAGTTGATGGACAGAATGCAGAACAATGTCTTACATTCACCCCAGTACAAAGATCTGGGCCTACATCCATCATTTTTTGCACTCCACACCACCCTAGGTCAGACAATGGCTACATGCAAATCAGCCTTGACCCTGTGCCTCATGGGAACAGTCCAGCCCGAACTACCAAGCCATGTCTTTCCTAGACCGGAATCAAGCATCCAAGGACCGGTTTCTGGCTATCAGCCTTCTTCAGCCTGGATAGCTTGACTCCAGTGATGTAGAGAGCCTGGGACTCACGTCTGAGCATACCCAGCCCACTCGGGCTGAAAATTGCAAAAAACACAGTTGATGGACAGAATGCAGAACAATGTCTTACATTCACCCCAGTACAAAGATCTGGGCCTAAATCCATCGTTTTTTTCACTCTACACCACCCTAGGTCAGACAATGGCTATATGCAAATCAGCCTTGACCCTGTGCCTCATGGGAACAGTCCAGCCGAACTACCAGGCCATGTCTTTCCTAGACCGGAATGAAGCATCCAAGGACCGGTTTCTGGCTATCAGCCTTCTTCAGCCTGGATAGCTTGACTCCAGTGGTGTGGAGAGCCTGGGACTCACGTCTGAGCATACCCAGTCCACTCGGGTGAAAATTGCAAAAAACACAGTTGATGGACAGAATGCAGAACAATGTCTTACATTCACCCCAGTACAAAGATCTGGGCCTAAATCCATCGTTTTTTTGCACTCCACACCACCCTAGGTCAGACAATGTCTATATGCAAATCAGCCTTGACCCTGTGCCTCATGGGAACAGTCCAGCCCGAACTACCAAGCCATGTCTTTCCTAGACCGGAATCAAGCATCCAAGGCCGGTTTCTGGCTATCAGCCTTCTTCAGCCTGGATAGCTTGACTCCAGTGATGTGGAGAGCCTGGGACTCACGTCTGAGCATACCCAGCCCACTCGGGTGAAAATTGCAAAAAACACAGTTGATGGACAGAATGCAGAACAATGTCTTACATTCACCCCAGTACAAAGATCTGGGCCTAAATCCATCGTTTTTTTGCACTCCACACCACCCTAGGTCAGACAATGGCTATATGCAAATCAGCCTTGACCCTGTGCCTCATGGGAACAGTCCAGCCTGAACTAAAAAGCCATGTCTTTCCTAGACCAGAATCAAGCATCCAAGGACCGGTTTCTGGCTATCAGCCTTCTTCAGCCTGGATAGCTTGACTCCAGTGATGTGAAGAGCCTGGGACTCACGTCTGAGCATACCCAGCCCACTCGGGCTGAAAATTGCAAAAAACACAGTTGATGGACAGAATGCAGAACAATGTCTTACATTCACCCCAGTACAAAGATCTGGGCCTAAATCCATCGTTTTTTTCACTCTACACCACCCTAGGTCAGACAATGGCTATATGCAAATCAGCCTTGACCCTGTGCCTCATGGGAACAGTCCAGCCGAACTACCAGGCCATGTCTTTCCTAGACCGGAATGAAGCATCCAAGGACCGGTTTCTGGCTATCAGCCTTCTTCAGCCTGGATAGCTTGACTCCAGTGGTGTGGAGAGCCTGGGACTCACGTCTGAGCATACCCAGCCCACTCGGGTGAAAATTGCAAAAAACACAGTTGATGGACAGAATGCAGAACAATGTCTTACATTCACCCCAGTACAAAGATCTGGGCCTAAATCCATCGTTTTTTTGCACTCCACACCACCCTAGGTCAGACAATGTCTATATGCAAATCAGCCTTGACCCTGTGCCTCATGGGAACAGTCCAGCCCGAACTACCAAGCCATGTCTTTCCTAGACCGGAATCAAGCATCCAAGGCCGGTTTCTGGCTATCAGCCTTCTTCAGCCTGGATAGCTTGACTCCAGTGATGTGGAGAGCCTGGGACTCACGTCTGAGCATACCCAGCCCACTCGGGTGAAAATTGCAAAAAACACAGTTGATGGACAGAATGCAGAACAATGTCTTACATTCACCCCAGTACAAAGATCTGGGCCTAAATCCATCGTTTTTTTGCACTCCACACCACCCTAGGTCAGACAATGGCTATATGCAAATCAGCCTTGACCCTGTGCCTCATGGGAACAGTCCAGCCTGAACTAAAAAGCCATGTCTTTCCTAGACCAGAATCAAGCATCCAAGGACCGGTTTCTGGCTATCAGCCTTCTTCAGCCTGGATAGCTTGACTCCAGTGATGTGAAGAGCCTGGGACTCATGTCTGAGCATACCCAGCCCACTCGGGCTGAAAATTGCAAAAAACACAGTTGATGGACAGAATGCAGAACAATGTCTTACATTCACCCCAGTACAAAGATCTGGGCCTAAATCCATCGTTTTTTTCACTCTACACCACCCTAGGTCAGACAATGGCTATATGCAAATCAGCCTTGACCCTGTGCCTCATGGGAACAGTCCAGCCCGAACTACCAAGCCATGTCTTTCCTAGACCGGAATGAAGCATCCAAGGACCGGTTTCTGGCTATCAAACTTCTTCAGCCTGGATAGCTTGACTCCAGTGATGTGGAGAGCCTGGGACTCACGTCTGAGCATACCCAGCCCACTCGGGTGAAAATTGCAAAAAACACAGTTGATGGACAGAATGCAGAACAATGTCTTACATTCACCCCAGTACAAAGATCTGGGCCTAAATCCATCGTTTTTTTGCACTCCACACCACCCTAGGTCAGACAATGTCTATATGCAAATCAGCCAGGACCCTGTGCCTCATGGGAGCAGTCCAGCCCGAACTACCAAGCCATGTCTTTCCTAGACCGGAATCAAGCATCCAAGACCAGTTTCTGGCTATCAGCCTTCTTCAGCCTGGATAGCTTGACTCCAGTAATGTGGAGAGCCTGGGACTCACGTCTGAGCATACCCAGCCCACTCGGGGTGAAAATTGCAAAAAACAAAGTTGATGGACAGAATGCAGAACAATGTCTTACATTCACCCCAGTACAAAGATCTGGGCCTAAATACATGATTTTTTTGCACTCCACACCACCCTATGTCAGACAATGGCTATATGCAAATCAGCCTTGACCCTGTGCCTCATGGGAACAGTCCAGTCCGAACTACCAAGCCATGTCTTTCCTAGACCGGAATCAAGCATCCAAGGACCGGTTTCTGGCTATCAGCCTTCTTCAGCCTGGATAGCTTGACTCCAGTGATGTGAAGAGCCTGGGACTCATGTCTGAGCATACCCAGCCCACTCGGGCTGAAAATTGCAAAAAACACAGTTGATGGACAGAATGCAGAACAGTGTCTTACATTCACCCCAGTACAAAGATCTGGGCCTAAATCCATCGTTTTTTTCACTCTACACCACCCTAGGTCAGACAATGGCTATATGCAAATCAGCCTTGACCCTGTGCCTCATGGGAACAGTCCAGCCCGAACTACCAAGCCATGTCTTTCCTAGACCTGAATCAAGCATCCAAGGACCGGTTTCTGGCTATAAGCCTTCTTCAGCCTGGATAGCTTGACTCCAGTGATGGGGAGAGCCTGGGACTCACGTCTGAGCATACCCAGCCCACTCGGGTGAAAATTGCAAAAAACACAGTTGATGGACAGAATGCAGAACAATGTCTTACATTCACCCTAGTACAAAGATCTGGGCCTAAATCCATCGTTTTTTTGCACTCCACACCACCCTAGGTCAGACAATGTCTATGTGCAAATCAGCCTTGACCCTGTGCCTCATGGGAACAGTCCAGCCCGAACTACCAAGCAATGTCTTTCCTAGACCGGAATCAAGCATCCAAGACCGGTTTCTGGCTATCAGCCTTCTTCAGCCTGGATAGCTTGACTCCAGTAATGTGGAGAGCCTGGGACTCACGTCTGAGCATACCCAGCCCACTCGGGCTGAAAATTGCAAAAAACACAGTTGATGGACAGAATGCAGAACAATGTCTTACATTCACCCCAGTACAAAGATCTGGGCCTAAATCCATCATTTTTTTGCACTCCACACCACTCTAGGTCAGACAATGGCTATATGCAAATCAGCCTTTACCCTGTGCCTCATGGGAACAGTCCAGCCTGAACTAAAAAGCCATGTCTTTCCTAGACCAGAATCAAGCATGCAAGGACCAGTTTCTGGCTATCAGCCTTCCTCAGCCTGGATAGCTTGACTCCAGTGATGTGGAGAGCCTGGGACTCACGTCTGAGCATACCCAGCCCACTCGGGGTGAACATTGCAAAAAACACAGTTGATTGACAGAATGCAGAACAATGTCGTACATTCACCCCAGTACAAAGAGCTGGGCCTAAATCCATCGTTTTTTTGCACTCCACACCACCCTAGGTCAGACAATGGCTATATGCAAATCAGCCTTGACCCTGTGCCTCATGGAAACAGTCCAGCCCGAACTACCAAGCCATGTTTTTCCTAGACCGGAATCAAGCATCCAAGGACCGGTTTCTGGCTATCAGCCTTCTTCAGCCTGGATAGCTTGACTCCAGTGATGTGGAGAGCCTGGGACTCACGTCTGAGCATACCCAGCCCACTCGGAGTGAAAATTGCAAAAAACACAGTTGATGGACAGAATGCAGAACAATGTCTTACATTCACTCGGTACAAAGATCTGGGCCTAAATCCATCGTTTTTTTGCACTCCACACCACCCTAGGTCAGACAATGGCTATATGCATCTCAGCCTTGACCCTGTGCCTCATGGGAACAGTCCAGCCCGAACTACCAAGCCATGTCTTTCCTAGACCGGAATCAAGCATCCAAGGACCGGTTTCTGGCTATCAAACTTCTTCAGCCTGGATAGCTTGACTCCAGTGATGTGGAGAGCCTGGGACTCACGTCTGAGCATACCCAGCCCACTCGGGTGAAAATTGCAAAAAACACAGTTGATGGACAGAATGCAGAACAATGTCTTACATTCACCCCAGTACAAAGATCTGGGCCTAAATCCATCGTTTTTTTGGACTCCACACCACCCTAGGTCAGACAATGTCTATATGCAAATCAGCCTTGACCCTGTGCCTCATGGGAGCAGTCCAGCCCGAACTACCAAGCCATGTCTTTCCTAGACCGGAATCAAGCATCCAAGACCAGTTTCTGGCTATCAGCCTTCTTCAGCCTGGATAGCTTGACTCCAGTAATGTGGAGAGCCTGGGACTCACGTCTGAGCATACCCAGCCCACTCGGGGTGAAAATTGCAAAAAACACAGTTGATGGACAGAATGCAGAACAATGTCTTACATTCACCCCAGTACAAAGATCTGGGCCTAAATCCATCTTTTTTTTGCACTCCACACCACCCTAGGTCGGACAATGGCTACATGCAAATCAGCCTTGACCCTGTGCCTCATGGGAACAGTCCAGCCCGAACTACCAAGCCATGTCTTTCCTAGACCGGAATCAAGCATCCAAGGACCGGTTTCTGGCTATCAGCCTTATTCAGCCTGGATAGCTTGACTCCAGTGATGTGGAGAGCATGGGACTCACGTCTGAGCATACCCAGCCCACTCGGGGTGAAAATTGCAAAAAACACAGTTGATGGACAGAATGCAGAACAATGTCTTACATTCACCCCAGTACAAAGATCTGGGCGTAAATCCATCGTTTTTTTGCACTCCACACCACCCTAGGTCAGACAATGTCTATATGCAAATCAGCCTTGACCCTGTGCCTCATGGGAACAGTCCAGCCCGAACTACCAAGCCATGCCATTCCTAGACCGGAAACAAGCATCCAAGACCGGTTTCTGGCTATCAGCCTTCTTCAGCCTGGATAGCTTGACTCCAGTAATGTGGAGAGCCTGGGACTCACGTCTGAGCATACCCAGCCCACTCGGGGTGAAAATTGCAAAAAACACAGTTGATGGACAGAATGCAGAACAATGTCTTACATTCACCCCAGTACAAAGATCTGGGCCTAAATCCATCATATTTTTTGCACTCCACACCACCCTAGGTCAGACAATGGCTATATGCAAATCAGCCTTGACCCTGTGCCTCATGGGAACAGTCCAGCCCGAACTACCAAGCCATGTCTTTCCTAGACCGGAATCAAGCATCCAAGGACCGGTTTCTGGCTATCAGCCTTCTTCAGCCGGGATAGCTTGACTCCAGTGATGTGGAGAGCCTGGGACTCACGTCTGAGCATACCCAGCCCACTCGTGGTGAAAATTGCAATAAAAAAACAGTTGAATGACAGAATGCAGAACAATGTCTTACATTCACCCCAGTACAAAGATCTGGGCCTAAATCCATCATTTTTTTGCACTCCACACCACCCTAGGTCAGACAATGGCTACATGCAAATCAGCCTTGACCCTGTGCCTCATGGGAACAGTCCAGCCCGAACTACCAAGCCATGTCTTTCCTAGACCGGAATCAAGCATCCAAGGAACGGTTTCTGGCTATCAGCCTTCTTCAGCCTGGATAGCTTGACTCCAGTGATGTGGAGAGCCTGGGACTCACGTCTGAGCATACCCAGCCCACTCGGGCTGAAAATTGCAAAAAACAAAGTTGATGGACAGAATGCAGAACAATGTCTTACATTCACCCCAGTCCAAAGATCTGGGCCTAAATCCATCGTTTTTTTCACTCTACACCACCCTAGGTCAGACAATGGCTATATGCAAATTAGCCTTGACCCTGTGCCTCATGGGAACAGTCCAGCCCGAACTACCAAGCCATGTCTTTCCTAGACCGGAATGAAGCATCCAAGGACAGGTTTCTGGCTATCAGCCTTCTTCAGCCTGGATAGCTTGACTCCAGTGGTGTGGAGAGCCTGGGACTCACGTCTGAGCATACCCAGCCCACTCGGGTGAAAATTGCAAAAAACACAGTTGATGGACAGAATGCAGAACAATGTCTTACATTCACCCCAGTACAAAGATCTGGGCGTAAATCCATCGTTTTTTTGCACTCCACACCACCCTAGGTCAGCCAATGTCTATATGCAAATCAGCCTTGACCCTGTGCCTCATGGGAACAGTCCAGCCCGAACTACCAAGCCATGCCATTCCTAGACCGGAAACAAGCATCTAAGACCGGTTTCTGGCTATCAGCCTTCTTCAGCCTGGATAGCTTGACTCCAGTAATGTGGAGAGCCTGGGACTCACTTCTGAGCATACCCAGCCCACTCGGGGTGAAAATTGCAAAAAACACAGTTGATGGACAGAATGCAGAACAATGTCTTACATTCACCCCAGTACAAAGATCTGGGCCTAAATCCATCATATTTTTTGCACTCCACACCACCCTAGGTCAGACAATGGCTATATGCAAATCAGCCTTGACCCTGTGCCTCATGGGAACAGTCCAGCCCGAACTACCAAGCCATGTCTTTCCTAGACCGGAATCAAGCATCCAAGGACCGGTTTCTATCAGCCTTCTTCAGCCGGGATAGCTTGACTCCAGTGATGTGGAGAGCCTGGGACTCACGTCTGAGCATACCCAGCCCACTCGTGGTGAAAATTGCAATAAAAAAACAGTTGAATGACAGAATGCAGAACAATGTCTTACATTCACCCCAGTACAAAGATCTGGGCCTAAATCCATCATTTTTTTGCACTCCACACCACCCTAGGTCAGACAATGGCTACATGCAAATCAGCCTTGACCCTGTGCCTCATGGGAACAGTCCAGCCCGAACTACCAAGCCATGTCTTTCCTAGACCGGAATCAAGCATCCAAGGAACGGTTTCTGGCTATCAGCCTTCTTCAGCCTGGATAGCTTGACTCCAGTGATGTGGAGAGCCTGGGACTCACGTCTGAGCATACCCAGCCCACTCGGGCTGAAAATTGCAAAAAACAAAGTTGATGGACAGAATGCAGAACAATGTCTTACATTCACCCCAGTCCAAAGATCTGGGCCTAAATCCATCGTTTTTTTCACTCTACACCACCCTAGGTCAGACAATGGCTATATGCAAATTAGCCTTGACCCTGTGCCTCATGGGAACAGTCCAGCCCGAACTACCAAGCCATGTCTTTCCTAGACCGGAATGAAGCATCCAAGGACCGGTTTCTGGCTATCAGCCTTCTTCAGCCTGGATAGCTTGACTCCAGTGGTGTGGAGAGCCTGGGACTCACGTCTGAGCATACCCAGCCCACTCGGGTGAAAATTGCAAAAAACACAGTTGATGGACAGAATGCAGAACAATGTCTTACATTCACCCCAGTACAAAGATCTGGGCGTAAATCCATCGTTTTTTTGCACTCCACACCACCCTAGGTCAGACAATGTCTATATGCAAATCAGCCTTGACCCTGTGCCTCATGGGAACAGTCCAGCCCGAACTACCAAGCCATGCCATTCCTAGACCGGAAACAAGCATCCAAGACCGGTTTCTGGCTATCAGCCTTCTTCAGCCTGGATAGCTTGACTCCAGTAATGTGGAGAGCCTGGGACTCACGTCTGAGCATACCCAGCCCACTCGGGGTGAAAATTGCAAAAAACACAGTTGATGGACAGAATGCAGAACAATGTCTTACATTCACCCCAGGACAAAGATCTGGGCCTAAATCCATCGTTTTTTTGCACTCCACACCACCCTAGGTCAGACAATGGCTATATGCAAATCAGCCTTGACCCTGTGCCTCATGGGAACAGTCCAGCCCGAACTACCAAGCCATGTCTTTCCTAGACCGGAATCAAGCATCCAAGGACCGGTTTCTGGCTATCAGCCTTCTTCAGCCTGGATAGCTTGACTCCAGTGATGTGGAGAGCCTGGGACTCACGTCTGAGCATACCCAGCCCGCTCGGGCTGAAAATTGCAAAAAACACAGTTGATGGACAGAATGCAGAACAATGTCTTACATTCACCCCAGTACAAAGATCTGGGCCTAAATCCATCGTTTTTTTCACTCTATACCACCCTAGGTCAGATAATGGCTATATGCAAATCAGCCTTGACCCTGTGCCTCATGGGAACAGTCCAGCCTGAACTACTAAGCCATGTCTTTCCTAGACCGGAATGAAGCATCCAAGGACCGGTTTCTGGCTATCAGCCTTCTTCAGCCTGGATAGCTTGACTCCAGTAATGTGGAGAGCCTGGGACTCACGTCTGAGCATACCCAGCCCACTCGGGGTGAAAATTGAAAAAAACACAGTTGATGGACAGAATGCAGAACAATGTCTTACATTCACCCCACTACAAAGATCTGGGCCTAAATCCATCGTTTTTTTGCACTCCACACCACCCTAGGTCAGACAATGGCTATATGCAAATCAGCCTTGACCCTGTGCCTCATGGGAACAGTCCAGCCTGAACTAAAAAGCCATGTCTTTCCTAGACCAGAATCAAGCATCCAAGGACCGGTTTCTGGCTATCAGCCTTCTTCAGCCTGGATAGCTTGACTCCAGTGATGTGAAGAGCCTGGGACTCATGTCTGAGCATACCCAGCCCACTCGGGCTGAAAATTGCAAAAAACACAGTTGATGGACAGAATGCAGAACAATGTCTTACATTCACCCCAGTACAAAGATCTGGGCCTAAATCCATCGTTTTTTTTCACTCTACACCACCCTAGGTCAGACAATGGCTATATGCAAATCAGCCTTGACTCTGTGCCTCATGGGAACAGTCCAGCCCGAACTACCAAGCCATGTCTTTCCTAGACCGGAATCAAGCATCCAAGACCAGTTTCTGGCTATCAGCCTTCTTCAACCTGGATAGCTTGACTCCAGTGGTGTGGAGAGCCTGGGACTCACGTCTGAGCATACCCAGCCCACTCGGGGTGAAAATTGCAAAAAACACAGTTGATGGACAGAATGCAGAACAATGTCTTACATTCACCCCAGTACAAAGATCTGGGCCTAAATCCATCGTTTTTTTGCACTCCACACCACCCTAGGTCAGACAATGTCTATATGCAAATCAGCCTTGACCCTGTGCCTCATGGGAACAGTCCAGCCCGAACTACCAAGCCATGTCTTTCCTAGACCGGAATCAAGCATCCAAGGCCGGTTTCTGGCTATCAGCCTTCTTCAGCCTGGATAGCTTGACTCCAGTAATGTGGAGAGCCTGGGACTCACGTCTGAGCATACCCAGCCCACTCGGGGTGAAAATTTAAAAAAACACAGTTGATGGACAGAATGCAGAACAATGTCTTACATTCACCCCACTACAAAGATCTGGGCCTAAATCCATCGTTTTTTTGCACTCCACACCACCCTAGGTCAGACAATGGCTATATGCAAATCAGCCTTGACCCTGTGCCTCATGGGAACAGTCCAGCCTGAACTAAAAAGCCATGTCTTTCCTAGACCAGAATCAAGCATCCAAGGACCGGTTTCTGGCTATCAGCCTTCTTCAGCCTGGATAGCTTGACTCCAGTGATGTGAAGAGCCTGGGACTCATGTCTGAGCATACCCAGCCCACTCGGGCTGAAAATTGCAAAAAACACAGTTGATGGACAGAATGCAGAACAATGTCTTACATTCACCCCAGTACAAAGATCTGGGACTAAATCCATCGTTTTTTTCACTCTACACCACCCTAGGTCAGACAATGGCTATATGCAAATCAGCCTTGACTCTGTGCCTCAGGGGAACAGTCCAGCCCGAACTACCAAGCCATGTCTTTCCTAGACCGGAATGAAGCATCCAAGGACCGGTTTCTGGCTATCAAACTTCTTCAGCCTGGATAGCTTGACTCCAGTGATGTGGAGAGCCTGGGACTCACGTCTGAGCATACCCAGCCCACTCGGGTGAAAATAGCAAAAAACACAGTTGATGGACAGAATGCAGAACAATGTCTTACATTCACCCCAGTACAAAGATCTGGGCCTAAATCCATCGTTTTTTTGCACTCCACACCACCCTGGGTCAGACAATGTCTATATGCAAATCAGCCTTGACCCTGTGCCTCATGGGAGCAGTCCAGCCCGAACTACCAAGCCATGTCTTTCCTAGACCGGAATCAAGCATCCAAGACCAGTTTCTGGCTATCAGCCTTCTTCAGCCTGGATAGCTTGACTCCAGTAATGTGGAGAGCCTGGGACTCACGTCTGAGCATACCCAGCCCACTCGGGGTGAAAATTGCAAAAAACACAGTTGATGGACAGAATGCAGAACAATGTCTTACATTCACCCCAGTACAAAGATCTGGGCCTAAATCCATGATTTTTTTGCACTCCACACCACCCTATGTCAGACAATGGCTATATGCAAATCAGCCTTGACCCTGTGCATCATGGGAACAGTCCAGTCCGAACTACCAAGCCATGTCTTTCCTAGACCGGAATCAAGCATCGAAGGACCGGTTTCTGGCTATCAGCCTTCTTCAGCCTGGATAGCTTGACTCCAGTAATGTGGAGAGCCTGGGACTCACGTCTGAGCATACCCAGCCCACTCGGGGTGAAAATTTCAAAAAACACAGTTGATGGACAGAATGCAGAACAATGTCTTACATTCACCCCAGGACAAAGATCTGGGCCTAAATCCATCGTTTTTTTGCACTCCACACCACCCTAGGTCAGACAATGGCTATATGCAAATCAGCCTTGACCCTGTGCCTCATGGGAACAGTCCAGCCCGAACTACCAAGCCATGTCTTTCCTAGACCGGAATCAAGCATCCAAGGACCGGTTTCTGGCTATCAGCCTTCTTCAGCCTGGATAGCTTGACTCCAGTGATGTGGAGAGCCTGGGACTCACGTCTGAGCATACCCAGCCCGCTCGGGCTGAAAATTGCAAAAAACACAGTTGATGGACAGAATGCAGAACAATGTCTTACATTCACCCCAGTACAAAGATCTGGGCCTAAATCCATCGTTTTTTTCACTCTATACCACCCTAGGTCAGATAATGGCTATATGCAAATCAGCCTTGACCCTGTGCCTCATGGGAACAGTCCAGCCTGAACTACTAAGCCATGTCTTTCCTAGACCGGAATGAAGCATCCAAGGACCGGTTTCTGGCTATCAGCCTTCTTCAGCCTGGATAGCTTGACTCCAGTAATGTGGAGAGCCTGGGACTCACGTCTGAGCATACCCAGCCCACTCGGGGTGAAAATTGAAAAAAACACAGTTGATGGACAGAATGCAGAACAATGTCTTACATTCACCCCACTACAAAGATCTGGGCCTAAATCCATCGTTTTTTTGCACTCCACACCACCCTAGGTCAGACAATGGCTATATGCAAATCAGCCTTGACCCTGTGCCTCATGGGAACAGTCCAGCCTGAACTAAAAAGCCATGTCTTTCCTAGACCAGAATCAAGCATCCAAGGACCGGTTTCTGGCTATCAGCCTTCTTCAGCCTGGATAGCTTGACTCCAGTGATGTGAAGAGCCTGGGACTCATGTCTGAGCATACCCAGCCCACTCGGGCTGAAAATTGCAAAAAACACAGTTGATGGACAGAATGCAGAACAATGTCTTACATTCACCCCAGTACAAAGATCTGGGCCTAAATCCATCGTTTTTTTCACTCTACACCACCCTAGGTCAGACAATGGCTATATGCAAATCAGCCTTGACTCTGTGCCTCATGGGAACAGTCCAGCCCGAACTACCAAGCCATGTCTTTCCTAGACCGGAATGAAGCATCCAAGGACCGGTTTCTGGCTATCAAACTTCTTCAGCCTGGATAGCTTGACTCCAGTGATGTGGAGAGCCTGGGACTCACGTCTGAGCATACCCAGCCCACTCGGGTGAAAATAGCAAAAAACACAGTTGATGGACAGAATGCAGAACAATGTCTTACATTCACCCCAGTACAAAGATCTGGGCCTAAATCCATCGTTTTTTTGCACTCCACACCACCCTAGGTCAGACAATGTCTATATGCAAATCAGCCTTGACCCTGTGCCTCATGGGAGCAGTCCAGCCCGAACTACAAAGCCATGTCTTTCCTAGACCGGAATCAAGCATCCAAGACCAGTTTCTGGCTATCAGCCTTCTTCAGCCTGGATAGCTTGACTCCAGTAATGTGGAGAGCCTGGGACTCACGTCTGAGCATACCCAGCCCACTCGGGGTGAAAATTGCAAAAAACACAGTTGATGGACAGAATGCAGAACAATGTCTTACATTCACCCCAGTACAAAGATCTGGGCCTAAATCCATGATTTTTTTGCACTCCACACCACCCTATGTCAGACAATGGCTATATGCAAATCAGCCTTGACCCTGTGCATCATGGGAACAGTCCAGTCCGAACTACCAAGCCATGTCTTTCCTAGACCGGAATCAAGCATCCAAGGCCGGTTTCTGGCTATCAGCCTTCTTCAGCCTGGATAGCTTGACTCCAGTAATGTGGAGAGCCTGGGACTCACGTCTGAGCATACCCAGCCCACTCGGGGTGAAAATTTAAAAAAACACAGTTGATGGACAGAATGCAGAACAATGTCTTACATTCACCCCACTACAAAGATCTGGGCCTAAATCCATCGTTTTTTTGCACTCCACACCACCCTAGGTCAGACAATGGCTATATGCAAATCAGCCTTGACCCTGTGCCTCATGGGAACAGTCCAGCCTGAACTAAAAAGCCATGTCTTTCCTAGACCAGAATCAAGCATCCAAGGACCGGTTTCTGGCTATCAGCCTTCTTCAGCCTGGATAGCTTGACTCCAGTGATGTGAAGAGCCTGGGACTCATGTCTGAGCATACCCAGCCCACTCGGGCTGAAAATTGCAAAAAACACAGTTGATGGACAGAATGCAGAACAATGTCTTACATTCACCCCAGTACAAAGATCTGGGACTAAATCCATCGTTTTTTTCACTCTACACCACCCTAGGTCAGACAATGGCTATATGCAAATCAGCCTTGACTCTGTGCCTCAGGGGAACAGTCCAGCCCGAACTACCAAGCCATGTCTTTCCTAGACCGGAATGAAGCATCCAAGGACCGGTTTCTGGCTATCAAACTTCTTCAGCCTGGATAGCTTGACTCCAGTGATGTGGAGAGCCTGGGACTCACGTCTGAGCATACCCAGCCCACTCGGGTGAAAATAGCAAAAAACACAGTTGATGGACAGAATGCAGAACAATGTCTTACATTCACCCCAGTACAAAGATCTGGGCCTAAATCCATCGTTTTTTTGCACTCCACACCACCCTAGGTCAGACAATGTCTATATGCAAATCAGCCTTGACCCTGTGCCTCATGGGAGCAGTCCAGCCCGAACTACCAAGCCATGTCTTTCCTAGACCGGAATCAAGCATCCAAGACCAGTTTCTGGCTATCAGCCTTCTTCAGCCTGGATAGCTTGACTCCAGTAATGTGGAGAGCCTGGGACTCACGTCTGAGCATACCCAGCCCACTCGGGGTGAAAATTGCAAAAAACACAGTTGATGGACAGAATGCAGAACAATGTCTTACATTCACCCCAGTACAAAGATCTGGGCCTAAATCCATGATTTTTTTGCACTCCACACCACCCTATGTCAGACAATGGCTATATGCAAATCAGCCTTGACCCTGTGCATCATGGGAACAGTCCAGTCCGAACTACCAAGCCATGTCTTTCCTAGACCGGAATCAAGCATCCAAGGACCGGTTTCTGGCTATCAGCCTTCTTCAGCCTGGATAGCTTGACTCCAGTAATGTGGAGAGCCTGGGACTCACGTCTGAGCATACCCAGCCCACTCGGGGTGAAAATTTCAAAAAACACAGTTGATGGACAGAATGCAGAACAATGTCTTACATTCACCCCAGGACAAAGATCTGGGCCTAAATCCATCGTTTTTTTGCACTCCACACCACCCTAGGTCAGACAATGGCTATATGCAAATCAGCCTTGACCCTGTGCCTCATGGGAACAGTCCAGCCCGAACTACCAAGCCATGTCTTTCCTAGACCGGAATCAAGCATCCAAGGACCGGTTTCTGGCTATCAGCCTTCTTCAGCCTGGATAGCTTGACTCCAGTGATGTGGAGAGCCTGGGACTCACGTCTGAGCATACCCAGCCCGCTCGGGCTGAAAATTGCAAAAAACACAGTTGATGGACAGAATGCAGAACAATGTCTTACATTCACCCCAGTACAAAGATCTGGGCCTAAATCCATCGTTTTTTTCACTCTATACCACCCTAGGTCAGATAATGGCTATATGCAAATCAGCCTTGACCCTGTGCCTCATGGGAACAGTCCAGCCTGAACTACTAAGCCATGTCTTTCCTAGACCGGAATGAAGCATCCAAGGACCGGTTTCTGGCTATCAGCCTTCTTCAGCCTGGATAGCTTGACTCCAGTAATGTGGAGAGCCTGGGACTCACGTCTGAGCATACCCAGCCCACTCGGGGTGAAAATTGAAAAAAACACAGTTGATGGACAGAATGCAGAACAATGTCTTACATTCACCCCACTACAAAGATCTGGGCCTAAATCCATCGTTTTTTTGCACTCCACACCACCCTAGGTCAGACAATGGCTATATGCAAATCAGCCTTGACCCTGTGCCTCATGGGAACAGTCCAGCCTGAACTAAAAAGCCATGTCTTTCCTAGACCAGAATCAAGCATCCAAGGACCGGTTTCTGGCTATCAGCCTTCTTCAGCCTGGATAGCTTGACTCCAGTGATGTGAAGAGCCTGGGACTCATGTCTGAGCATACCCAGCCCACTCGGGCTGAAAATTGCAAAAAACACAGTTGATGGACAGAATGCAGAACAATGTCTTACATTCACCCCAGTACAAAGATCTGGGCCTAAATCCATCGTTTTTTTCACTCTACACCACCCTAGGTCAGACAATGGCTATATGCAAATCAGCCTTGACCCTGTGCCTCATGGGAACAGTCCAGCCGAACTACCAGGCCATGTCTTTCCTAGACCGGAATGAAGCATCCAAGGACCGGTTTCTGGCTATCAGCCTTCTTCAGCCTGGATAGCTTGACTCCAGTGGTGTGGAGAGCCTGGGACTCACGTCTGAGCATACCCAGCCCACTCGGGTGAAAATTGCAAAAAACACAGTTGATGGACAGAATGCAGAACAATGTCTTACATTCACCCCAGTACAAAGATCTGGGCCTAAATCCATCGTTTTTTTGCACTCCACACCACCCTAGGTCAGACAATGTCTATATGCAAATCAGCCTTGACCCTGTGCCTCATGGGAACAGTCCAGCCCGAACTACCAAGCCATGTCTTTCCTAGACCGGAATCAAGCATCCAAGGCCGGTTTCTGGCTATCAGCCTTCTTCAGCCTGGATAGCTTGACTCCAGTGATGTGGAGAGCCTGGGACTCACGTCTGAGCATACCCAGCCCACTCGGGTGAAAATTGCAAAAAACACAGTTGATGGACAGAATGCAGAACAATGTCTTACATTCACCCCAGTACAAAGATCTGGGCCTAAATCCATCGTTTTTTTGCACTCCACACCACCCTAGGTCAGACAATGGCTATATGCAAATCAGCCTTGACCCTGTGCCTCATGGGAACAGTCCAGCCTGAACTAAAAAGCCATGTCTTTCCTAGACCAGAATCAAGCATCCAAGGACCGGTTTCTGGCTATCAGCCTTCTTCAGCCTGGATAGCTTGACTCCAGTGATGTGAAGAGCCTGGGACTCACGTCTGAGCATACCCAGCCCACTCGGGCTGAAAATTGCAAAAAACACAGTTGATGGACAGAATGCAGAACAATGTCTTACATTCACCCCAGTACAAAGATCTGGGCCTAAATCCATCGTTTTTTTCACTCTACACCACCCTAGGTCAGACAATGGCTATATGCAAATCAGCCTTGACCCTGTGCCTCATGGGAACAGTCCAGCCGAACTACCAGGCCATGTCTTTCCTAGACCGGAATGAAGCATCCAAGGACCGGTTTCTGGCTATCAGCCTTCTTCAGCCTGGATAGCTTGACTCCAGTAATGTGGAGAGCCTGGGACTCACGTCTGAGCATACCCAGCCCACTCGGGGTGAAAATTTCAAAAAACACAGTTGATGGACAGAATGCAGAACAATGTCTTACATTCACCCCAGGACAAAGATCTGGGCCTAAATCCATCGTTTTTTTGCACTCCACAACACCCTAGGTCAGACAATGGCTATATGCAAATCAGCCTTGACCCTGTGCCTCATGGGAACAGTCCAGCCCGAACTACCAAGCCATGTCTTTCCTAGACCGGAATCAAGCATCCAAGGACCGGTTTCTGGCTATCAGCCTTCTTCAGCCTGGATAGCTTGACTCCAGTGATGTGGAGAGCCTGGGACTCACGTCTGAGCATACCCAGCCCACTCGGGGTGAAAATTGAAAAAAACACAGTTGATGGACAGAATGCAGAACAATGTCTTACATTCACCCCAGTACAAAGATCTGGGCCTAAATCCATAGTTTTTTTGCACACCACACCACCCTAGGTCAGACAATGGCTATATGCATCTCAGCCTTGACCCTGTGCCTCGTGGGAACAGTCCGGCCCGAACTACCAAGCCATGTCTTTCCTAGACCGGAATCAAGCATTCAAGGACCGGTTTCTGGCAATCAGCCTTCTTCAGCCTGGATAGCTTGACTCCAGTGATGTGAAGAGCCTGGGACTCACGTCTTAGCATACCCAGCCCACTCGTGGTGAAAATTGCAAAAAACACAGTTGATGGACAGAATGCAGAACAATGTCTTACATTCACCCCAGTACAAAGATCTGGGCCTAAATCCATCATTTTTTTGCACTCCACACCACCCTAGGTCAGACAATGGCTACATGCAAATCAGCCTTGACCCTGTGCCTCATGGGAACAGTCCAGCCCGAACTACCAAGCCATGTCTTTCCTAGACCGGAATCAAGCATCCAAGGAACGGTTTCTGGCTATCAGCCTTCTTCAGCCTGGATAGCTTGACTCCAGTGATGTGGAGATTCTGGGACTCACGTCTGAGCATACCCAGCCCACTCGGGCTGAAAATTGCAAAAAACACAGTTGATGGACAGAATGCAGAACAATGTCTTACATTCACCCCAGTACAAAGATCTGGGCCTAAATCCATCGTTTTTTTCACTCTACACCACCCTAGGTCAGATAATGGCTATATGCAAATCAGCCTTGACCCTGTGCCTCATGGGAACAGTCCAGCCCGAACTACCAAGCCATGTCTTTCCTAGACCTGAATGAAGCATCCAAGGACCGGTTTCTGGCTATCAGCCTTCTTCAGCCTGGATAGCTTGACTCCAGTAGTGTGGAGAGCCTGGGACTCACGTCTGAGCATACCCAGCCCACTCGGGTGAAAATTGCAAAAAACACAGTTGATGGACAGAATGCAGAACAATGTCTTACATTCACCCCAGTACAAAGATCTGGCCTAAATCCATCGTTTTTTTGCACTCCACACCACCCTAGGTCAGACAATGTCTATATGCAAATCAGCCTTGACCCTGTGCCTCATGGGAACAGTCCAGCCCGAACTACCAAGCCATGTCTTTCCTAGACCGGAATCAAGCATCCAAGGAACGGTTTCTGGCTATCAGCCTTCTTCAGCCTGTATAGCTTGACTCCAGTGATGTGGAGAGCCTGGGACTCACGTCTGAGCATACCCAGCCCACTCGGGCTGAAAATTGCAAAAAACACAGTTGATGGACAGAATGCAGAACAATGTCTTACATTCACCCCAGTACAAAGATCTGGGCCTAAATCCATCGTTTTTTTCACTCTATACCACCCTAGGTCAGATAATGGCTATATGCAAATCAGCCTTGACCCTGTGCCTCATGGGAACAGTCCAGCCCGAACTACTAAGCCATGTCTTTCCTAGACCGGAATGAAGCATCCAAGGACCGGTTTCTGGCTATCAGCCTTCTTCAGCCTGGATAGCTTGACTCCAGTAATGTGGAGAGCCTGGGACTCACGTCTGAGCATACCCAGCCCACTCGTGGTGAAAATTGCAAAAAACACAGTTGATGGACAGAATGCAGAACAATGTCTTACATTCACCCCAGTACAAAGATCTGGGCCTACATCCATCATTTTTTGCACTCCACACCACCCTAGGTCAGACAATGGCTACATGCAAATCAGCCTTGACCCTGTGCCTCATGGGAACAGTCCAGCCCGAACTACCAAGCCATGTCTTTCCTAGACCGGAATCAAGCATCCAAGGACCGGTTTCTGGCTATCAGCCTTCTTCAGCCTGGATAGCTTGACTCCAGTGATGTAGAGAGCCTGGGACTCACGTCTGAGCATACCCAGCCCACTCGGGCTGAAAATTGCAAAAAACACAGTTGATGGACAGAATGCAGAACAATGTCTTACATTCACCCCAGTACAAAGATCTGGGCCTAAATCCATCGTTTTTTTCACTCTACACCACCCTAGGTCAGACAATGGCTATATGCAAATCAGCCTTGACCCTGTGCCTCATGGGAACAGTCCAGCCGAACTACCAGGCCATGTCTTTCCTAGACCGGAATGAAGCATCCAAGGACCGGTTTCTGGCTATCAGCCTTCTTCAGCCTGGATAGCTTGACTCCAGTGGTGTGGAGAGCCTGGGACTCACGTCTGAGCATACCCAGCCCACTCGGGTGAAAATTGCAAAAAACACAGTTGATGGACAGAATGCAGAACAATGTCTTACATTCACCCCAGTACAAAGATCTGGGCCTAAATCCATCGTTTTTTTGCACTCCACACCACCCTAGGTCAGACAATGTCTATATGCAAATCAGCCTTGACCCTGTGCCTCATGGGAACAGTCCAGCCCGAACTACCAAGCCATGTCTTTCCTAGACCGGAATCAAGCATCCAAGGCCGGTTTCTGGCTATCAGCCTTCTTCAGCCTGGATAGCTTGACTCCAGTGATGTGGAGAGCCTGGGACTCACGTCTGAGCATACCCAGCCCACTCGGGTGAAAATTGCAAAAAACACAGTTGATGGACAGAATGCAGAACAATGTCTTACATTCACCCCAGTACAAAGATCTGGGCCTAAATCCATCGTTTTTTTGCACTCCACACCACCCTAGGTCAGACAATGGCTATATGCAAATCAGCCTTGACCCTGTGCCTCATGGGAACAGTCCAGCCTGAACTAAAAAGCCATGTCTTTCCTAGACCAGAATCAAGCATCCAAGGACCGGTTTCTGGCTATCAGCCTTCTTCAGCCTGGATAGCTTGACTCCAGTGATGTGGAGAGCCTGGGACTCACGTCTGAGCATACCCAGCCCACTCGGGCTGAAAATTGCAAAAAACACAGTTGATGGACAGAATGCAGAACAATGTCTTACATTCACCCCAGTACAAAGATCTGGGCCTAAATCCATCGTTTTTTTCACTCTATACCACCCTAGGTCAGATAATGGCTATATGCAAATCAGCCTTGACCCTGTGCCTCATGGGAACAGTCCAGCCCGAACTACTAAGCCATGTCTTTCCTAGACCGGAATGAAGCATCCAAGGACCGGTTTCTGGCTATCAGCCTTCTTCAGCCTGGATAGCTTGACTCCAGTAATGTGGAGAGCCTGGGACTCACGTCTGAGCATACCCAGCCCACTCGTGGTGAAAATTGCAAAAAACACAGTTGATGGACAGAATGCAGAACAATGTCTTACATTCACCCCAGTACAAAGATCTGGGCCTACATCCATCATTTTTTGCACTCCACACCACCCTAGGTCAGACAATGGCTACATGCAAATCAGCCTTGACCCTGTGCCTCATGGGAACAGTCCAGCCCGAACTACCAAGCCATGTCTTTCCTAGACCGGAATCAAGCATCCAAGGACCGGTTTCTGGCTATCAGCCTTCTTCAGCCTGGATAGCTTGACTCCAGTGATGTAGAGAGCCTGGGACTCACGTCTGAGCATACCCAGCCCACTCGGGCTGAAAATTGCAAAAAACACAGTTGATGGACAGAATGCAGAACAATGTCTTACATTCACCCCAGTACAAAGATCTGGGCCTAAATCCATCGTTTTTTTCACTCTACACCACCCTAGGTCAGACAATGGCTATATGCAAATCAGCCTTGACCCTGTGCCTCATGGGAACAGTCCAGCCGAACTACCAGGCCATGTCTTTCCTAGACCGGAATGAAGCATCCAAGGACCGGTTTCTGGCTATCAGCCTTCTTCAGCCTGGATAGCTTGACTCCAGTGGTGTGGAGAGCCTGGGACTCACGTCTGAGCATACCCAGCCCACTCGGGTGAAAATTGCAAAAAACACAGTTGATGGACAGAATGCAGAACAATGTCTTACATTAACCCCAGTACAAAGATCTGGGCCTAAATCCATCGTTTTTTTGCACTCCACACCACCCTAGGTCAGACAATGTCTATATGCAAATCAGCCTTGACCCTGTGCCTCATGGGAACAGTCCAGCCCGAACTACCAAGCCATGTCTTTCCTAGACCGGAATCAAGCATCCAAGGCCGGTTTCTGGCTATCAGCCTTCTTCAGCCTGGATAGCTTGACTCCAGTGATGTGGAGAGCCTGGGACTCACGTCTGAGCATACCCAGCCCACTCGGGTGAAAATTGCAAAAAACACAGTTGATGGACAGAATGCAGAACAATGTCTTACATTCACCCCAGTACAAAGATCTGGGCCTAAATCCATCGTTTTTTTGCACTCCACACCACCCTAGGTCAGACAATGGCTATATGCAAATCAGCCTTGACCCTGTGCCTCATGGGAACAGTCCAGCCTGAACTAAAAAGCCATGTCTTTCCTAGACCAGAATCAAGCATCCAAGGACCGGTTTCTGGCTATCAGCCTTCTTCAGCCTGGATAGCTTGACTCCAGTGATGTGAAGAGCCTGGGACTCACGTCTGAGCATACCCAGCCCACTCGGGCTGAAAATTGCAAAAAACACAGTTGATGGACAGAATGCAGAACAATGTCTTACATTCACCCCAGTACAAAGATCTGGGCCTAAATCCATCGTTTTTTTCACTCTACACCACCCTAGGTCAGACAATGGCTATATGCAAATCAGCCTTGACCCTGTGCCTCATGGGAACAGTCCAGCCGAACTACCAGGCCATGTCTTTCCTAGACCGGAATGAAGCATCCAAGGACCGGTTTCTGGCTATCAGCCTTCTTCAGCCTGGATAGCTTGACTCCAGTGGTGTGGAGAGCCTGGGACTCACGTCTGAGCATACCCAGCCCACTCGGGTGAAAATTGCAAAAAACACAGTTGATGGACAGAATGCAGAACAATGTCTTACATTCACCCCAGTACAAAGATCTGGGCCTAAATCCATCGTTTTTTTGCACTCCACACCACCCTAGGTCAGACAATGTCTATATGCAAATCAGCCTTGACCCTGTGCCTCATGGGAACAGTCCAGCCCGAACTACCAAGCCATGTCTTTCCTAGACCGGAATCAAGCATCCAAGGCCGGTTTCTGGCTATCAGCCTTCTTCAGCCTGGATGGCTTGACTCCAGTGATGTGGAGAGCCTGGGACTCACGTCTGAGCATACCCAGCCCACTCGGGTGAAAATTGCAAAAAACACAGTTGATGGACAGAATGCAGAACAATGTCTTACATTCACCCCAGTACAAAGATCTGGGCCTAAATCCATCGTTTTTTTGCACTCCACACCACCCTAGGTCAGACAATGGCTATATGCAAATCAGCCTTGACCCTGTGCCTCATGGGAACAGTCCAGCCTGAACTAAAAAGCCATGTCTTTCCTAGACCAGAATCAAGCATCCAAGGACCGGTTTCTGGCTATCAGCCTTCTTCAGCCTGGATAGCTTGACTCCAGTGATGTGAAGAGCCTGGGACTCATGTCTGAGCATACCCAGCCCACTCGGGCTGAAAATTGCAAAAAACACAGTTGATGGACAGAATGCAGAACAATGTCTTACATTCACCCCAGTACAAAGATCTGGGCCTAAATCCATCGTTTTTTTCACTCTACACCACCCTAGGTCAGACAATGGCTATATGCAAATCAGCCTTGACCCTGTGCCTCATGGGAACAGTCCAGCCCGAACTACCAAGCCATGTCTTTCCTAGACCGGAATGAAGCATCCAAGGACCGGTTTCTGGCTATCAAACTTCTTCAGCCTGGATAGCTTGACTCCAGTGATGTGGAGAGCCTGGGACTCACGTCTGAGCATACCCAGCCCACTCGGGTGAAAATTGCAAAAAACACAGTTGATGGACAGAATGCAGAACAATGTCTTACATTCACCCCAGTACAAAGATCTGGGCCTAAATCCATCGTTTTTTTGCACTCCACACCACCCTAGGTCAGACAATGTCTATATGCAAATCAGCCAGGACCCTGTGCCTCATGGGAGCAGTCCAGCCCGAACTACCAAGCCATGTCTTTCCTAGACCGGAATCAAGCATCCAAGACCAGTTTCTGGCTATCAGCCTTCTTCAGCCTGGATAGCTTGACTCCAGTAATGTGGAGAGCCTGGGACTCACGTCTGAGCATACCCAGCCCACTCGGGGTGAAAATTGCAAAAAACAAAGTTGATGGACAGAATGCAGAACAATGTCTTACATTCACCCCAGTACAAAGATCTGGGCCTAAATACATGATTTTTTTGCACTCCACACCACCCTATGTCAGACAATGGCTATATGCAAATCAGCCTTGACCCTGTGCCTCATGGGAACAGTCCAGTCCGAACTACCAAGCCATGTCTTTCCTAGACCGGAATCAAGCATCCAAGGACCGGTTTCTGGCTATCAGCCTTCTTCAGCCTGGATAGCTTGACTCCAGTGATGTGAAGAGCCTGGGACTCATGTCTGAGCATACCCAGCCCACTCGGGCTGAAAATTGCAAAAAACACAGTTGATGGACAGAATGCAGAACAGTGTCTTACATTCACCCCAGTACAAAGATCTGGGCCTAAATCCATCGTTTTTTTCACTCTACACCACCCTAGGTCAGACAATGGCTATATGCAAATCAGCCTTGACCCTGTGCCTCATGGGAACAGTCCAGCCCGAACTACCAAGCCATGTCTTTCCTAGACCTGAATCAAGCATCCAAGGACCGGTTTCTGGCTATAAGCCTTCTTCAGCCTGGATAGCTTGACTCCAGTGATGGGGAGAGCCTGGGACTCACGTCTGAGCATACCCAGCCCACTCGGGTGAAAATTGCAAAAAACACAGTTGATGGACAGAATGCAGAACAATGTCTTACATTCACCCTAGTACAAAGATCTGGGCCTAAATCCATCGTTTTTTTGCACTCCACACCACCCTAGGTCAGACAATGTCTATGTGCAAATCAGCCTTGACCCTGTGCCTCATGGGAACAGTCCAGCCCGAACTACCAAGCGATGTCTTTCCTAGACCGGAATCAAGCATCCAAGACCGGTTTCTGGCTATCAGCCTTCTTCAGCCTGGATAGCTTGACTCCAGTAATGTGGAGAGCCTGGGACTCACGTCTGAGCATACCCAGCCCACTCGGGCTGAAAATTGCAAAAAACACAGTTGATGGACAGAATGCAGAACAATGTCTTACATTCACCCCAGTACAAAGATCTGGGCCTAAATCCATCATTTTTTTGCACTCCACACCACTCTAGGTCAGACAATGGCTATATGCAAATCAGCCTTTACCCTGTGCCTCATGGGAACAGTCCAGCCTGAACTAAAAAGCCATGTCTTTCCTAGACCAGAATCAAGCATGCAAGGACCAGTTTCTGGCTATCAGCCTTCCTCAGCCTGGATAGCTTGACTCCAGTGATGTGGAGAGCCTGGGACTCACGTCTGAGCATACCCAGCCCACTCGGGGTGAACATTGCAAAAAACACAGTTGATTGACAGAATGCAGAACAATGTCGTACATTCACCCCAGTACAAAGAGCTGGGCCTAAATCCATCGTTTTTTTGCACTCCACACCACCCTAGGTCAGACAATGGCTATATGCAAATCAGCCTTGACCCTGTGCCTCATGGAAACAGTCCAGCCCGAACTACCAAGCCATGTTTTTCCTAGACCGGAATCAAGCATCCAAGGACCGGTTTCTGGCTATCAGCCTTCTTCAGCCTGGATAGCTTGACTCCAGTGATGTGGAGAGCCTGGGACTCACGTCTGAGCATACCCAGCCCACTCGGAGTGAAAATTGCAAAAAACACAGTTGATGGACAGAATGCAGAACAATGTCTTACATTCACTCGGTACAAAGATCTGGGCCTAAATCCATCGTTTTTTTGCACTCCACACCACCCTAGGTCAGACAATGGCTATATGCATCTCAGCCTTGACCCTGTGCCTCATGGGAACAGTCCAGCCCGAACTACCAAGCCATGTCTTTCCTAGACCGGAATCAAGCATCCAAGGACCGGTTTCTGGCTATCAGCCTTCTTCAGCCTGGATAGCTTGACTCCAGTGATGTGAAGAGCCTGGGACTCACGTCTGAGCATACCCAGCCCACTCGGGGTGAAAATTGCAAAAAAAACACAGTTGATGGACAGAATGCAGAACAATGTCTTACATTCACCCCAGTACAAAGATCTGGGCCTAAATCCATCTTTTTTTTGCACTCCACACCACCCTAGGTCGGACAATGGCTACATGCAAATCAGCCTTGACCCTGTGCCTCATGGGAACAGTCCAGCCCGAACTACCAAGCCATGTCTTTCCTAGACCGGAATCAAGCATCCAAGGACCGGTTTCTGGCTATCAGCCTTCTTCAGCCTGGATAGCTTGACTCCAGTGATGTGGAGAGCATGGGACTCACGTCTGAGCATACCCAGCCCACTCGGGGTGAAAATTGCAAAAAACACAGTTGATGGACAGAATGCAGAACAATGTCTTACATTCACCCCAGTACAAAGATCTGGGCGTAAATCCATCGTTTTTTTGCACTCCACACCACCCTAGGTCAGACAATGTCTATATGCAAATCAGCCTTGACCCTGTGCCTCATGGGAACAGTCCAGCCCGAACTACCAAGCCATGCCATTCCTAGACCGGAAACAAGCATCCAAGACCGGTTTCTGGCTATCAGCCTTCTTCAGCCTGGATAGCTTGACTCCAGTAATGTGGAGAGCCTGGGACTCACGTCTGAGCATACCCAGCCCACTCGGGGTGAAAATTGCAAAAAACACAGTTGATGGACAGAATGCAGAACAATGTCTTACATTCACCCCAGTACAAAGATCTGGGCCTAAATCCATCATATTTTTTGCACTCCACACCACCCTAGGTCAGACAATGGCTATATGCAAATCAGCCTTGACCCTGTGCCTCATGGGAACAGTCCAGCCCGAACTACCAAGCCATGTCTTTCCTAGACCGGAATCAAGCATCCAAGGACCGGTTTCTGGCTATCAGCCTTCTTCAGCCGGGATAGCTTGACTCCAGTGATGTGGAGAGCCTGGGACTCACGTCTGAGCATACCCAGCCCACTCGTGGTGAAAATTGCAATAAAAAAACAGTTGAATGACAGAATGCAGAACAATGTCTTACATTCACCCCAGTACAAAGATCTGGGCCTAAATCCATCGTTTTTTTGCACTCCACACCACCCTAGGTCAGACAATGGCTACATGCAAATCAGCCTTGACCCTGTGCCTCATGGGAACAGTCCAGCCCGAACTACCAAGCCATGTCTTTCCTAGACCGGAATCAAGCATCCAAGGAACGGTTTCTGGCTATCAGCCTTCTTCAGCCTGGATAGCTTGACTCCAGTGATGTGGAGAGCCTGGGACTCACGTCTGAGCATACCCAGCCCACTCGGGCTGAAAATTGCAAAAAACAAAGTTGATGGACAGAATGCAGAACAATGTCTTACATTCACCCCAGTCCAAAGATCTGGGCCTAAATCCATCGTTTTTTTCACTCTACACCACCCTAGGTCAGACAATGGCTATATGCAAATTAGCCTTGACCCTGTGCCTCATGGGAACAGTCCAGCCCGAACTACCAAGCCATGTCTTTCCTAGACCGGAATGAAGCATCCAAGGACAGGTTTCTGGCTATCAGCCTTCTTCAGCCTGGATAGCTTGACTCCAGTGGTGTCGAGAGCCTGGGACTCACGTCTGAGCATACCCAGCCCACTCGGGTGAAAATTGCAAAAAACACAGTTGATGGACAGAATGCAGAACAATGTCTTACATTCACCCCAGTACAAAGATCTGGGCGTAAATCCATCGTTTTTTTGCACTCCACACCACCCTAGGTCAGACAATGTCTATATGCAAATCAGCCTTGACCCTGTGCCTCATGGGAACAGTCCAGCCCGAACTACCAAGCCATGCCATTCCTAGACCGGAAACAAGCATCTAAGACCGGTTTCTGGCTATCAGCCTTCTTCAGCCTGGATAGCTTGACTCCAGTAATGTGGAGAGCCTGGGACTCACTTCTGAGCATACCCAGCCCACTCGGGGTGAAAATTGCAAAAAACACAGTTGATGGACAGAATGCAGAACAATGTCTTACATTCACCCCAGTACAAAGATCTGGGCCTAAATCCATCATATTTTTTGCACTCCACACCACCCTAGGTCAGACAATGGCTATATGCAAATCAGCCTTGACCCTGTGCCTCATGGGAACAGTCCAGCCCGAACTACCAAGCCATGTCTTTCCTAGACCGGAATCAAGCATCCAAGGACCGGTTTCTGGCTATCAGCCTTCTTCAGCCGGGATAGCTTGACTCCAGTGATGTGGAGAGCCTGGGACTCACGTCTGAGCATACCCAGCCCACTCGTGGTGAAAATTGCAATAAAAAAACAGTTGAATGACAGAATGCAGAACAATGTCTTACATTCACCCCAGTACAAAGATCTGGGCCTAAATCCATCATTTTTTTGCACTCCACACCACCCTAGGTCAGACAATGGCTACATGCAAATCAGCCTTGACCCTGTGCCTCATGGGAACAGTCCAGCCCGAACTACCAAGCCATGTCTTTCCTAGACCGGAATCAAGCATCCAAGGAACGGTTTCTGGCTATCAGCCTTCTTCAGCCTGGATAGCTTGACTCCAGTGATGTGGAGAGCCTGGGACTCACGTCTGAGCATACCCAGCCCACTCGGGCTGAAAATTGCAAAAAACAAAGTTGATGGACAGAATGCAGAACAATGTCTTACATTCACCCCAGTCCAAAGATCTGGGCCTAAATCCATCGTTTTTTTCACTCTACACCACCCTAGGTCAGACAATGGCTATATGCAAATTAGCCTTGACCCTGTGCCTCATGGGAACAGTCCAGCCCGAACTACCAAGCCATGTCTTTCCTAGACCGGAATGAAGCATCCAAGGACCGGTTTCTGGCTATCAGCCTTCTTCAGCCTGGATAGCTTGACTCCAGTGGTGTGGAGAGCCTGGGACTCACGTCTGAGCATACCCAGCCCACTCGGGTGAAAATTGCAAAAAACACAGTTGATGGACAGAATGCAGAACAATGTCTTACATTCACCCCAGTACAAAGATCTGGGCGTAAATCCATCGTTTTTTTGCACTCCACACCACCCTAGGTCAGACAATGTCTATATGCAAATCAGCCTTGACCCTGTGCCTCATGGGAACAGTCCAGCCCGAACTACCAAGCCATGCCATTCCTAGACCGGAAACAAGCATCCAAGACCGGTTTCTGGCTATCAGCCTTCTTCAGCCTGGATAGCTTGACTCCAGTAATGTGGAGAGCCTGGGACTCACGTCTGAGCATACCCAGCCCACTCGGGGTGAAAATTGCAAAAAACACAGTTGATGGACAGAATGCAGAACAATGTCTTACATTCACCCCAGTACAAAGATCTGGGCCTAAATCCATCATATTTTTTGCACTCCACACCACCCTAGGTCAGACAATGGCTATATGCAAATCAGCCTTGACCCTGTGCCTCATGGGAACAGTCCAGCCCGAACTACCAAGCCATGTCTTTCCTAGACCGGAATCAAGCATCCA
Organism: Lissotriton vulgaris; assembly: GCF_964263255.1. Taxonomy (NCBI): domain Eukaryota; kingdom Metazoa; phylum Chordata; class Amphibia; order Caudata; family Salamandridae; genus Lissotriton; species Lissotriton vulgaris. The sequence continues at coordinate 1,186,684,228 of NC_141685.1, read as the reverse complement.
AGGACCGGTTTCTGGCTATCAGCCTTCTTCAGCCTTGATAGCTTGACTCCAGTGATGTGGAGAGCCTGGGACTCACGTCTGAGCATACCCAGCCCACTCGTGGTGAAAATTGCAATAAAAAAACAGTTGAATGACAGAATGCAGAACAATGTCTTACATTCACCCCAGTACAAAGATCTGTGCCTAAATCCATCATTTTTTTGCACTCCACACCACCCTAGGTCAGACAATGGCTACATGCAAATCAGCCTTGACCCTGTGCCTCATGGGAACAGTCCAGCCCGAACTACCAAGCCATGTCTTTCCTAGACCGGAATCAAGCATCCAAGGAACGGTTTCTGGCTATCAGCCTTCTTCAGCCTGGATAGCTTGACTCCAGTGATGTGGAGAGCCTGGGACTCACGTCTGAGCATACCCAGCCCACTCGGGCTGAAAATTGCAAAAAACAAAGTTGATGGACAGAATGCAGAACACTGTCTTACATTCACCCCAGTACAAAGATCTGGGCCTAAATCCATCGTTTTTTTCACTCTACACCACCCTAGGTCAGACAATGGCTATATGCAAATTAGCCTTGACCCTGTGCCTCATGGGAACAGTCCAGCCCGAACTACCAAGCCATGTCTTTCCTAGACCGGAATGAAGCATCCAAGGACCGGTTTCTGGCTATCAGCCTTCTTCAGCCTGGATAGCTTGACTCCAGTGGTGTGGAGAGCCTGGGACTCACGTCTGAGCATACCCAGCCCACTCGGGTGAAAATTGCAAAAAACACAGTTGATGGACAGAATGCAGAACAATGTCTTACATTCACCCCAGTACAAAGATCTGGGCCTAAATCCATCGTTTTTTTGCACTCCACACCACCCTAGGTCAGACAATGTCTATATGCAAATCAGCCTTGACCCTGTGCCTCATGGGAACAGTCCAGCCCGAACTACCAAGCCATGTCTTTCCTAGACCGGAATCAAGCATCCAAGACCGGTTTCTGGCTATCAGCCTTCTTCAGCCTGGATAGCCTGACTCCAGTAATGTGGAGAGCCTGGGACTCAAGTCTGAGCATACCCAGATCACGCGGGGTGAAAATTGAAAAAAACACAGTTGATGGACAGAATGCAGAACAATGTCTTACATTCACCCCACTACAAAGATCTGGGCCTAAATCCATCATTTTTTTGCACTCCACACCACCCTAGGTCAGACAATGGCTATATGCAAATCAGCCTTGACCCTGTGCCTCATGGGAACAGTCCAGCCTGAACTAAAAAGCCATGTCTTTCCTAGACCAGAATCAAGCATCCAAGGACCGGTTTCTGGCTATCAGCCTTCTTCAGCCTGGATAGCTTGACTCCAGTGATGTGAAGAGCCTGGGACTCATGTCTGAGCATACCCAGCCCACTCGGGCTGAAAATTGCAAAAAACACAGTTGATGGACAGAATGCAGAACAATGTCTTACATTCACCCCAGTACAAAGATCTGGGCCTAAATCCATCGTTTTTTTCACTCTACACCACCCTAGGTCAGACAATGGCTATATGCAAATCAGCCTTGACCCTGTGCCTCATGGGAACAGTCCAGTCCGAACTACCAAGCCATGTCTTTCCTAGACCGGAATCAAGCATCCAAGGACCGGTTTCTGGCTATCAGCCTTCTTCAGACTGGATAGCTTGACTCCAGTGATGTGAAGAGCCTGGGACTCATGTCTGAGCATACCCAGCCCACTCGGGCTGAAAATTGCAAAAAACACAGTTGATGGACAGAATGCAGAACAGTGTCTTACATTCACCCCAGTACAAAGATCTGGGCCTAAATCCATCGTTTTTTTCACTCTACACCACCCTAGGTCAGACAATGGCTATATGCAAATCAGCCTTGACCCTGTGCCTCATGGGAACAGTCCAGTCCGAACTACCAAGCCATGTCTTTCCTAGACCGGAATCAAGCATCCAAGGACCGGTTTCTGGCTATCAGCCTTCTTCAGACTGGATAGCTTGACTCCAGTGATGTGAAGAGCCTGGGACTCATGTCTGAGCATACCCAGCCCACTCGGGCTGAAAATTGCAAAAAACACAGTTGATGGACAGAATGCAGAACAGTGTCTTACATTCACCCCAGTACAAAGATCTGGGCCTAAATCCATCGTTTTTTTCACTCTACACCACCCTAGGTCAGACAATGGCTATATGCAAATCAGCCTTGACCCTGTGCCTCATGGGAACAGTCCAGCCCGAACTACCAAGCCATGTCTTTCCTAGACCGGAATGAAGCATCCAAGGACCGGTTTCTGGCTATCAGCCTTCTTCAACCTGGATAGCTTGACTCCAGTGGTGTGGAGAGCCTGGGACTCACGTCTGAGCATACCCAGCCTACTCGGGGTGAAAATTGCAAAAAACACAGTTGATGGACAGAATGCAGAACAATGTCTTACATTCACCCCAGTACAAAGATCTGGGCCTAAATCCATCGTTTTTTTGCACTCCACACCACCCTAGGTCAGACAATGTCTATATGCAAATCAGCCTTGACCCTGTGCCTCATGGGAACAGTCCAGCCCGAACTACCAAGCCATGTCTTTCCTAGACCGGAATCAAGCATCCAAGGCCGGTTTCTGGCTATCAGCCTTCTTCAGCCTGGATAGCTTGACTCCAGTAATGTGGAGAGCCTGGGACTCACGTCTGAGCATACCCAGCCCACTCGGGGTGAAAATTGAAAAAAACACAGTTGATGGACAGAATGCAGAACAATGTCTTACATTCACCCCACTACAAAGATCTGGGCCTAAATCCATCGTTTTTTTGCACTCCACACCACCCTAGGTCAGACAATGGCTATATGCAAATCAGCCTTGACCCTGTGCCTCATGGGAACAGTCCAGCCTGAACTAAAAAGCCATGTCTTTCCTAGACCAGAATCAAGCATCCAAGGACCGGTTTCTGGCTATCAGCCTTCTTCAGCCTGGATAGCTTGACTCCAGTGATGTGAAGAGCCTGGGACTCATGTCTGAGCATACCCAGCCCACTCGGGCTGAAAATTGCAAAAAACACAGTTGATGGACAGAATGCAGAACAATGTCTTACATTCACCCCAGTACAAAGATCTGGGCCTAAATCCATCGTTTTTTTCACTCTACACCACCCTAGGTCAGACAATGGCTATATGCAAATCAGCCTTGACTCTGTGCCTCATGGGAACAGTCCAGCCCGAACTACCAAGCCATGTCTTTCCTAGACCGGAATGAAGCATCCAAGGACCGGTTTCTGGCTATCAAACTTCTTCAGCCTGGATAGCTTGACTCCAGTGATGTGGAGAGCCTGGGACTCACGTCTGAGCATACCCAGCCCACTCGGGTGAAAATAGCAAAAAACACAGTTGATGGACAGAATGCAGAACAATGTCTTACATTCACCCCAGTACAAAGATCTGGGCCTAAATCCATCGTTTTTTTGCACTCCACACCACCCTAGGTCAGACAATGTTTATATGCAAATCAGCCTTGACCCTGTGCCTCATGGGAGCAGTCCAGCCCGAACTACCAAGCCATGTCTTTCCTAGACCGGAATCAAGCATCCAAGACCAGTTTCTGGCTATCAGCCTTCTTCAGCCTGGATAGCTTGACTCCAGTAATGTGGAGAGCCTGGGACTCACGTCTGAGCATACCCAGCCCACTCGGGGTGAAAATTGCAAAAAACACAGTTTATGGACAGAATGCAGAACAATGTCTTACATTCACCCCAGTACAAAGATCTGGGCCTAAATCCATGATTTTTTTGCACTCCACACCACCCTATGTCAGACAATGGCTATATGCAAATCAGCCTTGACCCTGTGCATCATGGGAACAGTCCAGTCCGAACTACCAAGCCATGTCTTTCCTAGACCGGAATCAAGCATCCAAGGACCGGTTTCTGGCTATCAGCCTTCTTCAGCCTGGATAGCTTGACTCCAGTAATGTGGAGAGCCTGGGACTCACGTCTGAGCATACCCAGCCCACTCGGGGTGAAAATTTCAAAAAACACAGTTGATGGACAGAATGCAGAACAATGTCTTACATTCACCCCAGGACAAAGATCTGGGCCTAAATCCATCGTTTTTTTGCACTCCACACCACCCTAGGTCAGACAATGGCTATATGCAAATCAGCCTTGACCCTGTGCCTCATGGGAACAGTCCAGCCCGAACTACCAAGCCATGTCTTTCCTAGACCGGAATCAAGCATCCAAGGACCGGTTTCTGGCTATCAGCCTTCTTCAGCCTGGATAGCTTGACTCCAGTGATGTGGAGAGCCTGGGACTCACGTCTGAGCATACCCAGCCCACTCGGGGTGAAAATTGAAAAAAACACAGTTGATGGACAGAATGCAGAACAATGTCTTACATTCACCCCAGTACAAAGATCTGGGCCTAAATCCATCGTTTTTTTGCACTCCACACCACCCTAGGTCAGACAATGGCTATATGCAAATCAGCCTTGACCCTGTGCCTCATGGGAACAGTCCAGCCTGAACTAAAAAGCCATGTCTTTCCTAGACCAGAATCAAGCATCCAAGGACCGGTTTCTGGCTATCAGCCTTCTTCAGCCTGGATAGCTTGACTCCAGTGATGTGAAGAGCCTGGGACTCATGTCTGAGCATACCCAGCCCACTCGGGCTGAAAATTGCAAAAAACACAGTTGATGGACAGAATGCAGAACAATGTCTTACATTCACCCCAGTACAAAGATCTGGGCCTAAATCCATCGTTTTTTTCACTCTACACCACCCTAGGTCAGACAATGGCTATATGCAAATCAGCCTTGACTCTGTGCCTCATGGGAACAGTCCAGCCCGAACTACCAAGCCATGTCTTTCCTAGACCGGAATGAAGCATCCAAGGACCGGTTTCTGGCTATCAAACTTCTTCAGCCTGGATAGCTTGACTCCAGTGATGTGGAGAGCCTGGGACTCACGTCTGAGCATACCCAGCCCACTCGGGTGAAAATAGCAAAAAACACAGTTGATGGACAGAATGCAGAACAATGTCTTACATTCACCCCAGTACAAAGATCTGGGCCTAAATCCATCGTTTTTTTGCACTCCACACCACCCTAGGTCAGACAATGTTTATATGCAAATCAGCCTTGACCCTGTGCCTCATGGGAGCAGTCCAGCCCGAACTACCAAGCCATGTCTTTCCTAGACCGGAATCAAGCATCCAAGACCAGTTTCTGGCTATCAGCCTTCTTCAGCCTGGATAGCTTGACTCCAGTAATGTGGAGAGCCTGGGACTCACGTCTGAGCATACCCAGCCCACTCGGGGTGAAAATTGCAAAAAACACAGTTTATGGACAGAATGCAGAACAATGTCTTACATTCACCCCAGTACAAAGATCTGGGCCTAAATCCATGATTTTTTTGCACTCCACACCACCCTATGTCAGACAATGGCTATATGCAAATCAGCCTTGACCCTGTGCATCATGGGAACAGTCCAGTCCGAACTACCAAGCCATGTCTTTCCTAGACCGGAATCAAGCATCCAAGGACCGGTTTCTGGCTATCAGCCTTCTTCAGCCTGGATAGCTTGACTCCAGTAATGTGGAGAGCCTGGGACTCACGTCTGAGCATACCCAGCCCACTCGGGGTGAAAATTTCAAAAAACACAGTTGATGGACAGAATGCAGAACAATGTCTTACATTCACCCCAGGACAAAGATCTGGGCCTAAATCCATCGTTTTTTTGCACTCCACACCACCCTAGGTCAGACAATGGCTATATGCAAATCAGCCTTGACCCTGTGCCTCATGGGAACAGTCCAGCCCGAACTACCAAGCCATGTCTTTCCTAGACCGGAATCAAGCATCCAAGGACCGGTTTCTGGCTATCAGCCTTCTTCAGCCTGGATAGCTTGACTCCAGTGATGTGGAGAGCCTGGGACTCACGTCTGAGCATACCCAGCCCACTCGGGGTGAAAATTGAAAAAAACACAGTTGATGGACAGAATGCAGAACAATGTCTTACATTCACCCCAGTACAAAGATCTGGGCCTAAATCCATAGTTTTTTTGCACACCACACCACCCTAGGTCAGACAATGGCTATATGCATCTCAGCCTTGACCCTGTGCCTCGTGGGAACAGTCCGGCCTGAACTACCAAGCCATGTCTTTCCTAGACCGGAATCAAGCATTCAAGGACCGGTTTCTGGCAATCAGCCTTCTTCAGCCTGGATAGCTTGACTCCAGTGATGTGAAGAGCCTGGGACTCACGTCTTAGCATACCCAGCCCACTCGTGGTGAAAATTGCAAAAAACACAGTTGATGGACAGAATGCAGAACAATGTCTTACATTCACCCCAGTACAAAGATCTGGGCCTAAATCCATCATTTTTTTGCACTCCACACCACCCTAGGTCAGACAATGGCTACATGCAAATCAGCCTTGACCCTGTGCCTCATGGGAACAGTCCAGCCCGAACTACCAAGCCATGTCTTTCCTAGACCGGAATCAAGCATCCAAGGAACGGTTTCTGGCTATCAGCCTTCTTCAGCCTGGATAGCTTGACTCCAGTGATGTGGAGAGCCTGGGACTCACGTCTGAGCATACCCAGCCCACTCGGGCTGAAAATTGCAAAAAACACAGTTGATGGACAGAATGCAGAACAATGTCTTACATTCACCCCAGTACAAAGATCTGGGCCTAAATCCATCGTTTTTTTCACTCTACACCACCCTAGGTCAGATAATGGCTATATGCAAATCAGCCTTGACCCTGTGCCTCATGGGAACAGTCCAGCCCGAACTACCAAGCCATGTCTTTCCTAGACCTGAATGAAGCATCCAAGGACCGGTTTCTGGCTATCAGCCTTCTTCAGCCTGGATAGCTTGACTCCAGTAGTGTGGAGAGCCTGGGACTCACGTCTGAGCATACCCAGCCCACTCGGGTGAAAATTGCAAAAAACACAGTTGATGGACAGAATGCAGAACAATGTCTTACATTCACCCCAGTACAAAGATCTGGCCTAAATCCATCGTTTTTTTGCACTCCACACCACCCTAGGTCAGACAATGTCTATATGCAAATCAGCCTTGACCCTGTGCCTCATGGGAACAGTCCAGCCCGAACTACCAAGCCATATCTTTCCTAGACCGGAATCAAGCATCCAAGGAACGGTTTCTGGCTATCAGCCTTCTTCAGCCTGTATAGCTTGACTCCAGTGATGTGGAGAGCCTGGGACTCACGTCTGAGCATACCCAGCCCACTCGGGCTGAAAATTGCAAAAAACACAGTTGATGGACAGAATGCAGAACAATGTCTTACATTCACCCCAGTACAAAGATCTGGGCCTAAATCCATCGTTTTTTTCACTCTATACCACCCTAGGTCAGATAATGGCTATATGCAAATCAGCCTTGACCCTGTGCCTCATGGGAACAGTCCAGCCCGAACTACTAAGCCATGTCTTTCCTAGACCGGAATGAAGCATCCAAGGACCGGTTTCTGGCTATCAGCCTTCTTCAGCCTGGATAGCTTGACTCCAGTAATGTGGAGAGCCTGGGACTCACGTCTGAGCATACCCAGCCCACTCGTGGTGAAAATTGCAAAAAACACAGTTGATGGACAGAATGCAGAACAATGTCTTACATTCACCCCAGTACAAAGATCTGGGCCTACATCCATAATTTTTTGCACTCCACACCACCCTAGGTCAGACAATGGCTACATGCAAATCAGCCTTGACCCTGTGCCTCATGGGAACAGTCCAGCCCGAACTACCAAGCCATGTCTTTCCTAGACCGGAATCAAGCATCCAAGGACCGGTTTCTGGCTATCAGCCTTCTTCAGCCTGGATAGCTTGACTCCAGTGATGTAGAGAGCCTGGGACTCACGTCTGAGCATACCCAGCCCACTCGGGCTGAAAATTGCAAAAAACACAGTTGATGGACAGAATGCAGAACAATGTCTTACATTCACCCCAGTACAAAGATCTGGGCCTAAATCCATCGTTTTTTTCACTCTACACCACCCTAGGTCAGACAATGGCTATATGCAAATCAGCCTTGACCCTGTGCCTCATGGGAACAGTCCAGCCGAACTACCAGGCCATGTCTTTCCTAGACCGGAATGAAGCATCCAAGGACCGGTTTCTGGCTATCAGCCTTCTTCAGCCTGGATAGCTTGACTCCAGTGGTGTGGAGAGCCTGGGACTCACGTCTGAGCATACCCAGCCCACTCGGGTGAAAATTGCAAAAAACACAGTTGATGGACAGAATGCAGAACAATGTCTTACATTCACCCCAGTACAAAGATCTGGGCCTAAATCCATCGTTTTTTTGCACTCCACACCACCCTAGGTCAGACAATGTCTATATGCAAATCAGCCTTGACCCTGTGCCTCATGGGAACAGTCCAGCCCGAACTACCAAGCCATGTCTTTCCTAGACCGGAATCAAGCATCCAAGGCCGGTTTCTGGCTATCAGCCTTCTTCAGCCTGGATAGCTTGACTCCAGTGATGTGGAGAGCCTGGGACTCACGTCTGAGCATACCCAGCCCACTCGGGTGAAAATTGCAAAAAACACAGTTGATGGACAGAATGCAGAACAATGTCTTACATTCACCCCAGTACAAAGATCTGGGCCTAAATCCATCGTTTTTTTGCACTCCACACCACCCTAGGTCAGACAATGGCTATATGCAAATCAGCCTTGACCCTGTGCCTCATGGGAACAGTCCAGCCTGAACTAAAAAGCCATGTCTTTCCTAGACCAGAATCAAATCAAGCATCCAAGGACCGGTTTCTGGCTATCAGCCTTCTTCAGCCTGGATAGCTTGACTCCAGTGATGTGAAGAGCCTGGGACTCACGTCTGAGCATACCCAGCCCACTCGGGGTGAAAACTGCAAAAAACACAGTTGATGGACAGAATGCAGAACAATGTCTTACATTCACCCCAGTACAAAGATCTGGGCCTAAATCCATTGTTTTTTTTGCACTCCACACCACCCTAGGTCAGACAATGGCTATATGCAAATCAGCCTTGACCCTGTGCCTCATGGGAACAGTCCAGCCCGAACTACCAAGCCATGTCTTTTCTAGACCGGAATCAAGCATCCAAGGACCGATTTCTGGCTATCAGCCTTCTTCAGCCTGGATAGCTTGACTCCTGTGATGTGGAGAGCCTGGGACTCACGTCTGAGCATATCCAGCCCACTTGGGGTGAAAATTGCAAAAAACACAGTTGATGGACAGAATGAAGAACAATGTCTTACATTCAATCCAGTACAAAGATCTGGGCCTAAATCAATTGTTTTTTTGCACCCCACACCATCCTAGGTCAGACAATGGCTATATGCAAATCAGCCTTGACCCTGTGCCTCATGGGAACAGTCCAGCCCGAACTACCAAGCCATGTCTTTCCTAGACCGGAATCAAGCATCCAAGGACCGGTTACTGGCTATCAGCCTTCTTCAGCCTGGATAGCTTGACTCCAGTGATGAGGAGAGCCTGGGACTCACGTCTGAGCATACCCAGCACACTCGGGGTGAAAATTGCAAAAAACACAGTTTATGGACAGAATGCAGAACAATGTCTTACATTCACCCCAGTACAAAGATCTGGGCCTAAATCCATCGTTTTTTTGCACTCCACACCACCCTAGGTCAGACAGTGGCTATATGCAAATAAGCCTTGACCCTGTGCCTCATGGGAACAGTCCAGCCCGAACTACCAAGCCATGTCTTTCCAAGACCGGAATCAAGCATCCAAGGACCGGTTTCTGGCTATCAGCCTTCTTCAGCCTGGATAGCTTGACTCTAGTGATGTGGAGAGCCTGGGACTCACGTCTGAGCATACCCAGCCCACTCGGGGTGAAAATTGCAAAAAACACAGTTGATGGACAGAATGCAAAACAATGTCTTACATTCACCCCAGTACAAAGATCTGGGCCTAAATCCATCGTTTTTTTGCACTCCACACCACCCTAGGTCAGACATTGGCTATATGCAAATCAGCCTTGACCCTGTGCCTCATGGGAACAGTCCAGCCCGAACTACCAAGCCATGTCTTTTCTAGACCGGAATCAAGCATCCAAGGACCGATTTCTGGCTATCAGCCTTCTTCAGCCTGGATAGCTTGACTCCAGTGATGTGGAGAGCCTGGGACTCACGTCTGAGCATACCCAGCCCACTCGGGTGAAAATTGCAAAAAACACAGTTGATGGACAGAATGCAGAACAATGTCTTACATTCACCCCAGTACAAAGATCTGGGCCTAAATCCATCGTTTTTTTGCACTCCACACCACCCTAGGTCAGACAATGGCTATATGCAATTCAGCCTTGACCCTGTGCCTCATGGGAACAGTCCAGCCTGAACTAAAAAGCCATGTCTTTCCTAGACCAGAATCAAATCAAGCATCCAAGGACCGGTTTCTGGCTATCAGCCTTCTTCAGCCTGGATAGCTTGACTCCAGTGATGTGAAGAGCCTGGGACTCACGTCTGAGCATACCCAGCCCACTCGGGGTGAAAACTGCAAAAAACACAGTTGATGGACAGAATGCAGAACAATGTCTTACATTCACCCCAGTACAAAGATCTGGGCCTAAATCCATTGTTTTTTTTGCACTCCACACCACCCTAGGTCAGACAATGGCTATATGCAAATCAGCCTTGACCCTGTGCCTCATGGGAACAGTCCAGCCCGAACTACCAAGCCATGTCTTTTCTAGACCGGAATCAAGCATCCAAGGACCGATTTCTGGCTATCAGCCTTCTTCAGCCTGGATAGCTTGACTCCTGTGATGTGGAGAGCCTGGGACTCACGTCTGAGCATATCCAGCCCACTCGGGGTGAAAATTGCAAAAAACACAGTTGATGGACAGAATGAAGAACAATGTCTTACATTCAATCCAGTACAAAGATCTGGGCCTAAATCAATTGTTTTTTTGCACCCCACACCATCCTAGGTCAGACAATGGCTATATGCAAATCAGCCTTGACCCTGTGCCTCATGGGAACAGTCCAGCCCGAACTACCAAGCCATGTCTTTCCTAGACCGGAATCAAGCATCCAAGGACCGGTTACTGGCTATCAGCCTTCTTCAGCCTGGATAGCTTGACTCCAGTGATGAGGAGAGCCTGGGACTCACGTCTGAGCATACCCAGCACACTCGGGGTGAAAATTGCAAAAAACACAGTTTATGGACAGAATGCAGAACAATGTCTTACATTCACCCCAGTACAAAGATCTGGGCCTAAATCCATCGTTTTTTTGCACTCCACACCACCCTAGGTCAGACAGTGGCTATATGCAAATAAGCCTTGACCCTGTGCCTCATGGGAACAGTCCAGCCCGAACTACCAAGCCATGTCTTTCCAAGACCGGAATCAAGCATCCAAGGACCGGTTTCTGGCTATCAGCCTTCTTCAGCCTGGATAGCTTGACTCTAGTGATGTGGAGAGCCTGGGACTCACGTCTGAGCATACCCAGCCCACTCGGGGTGAAAATTGCAAAAAACACAGTTGATGGACAGAATGCAAAACAATGTCTTACATTCACCCCAGTACAAAGATCTGGGCCTAAATCCATCGTTTTTTTGCACTCCACACCACCCTAGGTCAGACATTGGCTATATGCAAATCAGCCTTGACCCTGTGCCTCATGGGAACAGTCCAGCCCGAACTACCAAGCCATGTCTTTTCTAGACCGGAATCAAGCATCCAAGGACCGATTTCTGGCTATCAGCCTTCTTCAGCCTGGATAGCTTGACTCCAGTGATGTGGAGAGCCTGGGACTTTACTTCTGAGCATACCCAGCCCACTCGGGGTGAAAATTGTAAAAAACACAGTTGATTGACAGAATGCAGAACAATGTCTTACATTCACCCCAGTACAAAGATCTGGGCCTAAATCCATCGTTTTTTTGCACTCCACACCACCCTAGGTCAGACAATGGCTATATGCAAATCAGCCTTGACCCTGTGCCTCATGGGAAAAGTCCAGCCTGAACTACCAAGCCATGTCTTTCCTAGACCGGAATCAAGCATCCAAGGACCAGTTTCTGGCTATCAGCCTTCTTCAGCCTGGATAGGTTGACTCCAGTGATGTGGAGAGCCTGGGACTCACGTCTGAGCATACCCAGCCCACTCGGGGTGAAAATTGCAAATAAAACAGTTGATGGACAGAATGCAGAACAATGTCTTACATTCACCCCAGTACAAAGATCTGGGCCTAAATCCATCGTTTTTTTTGCACTCCACACCACCCTAGGTCAGACAATGGCTATATGCAAATCAGCCTTGACCCTGTGCCTCATGGGAACAGTCCAGCCCGAACTACCAAGCCATGTCTTTCCTAGACCGGAATCAAGCATCCAAGGACCGATTTCTTGCTATCAGCCTTCTTCAGCCTGGATAGATTGACTCCAGTGATGTGGAGAGCCTGGGACTCACGTCTGAGCATACCCAGCCCACTCTGGGTGAAAATTGCAAAAAACACAGTTGATGGACAGAATGCAGAACAATGTCTTACATTCACCCCAGTACAAAGATCTGGGCCTAAATCCATTGTTTTTTTGCACTCCACACCATCCTAGGTCAGACAATGGCTATATGCAAATCAGCCTTGACCCTGTGCCTCATGGGAACAGTCCAGCCCGAACTACCAAACCATGTCTTTCCTAGACCGGAATCAAGCATCCAAGGACCGGTTACTGGCTATCAGCCTTCTTCAGCCTGGATAGCTTGACTCCAGTGATGAGGAGAGCCTGGGACTCACGTCTGAGCATACCCAGCACAGTCGGGGTGAACATTGCAAAAAACACAGATGATGGACAAAATGCAGAACAATGTCTTACATTCACCCCAGTACAAAGATCTGGGCCTAAATCCATCATTTCTTTGCACTCCACACCACCCTAGGTCAGACAATGGCTATATGCAAATCAGCCTTGACCCTGTGCCTCATGGGAACAGTCCAGCCCGAACTACCAAGCCATGTCTTTTCTAGACCGGAATCAAGCATCCAAGGACCGGTTTCTGGCTATCAGCCTTCTTCAGCCTGGATAGCTTGACTCCAGTGATGTGGAGAGCCTGGGACTCACGTCTGAGCATACCCAGCCCACTCGGGGTGAAAATTGCAAAAAACACAGTTGATGGACAGAATGCAGAACAATGCCTTACATTCACCCCAGTACAAAGATCTGGGCCTAAATCCATTGTTTTTTTTGCACTCCAAACCACCCTAGGTCAGACAATGGCTATATGCAAATCAGCCTTGACCCTGTGCCTCATGGGAACAGTCCAGCCCGAACTACCAAGCCATGTCTTTCCTAGACCGGAATCAAGCATCCAAGGACCGATTTCTGGCAATCAGCCTTCTTCAGCCTGGATAGCTTGACTCCAGTGATGTGGAGAGCCTGGGACTCACGTCTGAGCATACCCAGCCCACTCTGGCTGAAAATTGCAAAAAACACAGTTGATGGACAGAATGCAGAACAATGTCTTACATTCACCCCAGTACAAAGATCTGGGCCTAAATCCATCGTTTTTTTGCACTCCACACCACCCTAGGTCAGACATTGGCTATATGCAAATCAGCCTTGACCCTGTGCCTCATGGTAACAGTCCAGCCCGAACTAAAAAGCCATGTCTTTCCTAGACCGGAATCAAGCATCCAAGGACCTGTTTCTGGCTATCAGCCTTCCTCAGCCTGGATAGCTTGACTCCAGTGATGTGGAGAGCCTGGGACTCACGTCTGAGCATACCCAGCCCACTCGGGGTGAAAATTGCAAAAAACACAGTTGATGGACAGAATGCAGAACAATGTCTTACATTCACCCCAGTACAAAGATCTGGGCCTAAATCCATTGTTTTTTTGCATTCCACACCACCCTAGGTCAGACAATTGCTATATGCAAATCAGCCTTGACCCTGTGCCTCATGGGAACAGTCCAGCCCGAACTACCAAGCCATGTCTTTCCTAACTGGAATCAAGAATCCAAGGACCGGTTTCTGGCTAGCAGCCTTCTTCAGCCTGGATGGCTTGACTCCAGTGATGTGGAGAGCCTGGGACTCACGTCTGAGCATACCCAGCCCACTCGGGGTGAAAATTGCAAAAAACACAGTTGATGGACAGAATGCAGAACAATGTCTTACATTCACCCCAGTACAAAGATCTGGGCCTTAATCCATTGTTTTTTTGCACTCCACACCACCCTAGGTCAGACAATGGCTACATGCAAATCAGCCTTGACCCTGTGCCTCATGGGAACAGTCCAGCCCGAACTACCAAGCCATGTCTTTCCTAGACTGGAATCAAGCATCCAAGGACCGGTTTCTGGCTAGCAGCCTTCTTCAGCCTGGATGGCTTGACTCCAGTGATGTGTAGAGCCTGGGACTCACGTATGAGCATACCCAGCCCACTCGGGGTGAAAGTTGCAAAAAACACAGTTGATTGACATAATGCAGAACAAAGTCTTACATTGACCCCAGTACAAAGATCTGGGCCTAAATCCATCGTTTTTTTGCACTCCACACCACCCTAGGTCAGACAATGGCTTTATGCAAATCAGCCTTGACCCTGTGCCTCATGGGAACATTCCAGCCCGAACTACCAAGCCATGTCTTTCCTAGACCGGAATCAAGCATCCAAGGACCGATTTCTGGCTATCAGCCTTCTTCAGCCTGGATAGCTTGACTCCAGTGATGTGGAGAGCCTGGGACTCACGTCTGAGCATACCCAGCCCACTCTGGGTGAAAATTGCAAAAAACAGTTGATGGACAGAATGCAGAACAATGTCTTACATTCACCCCAGTACAAAGATCTGGGCCTAAATCCATTGTTTTTTTGCACTCCACACCATCCTAGGTCAGACAATGGCTATATGCAAATCAGCCTTGACCCTGTGCCTCATGGGAACAGTCCAGCCCGAACTACCAAGCCATGTCTTTCCTAGACTGGAATCAAGCATCCAAGGACCGGTTACTGGCTATCAGCCTTCTTCAGCCTGGATAGCTTGACTCCAGTGATGAGGAGAGCCTGGGACTCACATCTGAGCATACCCAGCACACTCGGGGTGAAAATTGCAAAAAACACAGTTGATGGACAGAATGCAGAACAATGTCTTACATTCACCCCAGTACAAAGATCTGGGCCTAAATCCATCGTTTTTTTGCACTCCACACCACCCTAGGTCAGACAATGGCTATATGCAAATCAGCCTTGACCCTGTGCCTCATGGGAACAGTCCAGCCCGAACTACCAAGCCATGTCTTTCCTAGACCAGAATCAAGCATCCAAGGACCGGTTTCTGGCTATCAGCCTTCTTCAGCCTGGATAGCTTGACTCCAGTAATGTGGAGAGCCTGGGACTCACGTCTGAGCATACCCAGCCCACTCGGGGTGAAAATTGCAAAAAACACAGTTGATGGGCAGGATGCAGAACAATGTCTTACATTAACCCCAGTACAAAGATCTGGGCCTAAATCCATCTTTTTTTTGCACTCCACACCACCCTAGGTCAGACAATGGCTATATGCAAATCAGCCTTGACCCTGTGCATCATGGGAACAGTCCAGCCCGAACTACCAAGCCATGTCTTTCCTAGACCGGAATCAAGCATCCAAGGACCGGTTTCTGGCTAGCAGCCTTCTTCAGCCTGGATGGCTTGACTCCAATGATGTGGAGAGGCTGGGACTCACGTCTGAGCATACCCAGCCCACTTGGGGTGAAAATTGCAAAAAACACAGTTGATTGACAGAATGCAGAACAATGTCTTACATTCACCCCAGTACAAAGATCTGGGCCTAAATCCATTGTTTTTTTGCACTCCACACCACCCTAGGTCAGACAATGGCTATATGCAAATTAGCCTTGACCCTGTGCCTCATGGGAACAGTCCAGCCCGAACTACCAAGCCATGTCTTTCCTAGACCGGAATCAAGCATCCAAGGACCAGTTTCTGGCTATCAGCCTTCTTCAGCCTGGATAGCTTGACTCCAGTGATGTGGAGAGCCTGGGACTCACGTCTGAGCATACCCAGCCCACTCGGGGTGAAAATTGCAAAAAACACAGTTGATGGACAGAATGCAGAACAATGTCTTACATTCACCCCAGTACAAAGATCTGGGCCTAAATCCATCGTTTTTTTGCACTCCACACCACCCTAGGTCAGACAATGGCTATATGCAAATCAGCCTTGACCCTGTGCCTCATGGGAACAGTCCAGCCCGAACTACCAAGCCATGTCTTTCCTAGACCGGAATCAAGCATCCAAGGACCGGTTTCTGGCTAGCAGCCTTCTTCAGCCTGGATGGCTTGACTCCAATGATGTGGGGAGCCTGGGACTCACGTCTGAGCATACCCAGCCCACTCGGGGTGAAAATTGCAAAAAACACAGTTGATTGACAGAATGCAGAACAATGTCTTACATTCACCCCAGTACAAAGATCTGGGCCTAAATCCATCGTTTTTTTGCACTCCACACCACCCTAGGTCAGACAATGGCTATATGCAAATTAGCCTTGGTCCTGTGCCTCGTGGGAACAGTCCAGCCCGAACTACCAAGCCATGTCTTTCCTAGACCGGAATCAAGCATCCAAGGACCAGTTTCTGGCTAGCAGCCTTCTTCAGCCTGGACAGCTTGACTCCAGTGATGTGAAGAGCCTGGGACTCACGTCTGAGCATACCCAGCCCACTCGGGGTGAAAATTGCAAAAAACACAGTTGATGGACAGAATGCAGAACAATGTCTTACATTCACCCCAGTACAAAGATCTGGGCCTAAATCCATCGTTTTTTTGCACTCCACACCACCCTAGGTCAGACTGTAAAGCAGGAAGGCAATCGACGAACGATATAACCTTAAGTATTGCCCGGCGATGTCGCCTCTAATCCCACAAAATATGAATCAATGAAGAGGCAGGCGCTGGAGACCAGAAGGCAGGAAACAAGGGTTTATTCTCTCCAGAGGAGAACACATCAGATCAGACCAACAGGGAATCTTCTCGAGGTGCTCTAACTGCATCTCTGAGGCCTGGCCTCTTATACACGCATTTATGGCAGGAATACATTCTTTATTACAATAAAGGCACTTTGAAGTATGAAAGACATCCCCGGAATCTTCCCCTTCGGACCCGTTCCCACACACCCTTACAGTGAGAATCCCCTCCCCATTCACAATACAGGATTGTCATCAGACGACAGGAACAGCAGGGCATTCCGCCGATTCCCGGAATGTGTGTGGTGTGACGGATCTCATGGGGTGGGGGCCTTGATCTACTGTAACTCCTTTGAAAAGGGGGGGGCGATTCTTTACAGTTGGGGCCATAAACTGCATCCGCAGGGCTAGGTGATAGCCTGGGACCGGCCTGGACAATCGGACACGGAGGAAGAGGGGTGTCAGAGGGTGTGATAGTGGATAGGAAGAAAGGGAGGTGTCGGGCAGGCACGGGGTGTGATTCCCCGGGAAGAGCAGCGCAGATGGAGGGGGTTTTATGGCCCATGCATGAGAGAGAGAGAGAGAGAGAGCGGGGGTGACCAGTGCGTGGGGGAGATGCTTGCAAGGGTGGGAAGCCGTGCTGAGGATCGGCGGCGTGCAGAGAGTGGGTCGGACCAAGGCATCTAAAATGGCTGCCGTGCACGACAAAAGTGTGGCATTGAGAGAAAGGCAAGATGGCGCAGACAATGTTTATCAATACGAATTCATTTTCCACAGTCCTCCCTGTTTAACATTTATCGCCAACTTGTTAATTCGGGTCGATCCCCATAATGCCACGTATTTCTGCATCGTACAAAGCTTTCATGTGTTCGGTCTGTAAGTCCAAAGTCTTTGGGCAAACGCAATTTGAGAATAATGAACACAGAGGAGGTAAACATTTGATACCCAAGCAACACCCGCATAGCACCACAATCGGAATTAGAATGAATGTGAACAACCTCCACCCCCAGGCTTTCAGTGAGTCCCAGAACCAGCTCCCAAGCGACCATTCTTCTTGTTCTTGGTGTACTTCAGAGGACAGTCTATGGAGGTGTTCGATGGCCTTGTAAACAGAAGGTGAATTGTCTGGCACGTAGGTGCAACAGCTGGACTCAATGATGCGGCATGCTCCTCCACGGTCTGCCAGAACCACGTCTAGAACGAGGCGGTTTTGAAGAGCCACCAGGCTGACTGCCTGAAGCTCTGCGGTGTTATTGGTCAAGATGCCGGCTGTGATGTTCATAGTGGTTTCAACTGCCTGGGTCAAATGTCGGATGGCACGGCTGTTCGCCATCGGACCCCAGAATGGCACAAGTCCCTTCGCGGCATCCAAGAACTGTGCTCCGGTAGAGTCGGCCTGGTCGATGTCCCTTGCACGCTTTTGCTGGTGGTGGCTTGCCGGGGCCACATACGTAGGTGGAAGAATGAAGGCAATGTAGCATGTGCCCCCGCAACCTCTGGGGAGCCAGGTGTATGCTTTGGTGCCGCAAACAAAGTACATATTTGGAGAAGTAACAAAGGAGGGAGGGTCAGATGAATCCAGTGTTCTGGTGATGGCGCAGGCGCTGTGGCCCACCAGTTGCGTTCCCAGGCCTTCGATGCATACAAGGCCCGAGACGTTGACGACAGACAGGGCCACAGTCAGGGTGGCGGCTGTTCGTTTCCGGAGGTAGGAGAAAGTGGGTCTGGCTGGGTTATGGAACACCTGCATTTCCACTCGCTCTTTGGCAGGGATGTCCATGTGAATAGAGGCACCAGAGGTCAGAGGGCAAAAAGGAGTAGCGGTTCGCCCAGTCTTGTTCAGCCATACCCCGTGGTAGAAATGCGAAACAGTTCTTTCTGAAGTGGCATTGTCTTTAAAGCTTTCTTGCAGAAGGATCAGCCAGGCAAGACAGGAGCCGTGGATGGAGAAAGGCAAAGGAATGAATGGGATGGAGTGTCCGGTTGCATGAGGCAGCAGTCCGCAGATCCAGCAGTTAGTGGCATTAGCAGCAAGGTTGTGTTGGTGCAGCAGCTGTACAAAGGAGTTATTCCAGAACTCCCTGCGCCTTTCTCGGAGCTGTGGTGAAAGGGCAATCAGGAAGTGTTCCTTGGTAGTTGCCGGCAGCTCAGTGAGGAGCAACGTCTTGTGAGCGGGTGTGCTTTCTTCGACGATCCAGAAGGTTGTCATGAGGAGGAGGCAAAAGAGAAGGGTAATGAAAATGGCTATAGTCTTTGAGCTGTACAGCTTGTCGGTCTTTGGGTTTCGGTAGGTCATCTTCGGATATCCGGTTGCTTCCGTCATTGGGGAATCGGGCGCTTCCATCATCTTCAGAGTGCTCGGTAGCGGGCAGAACCACCGACTTCCTCTGACTTCTCTTCGGGCAACCTTGAGTGTGTTAGGCTACCGCTCTGAGATTTTACCTAGTCAGTGGTCTGCTTTGCCAAAGCTCCTCCCTTTTTACGTAGGTTGTACCCTTCTCTGGACGGCACGGTGGGATCGGGAAACTTTGCCAGTTCGAGTGCTTCTGTGTCGGTGTAACATCTCAATGATGGTTTGTCTTTTATCAGGAGCTCTTCTTGAGTCGCGATGTCTTCTTCCATCGTCAGGGTTGATGGGACGCGTTTACAATGGTGCGCATGCACCCAGTGACGCTTGCCTTCCACTCGAAGGACCGTCCGTGTAGTGATTAGGACTTGCCAGGGGCCCGTCCACCGAGGTTCCAAGCTTCTGGCACGCTGGAAGTTGCGGATCAAGACGTGATCCCCTGGGCGAATGTCGTGTCCTGGGCCCCTGGAAGCATCTGGGATGGCTTGCAGTACCTGCTGATGAATGACAGTTAAGGTTTTAGTGAGGGTGTACAGATAGTCAGACATTAGGACGTCTGGGACGTCATGGATCGAATTTGGCGGAGGCGCGGCCCAAATGTTCATTGGTCGCCCGAATACTACTTCGTAGGGGGTCAAGTGGTGCTTAGTGGGGGCGGAACGCATTGATAGCAATGCCAATGGGAGGGCATCAGGCCACTTCAGTCCGGTGGAGGCAACAATCTTAGAGATTTTTAGCTTGAGTGTGGCGTTGTGTCGCTCGACCAGGCCTGCAGATTGGGGGTGGAAGACTGCGTGAAATTTCTGTTTTACACCCAACCCTTTTAGGATAAGTTGGATAACTTCAGCTATGAAGTGGGGGCCATTGTCACTCCATAGAATCCGACAAAGTCCATATCGGAGGAAAAACTCTTTTAACAGGATTTTGGCAGTGGTCATGGCAGTGTTGTCGCGTGTGGGATAGGCCTCCACCCATTTTCTGAAGGCGCACATGACAACAAGGACGTACTTCAAACCCAGGCAACGTTCTAGCTGAATGTAGTCCATCTGTAGGACTTCAAAGGGATGGTAGGGGACCCCGAACCCACCCCGAGGGACAACAGTTCCTTTCCCTGGGTTGTGTTGCAAGCAGATTAAGCATTGCTGAACTAGGCATCTAGCAGAGTCGGGAATCTTGTCGTTGTGCCAGACTCGGGTGATGAGTTCAATCATGGGGGCAGATCCTATGTGTGCTGGGGAGTGTGCCATAGTCAGTATGGCGATCAAGTAGGAATTGGGTAGCAGCCATTTGTTCGTGTCCTTTGTCAGCCAGCAGCCTTCATCATCTTTCAGTCCCACCCGTGCCCATTCAGTCAGTTCTTGGGGGGAGCAGGCCATCTGTATGTCCCTAATGTGTTCTCTAGCGTCCTTCCATTTCTCCGTCTGTGACCTAGTCACGTACATGCGTGTGGTCGTCCTATTCTCGGCTGTGGTCCGAGCTGTGATGTCAGCTAGTGCGTTCCCTTGTCCAATGAGATCTGTTACTTTCTTGTGCGCCTGGCATTTGATCACCGCTAACCGCCTGGGGAGGAGGACTGCTTCGGGTAGGGCAGAGACTAGATCTCCGTGAAGGATGGGTGTGCCATGTGAAGTCAGGAATCCCCTTTCTTTCCATAAGAGTCCAAAATGATGAACCACCCCGAAGGCATACTGGCTGTCAGTGTAAATGTTTGCAACTGTGCCTGCTGCTAGGATGCATGCTCGTGTGAGGGCAATCAGTTCTGCTGCTTGTGCGGACCGTTGGGTGATGCGGGCCGTCTCAACTACCGTGAGGGCTGTGGTGACTGCATAGGCAGCCGAGGTCGTGCCGTCGGGGAGCTTAATGCACGAGCCGTCTACCCATAGCTCTCCATCAGGGTCTGGGATAGCAGTGTCACGGAGGTCAGCTCTACTTCTAGTTTGCTCGTCCGTGAGGGTCACACAGTCATGCATAGGGGACACATTGGGGTCATCATCAGGGAGAGGCAACAGAGTGGCAGGGTTCAAAGTGGTACATCGTTTCAGTGTGATGTGGGGTGCAAGCAGAGTCAATTCGTAACCAGTCAGTCGTGCGCTAGTCAGGTGCTGAGTCTTGGTCTGGTTCAGGAGGGTGTCGACAGCATGGGGGACCAGCACAGTGAGGGAATTCCAAAGTACGATCCCCTCACTTTGTCGGATAGAGATGGCAGCGGCAGCTACCGCTCGAAGGCAGGCGGGCAGAGCTCTGGCTACGGGGTCAAGAGTGGCAGAGAAATAGGCACAAGGACGTTGTTTGGGACCCATGGGTTGCGTTAGGACAGACAAAGCGCACCCCTCCCTTTCGTGGGTGAAGAGGGAGAAGGGCTTGGTGTAGTCGGGGGTTCCTAGGACAGGGGCTGAGCAAAGGGCATCTCGTAGTTCATGAAAGGAGGATTGGCATTCAGGGGTCCAAGGGAGTGGGAAGGGAACATCTTTCGCTAACAGAGAGAGTAGAGGTTTGATTATGAGACTAAAGTTTGGCAACCACTGCCGACAGAAGGACGTGAGGCCTACTAAGGAGCGGAGCGAACTTGTTTCTGAGTTTTGGGGACAGGGGTCTCTAGGATGGTCCGGACCCGATCAGGTGTGAGTTTCCTCCCGTCTTTGGATAGAAGGTGGCCTAAGTATGTCACCTGGGGTTGGCAGAACTGCAGCTTCTTCTCCACGAGGAAGTGCAGGAGTTGGATGGTGGCTGTGATGGCAAGTGGAGTAGTGTCAGCAGCCAGGAGAATGTCGTCGACATACTGGATTAATACCACTCCGTCCGGGAGCTGGACTGCGTCCAGCTGTCTCTTGAGAGCCTGGCTGTAGATGCTGGGGCTCTCAGTGTAGCCCTGGGGTGCTCTACAGAATCTATATGAACGGGCCTTTAGGGTGAAGCCGAAGAGGTATCGGCTGTCTGGGTGGATGGGGATGGAAAAGAAAGCATTTTTGAGATCTATGACGGTGAAGACAGTGGCAGTGGAGGGGATCAGGGTCAAGATAGTGGTGATGTCGGAGACTACTGGGTATTGAGGTACGACTACTTTGTTCACCTCTCGGAGGTCAATGATGAAGCGATAAGCCTTCTCATCTCCCTCGCCTTGCTTCTTAACAATGGGTAGGATAGGGCTGTTACAGACGTTACTGACTACTTCCTCTACCACTCCTGCATCGACTAAGGACTGAATGATTTCTACCAATGCCTTCTCGCCCCCGGGCGATATCCGATACTGTGGGAGCTTTGGGAGCATAGCGTCTGACCGTACATTGATGTGCACAGGGTCTATCATCATGCGTCCTACGTCTGAGTCGGTCTTGGCCCAAAGGTACGAGGGTAAAGTGTCTAGTAGGGACAGGTCAGCGTCAGCGATGGAAAACATGCGTCGGGTGGGACAAGGCCTGAACAGATTCTGGTTATCGTATAGTATGACTCGTACTCCGTCTGGGGAACATCGAATGGTGGCTCGAAAGTGCTTCAGGAGGTCAAGACCCATAATGGCGTCGGGGGTGTTGGAGGATAGCAGGAAGGTCGTGTCCGTGACGTTGTTCTCTAAGTCAAAGGAAATCGGTGCAGATAAGGGATTAGTAGAGGGCGTTCCATCAAAGCCTATTGATGTCACGTGTGAGCCAGACAAGGGTGCCCTTGGAATCAGTCGTTTGGATAACGCACTACGTGTTGCCCCAGTGTCCACTAAAAATGGGGACTTCATACCCAGGACCTTAGCAGTGACATAAGGACCTTGCTGGTCAACACAAAGCTCAACTGGATACTTCCCTTGTCCCTGGCTGTCCTATGCAAATTCGTGGGCGTTTTCGCAATCGGACTGCTGATACTGGTTCTGTCGTGGGCGGTCAAATGTGTTAGGTCGGCTTGATCTGTCATAGTTAGCGTCATTGGTATGTCCCCGTCCCTGGTCCCTGTTCTTTTGTCCGTTTGTCCCGTCCCTAGCCTCTCGGTTTTTGTTCGTTTCATGGAGGACCGGGCACTGCGACTTCCAGTGACCTTATCCTTTACAAAACGCGCATTGGTTTTCATCCAAGTCCCTTCGGCCTGCATAGGGTACGTACGTTCGTTCCCTAGAGGGTGTATTCTTAGGGGCTGTCGACTGGTAGTTTCCTTTGGAGGGTTCCCTACCTATCGTCACCCCTTGCAGTTGAGCTATCATGACCCTCTCTTTTAACTCCTTCTTTTTATGTTTGGATGCCCTGTCGTTCTCATTCTTCTGATGCTCATAGTATTGGGCCATCTGGAGGATAGCCGCGGGTTTAGAGGCTGCCCAGCTGCTTTCGCTCGCCTGCAGCTTTTGAGAAACCTCTTGCACCAGACCCTTCACAAAGTTCTGGACAAACAAGTGGTGTCCGGTTGCAGTGGTCATATCTTGGCCGCTGTAGTCGGAGAACACCGTTTCGAACCTAGAAAAGTATTCCGAAGCGTCTTCTTGTGGTTTCTGTCTACAGGCCATCACTATTGACCAGTCTATTTTCTTCTCAGGAATCAGGGTCTTGAGTTTCTGGACGATCTTGTCCGGGAGTTCAAGAATAGCCGTTACGGGTTTCTGTCCGGCTCCTCGTTGCTTGTCGATCTCATCGAGTTGTCTCCAGGTATATCCAAACAGCTCAAGGTGGTCGACCTTGCGGATCTGCTTCCACACATCAGCTGGCAGACATAGCCCGAAGAACAAATCGATGTCCGCTAGGGTCATGATAGTGGAACCTAAGGCTGTACCTAGTTCAGTGTAGAAGGCAGTGGGGTTTTTCCGTAAATCAGGCAGAGATTTTCGGAACGTCAGAATATCCTGCCGATCCCATGGTTGGTAGACCCAGTTGTACACTACCCTCCCTCTTGCATCCTGGTGGTTAACATCATCGTGTGTTCCCTGACCTCGTGGGGGAACCCAGTAGGGGGCAGCCTCTCTTATCGGCATCATGGTGCTAGGTTGTTCTATTCGTGGTTCGGTCGCTACAGGTGTCGTAGGTTTAGCTTCCAACTCTGATTCAGTGAGGTGGCGGAAAACCTCAAGCGTATGCGCAAGGAGTCCGTCACGTCACACTCGCCCTCATCCCCGATATCGACCTTTCTATACAGTCGTTAGGCTCTCGGGACCTTTGTCTCGATACCGGTCCTCATAAGCATTTAGGACATGATAACACAATCGTACGACAAAGTGTCGTCTGCGGCTTCCTGCATATGAGTTGGACATATCCATGATGTGTTCCTCACTCTCCTTTTGTTCTATTAGTGTCCTGACTACCTTGTCAATCTCTGCTCGCTCATCTTTGCTCAACCTGTTTGTTCTCGTGAGATCTGTCTTTCGGGCCTCATGGTCATCTAACATTGCTGCTTGTTTTGTATCTGGTACAAGGGGTTCGGCCGGCGCAGAGGTCATGGGGGCCGAGGCCCTGGTGCTACTCTCGCCTGTGCTTGGGGGCAGCGAGTGTTGCGCTGAAGGTTGGGAAGGGGCATATGGAGGGGGCATGTAGATGATAGGAGGACCTAATCAGAGATCATCTTTGGCTCGCTGTTTCGAGGGTAATTCAGGTTAGAGCGCAGAGGGTGTTCTAACAGGACACTGACTCGATGTTTCGGTTTCTCGTTTCCGCTTAGCTTCCTCTCTCTCCTTTATTTCTTCCTCTAGTTTCTTTGCGGCTAGGTGGGCTGCTTTACGTAGCTCCTTGTCTATCCTAGCTTCCTCTTTCTTTTTTCGCTGTACTGCTTCTTTGCGCCACAGGCCAATGCTATCTAGCATGGTCGGTGTCGTTCTACGAGTTTTTAGAACTTCATCTAGTGCATCTAGTTTGCTTTCTTCAAAGGATCCTATCAGTGGCCACTGACTCTGGGGTTACTTCTTCGTATATCTGTGCCATAATTTGCTATATGCTATAGCGACTAATCCATGCTTCGTGAACAAGTCCTTGTTAGGGGTGCCTTCCAGTGGGACTGGATGATCCACCTCTAATAAGCGGTCCGGGATGAACCAGCTACCACTCAGTGGGGAGAAGATAGGCATGACAGATTACAAAGGGAGACAAAGGTCCGCACTACCTATCCTTCACTACCTGCAAAGACTAGACAGAATATTGCTATTCTACGTTGTTTGCAAACAGTGAATGCTTTAAGAGAACTAGATCCAAATAAAAATCAGTGGAGAGAAGATAGGCACGGCAGATTACAAAGGGGGACAAAGGTCCGCGTTACCTATCCTTCACTATCTGCAAAGGGAGAGAGACTATTTCTATCCCTCACCGTTTGCAGACAGGGAATGCCTCAAAAAAGAGCTATTCTGACAATCAAAGAAAAGGGAGCTACCCTGACAATCAATCAATCAAACAAACAGTGGGGAGAAAAGATAGGCACGACAGATTACAAAGGGGGACAAAAGTCCGCGTTACCCACCCTTCACTGTCCACAAAGGAAGATAGAGTATTTGTACTCTTCCTCGTATGTAAGCAGCGAATGTCTCAAAGAACCATCATCGTTTTGCAATTTGTCGTTTTTACACGACCTTATCCGGACCGCATGGGCTGTTTCTCGTCTTCCGCGTCCAGCGCCCGATCGTCCTCCAATCTCCGATATTGCCGCGGCACTCCTGATGATTCCCAGTCAGGACCGTAGATCACTCGAGAGAGGTCAGTTCGGAATCAGTGAAGTTCGGATGATCGGCTGTCAGACGAGGGTCTATCGGACAGGAGCTCTCCCGATCGTTGCAGTCGTTCACTCTGTCGTCAGGACCTCTCCCACTGGATCCACGTGTCGCTGATGGGCCCCACGCTTGGGACACCAATTGTAAAGCAGGAAGGCAATCGACAAACGAAATAACCTTAAGTATTGCCCGGCGATGTCGCCTCTAATCCCACAAAATATGAATCAATGAAGAGGCAGGCGCTGGAGACCGGAAGGCAGGAAACAAAGGTTTATTCTCTCCGGAGGAGAACACATCAGATCAGACCAACAGGGAATCTTCTTGAGGTGCTCTAACTGCATCTCTGAGGCCTGGCCTCTTATACACGCATTTATGGCAGGAAGACATTCTTTATTACAATAAAGGCACTTTGAAGTATGAAAGACATCCCCGGAATCTTCCGCTTCGGACCCGTTCCCACATACCCTTATAGTGAGAATCCCCTCCCCATTCACAATACAGGATTGTCATCAGACGACAGGAACAGCAGGGCATTCCGCCGATTCCCGGAATGTGTGTGGTGTGACGGATCTCATGGGGTGGGGGCCTTGATCTACTGTAACTCCTTTGAAAAGGGGGGGGGGCGATTCTTTGCAGTTGGGGCCATAAACTGCATCCGCAGGGCTAGGTGATAGCCTGGGACCGGCCTGGAAAATCAGACACGGAGGAAGAGGGGTGTCAGAGGGTGTGATAGTGGATAGGAAGAAAGGGAGGTGTCGGGAAGGCACGGGGTGTGATTCCCCGGGAAGAGCAGCGCAGATGGAGGGGGTTTTATGGCCCATGCATGAGAGAGAGAGAGAGAGAGAGAGCGGGGGTGACCAGTGCGTGGGGGAGATGCTTGCGAGGGTGGGGAGCCGTGCTGAGGATCGGCGGCGTGCAGAGAGTGGGTCTGACCAAGGCATTTAAAATGGCTGCCGTGCACGACAAAAGTGTGGCATTGGGAAAAAGGCAAGATGGCGCAGACAATGTTTATCAATACAAATTAATTTTCGACAAGACAATGGCTATATGCAAATCAGCCTTGACCCTGTGCCTCATGGGAACAGTCCAGCCCGAACTACCAAGCCATGTCTTTCCTAGACCGGAATCAAGCATCCAAGGACCGGTTTCTGGCTATCAGCCTTCTTCAGCCTGGATAGCTTGACTCCAGTGATGTGGAGAGCCTGGGACTCACTGTGAGAAGTTGGCCTGGTATATAATGCTCACTAATTCTAGTGATCACTTTGTACCATGCCAAGCAACCCTTATGATGATTGGTTGTAATTCAACCTTGTAGACCAGTTATCCTAGTGGTAACGTGGACAAAGCAGTCTTAGGCTAAACTCTGAAAGGCATGTGAAGCCAGCTGTTATACCATACACAACCCCCTTGAATACCAAATGAAAGGGACACCACACAGATATATATTGAAAATATATATTGATTTATTAACTATAAAATCCCCTGGACTCTTTATGAGCACAGAAGCACAAGCGTTAAATCACAAGACAGTTTAAAATACACAAAAGTTGCACAATATGGATGAGCCCTAGGGGCCACCTAAACCATATACTAAGAAAGTGGTATAAGGGATACCAGGAGGAAAGTGAAGAGGCCTAGGGCCTTGGGAATCGCTGGAGCTATTCGAGACTGGAAATGACTAAGTCGGGAAAGGCCCACGGGACTCGGGTGCAGTGTTCAAAGTGCACGCACTTCTCAATACAAAGTCTATGGTGCGTAAAAAGCACAAAGTTAGAAAGTTAGGAACCTTCCGAGTGACCTACGGAGCTGAAACTTAAAACACAGGCCCTTGGGATGTGTACCAGTGCAGGAGCACCAGCGGAGCTGAGTTACCTCACCCACAGGAAGCGGGTGCACAGGGTCGAAGCTGTGTCGGGTTTCGTCACGCTGGTCGATGGTGCTTGGCGCTGAAGATGCTGCAGGCGGCTCGATGAGAAGAGTTCCGGTGGATCCAAGGGTGGATCTGAAGATGTGAAGACCTGAAAGCAGAGGGGACAGTGTTCAAAGTCACTAGCCAGTGACTACCGTGGAACCAGATTGGAACCAGGCGATGTCGGGTGCAAACAGGCGTTGTCGGGTAGCTTCTTTCTGCAGCCACGTGGATACCCGGGGTCGAGGACGTCCAGGAGTTGGTCACGAGCTGTCCCACGTAGGCTTCTCGCTGTTGGCGGTGTCGGCGACCTGATCGGAGCAAACAGGCCTTGGCAAATGCAAGCCACGCAGAAGTTGAAAGATGCTGTTCACTCGGACCAGCAAGGTCAGAGCGGGTGCTCCTTTTCACAGGAGCTTGGGTAGGTCTGGAGCAACCAGACCTGCTGTGTAAATCTTCGGGTTCGTCGCCAAGATGGCCGCTGGCCGCGTGGCTAGTGGCCGGGATGGCGCGTCGAGTGGCACAATGCAAAAGGGCCCCACGCAGATCATGGAGATGCTGGAGGGCTGATCTTCGGTGCAAGGGCTGCTCGGTGGTGGGGGTTCTCAATCCCCAAAGCACAACATCGAGGATGCCTCAGAAGCTGCGCAGTCAGCTTTTCGAGTGTCTTTCAAGAGGTCCGGTCCCACGTCACTCGGTGCCTCCACGGGTCCCTTCTTCGCAGTGACTGTGGATCGGGCTCTGAGAGGTCTGGGAGTCTGGTTCTTGTTGGGCTCTGGGCTCGGTCTCCGGCGGGAGGCGGCGGCAAAGCAGACGTCGAGTTGCTGGTTGGTGCCTGTGTTCACAGGGTGGCCACTCCTAGGCCACAAGGGAGATTCTCTTCAGTCTTCTGTGCAGCAGAATGTCGAAGTCCAGTCTTCTTCTTGTTTAAAGTTGATTTCGGGATGATCTGCTGTGCAATGGCACTGCTCCCCCTCTTATTCCCAAACTGGGGGTGGATCACCTACTAGGTCCCTCCTCTGGGAGGAACCAGGAAGGGGGGCGGTTACACCCCCTTTCCTTTGTCCAGCTCCGCGCCAGGACTGGGGCTGGAAGGCCCCAGAACCGGTTTGGGCTGGCCTATGCACGGGGACACCTTGTGTGCCCCGGGCATGTCTGATTCTATTCAGCCCTGTCCTACCCAATACACACAATCCTGTCTGGGGTGGTGCTCGCACCTCCCAAGGCAGGAAACCCTTTGTCCAGGCCACCATCTGCCGAGTTTCGGTCAGCAGCAGGAGGCCAGACTTGTGTCTGTGGTGGCAGCGTCCATTTTGTGAAGCTGAGGCTCTGTTTAACTTTAACCGGGGTTAAGGCTACACACATGTCGTGTCCCTCTAGAAGGGTGGAATGCTATCCCCGTCGCCAGAATTGGCGAGGGGATAGTATTCCAATTCGTATGACACCTTACTCGACATGTTTTGATAAAGCCAAACCAAAGATAGCATTTAACCGCGAGGATTATAATGCACTTAAGAGTATATGGTATGGCAATATCCCGGAACAGCTTAGGGAGTTGTTCCCGACAGCTGCAGACAGGCTCAGCTCATGCCAGAGCACCATCTCACATATTTCCAAGCACTCTGCCTCCAGGATTGATGAGGCCTTCCATAGGAGTGGCTGATAGGAACATATGTGTCCAGTTTAGGGTTAGGCACAGACATACTGTACCTAAGTAAGAGGTGGTTACACCGACTTACCCCAGCTGAGTGATCAGCCAGTTGTGTCAAATATGGAGGCCAGGCCAGGGGTGGCACAATGCGTGCTGCAGCCCCTGGTAGGCCTTGGATACACCTATGCCCTGGGCACCTAGGGTGCACTATTACAGGGGCTCATAAGGTGAACCAGTTCCAATTCGTAATGCACCTAGAGTGCATTGGCAGTAATTTAGAGAGAGAACAGCAGGCTGTGGGTCTGATTAGCAGGCCCACAGCCACATTAAGTCAGAAACCAGTGAAGCAAAAAGCAAAAATTTGGGGTGACCATAGGATAGCAGACCCTACTCTCCTACATAACCCCCCCCCCCCCAAACGCAGGGACATTAGACTAACCTTGACCAGTTGTGTCTTCATGTTCTAAGTGGAAGTACCTGGAGAGACCATCTGCGTTGCCATGGTCAGTCCCTGAGCGGTGCTCCACTGTAAAGTCCATCCCCTGTAGGGAAATGGACCACCTGAGTAGTTTGGGGTTTTTACCCTTCATCTGATTAAGCCATAGGAGGGGCTTATGGTCGGTCTGAATCTTGAAGTGAGTGCCAAATAAGTATGGTCTCAACTTCTTCAGGGCCCACACCACAGCAAAGGCCTCCCTCTCTATAGCTGACCAACGTTTTTCTCTGGGGGTCAGCCTTCTGCTAATGAAAGCAATGGGCTGGTCCTGGCCATCTACATTAAGCTGTGAAAGCACTGCTCCCACTCCCAACTCAGAAGCATCCGTTTGGACAATGAACTCTCTTGAGTAGTCAGGACTCTTCAGGATAGGTGCAGAGCACATGGCCTTCTTCAGGTCATCAAATGCCTTTTGACAGATTTCTGTCCACTGAACCTTTTTGGGCATCTTCTTGGATGTCAGATCATTAAGAGGAGTCACAATGGACCCATAGTTCTTAACAAACTTCCTGTAGTACCCAGTCAGGCCCAAGAAAGCTCTGACCTGAGTCTGGGTAGTTGGAGGGGACCAGTCCTTGATGGTCTGGATCTTACTCTCCAGTGGTTGAACTTGGCCTCCACCTACAAGGTGGCCCAGGTATACAACCTTGCTCTGCCCTATCTGGCACTTTGTTGCCTTGATAGTGAGGCCTGCCTTCTGCAGAGCCTCAAGCACTTCCTTCAGGTGGACCAGGTGATCCTCCCAGGTGGAGCTAAAGACAGCAATATCGTCCAGATAAGCTGCACAAAAGTCATCCAACCCAGTGAGGACTTGATTCACCAACCTTTGGAAGGTGGCAGGTGCATTTTTCAAACCAAAGGGCATCACCACAAACTGATAATGCCCACTAGGGGTAGAAAATGCTGTCTTGGCTTTAGACTCCTCAGCTAACCTGATTTGCCAGTAGCCAGCTGTCAAGTCAAATGTGCTCAAATATTTGGCAGAAGCCAACTTGTCAATGAGCTCATCTGCCCTTGGAATAGGGTGTGCATCTGTCCTGGTGACAGCATTGAGACCTCTGTAATCCACACAGAACCTCATCTCTCTCTTGCCATCTTTGGAGTGAGGTTTGGGGACCAGAACCACTGGGCTAGCCCAGGGGCTCTCTGAAGGTTCAATGACACCTAATTCCAGCATCTTTTGCACCTCAGTCTTTATACAGTCCCTGACGTGGTCAGGTTGCCTGTAAATTTTGCTCTTTACAGGAAGACTGTCACCAGAGTCCACCACATGTGTACACCAGTTAGTCTGACTGGGTGTCAATGAGAACATATGCCTGTATGCCTGTAGAACTTGTCTGCAGTCATGTTGCTGATGTTCAGTGAGGCTGCCACCTAAGGCCACACCATCAACTGAGCCATCCTCAGGGTTCTGAGTGAGCAGGTCTGGGAGAGGGTCACTCTCTTCCTCCTGTCCCTCATCTGTAGCCATGAGCAAGCCCATGTCTGCCCTGCTGACATATGCCTTCAATCTGTTCACATGGAGCACCCTGTGGGGGCTCCTGGGAGTTCCTAGGTCCACCAAGTAGGTAACCTCTCCCTTCTTTTCCAGAATTGTATGGGGTCCAGACCATTTGTCTTGGAGTGCTGCTGGGGCCACTGGCTCCAACACCCATACCTTCTGTCCAGGCTGGAATTCAACAAGGACAGCCTTTTGGTCATGCCAAGCTTTTTGTAATTCTTGGCTAGCCTCAAGGTTTTTGGATGCCTTTTCCATGTACTCTGCCATCCTGGAGCGGAGACCAAGTACATAGTCCACTATGTCCTGTTTAGGCTTTTTGAGAGGTAACTCCCATCCTTCCTTCACAAGACACAGGGGTCCTCTTACAGGGTGCCCAAACAACAATTCAAAGGGGCTGAAGCCAACCCCCTTTTGAGGGACCTCTCTGTAAGCGAACAAAAGGCAGGGCAGAAGGATGTCCCATCTTCGCCTGAGCTTTTCAGGTAATCCTTTAATCATGCCCTTTAGGGTCTTGTTAAATCTCTCAACAAGCCCATTGCATTGTGGGTGATAAGGAGTGGTGAACTTGTAGTTTACACCACATTCCTTCCACATAGCTGTCAAATATCCAGACATGAAGTTGGTACCTCTATCTGATATTACCTCCTTAGGAAACCCCACTCTGGAGAAAACTCCAAGTAAGGCCCTGGCCACAACAGGAGCTGTTGTGGTCCTAAGGGGAATTGCCTCTGGGTACCTGGTGGCATGATCCACTACCACCAGTATGAATCTGTGCCCAGATGCTGTAGGGGGATCCATTGGACCAACAATATCAATCCCCACTCTCTCAAAGGGAACCCCCACCACAGGTAGTGGTATCAGGGGGGCCTTTGTTGTTCCACCTGCTTTACCACTGGCTTGGCAGGTTTCCCAGGAGCGACAAAACTCCTTGGTGTCTTCAGACATGTGAGGCCAGTGAAAGTGAGGGACAAGCCTGTCCCAAGTCTTGTTCTGGCCTAGGTGTCCTGCTAAAGGAATATCATGGGCCAAGGTGAGTAGGAAGCCCCTAAATTGCAGAGGTATAACCAACCTCCTGGTAGCACCAGGCTTGGGGTCTCTAGCCTCTGAATAAAGGAGTCCATCGTCCCAATATACTTTATGGGCACCTTGAGCATTCCCAGCAGCCTCAGCAGCAGCCTGCTGTCTGAGGGGTTCAAGAGAAGGACAGGTTAACTGAGCCTGCCCCAAGTCTGCCCTAGAAGGTCCCCCTGTCCCCAGAAACTCAACCTGATCAGGTTCAAGTTCTTCAGGGACAGTTCCTTCAGGGGTCTCAAGATCAGTTTCCTGTGAAGCCTGATCCTCACTTGTAGGCAGTTGGGAAGGCGCAGCCTTAACCCTCCTGTTCTTCTTCTTGGGAGGTACTTGGTCCATTGTTCCAGGATCCAAGACCTGAGGTTCAGAGAGGCACTTTTTGGCCTGTGACCTGGTCACAGCAAGGACATGTGATGATATCCCTAACATCTCTGCATGAGTCCTGTACTCAACTTCTGACCATAGAGAGTTCTCCAGGTCATTGCCCAACAAACATTCTACTGGGAGATCAGCACTAACCACAACTTTCTTTAGGCCAGTTACCCCTCCCCAGGAAAAGTTAACAAGTGCCACACTATGTGTAGTAGTGACATTGCTGGCATTGGTCACCAGGTAATCATCGCCTGGCATGTATTGTCCAGGGTCCACAAAGTTAGGTGTCACCATAGTGACACTGGCACATGTGTCCCTGTAAGCTTGAGCCACTTTGTTGTTAATCAAAGGTGTCTGTCTGTATTTGCCCAGGTTACTGGGACTTATGTCAGGGGTCAAATCTATGTCCCCTTCACAAACCAGAACAGCCTGTGTAAGAGTTCTGACTAGGTCAGAATCTCCTTCAGTTCCCAAAGTGATTCCCACTAATCCCTTGGCTTGAGGACCAGCACTGCTAACTGTACTAGTGGGTGCAGGTGCCTTAGGGGCTGCAGTGCTGGGGGCTCCGCCCTTTTTACACTCACTTGTCCAGTGAGAGGTGTTCTTACAAGTTTTACACCAGGGTTTCTTCTGACCTTCTTTCTTCTTCTTCTTGGAAGTTTGGGGCCCACCCTCTGTCTCAGTTTGGGGCCCTGTTGAAGACTTCTGGTCTTTAGCTTTCTGCTCCCCACCCTTCTGGTCTGTTTTCTTCTGGTCACCACCCTGGTTCTGGTTCTTTTGCTTAACTCTGGTTCTTACCCATTTATCTGCCCTCTTTCCCAATTCTTGGGGAGAGGTCAAATCTGAGTCAACCAAATGTTGATGCAACTGCTGGTTCTGACAATTATTTAAAATTTGTTCTCTCATCAGCAAATTATACAATCCTTCATAGTCTGTAACCTTGCTTCCCAGCAACCATCCCTCCAGAGCCTTAGTGGCACACTCAACAAATTCAGACAAGTCCTGAGTCTGTGTCTTCTGGGTATCTCTGAACATTAACCTGTACTGTTCAGTGGTTAAGCCTAACCCATCAATCAGAGCACTCTTCAGGACCATGTAGTTTCTAGAATCCCCATCACTAACTGTGAGGAGTCTGTCTCGGCCTCTACCTTCAAAGGAGAGCCACAAGATTGCTGCCCACTGCTCCTGAGGGATCTGCTGTACTCTGCAGGCTCTCTCCATTGCAGTAATCCATTTATGGATATCATCCCCAGCTTTGTAGGGGGGCACAATCTTACTCAGGTTTCTATTATCAAAAGACCTGTCTTTATCCTTGTGGATATTGCTGCCACCAGTGGGTTCTATTACCCCACTCTCTCTAGGCTGTCTTGCTCTAGCAAGTTTCTCTTGGGCCAGGGCAATCTCTAACTCTTGTCTCTGGACTCTCAATTCAGCCTCTCTAATTTGAGATTCTCTCAATTTGGTCTCATGTTCCCTTCTCTGAGGGCTAGTCATCCTCCTTCTGGAGTGACCATGAGAACCTCTAGAAGCATAGGAGTTGTCAGAGTCACCTGAGTGAATCCTTTCCTCCTAGGCTCCTGGTTAAGTCCACCTGGGGGTCTGAATGGGTTGTTACCTGATTCATTCCCAAGTTGACTTAAGTTAGCCTGGTTCAGTCTACTGACCAGCACCTGACTATCTCTGTCATCATCTGACTCACTGCTTTCCACCTCCTCCTCCTCTTCTTCTTCCTCTACATCTACCTGAGGAGCTCCAGTGGTGGAGGCTTCCTCATCTACCAGGATGATAGGGGCAGGGGTGTCTACAGTGTCATCCTCTGAAGGATGGCCTCCTTCAGCATCCCCTGTGGGGTTTGCTTTAGAGGTCTTTAGAGCCTCAGACTGATCCAAGAGCTCTCTTAGGTGGTCTGTAGTAGGGGAAGGCCCTGTCTTCAGACCCCTTAAGACACAAAGCTGTCTTAATTCCTTAAAGGGAAAAATAGCAAACTGGGATGGTGCCCTTGGAGGGTCACTCTCAACAGGAGTAAGTCCACTGGACCCCTCTGTTCCAGACATTGCTCTAGTGTGGGTGGATGTGTTGCAATCTACCTACACTGGTGTTTACCTACTAAACCTATCTAGTAGTTGTAGCTAGGGTGTGCTACTCCCTTTGCTCTACAACAACTAAGTTCAGTAGAACTTATGTATACTAGTCTTGTTTTATATGTACCTAGCAGGTACCTGTATGATCTTTCAAATGATAATCTCAAAGATTGTAATGGTAAAACAACAGCAAGCTCAGATCCCAATCCGCTGCTCACCAATGTGAGAAGTTGGCCTGGTATATAATGCTCACTAATTCTAGTGATCACTTTGTACCATGCCAAGCAACCCTTATGATGATTGGTTGTAATTCAACCTTGTAGACCAGTTATCCTAGTGGTAACGTGGACAAAGCAGTCTTAGGCTAAACTCTGAAAGGCATGTGAAGCCAGCTGTTATACCATACACAACCCCCTTGAATACCAAATGAAAGGGACACCACACAGATATATATTGAAAATATATATTGATTTATTAACTATAAAATCCCCTGGACTCTTTATGAGCACAGAAGCACAAGCGTTAAATCACAAGACAGTTTAAAATACACAAAAGTTGCACAATATGGATGAGCCCTAGGGGCCACCTAAACCATATACTAAGAAAGTGGTATAAGGGATACCAGGAGGAAAGTGAAGAGGCCTAGGGCCTTGGGAATCGCTGGAGCTATTCGAGACTGGAAATGACTAAGTCGGGAAAGGCCCACGGGACTCGGGTGCAGTGTTCAAAGTGCACGCACTTCTCAATACAAAGTCTATGGTGCGTAAAAAGCACAAAGTTAGAAAGTTAGGAACCTTCCGAGTGACCTACGGAGCTGAAACTTAAAACACAGGCCCTTGGGATGTGTACCAGTGCAGGAGCACCGGCGGAGCTGAGTTACCTCACCCACAGGAAGCGGGTGCACAGGGTCGAAGCTGTGTCGGGTTTCGTCACGCTGGTCGATGGTGCTTGGAGCTGAAGATGCTGCAGGCGGCTCGATGAGAAGAGTTCCGGTGGATCCAAGGGTGGATCTGAAGATGTGAAGACCTGAAAGCAGAGGGGACAGTGTTCAAAGTCACTAGCCAGTGACTACCGTGGAACCAGATTGGAACCAGGCGATGTCGGGTGCAAACAGGCGTTGTCGGGTAGCTTCTTTCTGCAGCCACGTGGATACCCGGGGTCGAGGACGTCCAGGAGTCGGTCACGAGCTGTCCCACGTAGGCTTCTCGCTGTTGGCGGTGCCGGCGACCTGATCGGAGCAAACAGGCCTTGGCAAATGCAAGCCACGCAGAAGTTGAAAGATGCTGTTCACTCGGACCAGCAAGGTCAGAGCGGGTGCTCCTTTTCACAGGAGCTTGGGTAGGTCTGGAGCAACCAGACCTGCTGTGTAAATCTTCGGGTTCGTCGCCAAGATGGCCGCTGGCCGCGTGGCTAGTGGCCGGGATGGCGCGTCGAGTGGCACAATGCAAAAGGGCCCCACGCAGATCGTGGAGATGCTGGAGGGCTGATCTTCGGTGCAAGGGCTGCTCGGTGGTGGGGGTTCTCAATCCCCAAAGCACAACGTCGAGGATGCCTCAGAAGCTGCGTAGTCAGCTTTTCGAGTGTCTTTCAAGAGGTCCGGTCCCACGTCACTCGGTGCCTCCACGGGTCCCTTCTTCGCAGGGACTGTTGATCGGGCTCTGAGAGGTCTGGGAGTCTGGTTCTTGTTGGGCTCTGGGCTCGGTCTCCGGCGGGAGGCGGCGGCAAAGCAGATGTCGAGTTGCTGGTTGGTGCCTGTGTTCACAGGGTGGCCACTCCTAGGCCACAAGGGAGATTCTCTTCAGTCTTCTGTGCAGCAGAATGTCGAAGTCCAGTCTTCTTCTTGTTTAAAGTTGATTTCGGGATGATCTGCTGTGCAATGGCACTGCTCCCCCTCTTATTCCCAAACTAGGGGTGGATCACCTACTAGGTCCCTCCTCTGGGAGGAACCAGGAAGGGGGGCGGTTACACCCCCTTTCCTTTGTCCAGCTCCGCGCCAGGACTGGGGCTGGAAGGCCCCAGAACCGGTTTGGACTGGCCTATGCACGGGGACACCTTGTGTGCCCCGGGCATGTCTGATTCTATTCAGCCCTGTCCTACCCAATACACACAATCCTGTCTGGGGTGGTGCTCGCACCTCCCAAGGCAGGAAACCCTTTGTCCAGGCCACCATCTGCCGAGTTTCGGTCAGCAGCAGGAGGCCAGACTTGTGTCTGTGGTGGCAGCGTCCATTTTGTGAAGCTGAGGCTCTGTTTAACTTTAACCGGGGTTAAGGCTACACACATGTCGTGTCCCTCTAGAAGGGTGGAATGCTATCCCCGTCGCCAGAATTGGCGAGGGGATAGTATTCCAATTCGTATGACACCTTACTCGACATGTTTTGATAAAGCCAAACCAAAGATAGCATTTAACCGCGAGGATTATAATGCACTTAAGAGTATATGGTATGGCAATATCCCGGAACAGCTTAGGGAGTTGTTCCCGACAGCTGCAGACAGGCTCAGCTCATGCCAGAGCACCATCTCACATATTTCCAAGCACTCTGCCTCCAGGATTGATGAGGCCTTCCATAGGAGTGGCTGATAGGAACAAATGTGTCCAGTTTAGGGTTAGGCACAGACATACTGTACCTAAGTAAGAGGTGGTTACACCGACTTACCCCAGCTGAGTGATCAGCCAGTTGTGTCAAATATGGAGGCCAGGCCAGGGGTGGCACAATGCGTGCTGCAGCCCCTGGTAGGCCTTGGATACACCTATGCCCTGGGCACCTAGGGTGCACTATTACAGGGGCTCATAAGGTGAACCAGTTCCAATTCGTAATGCACCTAGAGTGCATTGGCAGTAATTTAGAGAGAGAACAGCAGGCTGTGGGTCTGATTAGCAGGCCCACAGCCACATTAAGTCAGAAACCAGTGAAGCAAAAAGCAAAAATTTGGGGTGACCATAGGATAGCAGACCCTACTCTCCTACACTCACGTCTGAGCATACCCAGCCCACTCGGGGTGAAAATTGCAAAAAACACAGTTGATAGACAGAATGCAGAACAATGTCTTACATTCACCCCAGTACAAAGATCTGGGCCTAAATCCATCGTTTTTTTGCACTCCACACCACCCTAGGTCAGACAATGGCTATATGTAAATCAGCCTTGACCCAGTGCCTCATGGGAACAGTCCAGCCCGAACTACCAAGCCATGTCTTTCCTAGACCGGAATCAAGCGTACAAAGACTGGTTTCTGGCTATCGGCCTTCTTCAGCCTGGATAGCTTGACTCCAGTGATGTGGAGAGCCTGGGACTCACGTCTGAGCATACCCAGCCCACTCGGGGTGAAAATTG
The DNA here is from genome assembly GCF_964263255.1 of Lissotriton vulgaris. Lineage (NCBI taxonomy): Eukaryota > Metazoa > Chordata > Amphibia > Caudata > Salamandridae > Lissotriton > Lissotriton vulgaris. The sequence continues at coordinate 1,186,645,905 of NC_141685.1, read as the reverse complement.
CAAAAAACACAGTTGATGGACAGAACGCAGAACAATGTCTTACATTCACCCCAGTACAAAGATCTGGGCCTAAATCCATCGTTTGTTTGCACTCCACACCACCCTAGGTCAGACAATGTCTATATGCAAATCAGCCTTGACCCTGTGCCTCATGGGAACAGTCCAGCCCGAACTACCAAGCCATGTCTTTCCTAGACTGGAATCAAGCATCCAAGACCGGTTTCTGGCTATCAGCCTTCTTCAGCCTGGATAGCTTGACTCCAGTAATGTGGAGAGCCTGGGACTCACGTCTGAGCATACCCAGCCCACTCGGGGTGAAAATTGCAAAAAACACAGTTGATGGACAGAATGCAGAACAATGTCTTACATTCACCCCAGTACAAAGATCTGGGCCTAAATCCATCATTTTTTTGCACTCCACACCACCCTAGGTCAGACAATGGCTATATGCAAATCAGCCTTGACCCTGTGCCTCATGGGAACAGTCCAGCCCGAACTACCAAGCCATGTCTTTCCTAGACCGGAATCAAGCATCGAAGGACCGGTTTCTGGCTATCAGCCTTCTTAAGCCTGGATAGCTTGACTCCAATGATGTGGAGAGCCTGGGACTCACATCTGAGCATACCCAGCCCACTCGGGGTGAAAATTGTAAAAAACACAGTTGATGGACAGAATGCAGAACAATGTCTTACATTCACCCCAGTACAAAGATCTGGGCCTAAATCCATCATTTTTTTGCACTCCACACCACCCTAGGTCAGACAATGGCTATATGCAAATCAGCCTTGAGCCTGTGCCTCATGGGAACAGTCCAGCCCGAACTACCAAGCCATGTCTTTCCTAGACCGGAATCAAGCATCCAAGGACCGGTTTCTGGCTATCAGCCTTCTTCAGCCTGGATAGCTCTACTCCAGTGATGTGGAGAGCCTGGGACTCACGTCTGAGCATACCCACCCCACTCGGGTAAAAATTGCAAAAAACACAGTTGATGGACAGAATGCAGAACAATGTCTTACATTCACCCCAGTACAAAGATCAAGGCCTAAATCCATCATTTTTTTGCACTCCACACCACCCTAGGTCACACAAAGGCTATATGCAAATCAGCCTTGACCATGTGCCTCATGGGAACAGTCCAGCCCAAACTACCAAGCCATGTCTTTCCTACACCGGAATCAAGCATCCAAGGACCGGTTTCTGGCTATCAGCCTTCTTCAGCCTGAATAGCCTGACTCCAGTGATGTGGAGAGCCTGGGACTCACGTCTGAGCATACCCAGCCCACTCGGGTGAAAATTGCAAAAAACACAGTTGATGGACAGAATGCAGAACAATGTCTTACATTCACCCCAGTACAAAGATCTGGGCCTAAATCCATCGTTTTTTTGCACTCCACACCACCCTAGGTCAGACAATGGCTATATGCAAATCAGCCTTGACCCTGTGCCTCATGGGAACAGTCCAGCCCGAACTACCAAGCCATGTCTTTCCTAGACCGGAATCAAGCATCGAAGGACCGGTTTCTGGCTATCAGCCTTCTTCAGCCTGGATAGCATGACTCCAGTGATGTGGAGAGCCTGGGACTCACATCTGAGCATACCCAGCCCACTCGGGGTGAAAATTGTAAAAAACACAGTTGATGGACAGAATGAAGAATAATGTCTTACATTCACCCCAGTACAAAGATCTGGGCCTAAATCCATCATTTTTTTGCACTCCACACCACCCTAGGTCAGACAATGGCTATATGCAAATCAGCCTTGAGCCTGTGCCTCATGGGAACAGTCCAGCCCGAACGACCAAGCCATGTCTTTCCTAGACCGGAATCAAGCATCCAAGGACCGGTTTCTGGCTATCAGCCTTCTTCAGCCTGGATAGCTCTACTCCAGTGATGTGGAGAGCCTGGGACTCACGTCTGAGCATACCCAGCCCACTCGGGTAAAAATTGCAAAAAACACAGTTGATGGACAGAATGCAGAACAATGTCTTACCTTCACCCCAGTACAAAGATCTGGGCCTCAATCCATCGTTTTTTTGCACTCCACACTACCCTAGGTCAGACAATGGCTATATGCAAATCAGCCTTGACCCTGTGCCTCATGGGAACAGTCCAGCCCGAACTACCAAGCCATGTCTTTCCTAGACCGGAATCAAGAATCCAAGGACCGGTTTCTGGCTATCAGCCTTCTTCAGCATGGATAGCTTGACTCCAGTGATGTGGAGAGCCTGGGACTCACGTCTGAGCATACCCAGCCCACTCGGGGTGAAAATTGCAAAAAACACAGTTGATAGACAGAATGCAGAACAATGTCTTACATTCACCCCAGTACAAAGATCTGGGCCTAAATCCATCGTTTTTTTGCACTCCACACCACCCTAGGTCAGACAATGGCTATATGTAAATCAGCCTTGACCCAGTGCCTCATGGGAACAGTCCAGCCCGAACTACCAAGCCATGTCTTTCCTAGACCGGAATCAAGCCTACAAAGACCGGTTTCTGGCTATCAGCCTTCTTCAGACTGGATAGCTTGACTCCAGTGATGTGGAGAGCCTGGGACTCACGTCTGAGCATACCCAGCCCACTCGGGGTGAAAATTGCAAAAAACACAGTTGATGGACAGAACGCAGAACAATGTCTTACATTCACCCCAGTACAAAGATCTGGGCCTAAATCCATCGTTTGTTTGCACTCCACACCACCCTAGGTCAGACAATGTCTATATGCAAATCAGCCTTGACCCTGTGCCTCATGGGAACAGTCCAGCCCGAACTACCAAGCCATGTCTTTCCTAGACTGGAATCAAGCATCCAAGACCGGTTTCTGGCTATCAGCCTTCTTCAGCCTGGATAGCTTGACTCCAGTAATGTGGAGAGCCTGGGACTCACGTCTGAGCATACCCAGCCCACTCGGGGTGAAAATTGCAAAAAACACAGTTGATGGACAGAATGCAGAACAATGTCTTACATTCACCCCAGTACAAAGATCTGGGCCTAAATCCATGATTTTTTTGCACTCCACACCACCCTAGGTCAGACAATGGCTATATGCAAATCAGCCTTGACCCTGTGCCTCATGGGAACAGTCCAGCCCGAACTACCAAGCCATGTCTTTCCTAGACCGGAATCAAGCATCGAAGGACCGGTTTCTGGCTATCAGCCTTCTTCAGCCTGGATAGCTTGTCTCCAGTGATGTGGAGAGCCTGGGACTCACATCTGAGCATACCCAGCCCACTCGGGGTGAAAATTGTAAAAAACACAGTTGATGGACAGAATGCAGAACAATGTCTTACATTCACCCCAGTACAAAGATCTGGGCCTAAATCCATCATTTTTTTGCACTCCACACCACCCTAGGTCAGACAATGGCTATATGCAAATCAGCCTTGAGCCTGTGCCTCATGGGAACAGTCCAGCCCGAACTACCAAGCCATGTCTTTCCTAGACCGGAATCAAGCATCCAAGGACCGGTTTCTGGCTATCAGCCTTCTTCAGCCTGGATAGCTCTACTCCAGTGATGTGGAGAGCCTGGGACTCACGTCTGAGCATACCCACCCCACTCGGGTAAAAATTGCAAAAAACACAGTTGATGGACAGAATGCAGAGCAATGTCTTACATTCACCCCAGTACAAAGATCTGGGCCTAAATCCATCGTTTTTTGCACTCCACACCACCCTAGGTCAGACAAAGGCTATATGCAAATCAGCCTTGAGCCTGTGCCTCATGGGAACAGTCCAGCCCGAACGACCAAGCCATGTCTTTCCTAGACCGGAATCAAGCACCTAAGGACCGGTTTCTGGCTATCAGCCTTCTTCAGCCTGGATAGCTCTACTCCAGTGATGTGGAGAGCCTGGGACTCATGTCTGAGCATACCCAGCCCACTCGGGTAAAAATTGCAAAAAACACAGTTGATGGACAGAATGCAGAACAATGTCTTACATTCACCCCAGTACAAAGATCTGGGCCTCAATCCATCGTTTTTTTGCACTCCACACTACCCTAGGTCAGACAATGGCTATATGCAAATCAGCCTTGACCCTGTGCCTCATGGGAACAGTCCAGCCCAAACTACCAAGCCATGTCTTTCCTAGACCGGAATCAAGAATCCAAGGACCGGTTTCTGGCTATCAGCCTTCTTCAGCCTGGATAGCTTGACTCCAGTGATGTGGAGAGCCTGGGACTCACGTCTGAGCATACCCAGCCCACTCGGGGTGAAAATTGCAAAAAACACAGTTGATGGACAGAATGCAGAACAATGTCTTACATTCACCCCAGTACAAAGATCTGGGCCTAAATCCATCGTTTTTTTGCACTCCACACCAACCTAGGTCAGATAATGGCTATATGCAAATCAGCCATGACCCTCTGCCTCATGGGAACAGTCCAGCCCGAACTACCAAGCCATGTCTTTCCTAGACCGGAATCAAGCATCCAAGGACCGGTTTCTAGCTATCAGCCTTCTTCAGCCTGGATAGCTTGACTCCAGTGATGTGGAGAGCCTGGGACTCACGTCTGAGCATACCCAGCCCACTCGGCGTGAAAATTGTAAAAAACACAGTTGATGGACAGAATGCAGAACAATGTCTTACATTCACCCCAGTACAAAGATCTGGGCCTAAATCCATAATTTTTTTGCACTCCACACCACCCTAGGTCAGACAATGGCTATATGCAAATCAGCCTTGACCCTGTGCCTCATGGGAACAGTCCAACCCGAACAACCAAGCCATGTCTTTCCTAGACCGGAATCAAGCATCCAAGGACCGGTTTCTGGCTATCAGCCTTCTTCAGCCTGGATAGCTTGACTCCAGTGATGTGGAGAGCCTGGAACTCACGTCTGAGCATACCCAGCCCACTCGGAGTGAAAATTGCAAAAAACACAGTTGATGGACAGAATGCAGAACAATGTCTTACATTCACCCCAGTACAAAGATCTGGGCCTAAATCCATCGTTTTTTTGCACTCCACACCACCCTAGGTCAGACAAAGGCTATATGCAAATCAGCCTTGACCATGTGCCTCATGGGAACAGTCCAGCCCAAACTACCAAGCCATGCCTTTCCTAGACCGGAATCAAGCATCCAAGGACCGGTTTCTGGATATCAGCCTTCTTCAGCCTGAATAGCCTGACTCCAGTGATGTGGAGAGACTGGGACTCACGTCTGAGCATACCCAGCCCACTCGGGTGAAAATTGCAAAAAACACAGTTGATGGACAGAATGCAGAACAATGTCTTACATTCACCCCAGTACAAAGATCTGGGCCTAAATCCATCGTTTTTTTGCACTCCACACCACCCTAGGTTAGACAATGGCTATATGCAAATCAGCCTTGACCCTGTGCCTCATGGGAACAGTCCAGCCCGAACTACCAAGCCATGTCTTTCCTAGACCGGAATCAAGCATCGAAGGACCGGTTTCTGGCTATCAGCCTTCTTCAGCCTGGATAGCTTGTCTCCAGTGATGTGGAGAGCCTGGGACTCACATCTGAGCATACTCAGCCCACTCGGGGTGAAAATTGTAAAAAACACAGTTGATGGACAGAATGCAGAACAATGTCTTACATTCACCCCAGTACAAAGATCTGGGCCTAAATCCATCATTTTTTTGCACTCCACACCACCCTAGGTCAGACAATGGCTATATGCAAATCAGCCTTGAGCCTGTGCCTCATGGGAACAGTCCAGCCCGAACTACCAAGCCATGTCTTTCCTAGACCGGAATCAAGCATCCAAGGACCGGTTTCTGGCTATCAGCCTTCTTCAGCCTGGATAGCTCTACTCCAGTGATGTGGAGAGCCTGGGACTCACGTCTGAGCATACCCACCCCACTCGGGTAAAAATTGCAAAAAACACAGTTGATGGACAGAATGCAGAGCAATGTCTTACATTCACCCCAGTACAAAGATCTGGGCCTAAATCCATCGTTTTTTGCACTCCACACCACCCTAGGTCAGACAATGGCTATATGCAAATCAGCCTTGAGCCTGTGCCTCATGGGAACAGTCCAGCCCGAACGACCAAGCCATGTCTTTCCTAGACCGGAGTCAAGCACCCAAGGACCGGTTTCTGGCTATCAGCCTTCTTCAGCCTGGATAGCTCTACTCCAGTGATGTGGAGAGCCTGGGACTCATGTCTGAGCATACCCAGTCCACTCGGGTAAAAATTGCAAAAAACACAGTTGATGGACAGAATGCAGAACAATGTCTTACATTCACCCCAGTACAAAGATCTGGGCCTCAATCCATCGTTTTTTTGCACTCCACACTACCCTAGGTCAGACAATGGCTATATGCAAATCAGCCTTGACCCTGTGCCTCATGGGAACAGTCCAGCCCAAACTACCAAGCCATGTCTTTCCTAGACCGGAATCAAGAATCCAAGGACCGGTTTCTGGCTATCAGCCTTCTTCAGCCTGGATAGCTTGACTCCAGTGATGTGGAGAGCCTGGGACTCACGTCTGAGCATACCCAGCCCACTCGGGGTGAAAATTGCAAAAAACACAGTTGATGGACAGAATGCAGAACAATGTCTTACATTCACCCCAGTACAAAGATCTGGGCCTAAATCCATCGTTTTTTTGCACTCCACACCAACCTAGGTCAGATAATGGCTATATGCAAATCAGCCATGACCCTCTGCCTCATGGGAACAGTCCAGCCCGAACTACCAAGCCATGTCTTTCCTAGACCGGAATCAAGCATCCAAGGACCGGTTTCTAGCTATCAGCCTTCTTCAGCCTGGATAGCTTGACTCCAGTGATGTGGAGAGCCTGGGACTCACGTCTGAGCATACCCAGCCCACTCGGCGTGAAAATTGTAAAAAACACAGTTGATGGACAGAATGCAGAACAATGTCTTACATTCACCCCAGTACAAAGATCTGGGCCTAAATCCATAATTTTTTTGCACTCCACACCACCCTAGGTCAGACAATGGCTATATGCAAATCAGCCTTGACCCTGTGCCTCATGGGAACAGTCCAGCCCGAACAACCAAGCCATGTCTTTCCTAGACCGGAATCAAGCATCCAAGGACCGGTTTCTGGCTATCAGCCTTCTACAGCCTGGATAGCTTGACTCCAGTGATGTGGAGAGCCTGGAACTCACGTCTGAGCATACCCAGCCCACTCGGGGTGAAAATTGCAAAAAACACAGTTGATGGACAGAATGCAGAACAATGTCTTACATTCACCCCAGTACAAAGATCTGGGCCTAAATCCATCGTTTTTTTGCACTCCACACCACCCTAGGTCAGACAAAGGCTATATGCAAATCAGCCTTGACCATGTGCCTCATGGGAACAGTCCAGCCCAAACTACCAAGCCATGCCTTTCCTAGACCGGAATCAAGCATCCAAGGACCGGTTTCTGGCTATCAGCCTTCTTCAGCCTGAATAGCCTGACTCCAGTGATGTGGAGAGACTGGGACTCACGTCTGAGCATACCCAGCCCACTCGGGTGAAAATTGCAAAAAACACAGTTGATGGACAGAATGCAGAACAATGTCTTACATTCACCCCAGTACAAAGATCTGGGCCTAAATCCATCGTTTTTTTGCACTCCACACCACCCTAGGTCAGACAATGGCTATATGCAAATCAGCCTTGACCCTGTGCCTCATGGGAACAGTCCAGCCCGAACTACCAAGCCATGTCTTTCCTAGACCGGAATCAAGCATCGAAGGACCGGTTTCTGGCTATCAGCCTTCTTCAGCCTGGATAGCTTGACTCCAGTGATGTGGAGAGCCTGGGACTCACATCTGAGCATACCCAGCCCACTCGGGGTGAAAATTGTAAAAAACACAGTTGATGGACAGAATGCAGAACAATGTCTTACATTCACCCCAGTACAAAGATCTGGGCCTAAATCCATCATTTTTTTGCACTCTACACCACCCTAGGTCAGACAATGGCTATATGCAAATCAGCCTTGAGCCTGTGCCTCATGGGAACAGTCCAGCCCCAACTACCAAGCCATGTCTTTCCTAGACCGGAATCAAGCATCCAAGGACCGGTTTCTGGCTATCAGCCTTCTTCAGCCTGGATAGCTCTACTCCAGTGATGTGGAGAGCCTGGGACTCACGTCTGAGCATACCCACCCCACTCAGGTAAAAATTGCAAAAAACACAGTTGATGGACAGAATGCAGAACAATGTCTTACATTCACCCCAGTACAAAGATCTGGGCCTAAATCCATCATTTTTTTGCACTCCACACCACCCTAGGTCAGACAATGGCTATATGCAAATCAGCCTTGAGCCTGTGCCTCATGGGAACAGTCCAGCCCGAACTACCAAGCCATGTCTTTCCTAGACCGGAATCAAGCATCCAATGACCGATTTCTGGCTATCAGCCATCTTCATCCGGGATAGCTTGACTCCAGTGCTGTGGAGAGCCTGGGACTCACATCTGAGCATACCCAGCCCACTCGGGGTGAAAATTGCAAAAAACACAGTTGATGGACAGAATGCAGAACAATGTCTTACATTCACCCCAGTACAAAGATCTGGGCCTCAATCCATCGTTTTTTTGCACTCCACACTACCCTAGGTCAGACAATGGCTATATGCAAATCAGCCTTGACCATGTGCCTCATGGGAACAGTCCAGCCCGAACTACCAAGCCATGTCTTTCCTAGACCGGAATCAAGAATCCAAGGACCGGTTTCTGGCTATCAGCCTTCTTCAGCCTGGATAGCTTGACTCCAGTGATGTGGAGAGCCTGGGACTCACGTCTGAGCATACCCAGCCCACTCGGGGTGAAAATTGCAAAAAACACAGTTGATGGACAGAATGCAGAACAATGTCTTACATTCACCCCAGTACAAAGATCTGGGCCTAAATCCATAATTTTTTTGCACTCCACACCACCCTAGGTCAGACAATGGCTATATGCAAATCAGACTTGACCCTGTGCCTCATGGGAACACTCCAGCCCGAACAACCAAGCCATGTCTTTCCTAGACCGGAATCAAGCATCCAAGGACCGGTTTCTGGCTATCAGCCTTCTTCAATCTGGATAGCTTGACTCCAGTGATGTGGAGAGCCTGGGACTCACGTCTGAGCATACCCAGCCCACTCGGGGTGAAAATTGCAAAAAACACAGTTGATGGACAGAATGCAGAACAATGTCTTACATTCACCCCAGTGCAAAGATCTGGGCCTAAATCCATCGTTTTTTTGCACTCCACACCACCCTAGGTCAGACAAAGGCTATATGCAAATCAGCCTTGACCATGCGCCTCATGGGAACAGTCCAGCCCGAACAACCAAGCCATGTCTTTCCTAGACCGGAATCAAGCATCCAAGGACTGGTTTCTGGCTATCAGCCTTCTTCAGCCTGGATAGCTTGACTCCAGTGATGTGGAGAGCCTGGGACTCACGTCTGAGCATACCCAGCCCACTCGGGGTGAAAATTGCAAAAAACACAGTTGATGGACAGAATGCAGAACAATGTCTTACATTCACCACAGTACAAAGATCTGGGCCTAAATCCATTGTTTTTTTGCACTCCACACCACCCTAGGTCAGACAATGGCTATATGCGAATCAGCCTTGACCCTGTGCCTCATGGGAACAGTCCAGCTGGAACTGCCAAGCCATGTCTTTCCTAGACCGGAATCAAGCATCCAAGGACCGGTTTCTGGCTATCATCCTTCTTCAGCCTGGATAGCTTGACTCCAGTGATGTGGAGAGCCTGGTACTCACGTCTGAGCATACCCAGCCCACTCGAGGTGAAAATTGCAAAAAACACAGTTGATGGACAGAATGCAGAACTATGTCTTACATTCACCCCAGTACCAAGATCTGGGCCTAAATCCATCATTTTTTTTGCACTCCATACCACCCTAGGTCAGACAATTCCTATATGCAAATCAGCCTTGACCCTGTGCCTCATGGGAACAGTCCAACCCGAACTACCAAGCCATGTCTTTCCTAGACCGGAATCAAGCATCCAAGGACCGGTTTCTGGCTATCAGCCTTCTTCAGGCTGGATAGCTTGACTCCAGTGATGTGGAGAACCTGGGACTCATGTCTGAGCATACCCAGCCCACTCGGGTGAAAATTGCAAAAAACACAGTTGATGGACAAAATGCAGAACAATGTCTTACATTCACCCCAGTACAAAGATCTGGGCCTAAATCCATCGTTTTTTTGCACTCCACACCACCCTAGGTCAGACAATGGCTATATGCAAATCAGCCTTGACCCTGTGCCTCATGGGAACAGTCCAGCCCGAACTACCAAGTCATGTCTTTCCTAGACCGGAATCAAGCATCCAAGGACCGGTTTCTGACTATCAGCCTTCTTCAGCCTGAATAGCTTGACTCCAGTGATGTGGAGAGCCTGGGACTCACGTCTGAGCATACCCAGGACACTCGGGGTGAAAATTGCAAAAAACACAGTTGATGGACAGAATGCAGAACAATGTCTTACATTCACCAAAGTACAAAGATCTGGGCTTAAATCCATTGTTTCTTTGCACTCCACACCACCTAAGTCAGAAAATTGCTATATGCAAATCAGCCTTAACCCTGTGCCTCATGGGAACAGTCCAGCCGGAACTACCAAGCCATGTCTTTCCTAGACCGGCATCAAGCATCCAAGGACCGGTTTCTGGCTAGCAGCCTTCTTCAGCCTGGATGGCTTGACTCCAGTGATGTGGAGAGCCTGGGACTCACGTCTGAGCATACCCAGCCCACTCGGGTTGAAAATTGCAAAAAACACAGTTGATGGACAGAATGCAGAACAATGTCTTACATTCACCCCAGTACAAAGATCTAGGCCTAAATCCATCGTTTTTTTGCACTCCACACCACCCTAGGTCAGACAATGGCTATATGCAAATCAGCCTTGACCCTGTGCCTCATGGAAACAGTCCAGCCCGAACTACCAAGCCATGTCTTTCCTTGACCGGAATCAAGCATCCAAGGACCGGTTTCTGGCTATCAGCCTTCTTCAGCCTGAATAGCTTGACTCCAGTGATGTGGAGAGCCTCGGACTCACGTCTGAGCATACAAACCCACTCGGGGTGAAAATTGCAAAAAACACAGTTGATGGACAGAATGCAGAACAATGTCTTACATTCACCCCAGTACAAAGATCTGGGCCTAAATCCATCGTTTTTTTGCACTCCACACCACCCTAGGTCAGACAATGGCTATATGTAAATCAGCCTTGACCCAGTGCCTCATGGGAACAGTCCAGCCCGAACTACCAAGCCATGTCTTTCCTAGACCGGAATCAAGCATCCAAGGACCGGTTTCTGGCTATCAGCCTTCTTCAGCCTGGATAGCTTGACTCCAGTGATGTGGAGAGCCTGGGACTCACATCTGAGCATACCCAGCCCACTCGGGGTGAAAATTGCAAAAAACACAGATGATGGACAGAATGCAGAACAGTGTCTTACATTCACCCCAGTACAAAGATCTGGGCCTAAATCCATCATTTTTTTGCACTCCACACCACCCTAGGTCAGACAATGGCTATATGCAAATCAGCCTTGACCCTGTGCCTCATGGGAACAGTCCAGCCTGAACTACCAAGCCATGTCTTTCCTAGACCGGAATCAAGCATCGAAGGACCGGTTTCTGGCTATCAGCCTTCTTCAGCCTGGATAGCTTGTCTCCAGTGATGTGGAGAGCCTGGGACTCACATCTGAGCATACCCAGCCCACTCGGGGTGAAAATTGTAAAAAACACAGTTGATGGACAGAATGCAGAACAATGTCTTACATTCACCCCAGTACAAAGATCTGGGCCTAAATCCATCATTTTTTTGCACTCCACACCACCCTAGGTCAGACAATGGCTATATGCAAATCAGCCTTGAGCCTGTGCCTCATGGGAACAGTCCAGCCCGAACTACCAAGCCATGTCTTTCCTAGACCGGAATCAAGCATCCAAGGACCGGTTTCTGGCTATCAGCCTTCTTCAGCCTGGATAGCTCTACTCCAGTGATGTGGAGAGCCTGGGACTCACGTCTGAGCATACCCACCCCACTCGGGTAAAAATTGCAAAAAACACAGTTGATGGACAGAATGCAGAACAATGTCTTACATTCACCCCAGTACAAAGATCTGGGCCTAAATCCATCGTTTTTTTGCACTCCACACCACCCTAGGTCAGACAAAGGCTATATGCAAATCAGCCTTGACCATGTGCCTCATGGGAACAGTCCAGCCCAAACTACCAAGCCATGTCTTTCCTACACCGGAATCAAGCATCCAAGGACCGGTTTCTGGCTATCAGCCTTCTTCAGCCTGAATAGCCTGACTCCAGTGATGTGGAGAGCCTGGGACTCACGTCTGAGCATACCCAGCCCACTCGGGTGAAAATTGCAAAAAACACAGTTGATGGACAGAATGCAGAACAATGTCTTACATTCACCCCAGTACAAATATCTGGGCCTAAATCCGTCGTTTTTTTGCACTCCACACCACCCTAGGTCAGACAATGGCTATATGCAAATCAGCCTTGACCCTGTGCCTCATGGGAACACTCCAGCCCGAACAACCAAGCCATGTCTTTCCTAGACCGGAATCAAGCATCCAAGGACCGGTTTCTGGCTATCAGCCTTCTTCAATCTGGATAGCTTGACTCCAGTGATGTGGAGAGCCTGGGACTCACGTCTGAGCATACCCACCCCACTCGGGTAAAAATTGCAAAAAACACAGTTGATGGACAGAATGCAGAACAATGTCTTACATTCACCCCAGTACAAAGATCTGGGCCTAAATCCATCATTTTTTTGCACTCCACACCACCCTAGGTCAGACAATGGCTATATGCAAATCAGCCTTGAGCCTGTGCCTCATGGGAACAGTCCAGCCCGAATTACCAAGCCATGTCTTTCCTAGACCGGAATCAAGCATCCAAGGACCGGTTTCTGGCTATCAGCCTTCTTCAGCCTGGATAGCTCTACTCCAGTGATGTGGAGAGCCTGGGACTCACGTCTGAGCATACCCAGCCCACTCGGGTAAAAATTGCAAAAAACACAGTTGATGGACAGAATGCAGAACAATGTCTTACATTCACCCCAGTACAAAGATCTGGGCCTCAATCCATCGTTTTTTTGCACTCCACACTACCCTAGGTCAGACAATGGCTATATGCAAATCAGCCTTGACCCTGTGCCTCATGGGAACAGTCCAGCCCGAACTACCAAACCATGTCTTTCCTAGACCGGAATCAAGAATCCAAGGACCGGTTTCTGGCTATCAGCCTTCTTCAGCCTGGATAGCTTGACTCCAGTGATGTGGAGAGCCTGGGACTCACGTCTGAGCATACCCAGCCCACTCGGGGTGAAAATTGCAAAAAACACAGTTGATAGACAGAATGCAGAACAATGTCTTACATTCACCCCAGTACAAAGATCTGGGCCTAAATCCATTGTTTTTTTGCACTCCACACCAACCTAGGTCAGATAATGGCTATATGCAAATCAGCCATGACCCTGTGCCTCATGGGAACAGTCCAGCCCGAACTACCAAGCCATGTCTTTCCTAGACCGGAATCAAGCATCCAAGGACCGGTTTCTAGCTATCAGCCTTCTTCAGCCTGGATAGCTTGACTCCAGTGATGTGGAGAGCCTGGGACTCACGTCTGAGCATACCCAGCCCACTCGGGGTGAAAATTGCAAAAAACACAGTTGATGGACAGAATGCAGAACAATGTCTTACATTCACCCCAGTACAAAGATCTGGGCCTAAATCCATCGTTTTTTTGCACTCCACACCACCCTAGGTCAGACAAAGGCTATATGCAAATCAGCCTTGACCATGTGCCTCATGGGAACAGTCCAGCCCAAACTACCAAGCCATGCCTTTCCTAGACCGGAATCAAGCATCCAAGGACCGGATTCTGGCTATCAGCCTTCTTCAGCCTGAATAGCCTGACTCCAGTGATGTGGAGAGACTGGGACTCACGTCTGAGCATACCCAGCCCACTCGGGTGAAAATTGCAAAAAACACAGTTGATGGACAGAATGCAGAACAATGTCTTACATTCACCCCAGTACAAAGATCTGGGCCTAAATCCATCGTTTTTTTGCACTCCACACCACCCTAGGTCAGACAATGGCTATATGCAAATCAGCCTTGACCCTGTGCCTCATGAGAACAGTCCAGCCCGAACTACCAAGCCATGTCTTTCCTAGACCGGAATCAAGCATCGAAGGACCGGTTTCTGGCTATCAGCCTTCTTCAGCCTGGATAGCTTGACTCCAGTGATGTGGAGAGCCTGGGACTCACATCTGAGCATACCCAGCCCACTCGGGGTGAAAATTGTAAAAAACACAGTTGATGGACAGAATGCAGAACAATGTCTTACATTCACCCCAGTACAAAGATCTGGGCCTAAATCCATCATTTTTTTGCACTCCACACCACCCTAGGTCAGACAATGGCTATATGCAAATCAGCCTTGAGCCTGTGCCTCATGGGAACAGTCCAGCCCGAACTACCAAGCCATGTCTTTCCTAGACCGGAATCAAGCATCCAAGGACCGGTTTCTGGCTATCAGCCTTCTTCAGCCTGGATAGCTCTACTCCAGTGATGTGGAGAGCCTGGGACTCACGTCTGAGCATACCCACCCCACTCGGGTAAAAATTGCAAAAAACACAGTTGATGGACAGAATGCAGAACAATGTCTTACATTCACCCCAGTACAAAGATCTGGGCCTAAATCCATCATTTTTTTGCACTCCACACCACCCTAGGTCAGACAATGGCTATATGCAAATCAGCCTTGAGCCTGTGCCTCATGGGAACAGTCCAGCCCGAACTACCAAGCCATGTCTTTCCTAGACCGGAATCAAGCATCCAATGACCGATTTCTGGCTATCAGCCATCTTCATCCGGGATAGCTTGACTCCAGTGCTGTGGAGAGCCTGGGACTCACGTCTGAGCATACCCAGCCCACTCGGGGTGAAAATTGCAAAAAACACAGTTGATGGACAGAATGCAGAACAATGTCTTACATTCACCCCAGTACAAAGATCTGGGCCTCAATCCATCGTTTTTTTGCACTCCACACTACCTAGGTCAGACAATGGCTATATGCAAATCAGCCTTGACCATGTGCCTCATGGGAACAGTCCAGCCCGAACTACCAAGCCATGTCTTTCCTAGACCGGAATCAAGAATCCAAGGACCGGTTCCTGGCTATCAGCCTTCTTCAGCCTGGATAGCTTGACTCCAGTGATGTGGAGAGCCTGGGACTCACGTCTGAGCATACCCAGCCCACTCGGGGTGAAAATTGCAAAAAACACAGTTGATGGACAGAATGCAGAACAATGTCTTACATTCACCCCAGTACAAAGATCTGGGCCTAAATCCATAATTTTTTTGCACTCCACACCACCCTAGGTCAGACAATGGCTATATGCAAATCAGACTTGACCCTGTGCCTCATGGGAACACTCCAGCCCGAACAACCAAGCCATGTCTTTCCTAGACCGGAATCAAGCATCCAAGGACCGGTTTCTGGCTATCAGCCTTCTTCAATCTGGATAGCTTGACTCCAGTGATGTGGAGAGCCTGGGACTCACGTCTGAGCATACCCAGCCCACTCGGGGTGAAAATTGCAAAAAACACAGTTGATGGACAGAATGCAGAACAATGTCTTACATTCACCCCAGTACAAAGATCTGGGCCTAAATCCATCGTTTTTTTGCACTCCACACCACCCTAGGTCAGACAAAGGCTATATGCAAATCAGCCTTGACCATGTGCCTCATGGGAACAGTCCAGCCCAAACTACCAAACCATGTCTTTCCTAGACCGGAATCAAGCATCCAAGGACCGGTTTCTGGCTATCAGCCTTCTTCAGCCTGAATAGCCTGACTCCAGTGATGTGGAGAGCCTGGGACTCACGTCTGAGCATACCCAGCCCACTCGGGTGAAAATTGCAAAAAACACAGTTGATGGACAGAATGCAGAACAATGTCTTACATTCACCCCAGTACAAAGATCTGGGCCTAAATCCATCGTTTTTTTGCACTCCACACCACCCTAGGTCAGACAATGGCTATATGCAAATCAGCCTTGACCCTGTGCCTCATGGGAACAGTCCAGCCCGAACAACCAAGCCATGTCTTTCCTAGACCGGAATCAAGCATCCAAGGACTGGTTTCTGGCTATCAGCCTTCTTCAGCCTGGATAGCTTGACTCCAGTGATGTGGAGAGCCTGGGACTCACGTCTGAGCATACCCAGCCCACTCGGGGTGAAAATTGCAAAAAACACAGTTGATGGACAGAATGCAGAACAATGTCTTACATTCACCACAGTACAAAGATCTGGGCCTAAATCCATTGTTTTTTTGCACTCCACACCACCCTAGGTCAGACAATGGCTATATGCGAATCAGCCTTGACCCTGTGCCTCATGGGAACAGTCCAGCTGGAACTGCCAAGCCATGTCTTTCCTAGACCGGAATCAAGCATCCAAGGACCGGTTTCTGGCTATCATCCTTCTTCAGCCTGGATAGCTTGACTCCAGTGATGTGGAGAGCCTGGTACTCACGTCTGAGCATACCCAGCCCACTCGAGGTGAAAATTGCAAAAAACACAGTTGATGGACAGAATGCAGAACTATGTCTTACATTCACCCCAGTACCAAGATCTGGGCCTAAATCCATCGTTTTTTTTGCACTCCATACCACCCTAGGTCAGACAATTCCTATATGCAAATCAGCCTTGACCCTGTGCCTCATGGGAACAGTCCAACCCGAACTACCAAGCCATGTCTTTCCTAGACCGGAATCAAGCATCCAAGGACCGGTTTCTGGCTATCAGCCTTCTTCAGGCTGGATAGCTTGACTCCAGTGATGTGGAGAACCTGGGACTCATGTCTGAGCATACCCAGCCCACTCGGGTGAAAATTGCAAAAAACACAGTTGATGGACAAAATGCAGAACAATGTCTTACATTCACCCCAGTACAAAGATCTGGGCCTAAATCCATCGTTTTTTTGCACTCCACACCACCCTAGGTCAGACAATGGCTATATGCAAATCAGCCTTGACCCTGTGCCTCATGGGAACAGTCCAGCCCGAACTACCAAGTCATGTCTTTCCTAGACCGGAATCAAGCATCCAAGGACCGGTTTCTGACTATCAGCCTTCTTCAGCCTGAATAGCTTGACTCCAGTGATGTGGAGAGCCTGGGACTCACGTCTGAGCATACCCAGGACACTCGGGGTGAAAATTGCAAAAAACACAGTTGATGGACAGAATGCAGAACAATGTCTTACATTCACCAAAGTACAAAGATCTGGGCTTAAATCCATTGTTTCTTTGCACTCCACACCACCTAAGTCAGAAAATTGCTATATGCAAATCAGCCTTAACCCTGTGCCTCATGGGAACAGTCCAGCCGGAACTACCAAGCCATGTCTTTCCTAGACCGGCATCAAGCATCCAAGGACCGGTTTCTGGCTAGCAGCCTTCTTCAGCCTGGATGGCTTGACTCCAGTGATGTGGAGAGCCTGGGACTCACGTCTGAGCATACCCAGCCCACTCGGGTTGAAAATTGCAAAAAACACAGTTGATGGACAGAATGCAGAACAATGTCTTACATTCACCCCAGTACAAAGATCTAGGCCTAAATCCATCGTTTTTTTGCACTCCACACCACCCTAGGTCAGACAATGGCTATATGCAAATCAGCCTTGACCCTGTGCCTCATGGAAACAGTCCAGCCCGAACTACCAAGCCATGTCTTTCCTTGACCGGAATCAAGCATCCAAGGACCGGTTTCTGGCTATCAGCCTTCTTCAGCCTGAATAGCTTGACTCCAGTGATGTGGAGAGCCTTGGACTCACGTCTGAGCATACAAACCCACTCGGGGTGAAAATTGCAAAAAACACAGTTGATGGACAGAATTCAGAACAATGTCTTACATTCACCCCAGTACAAAGATCTGGGCCTAAATCCATCGTTTTTTTGCACTCCACACCACCCTAGGTCAGACAATGGCTATATGTAAATCAGCCTTGACCCAGTGCCTCATGGGAACAGTCCAGCCCGAACTACCAAGCCATGTCTTTCCTAGACCGGAATCAAGCATCCAAGGACCGGTTTCTGGCTATCAGCCTTCTTCAGCCTGGATAGCTTGACTCCAGTGATGTGGAGAGCCTGGGACTCACATCTGAGCATACCCAGCCCACTCGGGGTGAAAATTGCAAAAAACACAGATGATGGACAGAATGCAGAACAGTGTCTTACATTCACCCCAGTACAAAGATCTGGGCCTAAATCCATCATTTTTTTGCACTCCACACCACCCTAGGTCAGACAATGGCTATATGCAAATCAGCCTTGACCCTGTGCCTCATGGGAACAGTCCAGCCCGAACTACCAAGCCATGTCTTTCCTAGACCGGAATCAAGCATCGAAGGACCGGTTTCTGGCTATCAGCCTTCTTCAGCCTGGATAGCTTGTCTCCAGTGATGTGGAGAGCCTGGGACTCACATCTGAGCATACCCAGCCCACTCGGGGTGAAAATTGTAAAAAACACAGTTGATGGACAGAATGCAGAACAATGTCTTACATTCACCCCAGTACAAAGATCTGGGCCTAAATCCATCATTTTTTTGCACTCCACACCACCCTAGGTCAGACAATGGCTATATGCAAATCAGCCTTGAGCCTGTGCCTCATGGGAACAGTCCAGCCCGAACTACCAAGCCATGTCTTTCCTAGACCGGAATCAAGCATCCAAGGACCGGTTTCTGGCTATCAGCCTTCTTCAGCCTGGATAGCTCTACTCCAGTGATGTGGAGAGCCTGGGACTCACGTCTGAGCATACCCACCCCACTCGGGTAAAAATTGCAAAAAACACAGTTGATGGACAGAATGCAGAACAATGTCTTACATTCACCCCAGTACAAAGATCTGGGCCTAAATCCATCGTTTTTTTGCACTCCACACCACCCTAGGTCAGACAAAGGCTATATGCAAATCAGCCTTGACCATGTGCCTCATGGGAACAGTCCAGCCCAAACTACCAAGCCATGTCTTTCCTACACCGGAATCAAGCATCCAAGGACCGGTTTCTGGCTATCAGCCTTCTTCAGCCTGAATAGCCTGACTCCAGTGATGTGGAGAGCCTGGGACTCACGTCTGAGCATACCCAGCCCACTCGGGTGAAAATTGCAAAAAACACAGTTGATGGACAGAATGCAGAACAATGTCTTAAATTCACCCCAGTACAAATATCTGGGCCTAAATCCATCGTTTTTTTGCACTCCACACCACCCTAGGTCAGACAATGGCTATATGCAAATCAGCCTTGACCCTGTGCCTCATGGGAACACTCCAGCCCGAACAACCAAGCCATGTCTTTCCTAGACCGGAATCAAGCATCCAAGGACCGGTTTCTGGCTATCAGCCTTCTTCAATCTGGATAGCTTGACTCCAGTGATGTGGAGAGCCTGGGACTCACGTCTGAGCATACCCACCCCACTCGGGTAAAAATTGCAAAAAACACAGTTGATGGACAGAATGCAGAACAATGTCTTACATTCACCCCAGTACAAAGATCTGGGCCTAAATCCATCATTTTTTTGCACTCCACACCACCCTAGGTCAGACAATGGCTATATGCAAATCAGCCTTGAGCCTGTGCCTCATGGGAACAGTCCAGCCCGAACTACCAAGCCATGTCTTTCCTAGACCGGAATCAAGCATCCAAGGACCGGTTTCTGGCTATCAGCCTTCTTCAGCCTGGATAGCTCTACTCCAGTGATGTGGAGAGCCTGGGACTCACGTCTGAGCATACCCAGCCCACTCGGGTAAAAATTGCAAAAAACACAGTTGATGGACAGAATGCAGAACAATGTCTTACATTCACCCCAGTACAAAGATCTGGGCCTCAATCCATCGTTTTTTGCACTCCACACTACCCTAGGTCAGACAATGGCTATATGCAAATCAGCCTTGACCCTGTGCCTCATGGGAACAGTCCAGCCCGAACTACCAAACCATGTCTTTCCTAGACCGGAATCAAGAATCCAAGGACCGGTTTCTGGCTATCAGCCTTCTTCAGCCTGGATAGCTTGACTCCAGTGATGTGGAGAGCCTGGGACTCACGTCTGAGCATACCCAGCCCACTCGGGGTGAAAATTGCAAAAAACACAGTTGATGGACAGAATGCAGAACAATGTCTTACATTCACCCCAGTACAAAGATCTGGGCCTAAATCCATTGTTTTTTTGCACTCCACACCAACCTAGGTCAGATAATGGCTATATGCAAATCAGCCATGACCCTGTGCCTCATGGGAACAGTCCAGCCCGAACTACCAAGCCATGTCTTTCCTAGACCGGAATCAAGCATCCAAGGACCGGTTTCTAGCTATCAGCCTTCTTCAGCCTGGATAGCTTGACTCCAGTGATGTGGAGAGCCTGGGACTCACGTCTGAGCATACCCAGCCCACTCGGCGTGAAAATTGTAAAAAACACAGTTGATGGACAGAATGCAGAACAATGTCTTACATTCACCCCAGTACAAAGATCTGGGCCTAAATCCATAATTTTTTTGCACTCCACACCACCCTAGGTCAGACAATGGCTATATGCAAATCAGCCTTGACCCTGTGCCTCATGGGAACAGTCCAGCCCGAACAACCAAGCCATGTCTTTCCTAGACCGGAATCAAGCATCCAAGGACCGGTTTCTGGCTATCAGCCTTCTTCAGCCTGGATAGCTTGACTCCAGTGATGTGGAGAGCCTGGGACTCACGTCTGAGCATACCCAGCCCACTCGGGGTGAAAATTGCAAAAAACACAGTTGATGGACAGAATGCAGAACAATGTCTTACATTCACCCCAGTACAAAGATCTGGGTCTAAATCCATCGTTTTTTTGCACTCCACACCACCCTAGGTCAGACAATGGCTATATGCAAATCAGCCTTGACCCTGTGCCTCATGGGAACAGTCCAGCCCGAACTACCAAGCCATGTCTTTCCTAGACCGGAATCAAGCATCGAAGGACCGGTTTCTGGCTATCAGCCTTCTTCAGCCTGGATAGCTTGTCTCCAGTGATGTGGAGAGCCTGGGACTCACATCTGAGCATACCCAGCCCACTCGGGGTGAAAATTGTAAAAAACACAGTTGATGGACAGAATGCAGAACAATGTCTTACATTCACCCCAGTACAAAGATCTGGGCCTAAATCCATCATTTTTTTGCACTCCACACCACCCTAGGTCAGACAATGGCTATATGCAAATCAGCCTTGAGCCTGTGCCTCATGGGAACAGTCCAGCCCGAACTACCAAGCCATGTCTTTCCTAGACCGGAATCAAGCATCCAAGGACCGGTTTCTGGCTATCAGCCTTCTTCAGCCTGGATAGCTCTACTCCAGTGATGTGGAGAGCCTGGGACTCACGTCTGAGCATACCCACCCCACTCGGGTAAAAATTGCAAAAAACACAGTTGATGGACAGAATGCAGAACAATGTCTTACATTCACCCCAGTACAAAGATCTGGGCCTAAATCCATCGTTTTTTTGCACTCCACACCACCCTAGGTCAGACAAAGGCTATATGCAAATCAGCCTTGACCATGTGCCTCATGGGAACAGTCCAGCCCAAACTACCAAGCCATGTCTTTCCTACACCGGAATCAAGCATCCAAGGACCGGTTTCTGGCTATCAGCCTTCTTCAGCCTGAATAGCCTGACTCCAGTGATGTGGAGAGCCTGGGACTCACGTCTGAGCATACCCAGCCCACTCGGGTGAAAATTGCAAAAAACACAGTTGATGGACAGAATGCAGAACAATGTCTTAAATTCACCCCAGTACAAATATCTGGGCCTAAATCCATCGTTTTTTTGCACTCCACACCACCCTAGGTCAGACAATGGCTATATGCAAATCAGCCTTGACCCTGTGCCTCATGGGAACACTCCAGCCCGAACAACCAAGCCATGTCTTTCCTAGACCGGAATCAAGCATCCAAGGACCGGTTTCTGGCTATCAGCCTTCTTCAATCTGGATAGCTTGACTCCAGTGATGTGGAGAGCCTGGGACTCACGTCTGAGCATACCCACCCCACTCGGGTAAAAATTGCAAAAAACACAGTTGATGGACAGAATGCAGAACAATGTCTTACATTCACCCCAGTACAAAGATCTGGGCCTAAATCCATCATTTTTTTGCACTCCACACCACCCTAGGTCAGACAATGGCTATATGCAAATCAGCCTTGAGCCTGTGCCTCATGGGAACAGTCCAGCCCGAACTACCAAGCCATGTCTTTCCTAGACCGGAATCAAGCATCCAAGGACCGGTTTCTGGCTATCAGCCTTCTTCAGCCTGGATAGCTCTACTCCAGTGATGTGGAGAGCCTGGGACTCACGTCTGAGCATACCCAGCCCACTCGGGTAAAAATTGCAAAAAACACAGTTGATGGACAGAATGCAGAACAATGTCTTACATTCACCCCAGTACAAAGATCTGGGCCTCAATCCATCGTTTTTTGCACTCCACACTACCCTAGGTCAGACAATGGCTATATGCAAATCAGCCTTGACCCTGTGCCTCATGGGAACAGTCCAGCCCGAACTACCAAACCATGTCTTTCCTAGACCGGAATCAAGAATCCAAGGACCGGTTTCTGGCTATCAGCCTTCTTCAGCCTGGATAGCTTGACTCCAGTGATGTGGAGAGCCTGGGACTCACGTCTGAGCATACCCAGCCCACTCGGGGTGAAAATTGCAAAAAACACAGTTGATGGACAGAATGCAGAACAATGTCTTACATTCACCCCAGTACAAAGATCTGGGCCTAAATCCATTGTTTTTTTGCACTCCACACCAACCTAGGTCAGATAATGGCTATATGCAAATCAGCCATGACCCTGTGCCTCATGGGAACAGTCCAGCCCGAACTACCAAGCCATGTCTTTCCTAGACCGGAATCAAGCATCCAAGGACCGGTTTCTAGCTATCAGCCTTCTTCAGCCTGGATAGCTTGACTCCAGTGATGTGGAGAGCCTGGGACTCACGTCTGAGCATACCCAGCCCACTCGGCGTGAAAATTGTAAAAAACACAGTTGATGGACAGAATGCAGAACAATGTCTTACATTCACCCCAGTACAAAGATCTGGGCCTAAATCCATAATTTTTTTGCACTCCACACCACCCTAGGTCAGACAATGGCTATATGCAAATCAGCCTTGACCCTGTGCCTCATGGGAACAGTCCAGCCCGAACAACCAAGCCATGTCTTTCCTAGACCGGAATCAAGCATCCAAGGACCGGTTTCTGGCTATCAGCCTTCTTCAGCCTGGATAGCTTGACTCCAGTGATGTGGAGAGCCTGGGACTCACGTCTGAGCATACCCAGCCCACTCGGGGTGAAAATTGCAAAAAACACAGTTGATGGACAGAATGCAGAACAATGTCTTACATTCACCCCAGTACAAAGATCTGGGTCTAAATCCATCGTTTTTTTGCACTCCACACCACCCTAGGTCAGACAATGGCTATATGCAAATCAGCCTTGACCCTGTGCCTCATGGGAACAGTCCAGCCCGAACTACCAAGCCATGTCTTTCCTAGACCGGAATCAAGCATCGAAGGACCGGTTTCTGGCTATCAGCCTTCTTCAGCCTGGATAGCTTGACTCCAGTAATGTGGAGAGCCTGGGACTCACATCTGAGCATACCCAGCCCACTCGGGGTGAAAATTGTAAAAAACACAGTTGATGGACAGAATGCAGAACAATGTCTTACATTCACCCCAGTACAAAGATCTGGGCCTAAATCCATCATTTTTTTGCACTCCACACCACCCTAGGTCAGACAATGGCTATATGCAAATCAGCCTTGAGCCTGTGCCTCATGGGAACAGTCCAGCCCGAACTACCAAGCCATGTCTTTCCTAGACCGGAATCAAGCATCCAAGGACCGGTTTCTGGCTATCAGCCTTCTTCAGCCTGGATAGCTCTACTCCAGTGATGTGGAGAGCCTGGGACTCACGTCTGAGCATACCCACCCCACTCGGGTAAAAATTGCAAAAAACACAGTTGATGGACAGAATGCAGAACAATGTCTTACATTCACCCCAGTGCAAAGATCTGGGCCTAAATCCATCATTTTTTTGCACTCCACACCACCCTAGGTCAGACAATGGCTATATGCAAATCAGCCTTGACCCTGTGCCTCATGGGAACAGTCCAGCCCGAACCACCAAGCCATGTCTTTCCTACACCGGAATCAAGCATCCAATGACCGATTTCTGGCTATCAGCCATCTTCATCCGGGATAGCTTGACTCCAGTGCTGTGGAGAGCCTGGGACTCACGTCTGAGCATACCCAGCCCACTCGGGGTGAAAATTGCAAAAAACACAGTTGATGGACAGAATGCAGAACAATGTCTTACATTCACCCCAGTACAAAGATCTGGGCCTCAATCCATCGTTTTTTTGCACTCCACACTACCCTAGGTCAGACAATGGCTATATGCAAATCAGCCTTGACCCTGTGCCTCATGGGAACAGTCCTGCCCGAACTACCAAGCCATGTCTTTCCTAGACCGGAATCAAGAATCCAAGGACCGGTTTCTGGCTATCAGCCTTCTTCAGCCTGGATAGCTTGACTCCAGTGATGTGGAGAGCCTGGGACTCACGTCTGAGCATACCCAGCCCACTCGGGGTGAAAATTGCAAAAAAACACAGGTGATGGACAGAATGCAGAACAATGTCTTACATTCACCCCAGTACAAAGATCTGGGCCTAAATCCATTGTTTTTTTGCACTCCACACCAACCTAGGTCAGATAATGGCTATATGCAAATCAGCCATGACCCTGTGCCTCATGGGAACAGTCCAGCCCAAACTACCAAGCCATGTCTTTCCTAGACCGGAATCAAGCATCCAAGGACCGGTTTCTGGCTATCAGCCTTCTTCAGCCTGGATAGCTTGACTCCAGTGATGTGGAGAGCCTGGGACTCACGTGTGAGCATACCCAGCACACTCGGCGTGAAAATTGTAAAAAACACAGTTGATGGACAGAATGCAGAACAATGTCTTACATTCACCCCAGTACAAAGATCTGGGCCTAAATCCATAATTTTTTTGCACTCCACACCACCCTAGGTCAGACAATGGCTATATGCAAATCAGCCTTGACCCTGTGCCTCATGGGAACACTCCAGCCCGAACAACCAAGCCATGTCTTTCCTAGACCGGAATCAAGCATCCAAGGACCGGTTTCTGGGTATCAGCCTTCTTCAATCTGGATAGCTTGACTCCAGTGATGTGGAGAGCCTGGGACTCACGTCTGAGCATACCCAGCCCACTCGGGGTGAAAATTGCAAAAAACACAGTTGATGGACAGAATGCAGAACAATGTCTTACATTCACCACAGTACAAAGATCTGGGCCTAAATCCATTGTTTTTTTGCACTCCACACCACCCTAGGTCAGACAATGGCTATATGCGAATCAGCCTTGACCCTGTGCCTCATGGGAACAGTCCAGCTGGAACTGCCAAGCCATGTCTTTCCTAGACCGGAATCAAGCATCCAAGGACCGGTTTCTGGCTATCATCCTTCTTCAGCCTGGATAGCTTGACTCCAGTGATGTGGAGAGCCTGGTACTCACGTCTGAGCATACCCAGCCCACTCGAGGTGAAAATTGCAAAAAACACAGTTGATGGACAGAATGCAGAACTATGTCTTACATTCACCCCAGTACCAAGATCTGGGCCTAAATCCATCGTTTTTTTTGCACTCCATACCACCCTAGGTCAGACAATTCCTATATGCAAATCAGCCTTGACCCTGTGCCTCATGGGAACAGTCCAACCCGAACTACCAAGCCATGTCTTTCCTAGACCGGAATCAAGCATCCAAGGACCGGTTTCTGGCTATCAGCCTTCTTCAGGCTGGATAGCTTGACTCCAGTGATGTGGAGAACCTGGGACT
Organism: Lissotriton vulgaris; assembly: GCF_964263255.1. Taxonomy (NCBI): domain Eukaryota; kingdom Metazoa; phylum Chordata; class Amphibia; order Caudata; family Salamandridae; genus Lissotriton; species Lissotriton vulgaris. The sequence goes on along the minus strand of NC_141685.1, from coordinate 1,186,619,979 downwards.
CATGTCTGAGCATACCCAGCCCACTCGGGTGAAAATTGCAAAAAACACAGTTGATGGACAAAATGCAGAACAATGTCTTACATTCACCCCAGTACAAAGATCTGGGCCTAAATCCATCGTTTTTTTGCACTCCACACCACCCTAGGTCAGACAATGGCTATATGCAAATCAGCCTTGACCCTGTGCCTCATGGGAACAGTCCAGCCCGAACTACCAAGTCATGTCTTTCCTAGACCGGAATCAAGCATCCAAGGACCGGTTTCTGACTATCAGCCTTCTTCAGCCTGAATAGCTTGACTCCAGTGATGTGGAGAGCCTGGGACTCACGTCTGAGCATACCCAGGACACTCGGGGTGAAAATTGCAAAAAACACAGTTGATGGACAGAATGCAGAACAATGTCTTACATTCACCAAAGTACAAAGATCTGGGCTTAAATCCATTGTTTCTTTGCACTCCACACCACCTAAGTCAGAAAATTGCTATATGCAAATCAGCCTTAACCCTGTGCCTCATGGGAACAGTCCAGCCGGAACTACCAAGCCATGTCTTTCCTAGACCGGCATCAAGCATCCAAGGACCGGTTTCTGGCTAGCAGCCTTCTTCAGCCTGGATGGCTTGACTCCAGTGATGTGGAGAGCCTGGGACTCACGTCTGAGCATACCCAGCCCACTCGGGTTGAAAATTGCAAAAAACACAGTTGATGGACAGAATGCAGAACAATGTCTTACATTCACCCCAGTACAAAGATCTAGGCCTAAATCCATCGTTTTTTTGCACTCCACACCACCCTAGGTCAGACAATGGCTATATGCAAATCAGCCTTGACCCTGTGCCTCATGGAAACAGTCCAGCCCGAACTACCAAGCCATGTCTTTCCTTGACCGGAATCAAGCATCCAAGGACCGGTTTCTGGCTATCAGCCTTCTTCAGCCTGAATAGCTTGACTCCAGTGATGTGGAGAGCCTTGGACTCACGTCTGAGCATACAAACCCACTCGGGGTGAAAATTGCAAAAAACACAGTTGATGGACAGAATTCAGAACAATGTCTTACATTCACCCCAGTACAAAGATCTGGGCCTAAATCCATCGTTTTTTTGCACTCCACACCACCCTAGGTCAGACAATGGCTATATGTAAATCAGCCTTGACCCAGTGCCTCATGGGAACAGTCCAGCCCGAACTACCAAGCCATGTCTTTCCTAGACCGGAATCAAGCATCCAAGGACCGGTTTCTGGCTATCAGCCTTCTTCAGCCTGGATAGCTTGACTCCAGTGATGTGGAGAGCCTGGGACTCACATCTGAGCATACCCAGCCCACTCGGGGTGAAAATTGCAAAAAACACAGATGATGGACAGAATGCAGAACAGTGTCTTACATTCACCCCAGTACAAAGATCTGGGCCTAAATCCATCATTTTTTTGCACTCCACACCACCCTAGGTCAGACAATGGCTATATGCAAATCAGCCTTGACCCTGTGCCTCATGGGAACAGTCCAGCCCGAACTACCAAGCCATGTCTTTCCTAGACCGGAATCAAGCATCGAAGGACCGGTTTCTGGCTATCAGCCTTCTTCAGCCTGGATAGCTTGTCTCCAGTGATGTGGAGAGCCTGGGACTCACATCTGAGCATACCCAGCCCACTCGGGGTGAAAATTGTAAAAAACACAGTTGATGGACAGAATGCAGAACAATGTCTTACATTCACCCCAGTACAAAGATCTGGGCCTAAATCCATCATTTTTTTGCACTCCACACCACCCTAGGTCAGACAATGGCTATATGCAAATCAGCCTTGAGCCTGTGCCTCATGGGAACAGTCCAGCCCGAACTACCAAGCCATGTCTTTCCTAGACCGGAATCAAGCATCCAAGGACCGGTTTCTGGCTATCAGCCTTCTTCAGCCTGGATAGCTCTACTCCAGTGATGTGGAGAGCCTGGGACTCACGTCTGAGCATACCCACCCCACTCGGGTAAAAATTGCAAAAAACACAGTTGATGGACAGAATGCAGAACAATGTCTTACATTCACCCCAGTACAAAGATCTGGGCCTAAATCCATCGTTTTTTTGCACTCCACACCACCCTAGGTCAGACAAAGGCTATATGCAAATCAGCCTTGACCATGTGCCTCATGGGAACAGTCCAGCCCAAACTACCAAGCCATGTCTTTCCTACACCGGAATCAAGCATCCAAGGACCGGTTTCTGGCTATCAGCCTTCTTCAGCCTGAATAGCCTGACTCCAGTGATGTGGAGAGCCTGAGACTCACGTCTGAGCATACCCAGCCCACTCGGGTGAAAATTGCAAAAAACACAGTTGATGGACAGAATGCAGAACAATGTCTTAAATTCACCCCAGTACAAATATCTGGGCCTAAATCCATCGTTTTTTTGCACTCCACACCACCCTAGGTCAGACAATGGCTATATGCAAATCAGCCTTGACCCTGTGCCTCATGGGAACACTCCAGCCCGAACAACCAAGCCATGTCTTTCCTAGACCGGAATCAAGCATCCAAGGACCGGTTTCTGGCTATCAGCCTTCTTCAATCTGGATAGCTTGACTCCAGTGATGTGGAGAGCCTGGGACTCACGTCTGAGCATACCCACCCCACTCGGGTAAAAATTGCAAAAAACACAGTTGATGGACAGAATGCAGAACAATGTCTTACATTCACCCCAGTACAAAGATCTGGGCCTAAATCCATCATTTTTTTGCACTCCACACCACCCTAGGTCAGACAATGGCTATATGCAAATCAGCCTTGAGCCTGTGCCTCATGGGAACAGTCCAGCCCGAACTACCAAGCCATGTCTTTCCTAGACCGGAATCAAGCATCCAAGGACCGGTTTCTGGCTATCAGCCTTCTTCAGCCTGGATAGCTCTACTCCAGTGATGTGGAGAGCCTGGGACTCACGTCTGAGCATACCCAGCCCACTCGGGTAAAAATTGCAAAAAACACAGTTGATGGACAGAATGCAGAACAATGTCTTACATTCACCCCAGTACAAAGATCTGGGCCTCAATCCATCGTTTTTTGCACTCCACACTACCCTAGGTCAGACAATGGCTATATGCAAATCAGCCTTGACCCTGTGCCTCATGGGAACAGTCCAGCCCGAACTACCAAACCATGTCTTTCCTAGACCGGAATCAAGAATCCAAGGACCGGTTTCTGGCTATCAGCCTTCTTCAGCCTGGATAGCTTGACTCCAGTGATGTGGAGAGCCTGGGACTCACGTCTGAGCATACCCAGCCCACTCGGGGTGAAAATTGCAAAAAACACAGTTGATGGACAGAATGCAGAACAATGTCTTACATTCACCCCAGTACAAAGATCTGGGCCTAAATCCATTGTTTTTTTGCACTCCACACCAACCTAGGTCAGATAATGGCTATATGCAAATCAGCCATGACCCTGTGCCTCATGGGAACAGTCCAGCCCGAACTACCAAGCCATGTCTTTCCTAGACCGGAATCAAGCATCCAAGGACCGGTTTCTAGCTATCAGCCTTCTTCAGCCTGGATAGCTTGACTCCAGTGATGTGGAGAGCCTGGGACTCACGTCTGAGCATACCCAGCCCACTCGGCGTGAAAATTGTAAAAAACACAGTTGATGGACAGAATGCAGAACAATGTCTTACATTCACCCCAGTACAAAGATCTGGGCCTAAATCCATAATTTTTTTGCACTCCACACCACCCTAGGTCAGACAATGGCTATATGCAAATCAGCCTTGACCCTGTGCCTCATGGGAACAGTCCAGCCCGAACAACCAAGCCATGTCTTTCCTAGACCGGAATCAAGCATCCAAGGACCGGTTTCTGGCTATCAGCCTTCTTCAGCCTGGATAGCTTGACTCCAGTGATGTGGAGAGCCTGGGACTCACGTCTGAGCATACCCAGCCCACTCGGGGTGAAAATTGCAAAAAACACAGTTGATGGACAGAATGCAGAACAATGTCTTACATTCACCCCAGTACAAAGATCTGGGTCTAAATCCATCGTTTTTTTGCACTCCACACCACCCTAGGTCAGACAATGGCTATATGCAAATCAGCCTTGACCCTGTGCCTCATGGGAACAGTCCAGCCCGAACTACCAAGCCATGTCTTTCCTAGACCGGAATCAAGCATCGAAGGACCGGTTTCTGGCTATCAGCCTTCTTCAGCCTGGATAGCTTGACTCCAGTAATGTGGAGAGCCTGGGACTCACATCTGAGCATACCCAGCCCACTCGGGGTGAAAATTGTAAAAAACACAGTTGATGGACAGAATGCAGAACAATGTCTTACATTCACCCCAGTACAAAGATCTGGGCCTAAATCCATCATTTTTTTGCACTCCACACCACCCTAGGTCAGACAATGGCTATATGCAAATCAGCCTTGAGCCTGTGCCTCATGGGAACAGTCCAGCCCGAACTACCAAGCCATGTCTTTCCTAGACCGGAATCAAGCATCCAAGGACCGGTTTCTGGCTATCAGCCTTCTTCAGCCTGGATAGCTCTACTCCAGTGATGTGGAGAGCCTGGGACTCACGTCTGAGCATACCCACCCCACTCGGGTAAAAATTGCAAAAAACACAGTTGATGGACAGAATGCAGAACAATGTCTTACATTCACCCCAGTGCAAAGATCTGGGCCTAAATCCATCATTTTTTTGCACTCCACACCACCCTAGGTCAGACAATGGCTATATGCAAATCAGCCTTGACCCTGTGCCTCATGGGAACAGTCCAGCCCGAACCACCAAGCCATGTCTTTCCTACACCGGAATCAAGCATCCAATGACCGATTTCTGGCTATCAGCCATCTTCATCCGGGATAGCTTGACTCCAGTGCTGTGGAGAGCCTGGGACTCACGTCTGAGCATACCCAGCCCACTCGGGGTGAAAATTGCAAAAAACACAGTTGATGGACAGAATGCAGAACAATGTCTTACATTCACCCCAGTACAAAGATCTGGGCCTCAATCCATCGTTTTTTTGCACTCCACACTACCCTAGGTCAGACAATGGCTATATGCAAATCAGCCTTGACCCTGTGCCTCATGGGAACAGTCCTGCCCGAACTACCAAGCCATGTCTTTCCTAGACCGGAATCAAGAATCCAAGGACCGGTTTCTGGCTATCAGCCTTCTTCAGCCTGGATAGCTTGACTCCAGTGATGTGGAGAGCCTGGGACTCACGTCTGAGCATACCCAGCCCACTCGGGGTGAAAATTGCAAAAAAACACAGGTGATGGACAGAATGCAGAACAATGTCTTACATTCACCCCAGTACAAAGATCTGGGCCTAAATCCATTGTTTTTTTGCACTCCACACCAACCTAGGTCAGATAATGGCTATATGCAAATCAGCCATGACCCTGTGCCTCATGGGAACAGTCCAGCCCAAACTACCAAGCCATGTCTTTCCTAGACCGGAATCAAGCATCCAAGGACCGGTTTCTGGCTATCAGCCTTCTTCAGCCTGGATAGCTTGACTCCAGTGATGTGGAGAGCCTGGGACTCACGTGTGAGCATACCCAGCACACTCGGCGTGAAAATTGTAAAAAACACAGTTGATGGACAGAATGCAGAACAATGTCTTACATTCACCCCAGTACAAAGATCTGGGCCTAAATCCATAATTTTTTTGCACTCCACACCACCCTAGGTCAGACAATGGCTATATGCAAATCAGCCTTGACCCTGTGCCTCATGGGAACACTCCAGCCCGAACAACCAAGCCATGTCTTTCCTAGACCGGAATCAAGCATCCAAGGACCGGTTTCTGGGTATCAGCCTTCTTCAATCTGGATAGCTTGACTCCAGTGATGTGGAGAGCCTGGGACTCACGTCTGAGCATACCCAGCCCACTCGGGGTGAAAATTGCAAAAAACACAGTTGATGGACAGAATGCAGAACAATGTCTTACATTCACCACAGTACAAAGATCTGGGCCTAAATCCATTGTTTTTTTGCACTCCACACCACCCTAGGTCAGACAATGGCTATATGCGAATCAGCCTTGACCCTGTGCCTCATGGGAACAGTCCAGCTGGAACTGCCAAGCCATGTCTTTCCTAGACCGGAATCAAGCATCCAAGGACCGGTTTCTGGCTATCATCCTTCTTCAGCCTGGATAGCTTGACTCCAGTGATGTGGAGAGCCTGGTACTCACGTCTGAGCATACCCAGCCCACTCGAGGTGAAAATTGCAAAAAACACAGTTGATGGACAGAATGCAGAACTATGTCTTACATTCACCCCAGTACCAAGATCTGGGCCTAAATCCATCGTTTTTTTTGCACTCCATACCACCCTAGGTCAGACAATTCCTATATGCAAATCAGCCTTGACCCTGTGCCTCATGGGAACAGTCCAACCCGAACTACCAAGCCATGTCTTTCCTAGACCGGAATCAAGCATCCAAGGACCGGTTTCTGGCTATCAGCCTTCTTCAGGCTGGATAGCTTGACTCCAGTGATGTGGAGAACCTGGGACTCATGTCTGAGCATACCCAGCCCACTCGGGTGAAAATTGCAAAAAACACAGTTGATGGACAAAATGCAGAACAATGTCTTACATTCACCCCAGTACAAAGATCTGGGCCTAAATCCATCGTTTTTTTGCACTCCACACCACCCTAGGTCAGACAATGGCTATATGCAAATCAGCCTTGACCCTGTGCCTCATGGGAACAGTCCAGCCCGAACTACCAAGTCATGTCTTTCCTAGACCGGAATCAAGCATCCAAGGACCGGTTTCTGACTATCAGCCTTCTTCAGCCTGAATAGCTTGACTCCAGTGATGTGGAGAGCCTGGGACTCACGTCTGAGCATACCCAGGACACTCGGGGTGAAAATTGCAAAAAACACAGTTGATGGACAGAATGCAGAACAATGTCTTACATTCACCAAAGTACAAAGATCTGGGCTTAAATCCATTGTTTCTTTGCACTCCACACCACCTAAGTCAGAAAATTGCTATATGCAAATCAGCCTTAACCCTGTGCCTCATGGGAACAGTCCAGCCGGAACTACCAAGCCATGTCTTTCCTAGACCGGCATCAAGCATCCAAGGACCGGTTTCTGGCTAGCAGCCTTCTTCAGCCTGGATGGCTTGACTCCAGTGATGTGGAGAGCCTGGGACTCACGTCTGAGCATACCCAGCCCACTCGGGTTGAAAATTGCAAAAAACACAGTTGATGGACAGAATGCAGAACAATGTCTTACATTCACCCCAGTACAAAGATCTAGGCCTAAATCCATCGTTTTTTTGCACTCCACACCACCCTAGGTCAGACAATGGCTATATGCAAATCAGCCTTGACCCTGTGCCTCATGGAAACAGTCCAGCCCGAACTACCAAGCCATGTCTTTCCTTGACCGGAATCAAGCATCCAAGGACCGGTTTCTGGCTATCAGCCTTCTTCAGCCTGAATAGCTTGACTCCAGTGATGTGGAGAGCCTTGGACTCACGTCTGAGCATACAAACCCACTCGGGGTGAAAATTGCAAAAAACACAGTTGATGGACAGAATTCAGAACAATGTCTTACATTCACCCCAGTACAAAGATCTGGGCCTAAATCCATCGTTTTTTTGCACTCCACACCACCCTAGGTCAGACAATGGCTATATGTAAATCAGCCTTGACCCAGTGCCTCATGGGAACAGTCCAGCCCGAACTACCAAGCCATGTCTTTCCTAGACCGGAATCAAGCATCCAAGGACCGGTTTCTGGCTATCAGCCTTCTTCAGCCTGGATAGCTTGACTCCAGTGATGTGGAGAGCCTGGGACTCACATCTGAGCATACCCAGCCCACTCGGGGTGAAAATTGCAAAAAACACAGATGATGGACAGAATGCAGAACAGTGTCTTACATTCACCCCAGTACAAAGATCTGGGCCTAAATCCATCATTTTTTTGCACTCCACACCACCCTAGGTCAGACAATGGCTATATGCAAATCAGCCTTGACCCTGTGCCTCATGGGAACAGTCCAGCCCGAACTACCAAGCCATGTCTTTCCTAGACCGGAATCAAGCATCGAAGGACCGGTTTCTGGCTATCAGCCTTCTTCAGCCTGGATAGCTTGTCTCCAGTGATGTGGAGAGCCTGGGACTCACATCTGAGCATACCCAGCCCACTCGGGGTGAAAATTGTAAAAAACACAGTTGATGGACAGAATGCAGAACAATGTCTTACATTCACCCCAGTACAAAGATCTGGGCCTAAATCCATCATTTTTTTGCACTCCACACCACCCTAGGTCAGACAATGGCTATATGCAAATCAGCCTTGAGCCTGTGCCTCATGGGAACAGTCCAGCCCGAACTACCAAGCCATGTCTTTCCTAGACCGGAATCAAGCATCCAAGGACCGGTTTCTGGCTATCAGCCTTCTTCAGCCTGGATAGCTCTACTCCAGTGATGTGGAGAGCCTGGGACTCACGTCTGAGCATACCCACCCCACTCGGGTAAAAATTGCAAAAAACACAGTTGATGGACAGAATGCAGAACAATGTCTTACATTCACCCCAGTACAAAGATCTGGGCCTAAATCCATCGTTTTTTTGCACTCCACACCACCCTAGGTCAGACAAAGGCTATATGCAAATCAGCCTTGACCATGTGCCTCATGGGAACAGTCCAGCCCAAACTACCAAGCCATGTCTTTCCTACACCGGAATCAAGCATCCAAGGACCGGTTTCTGGCTATCAGCCTTCTTCAGCCTGAATAGCCTGACTCCAGTGATGTGGAGAGCCTGGGACTCACGTCTGAGCATACCCAGCCCACTCGGGTGAAAATTGCAAAAAACACAGTTGATGGACAGAATGCAGAACAATGTCTTAAATTCACCCCAGTACAAATATCTGGGCCTAAATCCATCGTTTTTTTGCACTCCACACCACCCTAGGTCAGACAATGGCTATATGCAAATCAGCCTTGACCCTGTGCCTCATGGGAACACTCCAGCCCGAACAACCAAGCCATGTCTTTCCTAGACCGGAATCAAGCATCCAAGGACCGGTTTCTGGCTATCAGCCTTCTTCAATCTGGATAGCTTGACTCCAGTGATGTGGAGAGCCTGGGACTCACGTCTGAGCATACCCACCCCACTCGGGTAAAAATTGCAAAAAACACAGTTGATGGACAGAATGCAGAACAATGTCTTACATTCACCCCAGTACAAAGATCTGGGCCTAAATCCATCATTTTTTTGCACTCCACACCACCCTAGGTCAGACAATGGCTATATGCAAATCAGCCTTGAGCCTGTGCCTCATGGGAACAGTCCAGCCCGAACTACCAAGCCATGTCTTTCCTAGACCGGAATCAAGCATCCAAGGACCGGTTTCTGGCTATCAGCCTTCTTCAGCCTGGATAGCTCTACTCCAGTGATGTGGAGAGCCTGGGACTCACGTCTGAGCATACCCAGCCCACTCGGGTAAAAATTGCAAAAAACACAGTTGATGGACAGAATGCAGAACAATGTCTTACATTCACCCCAGTACAAAGATCTGGGCCTCAATCCATCGTTTTTTGCACTCCACACTACCCTAGGTCAGACAATGGCTATATGCAAATCAGCCTTGACCCTGTGCCTCATGGGAACAGTCCAGCCCGAACTACCAAACCATGTCTTTCCTAGACCGGAATCAAGAATCCAAGGACCGGTTTCTGGCTATCAGCCTTCTTCAGCCTGGATAGCTTGACTCCAGTGATGTGGAGAGCCTGGGACTCACGTCTGAGCATACCCAGCCCACTCGGGGTGAAAATTGCAAAAAACACAGTTGATGGACAGAATGCAGAACAATGTCTTACATTCACCCCAGTACAAAGATCTGGGCCTAAATCCATTGTTTTTTTGCACTCCACACCAACCTAGGTCAGATAATGGCTATATGCAAATCAGCCATGACCCTGTGCCTCATGGGAACAGTCCAGCCCGAACTACCAAGCCATGTCTTTCCTAGACCGGAATCAAGCATCCAAGGACCGGTTTCTAGCTATCAGCCTTCTTCAGCCTGGATAGCTTGACTCCAGTGATGTGGAGAGCCTGGGACTCACGTCTGAGCATACCCAGCCCACTCGGCGTGAAAATTGTAAAAAACACAGTTGATGGACAGAATGCAGAACAATGTCTTACATTCACCCCAGTACAAAGATCTGGGCCTAAATCCATAATTTTTTTGCACTCCACACCACCCTAGGTCAGACAATGGCTATATGCAAATCAGCCTTGACCCTGTGCCTCATGGGAACAGTCCAGCCCGAACAACCAAGCCATGTCTTTCCTAGACCGGAATCAAGCATCCAAGGACCGGTTTCTGGCTATCAGCCTTCTTCAGCCTGGATAGCTTGACTCCAGTGATGTGGAGAGCCTGGGACTCACGTCTGAGCATACCCAGCCCACTCGGGGTGAAAATTGCAAAAAACACAGTTGATGGACAGAATGCAGAACAATGTCTTACATTCACCCCAGTACAAAGATCTGGGTCTAAATCCATCGTTTTTTTGCACTCCACACCACCCTAGGTCAGACAATGGCTATATGCAAATCAGCCTTGACCCTGTGCCTCATGGGAACAGTCCAGCCCGAACTACCAAGCCATGTCTTTCCTAGACCGGAATCAAGCATCGAAGGACCGGTTTCTGGCTATCAGCCTTCTTCAGCCTGGATAGCTTGACTCCAGTAATGTGGAGAGCCTGGGACTCACATCTGAGCATACCCAGCCCACTCGGGGTGAAAATTGTAAAAAACACAGTTGATGGACAGAATGCAGAACAATGTCTTACATTCACCCCAGTACAAAGATCTGGGCCTAAATCCATCATTTTTTTGCACTCCACACCACCCTAGGTCAGACAATGGCTATATGCAAATCAGCCTTGAGCCTGTGCCTCATGGGAACAGTCCAGCCCGAACTACCAAGCCATGTCTTTCCTAGACCGGAATCAAGCATCCAAGGACCGGTTTCTGGCTATCAGCCTTCTTCAGCCTGGATAGCTCTACTCCAGTGATGTGGAGAGCCTGGGACTCACGTCTGAGCATACCCACCCCACTCGGGTAAAAATTGCAAAAAACACAGTTGATGGACAGAATGCAGAACAATGTCTTACATTCACCCCAGTGCAAAGATCTGGGCCTAAATCCATCATTTTTTTGCACTCCACACCACCCTAGGTCAGACAATGGCTATATGCAAATCAGCCTTGACCCTGTGCCTCATGGGAACAGTCCAGCCCGAACCACCAAGCCATGTCTTTCCTACACCGGAATCAAGCATCCAATGACCGATTTCTGGCTATCAGCCATCTTCATCCGGGATAGCTTGACTCCAGTGCTGTGGAGAGCCTGGGACTCACGTCTGAGCATACCCAGCCCACTCGGGGTGAAAATTGCAAAAAACACAGTTGATGGACAGAATGCAGAACAATGTCTTACATTCACCCCAGTACAAAGATCTGGGCCTCAATCCATCGTTTTTTTGCACTCCACACTACCCTAGGTCAGACAATGGCTATATGCAAATCAGCCTTGACCCTGTGCCTCATGGGAACAGTCCTGCCCGAACTACCAAGCCATGTCTTTCCTAGACCGGAATCAAGAATCCAAGGACCGGTTTCTGGCTATCAGCCTTCTTCAGCCTGGATAGCTTGACTCCAGTGATGTGGAGAGCCTGGGACTCACGTCTGAGCATACCCAGCCCACTCGGGGTGAAAATTGCAAAAAAACACAGGTGATGGACAGAATGCAGAACAATGTCTTACATTCACCCCAGTACAAAGATCTGGGCCTAAATCCATTGTTTTTTTGCACTCCACACCAACCTAGGTCAGATAATGGCTATATGCAAATCAGCCATGACCCTGTGCCTCATGGGAACAGTCCAGCCCAAACTACCAAGCCATGTCTTTCCTAGACCGGAATCAAGCATCCAAGGACCGGTTTCTGGCTATCAGCCTTCTTCAGCCTGGATAGCTTGACTCCAGTGATGTGGAGAGCCTGGGACTCACGTGTGAGCATACCCAGCACACTCGGCGTGAAAATTGTAAAAAACACAGTTGATGGACAGAATGCAGAACAATGTCTTACATTCACCCCAGTACAAAGATCTGGGCCTAAATCCATAATTTTTTTGCACTCCACACCACCCTAGGTCAGACAATGGCTATATGCAAATCAGCCTTGACCCTGTGCCTCATGGGAACACTCCAGCCCGAACAACCAAGCCATGTCTTTCCTAGACCGGAATCAAGCATCCAAGGACCGGTTTCTGGCTATCAGCCTTCTTCAATCTGGATAGCTTGACTCCAGTGATGTGGAGAGCCTGGGACTCACGTCTGAGCATACCCAGCCCACTCGGGGTGAAAATTGCAAAAAACACAGTTGATGGACAGAATGCAGAACAATGACTTACATTCACCCCAGTACAAAGATCTGGGCCTAAATCCATAGTTTTTTTGCACTCCACACCACCCTAGGTCAGACAAAGGCTTTATGCAAATCAGCCTTGACCATGTGCCTCATGGGAACAGTCCAGCCCAAACTACCAAGCCATGTCTTTCCTAGACCGGAATCAAGCGTCCAAGGACCGGTTTCTGGCTATCAGCCTTCTTCAGCCTGAATAGCCTGACTCCAGTGATGTGGAGAGCCTGGGACTCACGTCTGAGCATACCCAGCCTACTCGGGTGAAAATTGCAAAAAACACAGTTGATGGACAGAATGCAGAACAATGTCTTACATTCACCCCAGTACAAAGATCTGGGCCTAAATCCATCGTTTTTTTGCACTCCACACCACCCTAGGTCAGACAATGGCTATATGCAAATCAGCCTTGACCCTGTGCCTCATGGGAACAGTCCAGCTGGAACTGCCAAGCCATGTCTTTCCTAGACCGGAATCAGGCATCCAAGGACCCGTTTCTGGCTATCATCCTTCTTCAGCCTGGATAGCTTGACTCCAGTGATGTGGAGAGCCTGGTACTCACGTCTGAGCATACCCAGCCCACTCGAGGTGAAAATTGCAAAAAACACAGTTGATGGACAGAATGCAGAACTATGTCTTACATTCACCCCAGTACAAAGATCTGGGCCTAAATCCATCGTTTTTTTTGCACTCCATACCACCCTAGGTCAGACAATTCCTATATGCAAATCAGCCTTGACCCTGTGCCTCATGGGAACAGTGCAACCCGAACTACCAAGCCATGTCTTTCCTAGACCGGAATCAAGCATCCAAGGACTGGTTTCTGGCTATCAGCCTTCTTCAGCCTGGATAGCTTGACTCCAGTGATGTGGAGAACCTGGGACTCATGTCTGAGCATACCCAGCCCACTCGGGTGAAAATTGCAAAAAACACAGTTGATGGACAAAATGCAGAACAATGTCTTACATTCACCCCAGTACAAAGATCTGGGCCTAAATCCATCGTTTTTTTGCACTCCACACCACCCTAGGTCAGACAATGGCTATATGCAAATCAGCCTTGACCCTGTGCCTCATGGGAACAGTCCAGCCCGAACTACCAAGTCATGTCTTTCCTAGACCGGAATCAAGAATCCAAGGACCGGTTTCTGACTATCAGCCTTCTTCAGCCTGAATAGCTTGACTCCAGTGATGTGGCGAGCCTGGGACTCACGTCTGAGCACACCCAGGACACTCGGGGTGAAAATTGCAAAAAACACAGTATTATATTATTATTATTATTATATTATATGAAATTTGTAATGCGCTCAGCTTACCCGGGGGCATCCCGGCGCAACAGACCAAAGAAGGAGGAACTCGATAACTCACTACTGTGGAAACAGGTAGGTTTTAAGAAGTTTCCTAAATATTAGGATCTTGTGCTCTGAGCGAATCTTAAGGGGCAGAGAGTTCCACAGAGATGCCACCTGAACCGAGAAACGCCTGCCCCCCGTCCGAGCTCTCCTGACTCTCGCAGATTGCAAAAGATGTTGCTGGTCTGAGCGCAAAAGGCGTGGAGGTTTATAGGGACGGGCCATATTAACAAGGATGGGGGGGCCTTTGCCATGTAAAATTTTATGGGCCGTACACAACGCCTTAAATTTCACCCGCTCCTTAACGGGGAGCCAATGAAGTGCTTTTAGGGCCGGGGCAGCGGACTGCCTTCTAGGGATCTCCATCAAGACTCTGGCAGCTGCATTTTGCACCTGTTGGAGGGTTTTAAAGGTAGCTTCAGGGGCACCAAGAAACAGGGCATTACCAAAGTCAAGCCTAGAAAGGATTAAACCCCGCATCAAAAGCTTCTTAGCTGGATCCGGAAGCAGTGGGAGTACCTTTCGGGCTGATTTCAGTAGACCGAAGCAAACCCCCGCGGTCTTTCTGGCGTGGGTCCTGAAGGATAGATCTTCCTCCAGCCATACTCCCAAGGACTTGATCTCCTTCTTGGGAGATGGAGGGTCGCCAAGAGACCGGGGCCAGCAGCTGGCAATGATGGAGGGACTGGAGTTGCCCAAGAGCATCAACTCAGTTTTTCCTCCATTAAGCTTAAGAGCCGAGTTGGACATCCACTGGTAGACATTAGCCAGGCAGTCATGCAACAAGTTGGGTTGTTCCGCCAGCTGAGTGAGGCCCACCACCAGCTGAGTATCATCAGCATAGCTGATGATCTTCAACCCCGAAGGGGCTACCACTCTTTCAAGTGGAGTCATATATGCATTGAACAAAGTAGGGCTCAACGATGAGCCCTGAGGGACTCCACATTGAAGAGGGAATAGGGAAGACTGCTCTGCCCCTTCCCAGACTTGGTAGAAACGGTTGGAGAGAAAGGATCCCAACCATTTCAGAGCCGTCCCTGAGACACCTACCTCTGACAGGCGTTGGAGGAGCACCTGATGACTCACGGTGTCAAAGGCAGCACTCAAGTCCAGGAGGATCACTGCCACTGATCCTCCGGTGTCAAGAGTGCTCCTTGCTTCCTCCACTACCGCCAGCAGGGCCGTGTCCGTTCCTTGGCTGGGACGGAAACCAGTCTGGGAGTCTCCCAACAGGTGGTTGGACTCAAGATAGTAAGAGAGCTGACGGTTAACCAGCTTCTCGGCGATTTTAGAAAACCCCGGCAGAAGCGAGATAGGCCTGAAGTTGGTCAGATTGGCGGGATCCAAGCCTGGTTTTTTCAGTAAGGCTTTTACTACAGCCCCTTTCCATCTCTGAGGGACTATGCCACGAGAGAGAGAGAGGTTGATAAGGTCAGTGAGCGGAGCTGACAGAGTATTAGCCACAAGTTTAAGATGTTTCATAGGCACTGGATCACTCGGAGATCCACTCTTCATCTCCACCAAGACCTTTGTAACCTCCTCCTCCGAGAAGGGGCCAAAAGAGACAAGTTCGGTCGGGCAGCTTATTGGACCAGTAGCCGGCTCAGAGATGTGAGGCATAGCGGGCAGAGAGGATAGGATTGTATCTATTTTAGAATGGAAGAAACTAGCCAGTTCTTCACATTTGTCTTTAGGATTAACGTGTACGACTGGGGGGACCGGGGCTTTCAAGAGTTCTTTAAAAATTTTAAACGATTCTCTTGGAGAGTTACTTGCCCTCTCAATCTTATCACTAAAGAAAATCTTTTTGACATCCTTCAATGCACTTTTGTATTTTCTCATCTCTCTTTTATAATTAGCCCGGCTTTCTTCCGTCTGCTCTCTCCTCCAGGCACAGTTGATGGACAGAATGCAGAACAATGTCTTACATTCACCAAAGTACAAAGATCTGGGCTTAAATCCATCGTTTCTTTGCACTCCACATCACCCTAGGTCAGAAAATTGCTATATGCAAATCAGCCTTAACCCTGTGCCTCATGGGAACAGTCCAGCCGGAACTACCAAGCCATGTCTTTCCTAGACCGGCTTCAAGCATCCAAGGACCGGTTTCTGGCTAGCAGCCTTCTTCAGCCTGGATGGCTTGACTCCAGTGATGTGGAGAGCCTGGGACTCACGTCTGAGCATACCCAGCCCACTCGGGTTGAACATTTCAAAAAACACAGTTGATGGACAGAATGCAGAACAATGTCTTACATTCACCCCAGTACAAAGATCTAGGCCTAAATCCATCGTTTTTATGCACTCCACACCACCCTAGGTCAGACAATGGCTATATGCAAATCAGCCTTGACCCTGTGCCTCATGGAAACAGTCCAGCCCGAAATACCAAGCCATGTCTTTCCTTGACCGGAATCAAGCATCCAAGGACCGGTTTCTGGCTATCAGCCTTCTTCAGCCTGAATAGCTTGACTCCAGTGATGTGGAGAGCCTCGGACTCACGTCTGAGCATACAAACCCACTCGGGGTGAAAATTGCAAAAAACACAGTTGATGGACAGAATGCAGAACAATGTCTTACATTCACCCCAGTACAAAGATCTGGGCCTAAATCCATCGTTTTTTTGCACTCCACACCACCCTAGGTCAGACAATGGCTATATGTAAATCAGCCTTGACCCAGTGCCTCATGGGAACAGTCCAGCCCGAACTACCAAGCCATGTCTTTCCTAGACCGGAATCAAGCCTCCAAGGACCGGTTTCTGGCTATCAGCCTTCTTCAGCCTGGATAGCTTGACTCCAGTGATGTGGAGAGCCTGGGACTCACATCTGAGCATACCCAGCCCACTCGGGGTGAAAATTGCAAAAAACACAGTTGATGGACAGAATGCAGAACAATGTCTTACATTCACCCCAGTACAAAGATCTGGGCCTAAATCCATCGTTTGTTTGCACTCCACACCACCCTAGGTCAGACAATGTCTATATGCAAATCAGCCTTGACCCTGTGCCTCATGGGAACAGTCCAGCCCGAACTACCAAGCCATGTCTTTCCTAGACCGGAATCAAGCATCCAAGACCGGTTTCTGGCTATCAGCCTTCTTCAGCCTGGATAGCTTGACTCCAGTAATGTGGAGAGCCTGGGACTCACGTCTGAGCATACCCAGCCCACTCGGGGTGAAAATTGCAAAAAACACAGTTGATGGACAGAATGCAGAACAATGTCTTACATTCACCCCAGTACAAAGATCTGGGCCTAAATCCATCATTTTTTTGCACTCCACACCACCCTAGGTCAGACAATGGCTATATGCAAATCAGCCTTGACCCTGTGCCTCATGGGAACAGTCCAGCCCGAACTACCAAGCCATGTCTTTCCTAGACTGGAATCAAGCATCGAAGGACCGGTTTCTGGCTATCAGCCTTCTTCAGCCTGGATAGCTTGACTCCAGTGATGTGGAGAGCCTGGGACTCACATCTGAGCATACCCAGCCCACTCGGGGTGAAAATTGTAAAAAACACAGTTGATGGACAGAATGCAGAACAATGTCTTACATTCACCCCAGTACAAAGATCTGGGCCTAAATCCATCATTTTTTTGCACTCCACACCACCCTAGGTCAGACAATGGCTATATGCAAATCAGCCTTGAGCCTGTGCCTCATGGGAACAGTCCAGCCCGACCTACCAAGCCATGTCTTTCCTAGACCGGAATCAAGCATCCAAGGACCGGTTTCTGGCTATCAGCCTTCTTCAGCCTGGATAGCTCTACTCCAGTGATGTGGAGAGCCTGGGACTCACGTCTGAGCATACCCACCCCACTCGGGTAAAAATTGCAAAAAACACAGTTGATGGACAGAATGCAGAACAATGTCTTACATTCACCCCAGTACAAAGATCTGGGCCTAAATCCATCATTTATTTGCACTCCACACCACCCTAGGTCAGACAATGGCTATATGCAAATCAGCCTTGACCCTGTGCCTCATGGGAACAGTCCAGCCCGAACCACCAAGCCATGTCTTTCCTAGACCGGAATCAAGCATCCAATTACCGATTTCTGGCTATCAGCCATCTTCATCCGGGATAGCTTGACTCCAGTGCTGTGGAGAGCCTGGGACTCACGTCTGAGCATACCCAGCCCACTCGGGGTGAAAATTGCAAAAAACACAGTTGATGGACAGAATGCAGAACAATGTCTTACATTCACCCCAGTACAAAGATCTGGGCCTCAATCCATCGTTTTTTTGCACTCCACACTACCCTAGGTCAGACAATGGCTATATGCAAATCAGCCTTGACCATGTGCCTCATGGGAACAGTCCAGCCCGAACTACCAAGCCATGTCTTTCCTAGACCGGAATCAAGAATCCAAGGACCGGTTCCTGGCTATCAGCCTTCTTCAGCCTGGATAGCTTGACTCCAGTGATGTGGAGAGCCTGGGACTCACGTCTGAGCATACCCAGCCCACTCGGGGTGAAAATTGCAAAAAACACAGTTGATGGACAGAATGCAGAACAATGTCTTACATTCACCCCAGTACAAAGATCTGGGCCTAAATCCATAATTTTTTTGCACTCCACACCACCCTAGGTCAGACAATGGCTATATGCAAATCAGACTTGACCCTGTGCCTCATGGGAACACTCCAGCCCGAACAACCAAGCCATGTCTTTCCTAGACCGGAATCAAGCATCCAAGGACCGGTTTCTGGCTATCAGCCTTCTTCAATCTGGATAGCTTGACTCCAGTGATGTGGAGAGCCTGGGACTCACGTCTGAGCATACCCAGCCCACTCGGGGTGAAAATTGCAAAAAACACAGTTGATGGACAGAATGCAGAACAATGTCTTACATTCACCCCAGTACAAAGATCTGGGCCTAAATCCATCGTTTTTTTGCACTCCACACCACCCTAGGTCAGACAAAGGCTATATGCAAATCAGCCTTGACCATGTGCCTCATGGGAACAGTCCAGCCCAAACTACCAAACCATGTCTTTCCTAGACCGGAATCAAGCATCCAAGGACCGGTTTCTGGCTATCAGCCTTCTTCAGCCTGAATAGCCTGACTCCAGTGATGTGGAGAGCCTGGGACTCACGTCTGAGCATACCCAGCCCACTCGGGTGAAAATTGCAAAAAACACAGTTGATGGACAGAATGCAGAACAATGTCTTACATTCACCCCAGTACAAAGATCTGGGCCTAAATCCATCGTTTTTTTGCACTCCACACCACCCTAGGTCAGACAATGGCTATATGCAAATCAGCCTTGACCCTGTGCCTCATGGGAACAGTCCAGCCCGAACAACCAAGCCATGTCTTTCCTAGACCGGAATCAAGCATCCAAGGACTGGTTTCTGGCTATCAG
Organism: Lissotriton vulgaris; assembly: GCF_964263255.1. NCBI lineage: Eukaryota > Metazoa > Chordata > Amphibia > Caudata > Salamandridae > Lissotriton > Lissotriton vulgaris. The sequence goes on along the minus strand of NC_141685.1, from coordinate 1,186,600,837 downwards.
CCTTCTTCAGCCTGGATAGCTTGACTCCAGTGATGTGGAGAGCCTGGGACTCACGTCTGAGCATACCCAGCCCACTCGGGGTGAAAATTGCAAAAAACACAGTTGATGGACAGAATGCAGAACAATGTCTTACATTCACCACAGTACAAAGATCTGGGCCTAAATCCATTGTTTTTTTGCACTCCACACCACCCTAGGTCAGACAATGGCTATATGCGAATCAGCCTTGACCCTGTGCCTCATGGGAACAGTCCAGCTGGAACTGCCAAGCCATGTCTTTCCTAGACCGGAATCAAGCATCCAAGGACCGGTTTCTGGCTATCATCCTTCTTCAGCCTGGATAGCTTGACTCCAGTGATGTGGAGAGCCTGGTACTCACGTCTGAGCATACCCAGCCCACTCGAGGTGAAAATTGCAAAAAACACAGTTGATGGACAGAATGCAGAACTATGTCTTACATTCACCCCAGTACCAAGATCTGGGCCTAAATCCATCGTTTTTTTTGCACTCCATACCACCCTAGGTCAGACAATTCCTATATGCAAATCAGCCTTGACCCTGTGCCTCATGGGAACAGTCCAACCCGAACTACCAAGCCATGTCTTTCCTAGACCGGAATCAAGCATCCAAGGACCGGTTTCTGGCTATCAGCCTTCTTCAGGCTGGATAGCTTGACTCCAGTGATGTGGAGAACCTGGGACTCATGTCTGAGCATACCCAGCCCACTCGGGTGAAAATTGCAAAAAACACAGTTGATGGACAAAATGCAGAACAATGTCTTACATTCACCCCAGTACAAAGATCTGGGCCTAAATCCATCGTTTTTTTGCACTCCACACCACCCTAGGTCAGACAATGGCTATATGCAAATCAGCCTTGAGCCTGTGCCTCATGGGAACAGTCCAGCCCGAACTACCAAGCCATGTCTTTCCTAGACCGGAATCAAGCATCCAAGGACCGGTTTCTGGCTATCAGCCTTCTTCAGCCTGGATAGCTCTACTCCAGTGATGTGGAGAGCCTGGGACTCACGTCTGAGCATACCCACCCCACTCGGGTAAAAATTGCAAAAAACACAGTTGATGGACAGAATGCAGAACAATGTCTTACATTCACCCCAGTACAAAGATCTGGGCCTAAATCCATCATTTTTTTGCACTCCACACCACCCTAGGTCAGACAATGGCTATATGCAAATCAGCCTTGAGCCTGTGCCTCATGGGAACAGTCCAGCCCGAACTACCAAGCCATGTCTTTCCTAGACCGGAATCAAGCATCCAATGACCGATTTCTGGCTATCAGCCATCTTCATCCGGGATAGCTTGACTCCAGTGCTGTGGAGAGCCTGGGACTCACGTCTGAGCATACCCAGCCCACTCGGGGTGAAAATTGCAAAAAACACAGTTGATGGACAGAATGCAGAACAATGTCTTACATTCACCCCAGTACAAAGATCTGGGCCTCAATCCATCGTTTTTTTGCACTCCACACTACCTAGGTCAGACAATGGCTATATGCAAATCAGCCTTGACCATGTGCCTCATGGGAACAGTCCAGCCCGAACTACCAAGCCATGTCTTTCCTAGACCGGAATCAAGAATCCAAGGACCGGTTCCTGGCTATCAGCCTTCTTCAGCCTGGATAGCTTGACTCCAGTGATGTGGAGAGCCTGGGACTCACGTCTGAGCATACCCAGCCCACTCGGGGTGAAAATTGCAAAAAACACAGTTGATGGACAGAATGCAGAACAATGTCTTACATTCACCCCAGTACAAAGATCTGGGCCTAAATCCATAATTTTTTTGCACTCCACACCACCCTAGGTCAGACAATGGCTATATGCAAATCAGACTTGACCCTGTGCCTCATGGGAACACTCCAGCCCGAACAACCAAGCCATGTCTTTCCTAGACCGGAATCAAGCATCCAAGGACCGGTTTCTGGCTATCAGCCTTCTTCAATCTGGATAGCTTGACTCCAGTGATGTGGAGAGCCTGGGACTCACGTCTGAGCATACCCAGCCCACTCGGGGTGAAAATTGCAAAAAACACAGTTGATGGACAGAATGCAGAACAATGTCTTACATTCACCCCAGTACAAAGATCTGGGCCTAAATCCATCGTTTTTTTGCACTCCACACCACCCTAGGTCAGACAAAGGCTATATGCAAATCAGCCTTGACCATGTGCCTCATGGGAACAGTCCAGCCCAAACTACCAAACCATGTCTTTCCTAGACCGGAATCAAGCATCCAAGGACCGGTTTCTGGCTATCAGCCTTCTTCAGCCTGAATAGCCTGACTCCAGTGATGTGGAGAGCCTGGGACTCACGTCTGAGCATACCCAGCCCACTCGGGTGAAAATTGCAAAAAACACAGTTGATGGACAGAATGCAGAACAATGTCTTACATTCACCCCAGTACAAAGATCTGGGCCTAAATCCATCGTTTTTTTGCACTCCACACCACCCTAGGTCAGACAATGGCTATATGCAAATCAGCCTTGACCCTGTGCCTCATGGGAACAGTCCAGCCCGAACAACCAAGCCATGTCTTTCCTAGACCGGAATCAAGCATCCAAGGACTGGTTTCTGGCTATCAGCCTTCTTCAGCCTGGATAGCTTGACTCCAGTGATGTGGAGAGCCTGGGACTCACGTCTGAGCATACCCAGCCCACTCGGGGTGAAAATTGCAAAAAACACAGTTGATGGACAGAATGCAGAACAATGTCTTACATTCACCACAGTACAAAGATCTGGGCCTAAATCCATTGTTTTTTTGCACTCCACACCACCCTAGGTCAGACAATGGCTATATGCGAATCAGCCTTGACCCTGTGCCTCATGGGAACAGTCCAGCTGGAACTGCCAAGCCATGTCTTTCCTAGACCGGAATCAAGCATCCAAGGACCGGTTTCTGGCTATCATCCTTCTTCAGCCTGGATAGCTTGACTCCAGTGATGTGGAGAGCCTGGTACTCACGTCTGAGCATACCCAGCCCACTCGAGGTGAAAATTGCAAAAAACACAGTTGATGGACAGAATGCAGAACTATGTCTTACATTCACCCCAGTACCAAGATCTGGGCCTAAATCCATCGTTTTTTTTGCACTCCATACCACCCTAGGTCAGACAATTCCTATATGCAAATCAGCCTTGACCCTGTGCCTCATGGGAACAGTCCAACCCGAACTACCAAGCCATGTCTTTCCTAGACCGGAATCAAGCATCCAAGGACCGGTTTCTGGCTATCAGCCTTCTTCAGGCTGGATAGCTTGACTCCAGTGATGTGGAGAACCTGGGACTCATGTCTGAGCATACCCAGCCCACTCGGGTGAAAATTGCAAAAAACACAGTTGATGGACAAAATGCAGAACAATGTCTTACATTCACCCCAGTACAAAGATCTGGGCCTAAATCCATCGTTTTTTTGCACTCCACACCACCCTAGGTCAGACAATGGCTATATGCAAATCAGCCTTGACCCTGTGCCTCATGGGAACAGTCCAGCCCGAACTACCAAGTCATGTCTTTCCTAGACCGGAATCAAGCATCCAAGGACCGGTTTCTGACTATCAGCCTTCTTCAGCCTGAATAGCTTGACTCCAGTGATGTGGAGAGCCTGGGACTCACGTCTGAGCATACCCAGGACACTCGGGGTGAAAATTGCAAAAAACACAGTTGATGGACAGAATGCAGAACAATGTCTTACATTCACCAAAGTACAAAGATCTGGGCTTAAATCCATTGTTTCTTTGCACTCCACACCACCTAAGTCAGAAAATTGCTATATGCAAATCAGCCTTAACCCTGTGCCTCATGGGAACAGTCCAGCCGGAACTACCAAGCCATGTCTTTCCTAGACCGGCATCAAGCATCCAAGGACCGGTTTCTGGCTAGCAGCCTTCTTCAGCCTGGATGGCTTGACTCCAGTGATGTGGAGAGCCTGGGACTCACGTCTGAGCATACCCAGCCCACTCGGGTTGAAAATTGCAAAAAACACAGTTGATGGACAGAATGCAGAACAATGTCTTACATTCACCCCAGTACAAAGATCTAGGCCTAAATCCATCGTTTTTTTGCACTCCACACCACCCTAGGTCAGACAATGGCTATATGCAAATCAGCCTTGACCCTGTGCCTCATGGAAACAGTCCAGCCCGAACTACCAAGCCATGTCTTTCCTTGACCGGAATCAAGCATCCAAGGACCGGTTTCTGGCTATCAGCCTTCTTCAGCCTGAATAGCTTGACTCCAGTGATGTGGAGAGCCTTGGACTCACGTCTGAGCATACAAACCCACTCGGGGTGAAAATTGCAAAAAACACAGTTGATGGACAGAATGCAGAACAATGTCTTACATTCACCCCAGTACAAAGATCTGGGCCTAAATCCATCGTTTTTTTGCACTCCACACCACCCTAGGTCAGACAATGGCTATATGTAAATCAGCCTTGACCCAGTGCCTCATGGGAACAGTCCAGCCCGAACTACCAAGCCATGTCTTTCCTAGACCGGAATCAAGCATCCAAGGACCGGTTTCTGGCTATCAGCCTTCTTCAGCCTGGATAGCTTGACTCCAGTGATGTGGAGAGCCTGGGACTCACATCTGAGCATACCCAGCCCACTCGGGGTGAAAATTGCAAAAAACACAGATGATGGACAGAATGCAGAACAGTGTCTTACATTCACCCCAGTACAAAGATCTGGGCCTAAATCCATCATTTTTTTGCACTCCACACCACCCTAGGTCAGACAATGGCTATATGCAAATCAGCCTTGACCCTGTGCCTCATGGGAACAGTCCAGCCCGAACTACCAAGCCATGTCTTTCCTAGACCGGAATCAAGCATCGAAGGACCGGTTTCTGGCTATCAGCCTTCTTCAGCCTGGATAGCTTGTCTCCAGTGATGTGGAGAGCCTGGGACTCACATCTGAGCATACCCAGCCCACTCGGGGTGAAAATTGTAAAAAACACAGTTGATGGACAGAATGCAGAACAATGTCTTACATTCACCCCAGTACAAAGATCTGGGCCTAAATCCATCATTTTTTTGCACTCCACACCACCCTAGGTCAGACAATGGCTATATGCAAATCAGCCTTGAGCCTGTGCCTCATGGGAACAGTCCAGCCCGAACTACCAAGCCATGTCTTTCCTAGACCGGAATCAAGCATCCAAGGACCGGTTTCTGGCTATCAGCCTTCTTCAGCCTGGATAGCTCTACTCCAGTGATGTGGAGAGCCTGGGACTCACGTCTGAGCATACCCACCCCACTCGGGTAAAAATTGCAAAAAACACAGTTGATGGACAGAATGCAGAACAATGTCTTACATTCACCCCAGTACAAAGATCTGGGCCTAAATCCATCGTTTTTTTGCACTCCACACCACCCTAGGTCAGACAAAGGCTATATGCAAATCAGCCTTGACCATGTGCCTCATGGGAACAGTCCAGCCCAAACTACCAAGCCATGTCTTTCCTACACCGGAATCAAGCATCCAAGGACCGGTTTCTGGCTATCAGCCTTCTTCAGCCTGAATAGCCTGACTCCAGTGATGTGGAGAGCCTGGGACTCACGTCTGAGCATACCCAGCCCACTCGGGTGAAAATTGCAAAAAACACAGTTGATGGACAGAATGCAGAACAATGTCTTAAATTCACCCCAGTACAAATATCTGGGCCTAAATCCATCGTTTTTTTGCACTCCACACCACCCTAGGTCAGACAATGGCTATATGCAAATCAGCCTTGACCCTGTGCCTCATGGGAACACTCCAGCCCGAACAACCAAGCCATGTCTTTCCTAGACCGGAATCAAGCATCCAAGGACCGGTTTCTGGCTATCAGCCTTCTTCAATCTGGATAGCTTGACTCCAGTGATGTGGAGAGCCTGGGACTCACGTCTGAGCATACCCACCCCACTCGGGTAAAAATTGCAAAAAACACAGTTGATGGACAGAATGCAGAACAATGTCTTACATTCACCCCAGTACAAAGATCTGGGCCTAAATCCATCATTTTTTTGCACTCCACACCACCCTAGGTCAGACAATGGCTATATGCAAATCAGCCTTGAGCCTGTGCCTCATGGGAACAGTCCAGCCCGAACTACCAAGCCATGTCTTTCCTAGACCGGAATCAAGCATCCAAGGACCGGTTTCTGGCTATCAGCCTTCTTCAGCCTGGATAGCTCTACTCCAGTGATGTGGAGAGCCTGGGACTCACGTCTGAGCATACCCAGCCCACTCGGGTAAAAATTGCAAAAAACACAGTTGATGGACAGAATGCAGAACAATGTCTTACATTCACCCCAGTACAAAGATCTGGGCCTCAATCCATCGTTTTTTGCACTCCACACTACCCTAGGTCAGACAATGGCTATATGCAAATCAGCCTTGACCCTGTGCCTCATGGGAACAGTCCAGCCCGAACTACCAAACCATGTCTTTCCTAGACCGGAATCAAGAATCCAAGGACCGGTTTCTGGCTATCAGCCTTCTTCAGCCTGGATAGCTTGACTCCAGTGATGTGGAGAGCCTGGGACTCACGTCTGAGCATACCCAGCCCACTCGGGGTGAAAATTGCAAAAAACACAGTTGATGGACAGAATGCAGAACAATGTCTTACATTCACCCCAGTACAAAGATCTGGGCCTAAATCCATTGTTTTTTTGCACTCCACACCAACCTAGGTCAGATAATGGCTATATGCAAATCAGCCATGACCCTGTGCCTCATGGGAACAGTCCAGCCCGAACTACCAAGCCATGTCTTTCCTAGACCGGAATCAAGCATCCAAGGACCGGTTTCTAGCTATCAGCCTTCTTCAGCCTGGATAGCTTGACTCCAGTGATGTGGAGAGCCTGGGACTCACGTCTGAGCATACCCAGCCCACTCGGCGTGAAAATTGTAAAAAACACAGTTGATGGACAGAATGCAGAACAATGTCTTACATTCACCCCAGTACAAAGATCTGGGCCTAAATCCATAATTTTTTTGCACTCCACACCACCCTAGGTCAGACAATGGCTATATGCAAATCAGCCTTGACCCTGTGCCTCATGGGAACAGTCCAGCCCGAACAACCAAGCCATGTCTTTCCTAGACCGGAATCAAGCATCCAAGGACCGGTTTCTGGCTATCAGCCTTCTTCAGCCTGGATAGCTTGACTCCAGTGATGTGGAGAGCCTGGGACTCACGTCTGAGCATACCCAGCCCACTCGGGGTGAAAATTGCAAAAAACACAGTTGATGGACAGAATGCAGAACAATGTCTTACATTCACCCCAGTACAAAGATCTGGGTCTAAATCCATCGTTTTTTTGCACTCCACACCACCCTAGGTCAGACAATGGCTATATGCAAATCAGCCTTGACCCTGTGCCTCATGGGAACAGTCCAGCCCGAACTACCAAGCCATGTCTTTCCTAGACCGGAATCAAGCATCGAAGGACCGGTTTCTGGCTATCAGCCTTCTTCAGCCTGGATAGCTTGACTCCAGTAATGTGGAGAGCCTGGGACTCACATCTGAGCATACCCAGCCCACTCGGGGTGAAAATTGTAAAAAACACAGTTGATGGACAGAATGCAGAACAATGTCTTACATTCACCCCAGTACAAAGATCTGGGCCTAAATCCATCATTTTTTTGCACTCCACACCACCCTAGGTCAGACAATGGCTATATGCAAATCAGCCTTGAGCCTGTGCCTCATGGGAACAGTCCAGCCCGAACTACCAAGCCATGTCTTTCCTAGACCGGAATCAAGCATCCAAGGACCGGTTTCTGGCTATCAGCCTTCTTCAGCCTGGATAGCTCTACTCCAGTGATGTGGAGAGCCTGGGACTCACGTCTGAGCATACCCACCCCACTCGGGTAAAAATTGCAAAAAACACAGTTGATGGACAGAATGCAGAACAATGTCTTACATTCACCCCAGTGCAAAGATCTGGGCCTAAATCCATCATTTTTTTGCACTCCACACCACCCTAGGTCAGACAATGGCTATATGCAAATCAGCCTTGACCCTGTGCCTCATGGGAACAGTCCAGCCCGAACCACCAAGCCATGTCTTTCCTACACCGGAATCAAGCATCCAATGACCGATTTCTGGCTATCAGCCATCTTCATCCGGGATAGCTTGACTCCAGTGCTGTGGAGAGCCTGGGACTCACGTCTGAGCATACCCAGCCCACTCGGGGTGAAAATTGCAAAAAACACAGTTGATGGACAGAATGCAGAACAATGTCTTACATTCACCCCAGTACAAAGATCTGGGCCTCAATCCATCGTTTTTTTGCACTCCACACTACCCTAGGTCAGACAATGGCTATATGCAAATCAGCCTTGACCCTGTGCCTCATGGGAACAGTCCTGCCCGAACTACCAAGCCATGTCTTTCCTAGACCGGAATCAAGAATCCAAGGACCGGTTTCTGGCTATCAGCCTTCTTCAGCCTGGATAGCTTGACTCCAGTGATGTGGAGAGCCTGGGACTCACGTCTGAGCATACCCAGCCCACTCGGGGTGAAAATTGCAAAAAAACACAGGTGATGGACAGAATGCAGAACAATGTCTTACATTCACCCCAGTACAAAGATCTGGGCCTAAATCCATTGTTTTTTTGCACTCCACACCAACCTAGGTCAGATAATGGCTATATGCAAATCAGCCATGACCCTGTGCCTCATGGGAACAGTCCAGCCCAAACTACCAAGCCATGTCTTTCCTAGACCGGAATCAAGCATCCAAGGACCGGTTTCTGGCTATCAGCCTTCTTCAGCCTGGATAGCTTGACTCCAGTGATGTGGAGAGCCTGGGACTCACGTGTGAGCATACCCAGCACACTCGGCGTGAAAATTGTAAAAAACACAGTTGATGGACAGAATGCAGAACAATGTCTTACATTCACCCCAGTACAAAGATCTGGGCCTAAATCCATAATTTTTTTGCACTCCACACCACCCTAGGTCAGACAATGGCTATATGCAAATCAGCCTTGACCCTGTGCCTCATGGGAACACTCCAGCCCGAACAACCAAGCCATGTCTTTCCTAGACCGGAATCAAGCATCCAAGGACCGGTTTCTGGCTATCAGCCTTCTTCAATCTGGATAGCTTGACTCCAGTGATGTGGAGAGCCTGGGACTCACGTCTGAGCATACTCAGCCCACTCGGGGTGAAAATTGCAAAAAACACAGTTGATGGACAGAATGCAGAACAATGACTTACATTCACCCCAGTACAAAGATCTGGGCCTAAATCCATAGTTTTTTTGCACTCCACACCACCCTAGGTCAGACAAAGGCTTTATGCAAATCAGCCTTGACCATGTGCCTCATGGGAACAGTCCAGCCCAAACTACCAAGCCATGTCTTTCCTAGACCGGAATCAAGCATCCAAGGACCGGTTTCTGGCTATCAGCCTTCTTCAATCTGGATAGCTTGACTCCAGTGATGTGGAGAGCCTGGGACTCACGTCTGAGCATACCCAGCCCACTCGGGGTGAAAATTGCAAAAAACACAGTTGATGGACAGAATGCAGAACAATGACTTACATTCACCCCAGTACAAAGATCTGGGCCTAAATCCATAGTTTTTTTGCACTCCACACCACCCTAGGTCAGACAATGGCTATATGCAAATCAGCCTTGACCCTGTGCCTCATGGGAACAGTCCAGCTGGAACTGCCAAGCCATGTCTTTCCTAGACCGGAATCAGGCATCCAAGGACCCGTTTCTGGCTATCATCCTTCTTCAGCCTGGATAGCTTGACTCCAGTGATGTGGAGAGCCTGGTACTCACGTCTGAGCATACCCAGCCCACTCGAGGTGAAAATTGCAAAAAACACAGTTGATGGACAGAATGCAGAACTATGTCTTACATTCACCCCAGTACAAAGATCTGGGCCTAAATCCATCGTTTTTTTTGCACTCCATACCACCCTAGGTCAGACAATTCCTATATGCAAATCAGCCTTGACCCTGTGCCTCATGGGAACAGTGCAACCCGAACTACCAAGCCATGTCTTTCCTAGACCGGAATCAAGCATCCAAGGACTGGTTTCTGGCTATCAGCCTTCTTCAGCCTGGATAGCTTGACTCCAGTGATGTGGAGAACCTGGGACTCATGTCTGAGCATACCCAGCCCACTCGGGTGAAAATTGCAAAAAACACAGTTGATGGACAAAATGCAGAACAATGTCTTACATTCACCCCAGTACAAAGATCTGGGCCTAAATCCATCGTTTTTTTGCACTCCACACCACCCTAGGTCAGACAATGGCTATATGCAAATCAGCCTTGACCCTGTGCCTCATGGGAACAGTCCAGCCCGAACTACCAAGTCATGTCTTTCCTAGACCGGAATCAAGAATCCAAGGACCGGTTTCTGACTATCAGCCTTCTTCAGCCTGAATAGCTTGACTCCAGTGATGTGGCGAGCCTGGGACTCACGTCTGAGCACACCCAGGACACTCGGGGTGAAAATTGCAAAAAACACAGTATTATATTATTATTATTATTATATTATATGAAATTTGTAATGCGCTCAGCTTACCCGGGGGCATCCCGGCGCAACAGACCAAAGAAGGAGGAACTCGATAACTCACTACTGTGGAAACAGGTAGGTTTTAAGAAGTTTCCTAAATATTAGGATCTTGTGCTCTGAGCGAATCTTAAGGGGCAGAGAGTTCCACAGAGATGCCACCTGAACCGAGAAACGCCTGCCCCCCGTCCGAGCTCTCCTGACTCTCGCAGATTGCAAAAGATGTTGCTGGTCTGAGCGCAAAAGGCGTGGAGGTTTATAGGGACGGGCCATATTAACAAGGATGGGGGGGCCTTTGCCATGTAAAATTTTATGGGCCGTACACAACGCCTTAAATTTCACCCGCTCCTTAACGGGGAGCCAATGAAGTGCTTTTAGGGCCGGGGCAGCGGACTGCCTTCTAGGGATCTCCATCAAGACTCTGGCAGCTGCATTTTGCACCTGTTGGAGGGTTTTAAAGGTAGCTTCAGGGGCACCAAGAAACAGGGCATTACCAAAGTCAAGCCTAGAAAGGATTAAACCCCGCATCAAAAGCTTCTTAGCTGGATCCGGAAGCAGTGGGAGTACCTTTCGGGCTGATTTCAGTAGACCGAAGCAAACCCCCGCGGTCTTTCTGGCGTGGGTCCTGAAGGATAGATCTTCCTCCAGCCATACTCCCAAGGACTTGATCTCCTTCTTGGGAGATGGAGGGTCGCCAAGAGACCGGGGCCAGCAGCTGGCAATGATGGAGGGACTGGAGTTGCCCAAGAGCATCAACTCAGTTTTTCCTCCATTAAGCTTAAGAGCCGAGTTGGACATCCACTGGTAGACATTAGCCAGGCAGTCATGCAACAAGTTGGGTTGTTCCGCCAGCTGAGTGAGGCCCACCACCAGCTGAGTATCATCAGCATAGCTGATGATCTTCAACCCCGAAGGGGCTACCACTCTTTCAAGTGGAGTCATATATGCATTGAACAAAGTAGGGCTCAACGATGAGCCCTGAGGGACTCCACATTGAAGAGGGAATAGGGAAGACTGCTCTGCCCCTTCCCAGACTTGGTAGAAACGGTTGGAGAGAAAGGATCCCAACCATTTCAGAGCCGTCCCTGAGACACCTACCTCTGACAGGCGTTGGAGGAGCACCTGATGACTCACGGTGTCAAAGGCAGCACTCAAGTCCAGGAGGATCACTGCCACTGATCCTCCGGTGTCAAGAGTGCTCCTTGCTTCCTCCACTACCGCCAGCAGGGCCGTGTCCGTTCCTTGGCCGGGACGGAAACCAGTCTGGGAGTCTCCCAACAGGTGGTTGGACTCAAGATAGTAAGAGAGCTGACGGTTAACCAGCTTCTCGGCGATTTTAGAAAACCCCGGCAGAAGCGAGATAGGCCTGAAGTTGGTCAGATTGGCGGGATCCAAGCCTGGTTTTTTCAGTAAGGCTTTTACTACAGCCCCTTTCCATCTCTGAGGGACTATGCCACGAGAGAGAGAGAGGTTGATAAGGTCAGTGAGCGGAGCTGACAGAGTATTAGCCACAAGTTTAAGATGTTTCATAGGCACTGGATCACTCGGAGATCCACTCTTCATCTCCACCAAGACCTTTGTAACCTCCTCCTCCGAGAAGGGGCCAAAAGAGACAAGTTCGGTCGGGCAGCTTATTGGACCAGTAGCCGGCTCAGAGATGTGAGGCATAGCGGGCAGAGAGGATAGGATTGTATCTATTTTAGAATGGAAGAAACTAGCCAGTTCTTCACATTTGTCTTTAGGATTAACGTGTACGACTGGGGGGACCGGGGCTTTCAAGAGTTCTTTAAAAATTTTAAACGATTCTCTTGGAGAGTTACTTGCCCTCTCAATCTTATCACTAAAGAAAATCTTTTTGACATCCTTCAATGCACTTTTGTATTTTCTCATCTCTCTTTTATAATTAGCCCGGCTTTCTTCCGTCTGCTCTCTCCTCCAGGCACAGTTGATGGACAGAATGCAGAACAATGTCTTACATTCACCAAAGTACAAAGATCTGGGCTTAAATCCATCGTTTCTTTGCACTCCACATCACCCTAGGTCAGAAAATTGCTATATGCAAATCAGCCTTAACCCTGTGCCTCATGGGAACAGTCCAGCCGGAACTACCAAGCCATGTCTTTCCTAGACCGGCTTCAAGCATCCAAGGACCGGTTTCTGGCTAGCAGCCTTCTTCAGCCTGGATGGCTTGACTCCAGTGATGTGGAGAGCCTGGGACTCACGTCTGAGCATACCCAGCCCACTCGGGTTGAACATTTCAAAAAACACAGTTGATGGACAGAATGCAGAACAATGTCTTACATTCACCCCAGTACAAAGATCTAGGCCTAAATCCATCGTTTTTATGCACTCCACACCACCCTAGGTCAGACAATGGCTATATGCAAATCAGCCTTGACCCTGTGCCTCATGGAAACAGTCCAGCCCGAAATACCAAGCCATGTCTTTCCTTGACCGGAATCAAGCATCCAAGGACCGGTTTCTGGCTATCAGCCTTCTTCAGCCTGAATAGCTTGACTCCAGTGATGTGGAGAGCCTCGGACTCACGTCTGAGCATACAAACCCACTCGGGGTGAAAATTGCAAAAAACACAGTTGATGGACAGAATGCAGAACAATGTCTTACATTCACCCCAGTACAAAGATCTGGGCCTAAATCCATCGTTTTTTTGCACTCCACACCACCCTAGGTCAGACAATGGCTATATGTAAATCAGCCTTGACCCAGTGCCTCATGGGAACAGTCCAGCCCGAACTACCAAGCCATGTCTTTCCTAGACCGGAATCAAGCCTCCAAGGACCGGTTTCTGGCTATCAGCCTTCTTCAGCCTGGATAGCTTGACTCCAGTGATGTGGAGAGCCTGGGACTCACATCTGAGCATACCCAGCCCACTCGGGGTGAAAATTGCAAAAAACACAGTTGATGGACAGAATGCAGAACAATGTCTTACATTCACCCCAGTACAAAGATCTGGGCCTAAATCCATCGTTTGTTTGCACTCCACACCACCCTAGGTCAGACAATGTCTATATGCAAATCAGCCTTGACCCTGTGCCTCATGGGAACAGTCCAGCCCGAACTACCAAGCCATGTCTTTCCTAGACCGGAATCAAGCATCCAAGACCGGTTTCTGGCTATCAGCCTTCTTCAGCCTGGATAGCTTGACTCCAGTAATGTGGAGAGCCTGGGACTCACGTCTGAGCATACCCAGCCCACTCGGGGTGAAAATTGCAAAAAACACAGTTGATGGACAGAATGCAGAACAATGTCTTACATTCACCCCAGTACAAAGATCTGGGCCTAAATCCATCATTTTTTTGCACTCCACACCACCCTAGGTCAGACAATGGCTATATGCAAATCAGCCTTGACCCTGTGCCTCATGGGAACAGTCCAGCCCGAACTACCAAGCCATGTCTTTCCTAGACTGGAATCAAGCATCGAAGGACCGGTTTCTGGCTATCAGCCTTCTTCAGCCTGGATAGCTTGACTCCAGTGATGTGGAGAGCCTGGGACTCACATCTGAGCATACCCAGCCCACTCGGGGTGAAAATTGTAAAAAACACAGTTGATGGACAGAATGCAGAACAATGTCTTACATTCACCCCAGTACAAAGATCTGGGCCTAAATCCATCATTTTTTTGCACTCCACACCACCCTAGGTCAGACAATGGCTATATGCAAATCAGCCTTGAGCCTGTGCCTCATGGGAACAGTCCAGCCCGACCTACCAAGCCATGTCTTTCCTAGACCGGAATCAAGCATCCAAGGACCGGTTTCTGGCTATCAGCCTTCTTCAGCCTGGATAGCTCTACTCCAGTGATGTGGAGAGCCTGGGACTCACGTCTGAGCATACCCACCCCACTCGGGTAAAAATTGCAAAAAACACAGTTGATGGACAGAATGCAGAACAATGTCTTACATTCACCCCAGTACAAAGATCTGGGCCTAAATCCATCATTTATTTGCACTCCACACCACCCTAGGTCAGACAATGGCTATATGCAAATCAGCCTTGACCCTGTGCCTCATGGGAACAGTCCAGCCCGAACCACCAAGCCATGTCTTTCCTAGACCGGAATCAAGCATCCAATTACCGATTTCTGGCTATCAGCCATCTTCATCCGGGATAGCTTGACTCCAGTGCTGTGGAGAGCCTGGGACTCACGTCTGAGCATACCCAGCCCACTCGGGGTGAAAATTGCAAAAAACACAGTTGATGGACAGAATGCAGAACAATGTCTTACATTCACCCCAGTACAAAGATCTGGGCCTCAATCCATCGTTTTTTTGCACTCCACACTACCCTAGGTCAGACAATGGCTATATGCAAATCAGCCTTGACCATGTGCCTCATGGGAACAGTCCAGCCCGAACTACCAAGCCATGTCTTTCCTAGACCGGAATCAAGAATCCAAGGACCGGTTCCTGGCTATCAGCCTTCTTCAGCCTGGATAGCTTGACTCCAGTGATGTGGAGAGCCTGGGACTCACGTCTGAGCATACCCAGCCCACTCGGGGTGAAAATTGCAAAAAACACAGTTGATGGACAGAATGCAGAACAATGTCTTACATTCACCCCAGTACAAAGATCTGGGCCTAAATCCATAATTTTTTTGCACTCCACACCACCCTAGGTCAGACAAAGGCTATATGCAAATCAGCCTTGACCATGTGCCTCATGGGAACAGTCCAGCCCAAACTACCAAACCATGTCTTTCCTAGACCGGAATCAAGCATCCAAGGACAGGTTTCTGGCTATCAGCCTTCTTCAGCCTGAATAGCCTGACTCCAGTGATGTGGAGAGCCTGGGACTCACGTCTGAGCATACCCAGCCCACTCGGGTGAAAATTGCAAAAAACACAGTTGATGGACAGAATGCAGAACAATGTCTTACATTCACCCCAGTACAAAGATCTGGGCCTAAATCCATCGTTTTTTTGCACTCCACACCACCCTAGGTCAGACAATGGCTATATGCAAATCAGCCTTGACCCTGTGCCTCATGGGAACAGTCCAGCCCGAACAACCAAGCCATGTCTTTCCTAGACCGGAATCAAGCATCCAAGGACTGGTTTCTGGCTATCAGCCTTCTTCAGCCTGGATAGCTTGACTCCAGTGATGTGGAGAGCCTGGGACTCACGTCTGAGCATACCCAGCCCACTCGGGGTGAAAATTGCAAAAAACACAGTTGATGGACAGAATGCAGAACAATGTCTTACATTCACCACAGTACAAAGATCTGGGCCTAAATCCATTGTTTTTTTGCACTCCACACCACCCTAGGTCAGACAATGGCTATATGCGAATCAGCCTTGACCCTGTGCCTCATGGGAACAGTCCAGCTGGAACTGCCAAGCCATGTCTTTCCTAGACCGGAATCAAGCATCCAAGGACCGGTTTCTGGCTATCATCCTTCTTCAGCCTGGATAGCTTGACTCCAGTGATGTGGAGAGCCTGGTACTCACGTCTGAGCATACCCAGCCCACTCGAGGTGAAAATTGCAAAAAACACAGTTGATGGACAGAATGCAGAACTATGTCTTACATTCACCCCAGTACCAAGATCTGGGCCTAAATCCATCGTTTTTTTTGCACTCCATACCACCCTAGGTCAGACAATTCCTATATGCAAATCAGCCTTGACCCTGTGCCTCATGGGAACAGTCCAACCCGAACTACCAAGCCATGTCTTTCCTAGACCGGAATCAAGCATCCAAGGACCGGTTTCTGGCTATCAGCCTTCTTCAGGCTGGATAGCTTGACTCCAGTGATGTGGAGAACCTGGGACTCATGTCTGAGCATACCCAGCCCACTCGGGTGAAAATTGCAAAAAACACAGTTGATGGACAAAATGCAGAACAATGTCTTACATTCACCCCAGTACAAAGATCTGGGCCTAAATCCATCGTTTTTTTGCACTCCACACCACCCTAGGTCAGACAATGGCTATATGCAAATCAGCCTTGACCCTGTGCCTCATGGGAACAGTCCAGCCCGAACTACCAAGTCATGTCTTTCCTAGACCGGAATCAAGCATCCAAGGACCGGTTTCTGACTATCAGCCTTCTTCAGCCTGAATAGCTTGACTCCAGTGATGTGGAGAGCCTGGGACTCACGTCTGAGCATACCCAGGACACTCGGGGTGAAAATTGCAAAAAACACAGTTGATGGACAGAATGCAGAACAATGTCTTACATTCACCAAAGTACAAAGATCTGGGCTTAAATCCATTGTTTCTTTGCACTCCACACCACCTAAGTCAGAAAATTGCTATATGCAAATCAGCCTTAACCCTGTGCCTCATGGGAACAGTCCAGCCGGAACTACCAAGCCATGTCTTTCCTAGACCGGCATCAAGCATCCAAGGACCGGTTTCTGGCTAGCAGCCTTCTTCAGCCTGGATGGCTTGACTCCAGTGATGTGGAGAGCCTGGGACTCACGTCTGAGCATACCCAGCCCACTCGGGTTGAAAATTGCAAAAAACACAGTTGATGGACAGAATGCAGAACAATGTCTTACATTCACCCCAGTACAAAGATCTAGGCCTAAATCCATCGTTTTTTTGCACTCCACACCACCCTAGGTCAGACAATGGCTATATGCAAATCAGCCTTGACCCTGTGCCTCATGGAAACAGTCCAGCCCGAACTACCAAGCCATGTCTTTCCTTGACCGGAATCAAGCATCCAAGGACCGGTTTCTGGCTATCAGCCTTCTTCAGCCTGAATAGCTTGACTCCAGTGATGTGGAGAGCCTCGGACTCACGTCTGAGCATACAAACCCACTCGGGGTGAAAATTGCAAAAAACACAGTTGATGGACAGAATGCAGAACAATGTCTTACATTCACCCCAGTACAAAGATCTGGGCCTAAATCCATCGTTTTTTTGCACTCCACACCACCCTAGGTCAGACAATGGCTATATGTAAATCAGCCTTGACCCAGTGCCTCATGGGAACAGTCCAGCCCGAACTACCAAGCCATGTCTTTCCTAGACCGGAATCAAGCATCCAAGGACCGGTTTCTGGCTATCAGCCTTCTTCAGCCTGGATAGCTTGACTCCAGTGATGTGGAGAGCCTGGGACTCACATCTGAGCATACCCAGCCCACTCGGGGTGAAAATTGCAAAAAACACAGATGATGGACAGAATGCAGAACAGTGTCTTACATTCACCCCAGTACAAAGATCTGGGCCTAAATCCATCATTTTTTTGCACTCCACACCACCCTAGGTCAGACAATGGCTATATGCAAATCAGCCTTGACCCTGTGCCTCATGGGAACAGTCCAGCCCGAACTACCAAGCCATGTCTTTCCTAGACCGGAATCAAGCATCGAAGGACCGGTTTCTGGCTATCAGCCTTCTTCAGCCTGGATAGCTTGTCTCCAGTGATGTGGAGAGCCTGGGACTCACATCTGAGCATACCCAGCCCACTCGGGGTGAAAATTGTAAAAAACACAGTTGATGGACAGAATGCAGAACAATGTCTTACATTCACCCCAGTACAAAGATCTGGGCCTAAATCCATCATTTTTTTGCACTCCACACCACCCTAGGTCAGACAATGGCTATATGCAAATCAGCCTTGAGCCTGTGCCTCATGGGAACAGTCCAGCCCGAACTACCAAGCCATGTCTTTCCTAGACCGGAATCAAGCATCCAAGGACCGGTTTCTGGCTATCAGCCTTCTTCAGCCTGGATAGCTCTACTCCAGTGATGTGGAGAGCCTGGGACTCACGTCTGAGCATACCCACCCCACTCGGGTAAAAATTGCAAAAAACACAGTTGATGGACAGAATGCAGAACAATGTCTTACATTCACCCCAGTACAAAGATCTGGGCCTAAATCCATCGTTTTTTTGCACTCCACACCACCCTAGGTCAGACAAAGGCTATATGCAAATCAGCCTTGACCATGTGCCTCATGGGAACAGTCCAGCCCAAACTACCAAGCCATGTCTTTCCTACACCGGAATCAAGCATCCAAGGACCGGTTTCTGGCTATCAGCCTTCTTCAGCCTGAATAGCCTGACTCCAGTGATGTGGAGAGCCTGGGACTCACGTCTGAGCATACCCAGCCCACTCGGGTGAAAATTGCAAAAAACACAGTTGATGGACAGAATGCAGAACAATGTCTTACATTCACCCCAGTACAAATATCTGGGCCTAAATCCATCGTTTTTTTGCACTCCACACCACCCTAGGTCAGACAATGGCTATATGCAAATCAGCCTTGACCCTGTGCCTCATGGGAACACTCCAGCCCGAACAACCAAGCCATGTCTTTCCTAGACCGGAATCAAGCATCCAAGGACCGGTTTCTGGCTATCAGCCTTCTTCAATCTGGATAGCTTGACTCCAGTGATGTGGAGAGCCTGGGACTCACGTCTGAGCATACCCACCCCACTCGGGTAAAAATTGCAAAAAACACAGTTGATGGACAGAATGCAGAACAATGTCTTACATTCACCCCAGTACAAAGATCTGGGCCTAAATCCATCATTTTTTTGCACTCCACACCACCCTAGGTCAGACAATGGCTATATGCAAATCAGCCTTGAGCCTGTGCCTCATGGGAACAGTCCAGCCCGAACTACCAAGCCATGTCTTTCCTAGACCGGAATCAAGCATCCAAGGACCGGTTTCTGGCTATCAGCCTTCTTCAGCCTGGATAGCTCTACTCCAGTGATGTGGAGAGCCTGGGACTCACGTCTGAGCATACCCAGCCCACTCGGGTAAAAATTGCAAAAAACACAGTTGATGGACAGAATGCAGAACAATGTCTTACATTCACCCCAGTACAAAGATCTGGGCCTCAATCCATCGTTTTTTGCACTCCACACTACCCTAGGTCAGACAATGGCTATATGCAAATCAGCCTTGACCCTGTGCCTCATGGGAACAGTCCAGCCCGAACTACCAAACCATGTCTTTCCTAGACCGGAATCAAGAATCCAAGGACCGGTTTCTGGCTATCAGCCTTCTTCAGCCTGGATAGCTTGACTCCAGTGATGTGGAGAGCCTGGGACTCACGTCTGAGCATACCCAGCCCACTCGGGGTGAAAATTGCAAAAAACACAGTTGATGGACAGAATGCAGAACAATGTCTTACATTCACCCCAGTACAAAGATCTGGGCCTAAATCCATTGTTTTTTTGCACTCCACACCAACCTAGGTCAGATAATGGCTATATGCAAATCAGCCATGACCCTGTGCCTCATGGGAACAGTCCAGCCCGAACTACCAAGCCATGTCTTTCCTAGACCGGAATCAAGCATCCAAGGACCGGTTTCTAGCTATCAGCCTTCTTCAGCCTGGATAGCTTGACTCCAGTGATGTGGAGAGCCTGGGACTCACGTCTGAGCATACCCAGCCCACTCGGCGTGAAAATTGTAAAAAACACAGTTGATGGACAGAATGCAGAACAATGTCTTACATTCACCCCAGTACAAAGATCTGGGCCTAAATCCATAATTTTTTTGCACTCCACACCACCCTAGGTCAGACAATGGCTATATGCAAATCAGCCTTGACCCTGTGCCTCATGGGAACAGTCCAGCCCGAACAACCAAGCCATGTCTTTCCTAGACCGGAATCAAGCATCCAAGGACCGGTTTCTGGCTATCAGCCTTCTTCAGCCTGGATAGCTTGACTCCAGTGATGTGGAGAGCCTGGGACTCACGTCTGAGCATACCCAGCCCACTCGGGGTGAAAATTGCAAAAAACACAGTTGATGGACAGAATGCAGAACAATGTCTTACATTCACCCCAGTACAAAGATCTGGGTCTAAATCCATCGTTTTTTTGCACTCCACACCACCCTAGGTCAGACAATGGCTATATGCAAATCAGCCTTGACCCTGTGCCTCATGGGAACAGTCCAGCCCGAACTACCAAGCCATGTCTTTCCTAGACCGGAATCAAGCATCGAAGGACCGGTTTCTGGCTATCAGCCTTCTTCAGCCTGGATAGCTTGACTCCAGTAATGTGGAGAGCCTGGGACTCACATCTGAGCATACCCAGCCCACTCGGGGTGAAAATTGTAAAAAACAGAGTTGATGGACAGAATGCAGAACAATGTCTTACATTCACCCCAGTACAAAGATCTGGGCCTAAATCCATCATTTTTTTGCACTCCACACCACCCTAGGTCAGACAATGGCTATATGCAAATCAGCCTTGAGCCTGTGCCTCATGGGAACAGTCCAGCCCGAACTACCAAGCCATGTCTTTCCTAGACCGGAATCAAGCATCCAAGGACCGGTTTCTGGCTATCAGCCTTCTTCAGCCTGGATAGCTCTACTCCAGTGATGTGGAGAGCCTGGGACTCACGTCTGAGCATACCCACCCCACTCGGGTAAAAATTGCAAAAAACACAGTTGATGGACAGAATGCAGAACAATGTCTTACATTCACCCCAGTGCAAAGATCTGGGCCTAAATCCATCATTTTTTTGCACTCCACACCACCCTAGGTCAGACAATGGCTATATGCAAATCAGCCTTGACCCTGTGCCTCATGGGAACAGTCCAGCCCGAACCACCAAGCCATGTCTTTCCTACACCGGAATCAAGCATCCAATGACCGATTTCTGGCTATCAGCCATCTTCATCCGGGATAGCTTGACTCCAGTGCTGTGGAGAGCCTGGGACTCACGTCTGAGCATACCCAGCCCACTCGGGGTGAAAATTGCAAAAAACACAGTTGATGGACAGAATGCAGAACAATGTCTTACATTCACCCCAGTACAAAGATCTGGGCCTCAATCCATCGTTTTTTTGCACTCCACACTACCCTAGGTCAGACAATGGCTATATGCAAATCAGCCTTGACCCTGTGCCTCATGGGAACAGTCCTGCCCGAACTACCAAGCCATGTCTTTCCTAGACCGGAATCAAGAATCCAAGGACCGGTTTCTGGCTATCAGCCTTCTTCAGCCTGGATAGCTTGACTCCAGTGATGTGGAGAGCCTGGGACTCACGTCTGAGCATACCCAGCCCACTCGGGGTGAAAATTGCAAAAAAACACAATGATGGACAGAATGCAGAACAATGTCTTACATTCACCCCAGTACAAAGATCTGGGCCTAAATCCATTGTTTTTTTGCACTCCACACCAACCTAGGTCAGATAATGGCTATATGCAAATCAGCCATGACCCTGTGCCTCATGGGAACAGTCCAGCCCAAGCTACCAAGCCATGTCTTTCCTAGACCGGAATCAAGCATCCAAGGACCGGTTTCTGGCTATCAGCCTTCTTCAGCCTGGATAGCTTGACTCCAGTGATGTGGAGAGCCTGGGACTCACGTGTGAGCATACCCAGCACACTCGGCGTGAAAATTGTAAAAAACACAGTTGATGGACAGAATGCAGAACAATGTCTTACATTCACCCCAGTACAAAGATCTGGGCCTAAATCCATAATTTTTTTGCACTCCACACCACCCTAGGTCAGACAATGGCTATATGCAAATCAGCCTTGACCCTGTGCCTCATGGGAACACTCCAGCCCGAACAACCAAGCCATGTCTTTCCTAGACCGGAATCAAGCATCCAAGGACCGGTTTCTGGCTATCAGCCTTCTTCAATCTGGATAGCTTGACTCCAGTGATGTGGAGAGCCTGGGACTCACGTCTGAGCATACCCAGCCCACTCGGGGTGAAAATTGCAAAAAACACAGTTGATGGACAGAATGCAGAACAATGACTTACATTCACCCCAGTACAAAGATCTGGGCCTAAATCCATAGTTTTTTTGCACTCCACACCACCCTAGGTCAGACAAAGGCTTTATGCAAATCAGCCTTGACCATGTGCCTCATGGGAACAGTCCAGCCCAAACTACCAAGCCATGTCTTTCCTAGACCGGAATCAAGCGTCCAAGGACCGGTTTCTGGCTATCAGCCTTCTTCAGCCTGAATAGCCTGACTCCAGTGATGTGGAGAGCCTGGGACTCACGTCTGAGCATACCCAGCCTACTCGGGTGAAAATTGCAAAAAACACAGTTGATGGACAGAATGCAGAACAATGTCTTACATTCACCCCAGTACAAAGATCTGGGCCTAAATCCATCGTTTTTTTGCACTCCACACCACCCTAGGTCAGACAATGGCTATATGCAAATCAGCCTTGACCCTGTGCCTCATGGGAACAGTCCAGCTGGAACTGCCAAGCCATGTCTTTCCTAGACCGGAATCAGGCATCCAAGGACCCGTTTCTGGCTATCATCCTTCTTCAGCCTGGATAGCTTGACTCCAGTGATGTGGAGAGCCTGGTACTCACGTCTGAGCATACCCAGCCCACTCGAGGTGAAAATTGCAAAAAACACAGTTGATGGACAGAATGCAGAACTATGTCTTACATTCACCCCAGTACAAAGATCTGGGCCTAAATCCATCGTTTTTTTTGCACTCCATACCACCCTAGGTCAGACAATTCCTATATGCAAATCAGCCTTGACCCTGTGCCTCATGGGAACAGTGCAACCCGAACTACCAAGCCATGTCTTTCCTAGACCGGAATCAAGCATCCAAGGACTGGTTTCTGGCTATCAGCCTTCTTCAGCCTGGATAGCTTGACTCCAGTGATGTGGAGAACCTGGGACTCATGTCTGAGCATACCCAGCCCACTCGGGTGAAAATTGCAAAAAACACAGTTGATGGACAAAATGCAGAACAATGTCTTACATTCACCCCAGTACAAAGATCTGGGCCTAAATCCATCGTTTTTTTGCACTCCACACCACCCTAGGTCAGACAATGGCTATATGCAAATCAGCCTTGACCCTGTGCCTCATGGGAACAGTCCAGCCCGAACTACCAAGTCATGTCTTTCCTAGACCGGAATCAAGAATCCAAGGACCGGTTTCTGACTATCAGCCTTCTTCAGCCTGAATAGCTTGACTCCAGTGATGTGGCGAGCCTGGGACTCACGTCTGAGCACACCCAGGACACTCGGGGTGAATATTGCAAAAAACACAGTATTATATTATTATTATTATTATATTATATGAAATTTGTAATGCGCTCAGCTTACCCGGGGGCATCCCGGCGCAACAGACCAAAGAAGGAGGAACTCGATAACTCACTACTGTGGAAACAGGTAGGTTTTAAGAAGTTTCCTAAATATTAGGATCTTGTGCTCTGAGCGAATCTTAAGGGGCAGAGAGTTCCACAGAGATGCCACCTGAACCGAGAAACGCCTGCCCCCCGTCCGAGCTCTCCTGACTCTCGCAGATTGCAAAAGATGTTGCTGGTCTGAGCGCAAAAGGCGTGGAGGTTTATAGGGACGGGCCATATTAACAAGGATGGGGGGGCCTTTGCCATGTAAAATTTTATGGGCCGTACACAACGCCTTAAATTTCACCCGCTCCTTAACGGGGAGCCAATGAAGTGCTTTTAGGGCCGGGGCAGCGGACTGCCTTCTAGGGATCTCCATCAAGACTCTGGCAGCTGCATTTTGCACCTGTTGGAGGGTTTTAAAGGTAGCTTCAGGGGCACCAAGAAACAGGGCATTACCAAAGTCAAGCCTAGAAAGGATTAAACCCCGCATCAAAAGCTTCTTAGCTGGATCCGGAAGCAGTGGGAGTACCTTTCGGGCTGATTTCAGTAGACCGAAGCAAACCCCCGCGGTCTTTCTGGCGTGGGTCCTGAAGGATAGATCTTCCTCCAGCCATACTCCCAAGGACTTGATCTCCTTCTTGGGAGATGGAGGGTCGCCAAGAGACCGGGGCCAGCAGCTGGCAATGATGGAGGGACTGGAGTTGCCCAAGAGCATCAACTCAGTTTTTCCTCCATTAAGCTTAAGAGCCGAGTTGGACATCCACTGGTAGACATTAGCCAGGCAGTCATGCAACAAGTTGGGTTGTTCCGCCAGCTGAGTGAGGCCCACCACCAGCTGAGTATCATCAGCATAGCTGATGATCTTCAACCCCGAAGGGGCTACCACTCTTTCAAGTGGAGTCATATATGCATTGAACAAAGTAGGGCTCAACGATGAGCCCTGAGGGACTCCACATTGAAGAGGGAATAGGGAAGACTGCTCTGCCCCTTCCCAGACTTGGTAGAAACGGTTGGAGAGAAAGGATCCCAACCATTTCAGAGCCTTCCCTGAGACACCTACCTCTGACAGGCGTTGGAGGAGCACCTGATGACTCACGGTGTCAAAGGCAGCACTCAAGTCCAGGAGGATCACTGCCACTGATCCTCCGGTGTCAAGAGTGCTCCTTGCTTCCTCCACTACCGCCAGCAGGGCCGTGTCCGTTCCTTGGCCGGGACGGAAACCAGTCTGGGAGTCTCCCAACAGGTGGTTGGACTCAAGATAGTAAGAGAGCTGACGGTTAACCAGCTTCTCGGCGATTTTAGAAAACCCCGGCAGAAGCGAGATAGGCCTGAAGTTGGTCAGATTGGCGGGATCCAAGCCTGGTTTTTTCAGTAAGGCTTTTACTACAGCCCCTTTCCATCTCTGAGGGACTATGCCACGAGAGAGAGAGAGGTTGATAAGGTCAGTGAGCGGAGCTGACAGAGTATTAGCCACAAGTTTAAGATGTTTCATAGGCACTGGATCACTCGGAGATCCACTCTTCATCTCCACCAAGACCTTTGTAACCTCCTCCTCCGAGAAGGGGCCAAAAGAGACAAGTTCGGTCGGGCAGCTTATTGGACCAGTAGCCGGCTCAGAGATGTGAGGCATAGCGGGCAGAGAGGATAGGATTGTATCTATTTTAGAATGGAAGAAACTAGCCAGTTCTTCACATTTGTCTTTAGGATTAACGTGTACGACTGGGGGGACCGGGGCTTTCAAGAGTTCTTTAAAAATTTTAAACGATTCTCTTGGAGAGTTACTTGCCCTCTCAATCTTATCACTAAAGAAAATCTTTTTGACATCCTTCAATGCACTTTTGTATTTTCTCATCTCTCTTTTATAATTAGCCCGGCTTTCTTCCGTCTGCTCTCTCCTCCAGGCACAGTTGATGGACAGAATGCAGAACAATGTCTTACATTCACCAAAGTACAAAGATCTGGGCTTAAATCCATCGTTTCTTTGCACTCCACATCACCCTAGGTCAGAAAATTGCTATATGCAAATCAGCCTTAACCCTGTGCCTCATGGGAACAGTCCAGCCGGAACTACCAAGCCATGTCTTTCCTAGACCGGCTTCAAGCATCCAAGGACCGGTTTCTGGCTAGCAGCCTTCTTCAGCCTGGATGGCTTGACTCCAGTGATGTGGAGAGCCTGGGACTCACGTCTGAGCATACCCAGCCCACTCGGGTTGAAAATTGCAAAAAACACAGTTGATGGACAGAATGCAGAACAATGTCTTACATTCACCCCAGTACAAAGATCTAGGCCTAAATCCATCGTTTTTATGCACTCCACACCACCCTAGGTCAGACAATGGCTATATGCAAATCAGCCTTGACCCTGTGCCTCATGGAAACAGTCCAGCCCGAAATACCAAGCCATGTCTTTCCTTGACCGGAATCAAGCATCCAAGGACCGGTTTCTGGCTATCAGCCTTCTTCAGCCTGAATAGCTTGACTCCAGTGATGTGGAGAGCCTCGGACTCACGTCTGAGCATACAAACCCACTCGGGGTGAAAATTGCAAAAAACACAGTTGATGGACAGAATGCAGAACAATGTCTTACATTCACCCCAGTACAAAGATCTGGGCCTAAATCCATCGTTTTTTTGCACTCCACACCACCCTAGGTCAGACAATGGCTATATGTAAATCAGCCTTGACCCAGTGCCTCATGGGAACAGTCCAGCCCGAACTACCAAGCCATGTCTTTCCTAGACCGGAATCAAGCCTCCAAGGACCGGTTTCTGGCTATCAGCCTTCTTCAGCCTGGATAGCTTGACTCCAGTGATGTGGAGAGCCTGGGACTCACATCTGAGCATACCCAGCCCACTCGGGGTGAAAATTGCAAAAAACACAGTTGATGGACAGAATGCAGAACAATGTCTTACATTCACCCCAGTACAAAGATCTGGGCCTAAATCCATCGTTTGTTTGCACTCCACACCACCCTAGGTCAGACAATGTCTATATGCAAATCAGCCTTGACCCTGTGCCTCATGGGAACAGTCCAGCCCGAACTACCAAGCCATGTCTTTCCTAGACCGGAATCAAGCATCCAAGACCGGTTTCTGGCTATCAGCCTTCTTCAGCCTGGATAGCTTGACTCCAGTAATGTGGAGAGCCTGGGACTCACGTCTGAGCATACCCAGCCCACTCGGGGTGAAAATTGCAAAAAACACAGTTGATGGACAGAATGCAGAACAATGTCTTACATTCACCCCAGTACAAAGATCTGGGCCTAAATCCATCATTTTTTTGCACTCCACACCACCCTAGGTCAGACAATGGCTATATGCAAATCAGCCTTGACCCTGTGCCTCATGGGAACAGTCCAGCCCGAACTACCAAGCCATGTCTTTCCTAGACTGGAATCAAGCATCGAAGGACCGGTTTCTGGCTATCAGCCTTCTTCAGCCTGGATAGCTTGACTCCAGTGATGTGGAGAGCCTGGGACTCACATCTGAGCATACCCAGCCCACTCGGGGTGAAAATTGTAAAAAACACAGTTGATGGACAGAATGCAGAACAATGTCTTACATTCACCCCAGTACAAAGATCTGGGCCTAAATCCATCATTTTTTTGCACTCCACACCACCCTAGGTCAGACAATGGCTATATGCAAATCAGCCTTGAGCCTGTGCCTCATGGGAACAGTCCAGCCCGACCTACCAAGCCATGTCTTTCCTAGACCGGAATCAAGCATCCAAGGACCGGTTTCTGGCTATCAGCCTTCTTCAGCCTGGATAGCTCTACTCCAGTGATGTGGAGAGCCTGGGACTCACGTCTGAGCATACCCACCCCACTCGGGTAAAAATTGCAAAAAACACAGTTGATGGACAGAATGCAGAACAATGTCTTACATTCACCCCAGTACAAAGATCTGGGCCTAAATCCATCATTTATTTGCACTCCACACCACCCTAGGTCAGACAATGGCTATATGCAAATCAGCCTTGACCCTGTGCCTCATGGGAACAGTCCAGCCCGAACCACCAAGCCATGTCTTTCCTAGACCGGAATCAAGCATCCAATTACCGATTTCTGGCTATCAGCCATCTTCATCCGGGATAGCTTGACTCCAGTGCTGTGGAGAGCCTGGGACTCACGTCTGAGCATACCCAGCCCACTCGGGGTGAAAATTGCAAAAAACACAGTTGATGGACAGAATGCAGAACAATGTCTTACATTCACCCCAGTACAAAGATCTGGGCCTCAATCCATCGTTTTTTTGCACTCCACACTACCCTAGGTCAGACAATGGCTATATGCAAATCAGCCTTGACCCTGTGCCTGATGGGAACAGTCCAGCCCGAACTACCAAGCCATGTCTTTCCTGGACCGGAATCAAGAATCCAAGGACCGGTTTCTGGCTATCAGCCTTCTTCAGCCTGGATAGCTTGACTCCAGTGATGTGGAGAGCCTGGGACTCACGTCTGAGCATACCCAGCCCACTCGGGGTGAAAATTGCAAAAAACACAGTTGATGGACAGAATGCAGAACAATGTCTTACATTCACCCCAGTACAAAGATCTGGGCCTAAATCCATCGTTTTTTTGCACTCCACACCAACCTAGGTCAGATAATGGCTATATGCAAATCAGCCATGACCCTGTGCCTCATGGGAACAGTCCAGCCCGAACTACCAAGCCATGTCTTTCCTAGACCGGAATCAAGCATCCAAGGACCGGTTTCTGGCTATCAGCCTTCTTCAGCCTGGATAGCTTGACTCCAGTGATGTGGAGAGCCTGGGACTCACGTCTGAGCATACCCAGCCCACTCGGCGTGAAAATTGTAAAAAACACAGTTGATGGACAGAATGCAGAACACTGTCTTACATTCACCCCAGTACAAAGATCTGGGCCTAAATCCATAATTTTTTTGCACTCCACACCACCCTAGGTCAGACAATTCCTATATGCAAATCAGCCTTGACCCTGTGCCTCATGGGAACAGTCCAACCCGAACTACCAAGCCATGTCTTTCCTAGACCGGAATCAAGCATCCAAGGACCGGTTTCTGGCTATCAGCCTTCTTCAGCCTGGATAGCTTGACTCCAGTGATGTGGAGAACCTGGGACTCATGTCTGAGCATACCCAGCCCACTCGGGTGAAAATTGCAAAAAACACAGTTGATGGACAAAATGCAGAACAATGTCTTACATTCACCCCAGTACAAAGATCTGGGCCTAAATCCATCGTTTTTTTGCACTCCACACCACCCTAGGTCAGACAATGGCTATATGCAAATCAGCCTTGACCCTGTGCCTCATGGGAACAGTCCAGCCTGACCTACCAAGCCATGTCTTTCCTAGACCGGAATCAAGCATCCAAGGACCGGTTTCTGGCTATCAGCCTTCTTCAGCCTGGATAGCTCTACTCCAGTGATGTGGAGAGCCTGGGACTCACGTCTGAGCATACCCACCCCACTCGAGTAAAAATTGCAAAAAACACAGTTGATGGACAGAATGCAGAACAATGTCTTACATTCACCCCAGTACAAAGATCTGGGCCTAAATCCATCATTTATTTGCACTCCACACCACCCTAGGTCAGACAATGGCTATATGCAAATCAGCCTTGACCCTGTGCCTCATGGGAACAGTCCAGCCCGAACCACCAAGCCATGTCTTTCCTAGACCGGAATCAAGCATCCAATTACCGATTTCTGGCTATCAGCCATCTTCATCCGGGATAGCTTGACTCCAGTGCTGTGGAGAGCCTGGGACTCACGTCTGAGCATACCCAGCCCACTCGGGGTGAAAATTGCAAAAAACACAGTTGATGGACAGAATGCAGAACAATGTCTTACATTCACCCCAGTACAAAGATCTGGGCCTCAATCCATCGTTTTTTTGCACTCCACACTACCCTAGGTCAGACAATGGCTATATGCAAATCAGCCTTGACCCTGTGCCTGATGGGAACAGTCCAGCCCGAACTACCAAGCCATGTCTTTCCTGGACCGGAATCAAGAATCCAAGGACCGGTTTCTGGCTATCAGCCTTCTTCAGCCTGGATAGCTTGACTCCAGTGATGTGGAGAGCCTGGGACTCACGTCTGAGCATACCCAGCCCACTCGGGGTGAAAATTGCAAAAAACACAGTTGATGGACAGAATGCAGAACAATGTCTTACATTCACCCCAGTACAAAGATCTGGGCCTAAATCCATCGTTTTTTTGCACTCCACACCAACCTAGGTCAGATAATGGCTATATGCAAATCAGCCATGACCCTGTGCCTCATGGGAACAGTCCAGCCCGAACTACCAAGCCATGTCTTTCCTAGACCGGAATCAAGCATCCAAGGACCGGTTTCTGGCTATCAGCCTTCTTCAGCCTGGATAGCTTGACTCCAGTGATGTGGAGAGCCTGGGACTCACGTCTGAGCATACCCAGCCCACTCGGCGTGAAAATTGTAAAAAACACAGTTGATGGACAGAATGCAGAACACTGTCTTACATTCACCCCAGTACAAAGATCTGGGCCTAAATCCATAATTTTTTTGCACTCCACACCACCCTAGGTCAGACAATTCCTATATGCAAATCAGCCTTGACCCTGTGCCTCATGGGAACAGTCCATCCCGAACTACCAAGCCATGTCTTTCCTAGACCGGAATCAAGCATCCAAGGACCGGTTTCTGGCTATCAGCCTTCTTCAGCCTGGATAGCTTGACTCCAGTGATGTGGAGAACCTGGGACTCATGTCTGAGCATACCCAGCCCACTCGGGTGAAAATTGCAAAAAACACAGTTGATGGACAAAATGCAGAACAATGTCTTACATTCACCCCAGTACAAAGATCTGGGCCTAAATCCATCGTTTTTTTGCACTCCACACCACCCTAGGTCAGACAATGGCTATATGCAAATCAGCCTTGACCCTGTGCCTCATGGGAACAGTCCAGCCCGAACTACCAAGTCATGTCTTTCCTAGACCGGAATCAAGCATCCAAGGACCGGTTTCTGACTATCAGCCTTCTTCAGCCTGAATAGCTTGACTCCAGTGATGTGGAGAGCCTGGGACTCACGTCTGAGCATACCCAGGACACTCGGGGTGAAAATTGCAAAAAACACAGTTGATGGACAGAATGCAGAACAATGTCTTACATTCACCCCAGTACAAAGATCTGGGCCTAAATCCATCGTTTTTTTGCACTCCAGACCAACCTAGGTCAGATAATGGCTATATGCAAATCAGCCATGACCCTGTGCCTCATGGGAACAGTCCAGCCCGAACTACCAAGCCATGTCTTTCCTAGACCGGAATCAAGCATCCAAGGACCGGTTTCTGGCTATCAGCCTTCTTCAGCCTGGATAGCTTGACTCCAGTAATGTGGAGAGCCTGGGACTCACGTCTGAGCATACCCAGCCCACTCGGCGTGAAAATTGTAAAAAACACAGTTGATGGACAGAATGCAGAACAATGTCTTACATTCACCCCAGTACAAAGATCTGGGCCTAAATCCATAATTTTTTTGCACTCCACACCACCCTAGGTCAGACAATTCCTATATGCAAATCAGCCTTGACCCTGTGCCTCTTGGGAACAGTCCAACCCGAACTACCAAGCCATGTCTTTCCTAGACCGGAATCAAGCATCCAAGGACCGGTTTCTGGCTATCAGCCTTCTTCAGCCTGGATAGCTTGACTCCAGTGATGTGGAGAACCTGGGACTCATGTCTGAGCATACCCAGCCCACTCGGGTGAAAATTGCAAAAAACACAGTTGATGGACAAAATGCAGAACAATGTCTTACATTCACCCCAGTACAAAGATCTGGGCCTAAATCCATCGTTTTTTTGCACTCCACACCACCCTAGGTCAGACAATGGCTATATGCAAATCAGCCTTGACCCTGTGCCTCATGGGAACAGTCCAGCCCGAACTACCAAGTCATGTCTTTCCTAGACCGGAATCAAGCATCCAAGGACCGGTTTCTGACTATCAGCCTTCTTCAGCCTGAATAGCTTGACTCCAGTGATGTGGAGAGCCTGGGACTCACGTCTGAGCATACCCAGGACACTCGGGGTGAAAATTGCAAAAAACACAGTTGATGGACAGAATGCAGAACAATGTCTTACATTCACCAAAGTACAAAGATCTGGGCTTAAATCCATCGTTTCTTTGCACTCCACATCACCCTAGGTCAGAAAATTGCTATATGCAAATCAGCCTTAACCCTGTGCCTCATGGGAACAGTCCAGCCGGAACTACCAAGCCATGTCTTTCCTAGACCGGCATCAAGCATCCAAGGACCGGTTTCTGGCTAGCAGCCTTCTTCAGCCTGGATGGCTTGACTCCAGTGATGTGGAGAGCCTGGGACTCACGTCTGAGCATACCCAGCCCACTCGGGGTGAAAATTGCAAAAAACACAGTTGATGGACAGAATGCAGAACAATGCCTTACATTCACCCCTGTACAAAGATCTTGGCCTCAATCCATCGTTTTTTTGCACTCCACACTACCCTAGGTCAGACAATGGCTATATGCAAATCAGCCTTGACCCTGTGCCTCATGGGAACAGTCGAGCCCGAACTACCAAGCCATGTCTTTCCTAGACCGGAATCAAGAATCCAAGGACCGGTTTCTGGCTATCAGCCTTCTTCAGCCTGGATAGCTTGACTCCAGTGATGTGGAGAGCCTGGGACTCACGTCTGAGCATACCCAGCCCACTCGGGGTGAAAATTGCAAAAAAACACAGTTGATGGACAGAATGCAGAACAATGTCTTACATTCACCCCAGTACAAAGATCTGGGCCTAAATCCATCGTTTTTTTGCACTCCACACCAACCTAGGTCAGATAATGGCTATATGCCAATCAGCCATGACCCTGTGCCTCATGGGAACAGTCCAGCCCAAACTACCAAGCCATGTCTTTCCTAGACCGGAATCAAGCATCCAAGGACCGGTTTCTGGCTATCAGCCTTCTTCAGCCTGGGTAGCTTGACTCCAGTGATGTGGAGAGCCTGGGACTCACGTCTGAGCATACCCAGCACACTCGGCGTGAAAATTGTAAAAAACACAGTTGATGGACAGAATGCAGAACAATGTCTTACATTCACCCCAGTACAAAGATCTGGGCCTAAATCCATAATTTTTTTGCACTCCACACCTCCCTAGGTCAGACAATGGCTATATGCAAATCAGCCTTGACCCTGTGCCTCATGGGAACACTCCAGCCCGAACAACCAAGCCATGTCTTTCCTAGACCGGAATCAAGCATCCAAGGACCGGTTTCTGGCTATCAGCCTTCTTCAATCTGGATAGCTTGACTCCAGTGATGTGGAGAGCCTGGGACTCACGTCTGAGCATACCCAGCCCACTCGGGTTGAAAATTGCAAAAAACACAGTTGATGGACAGAATGCAGAACAATGTCTTACATTCACCCCAGTACAAAGATCTGGGCCTAAATCCATAGTTTTTTTGCACTCCACACCACCCTAGGTCAGACAAAGGCTATATGCAAATCAGCCTTGACCATGTGCCTCATGGGAACAGTCCAGCCCAAACTACCAAGCCATGTCTTTCCTAGACCGGAATCAAGCGTCCAAGGACCGGTTTCTGGCTATCAGCCTTCTTCAGCCTGAATAGCCTGACTCCAGTGATGTGGAGAGCCTGGGACTCACGTCTGAGCATACCCAGCCCACTCGGGTGAAAATTGCAAAAAACACAGTTGATGGACAGAATGCAGAACAATGTCTTACATTCACCCCAGTACAAAGATCTGGGCCTAAATCCATCGTTTTTTTGCACTCCACGCCACCCTAGGTCAGACAATGGCTATATGCAAATCAGCCTTGACCCTGTGCCTCATGGGAACAGTCCAGCCCGAACAACCAAGCCATGTCTTTCCTAGACCGGAATCAAGCATCCAAGGACTGGTTTCTGGCTATCAGCCTTCTTCAGCCTGGATAGCTTGACTCCAGTGATGTGGAGAGCCTGGGACTCACGTCTGAGCATACCCAGCCCACTCGGGGTGAAAATTGTAAAAAACACAGTTGATGGACAGAATGCAGAACAATGTCTTACATTCACCACAGTACAAAGATCTGGGCCTAAATCCATTGTTTTTTTACACTCCACACCACCCTAGGTCAGACAATGGCTATATGCGAATCAGCCTTGACCCTGTGCCTCATGGGAACAGTCAAGCTGGAACTGCCAAGCCATGTCTTTCCTAGACCGGAATCAAGCATCCAAGGACCGGTTTCTGGCTATCATCCTTCTTCAGCCTGGATAGCTTGACTCCAGTGATGTGGAGAGCCTGGTACTCACGTCTGAGCATACCCAGCCCACTCGAGGTGAAAATTGCAAAAAACACAGTTGATGGACAGAATGCAGAACAATGTCTTACATTCACCAAAGTACAAAGATCTGGGCTTAAATCCATCGTTTCTTTGCACTCCACATCACCCTAGGTCAGAAAATTGCTATATGCAAATCAGCCTTAACCCTGTGCCTCATGGGAACAGTCCAGCCGGAACTACCAAGCCATGTCTTTCCTAGACCGGCATCAAGCATCCAAGGACCGGTTTCTGGCTAGCAGCCTTCTTCAACCTGGATGGCTTGACTCCAGTGATGTGGAGAGCCTGGGACTCACGTCTGAGCATACCCAGCCCACTCGGGGTGAAAATTGCAAAAAACACAGTTGATGGACAGAATGCAGAACAAAGTCTTACATTCACCCCAGTACAAAGATCTGGGCCTCAATCCATCGTTTTTTTGCACTCCACACCAACCTAGGTCAGATAATTGCTATATGCAAATCAGCCTTAACCCTGTGCCTCATGGGAACAGTCCAGCCGGAACTACCAAGCCATGTCTTTCCTAGACCGGCATCAAGCATCCAAGGACCGGTTTCTGGCTAGCAGCCTTCTTCAACCTGGATGGCTTGACTCCAGTGATGTGGAGAGCCTGGGACTCACGTCTGAGCATACCCAGCCCACTCGGGGTGAAAATTGCAAAAAACACAGTTGATGGACAGAATGCAGAACAATGTCTTACATTCACCCCAGTACAAAGATCTGGGCCTAAATCCATCGTTTTTTTGCACTCCACACCAACCTAGGTCAGATAATGGCTATATGCAAATCAGCCATGACCCTGTGCCTCATGGGAACAGTCCAGCCCAAACTACCAAGCCATGTCTTTCCTAGACCGGAATCAAGCATCCAAGGACCGGTTTCTGGCTATCAGCCTTCTTCAGCCTGGATAGCTTGACTCCAGTGATGTGGAGAGCCTGGGACTCACGTCTGAGCATACCCAGCACACTCGGCGTGAAAATTGTAAAAAACACAGTTGATGGACAGAATGCAGAACAATGTCTTACATTCACCCCAGTACAAAGATCTGGGCCTAAATCCATAATTTTTTTGCACTCCACACCACCCTAGGTCAGACAATGGCTATATGCAAATCAGCCTTGACCCTGTGCCTCATGGGAACACTCCAGCCCGAACAACCAAGCCATGTTTTTCCTAGACCGGAATCAAGCATCCAAGGACCGGTTTCTGGCTATCAGCCTTCTTCAATCTGGATAGCTTGACTCCAGTGATGTGGAGAGCCTGGGACTCACGTCTGAGCATACCCAGCCCACTCGGGGTGAAAATTGCAAAAAACACAGTTGATGGACAGAATGCAGAACAATGTCTTACATTCACCCCAGTACAAAGATCTGGGCCTAAATCCATAGTTTTTTTGCACTCCACACCACCCTAGGTCAGACAAAGGCTATATGCAAATCAGCCTTGACCATGTGCCTCATGGGAACAGTCCAGCCCAAACTACCAAGCCATGTCTTTCCTAGACCGGAATCAAGCGTCCAAGGACCGGTTTCTGGCTATCAGCCTTCTTCAGCCTGAATAGCCTGACTCCAGTGATGTGGAGAGCCTGGGACTCACGTCTGAGCATACCCAGCCCACTCGGGTGAAAATTGCAAAAAACACAGTTGATGGACAGAATGCAGAACAATGTCTTACATTCACCCCAGTACAAAGATCTGGGCCTAAATCCATCATTTTTTTGCACTCCACACCACCCTAGGTCAGACAATGGCTCTATGCAAATCAGCCTTGACCCTGTGCCTCATGGGAACAGTCCAGCCCGAACAACCAAGCCATGTCTTTCCTAGACCGGAATCAAGCATCCAAGGACTGGTTTCTGGCTATCAGCCTTCTTCAGCCTGGATAGCTTGACTCCAGTGATGTGGAGAGCCTGGGACTCACGTCTGAGCATACCCAGCCCACTCGGGGTGAAAATTGTAAAAAACACAGTTGATGGACAGAATGCAGAACAATGTCTTACATTCACCACAGTACAAAGATCTGGGCCTAAATCCATTGTTTTTTTGCACTCCACACCACCCTAGGTCAGACAATGGCTATATGCGAATCAGCCTTGACCCTGTGCCTCATGGGAACAGTCCAGCTGGAACTGCCAAGCCATGTCTTTCCTAGACCGGAATCAAGCATCCAAGGACCGGTTTCTGGCTATCATCCTTCTTCAGCCTGGATAGCTCTACTCCAGTGATGTGGAGAGCCTGGGACTCACGTCTGAGCATACCCACCCCACTCGGGTAAAAATTGCAAAAAACACAGTTGATGGACAGAATGCAGAACAATGTCTTACATTCACCCCAGTACAAAGATCTGGGCCTAAATCCATCATTTTTTTGCACTCCACACCACCCTAGGTCAGACAATGGCTATATGCAAATCAGCCTTGACCCTGTGCCTCATGGGAACAGTCCAGCCCGAACCACCAAGCCATGTCTTTCCTACACCGGAATCAAGCATCCAATGACCGATTTCTGGCTATCAGCCATCTTCATCCGGGATAGCTTGACTCCAGTGCTGTGGAGAGCCTGGGACTCACGTCTGAGCATACCCAGCCCACTCGGGGTGAAAATTGCAAAAAACACAGTTGATGGACAGAATGCAGAACAATGTCTTACATTCACCCCAGTACAAAGATCTGGGCCTCAATCCATCGTTTTTTTGCACTCCACACTACCCTAGGTCAGACAATGGCTATATGCAAATCAGCCTTGACCCTGTGCCTCATGGGAACAGTCCAGCCCGAACTACCAAGCCATGTCTTTCCTAGACCGGAATCAAGAATCCAAGGACCGGTTTCTGGCTATCAGCCTTCTTCAGCCTGGATAGCTTGACTCCAGTGATGTGGAGAGCCTGGGACTCACGTCTGAGCATACCCAGCCCACTCGGGGTGAAAATTGCAAAAAAACACAGTTGATGGACAGAATGCAGAACAATGTCTTACATTCACCCCAGTACAAAGATCTGGGCCTAAATCCATCGTTTTTTTGCACTCCACACCAACCTAGGTCAGATAATGGCTATATGCAAATCAGCCATGACCCTGTGCCTCATGGGAACAGTCCAGCCCAAACTACCAAGCCATGTCTTTCCTAGACCGGAATCAAGCATCCAAGACCGGTTTCTGGCTATCAGCCTTCTTCAGCCTGGATAGCTTGACTCCAGTGATGTGGAGAGCCTGGGACTCACGTCTGAGCATACCCAGCACACTCGGCGTGAAAATTGTAAAAAACACAGTTGATGGACAGAATGCAGAACAATGTCTTACATTCACCCCAGTACAAAGATCTGGGCCTAAATCCATAATGTTTTTGCACTCCACACCACCCTAGGTCAGACAATGGCTATATGCAAATCAGCCTTGACCCTGTGCCTCATGGGAACACTCCAGCCCGAACAACCAAGCCATGTCTTTCCTAGACCGGAATCAAGCATCCAAGGACCGGTTTCTGGCTATCAGCCTTCTTCAATCTGGATAGCTTGACTCCAGTGGTGTGGAGATCCTGGGACTCACGTCTGAGCATACCCAGCCCACTCGGGGTGAAAATTGCAAAAAACACAGTTGATGGACAGAATGCAGAACAATGTCTTACATTCACCCCAGTACAAAGATCTGGGCCTAAATCCATAGTTTTTTTGCACTCCACACCACCCTAGGTCAGACAAAGGCTATATGCAAATCAGCCTTGACCATGTGCCTCATGGGAACAGTCCAGCCCAAACTACCAAGCCATGTCTTTCCTAGACCGGAATCAAGCGTCCAAGGACCGGTTTCTGGCTATCAGCCTTCTTCAGCCTGAATAGCCTGACTCCAGTGATGTGGAGAGCCTGGGACTCACGTCTGAGCATACCCAGCCCACTCGGGTGAAAATTGCAAAAAACACAGTTGATGGACAGAATGGAGAACAATGTCTTACATTCACCCCAGTACAACGATCTGGGCCTAAATCCATCGTTTTTTTGCACTCCACACCACCCTAGGTCAGACAATGGCTATATGCAAATCAGCCTTGACCCTGTGCCTCATGGGAACAGTCCAGCTGGAACTGCCAAGCCATGTCTTTCCTAGACCGGAATCAAGCATCCAAGGACCGGTTTCTGGCTATCATCCTTCTTCAGCCTGGATAGCTTGACTCCAGTGATGTGGAGAGCCTGGTACTCACGTCTGAGCATACCCAGCCCACTCGAGGTGAAAATTGCAAAAAACACAGTTGATGGACAGAATGCAGAACTATGTCTTACATTCACCCCAGTACAAAGATCTGGGCCTAAATCCATCGTTTTTTTTGCACTCCATACCACCCTAGGTCAGACAATTCCTATATGCAAATCAGCCTTGACCCTGTGCCTCATGGGAACAGTCCAACCCGAACTACCAAGCCATGTCTTTCCTAGAGCGGAATCAAGCATCCAAGGACCGGTTTCTGGCTATCAGCCTTCTTCAGCCTGGATAGCTTGACTCCAGTGATGTGGAGAACCTGGGACTCATGTCTGAGCATACCCAGCCCACTCGGGTGAAAATTGCAAAAAACACAGTTGATGGACAAAAAGCAGAACAATGTCTTACATTCACCCCAGTACAAAGATCTGGGCCTAAATCCATAATGTTTTTGCACTCCACACCACCCTAGGTCAGA
Source organism: Lissotriton vulgaris (assembly GCF_964263255.1). NCBI lineage: Eukaryota > Metazoa > Chordata > Amphibia > Caudata > Salamandridae > Lissotriton > Lissotriton vulgaris. The sequence goes on along the minus strand of NC_141685.1, from coordinate 1,186,562,241 downwards.
CAATGGCTATATGCAAATCAGCCTTGACCCTGTGCCTCATGGGAACACTCCAGCCCAAACAACCAAGCCATGTCTTTCCTAGACCGGAATCAAACATCCAAGGACCGGTTTCTGGCTATCAGCCTTCTTCAATCTGGATAGCTTGACTCCAGTGATGTGGAGAGCCTGGGACTCACGTCTGAGCATACCCAGCCCACTCGGGGTGAAAATTGCAAAAAACACAGTTGATGGACAGAATGCAGAACAATGTCTTACATTCACCCCAGTACAAAGATCTGGGCCTAAATCCATAGTTTTTTTGCACTCCACACCACCCTAGGTCAGACAAAGGCTATATGCAAATCAGCCTTAACCATGTGCCTCATGGGAACAGTCCAGCCCAAACTACCAAGCCATGTCTTTCCTAGACCGGAATCAAGCGTCCAAGGACCGGTTTCTGGCTATCAGCCTTCTTCAGCCTGAATAGCCTGACTCCAGTGATGTGGAGAGCCTGGGACTCACGTCTGAGCATACCCAGCCCACTCGGGTGAAAATTGCAAAAAACACAGTTGATGGACAGAATGCAGAACAATGTCTTACATTCACCCCAGTACAAAGATCTGGGCCTAAATCCATCGTTTTTTTGCACTCCACACCACCCTAGGTCAGACAATGGCTATATGCAAATCAGCCTTGACCCTGTGCCTCATGGGAACAGTCCAGCGGGAACTGCCAAGCCATGTCTTTCCTAGACCGGAATCAAGCATCCAAGGACCGGTTTCTGGCTATCATCCTTCTTCAGCCTGGATAGCTTGACTCCAGTGATGTGGAGAGCCTGGTACTCACGTCTGAGCATACCCAGCCCACTCGAGGTGAAAATTGCAAAAAACACAGTTGATGGACAGAATGCAGAACTATGTCTTACATTCACCCCAGTACAAAGATCTGGGCCTAAATCCATCGTTTTTTTTGCACTCCATACCACCCTAGGTCAGACAATTCCTATATGCAAATCAGCCTTGACCCTGTGCCTCATGGGAACAGTCCAACCCGAACTACCAAGCCATGTCTTTCCTAGACCGGAATCAAGCATCCAAGGACCGGTTTCTGGCTATCAGCCTTCTTCAGCCTGGATAGCTTGACTCCAGTGATGTGGAGAACCTGGGACTCATGTCTGAGCATACCCAGCCCACTCGGGTGAAAATTGCAAAAAACACAGTTGATGGACAAAATGCAGAACAATGTCTTACATTCACCAAAGTACAAAGATCTGGGCTTAAATCCATCGTTTCTTTGCACTCCACATCACCCTAGGTCAGAAAATTGCTATATGCAAATCAGCCTTAACCCTGTGCCTCATGGGAACAGTCCAGCCGGAACTACCAAGCCATGTCTTTCCTAGACCGGCATCAAGCATCCAAGGACCGGTTTCTGGCTAGCAGCCTTCTTCAGCCTGGATGGCTTGACTCCAGTGATGTGGAGAGCCTGGGACTCACGTCTGAGCATACACAGCCCACTCGGGTTGAACATTGCAAAAAACACAGTTGATGGACAGAATGCAGAACAATGTCTTACATTCACCCCAGTACAAAGATCTGGGCCTAAATCCATAGTTTTTTTGCACTCCACACCACCCTAGGTCAGACAAAGGCTATATGCAAATCAGCCTTGACCATGTGCCTCATGGGAACAGTCCAGCCCAAACTACCAAGCCATGTCTTTCCTAGACCGGAATCAAGCGTCCAAGGACCGGTTTCTGGCTATCAGCCTTCTTCAGCCTGAATAGCCTGACTCCAGTGATGTGGAGAGCCTGGGACTCACGTCTGAGCATACCCAGCCCACTCGGGTGAAAATTGCAAAAAACACAGTTGATGGACAGAATGCAGAACAATGTCTTACATTCACCCCAGTACAAAGATCTGGGCCTAAATCCATCGTTTTTTTGCACTCCACACCACCCTAGGTCAGACAATGGCTCTATGCAAATCAGCCTTGACCCTGTGCCTCATGGGAACAGTCCAGCCCGAACAACCAAGCCATGTCTTTCCTAGACCGGAATCAAGCATCCAAGGACTGGTTTCTGGCTATCAGCCTTCTTCAGCCTGGATAGCTTGACTCCAGTGATGTGGAGAGCCTGGGACTCACGTCTGAGCATACCCAGCCCACTCGGGGTGAAAATTGTAAAAAACACAGTTGATGGACAGAATGCAGAACAATGTCTTACATTCACCACAGTACAAAGATCTGGGCCTAAATCCATTGTTTTTTTGCACTCCACACCACCCTAGGTCAGACAATGGCTATATGCGAATCAGCCTTGACCCTGTGCCTCATGGGAACAGTCCAGCCGGAACTGCCAAGCCATGTCTTTCCTAGACCGGAATCAAGCATCCAAGGACCGGTTTCTGGCTATCATCCTTCTTCAGCCTGGATAGCTCTACTCCAGTGATGTGGAGAGCCTGGGACTCACGTCTGAGCATACCCAGCCCACTCGGGTGAAAATTGCAAAAAACACAGTTGATGGACAGAATGCAGAACAATGTCTTACATTCACCCCAGTACAAAGATCTGGGCCTAAATCCATCGTTTTTTTTGCACTCCACACCACCCTAGGTCAGACAATGGCTATATGCAAATCAGCCTTGACCCTGTGCCTCATGGGAACAGTCCAGCTGGAACTGCCAAGCCATGTCTTTCCTAGACCGGAATCAAGCATCCAAGGACCGGTTTCTGGCTATCATCCTTCTTCAGCCTGGATAGCTTGACTCCAGTGATGTGGAGAGCCTGGTACTCACGTCTGAGCATACCCAGCCCACTCGAGGTGAAAATTGCAAAAAACACAGTTGATGGACAGAATGCAGAACTATGTCTTACATTCACCCCAGTACAAAGATCTGGGCCTAAATCTATCGTTTTTTTTGCACTCCATACCACCCTAGGTCAGACAATTCCTATATGCAAATCAGCCTTGACCCTGTGCCTCATGGGAACAGTCCAACCCGAACTACCAAGCCATGTCTTTCCTAGACCGGAATCAAGCATCCAAGGACCGGTTTCTGGCTATCAGCCTTCTTCAGCCTGGATAGCTTGACTCCAGTGATGTGGAGAACCTGGGACTCATGTCTGAGCATACCCAGCCCACTCGGGTGAAAATTGCAAAAAACACAGTTGATGGACAAAAAGCAGAACAATGTCTTACATTCACCCCAGTACAAAGATCTGGGCCTAAATCCATAATGTTTTTGCACTCCACACCACCCTAGGTCAGACAATGGCTATATGCAAATCAGCCTTGACCCTGTGCCTCATGGGAACACTCCAGCCCGAACAACCAAGCCATGTCTTTCCTAGACCGGAATCAAACATCCAAGGACCGGTTTCTGGCTATCAGCCTTCTTCAATCTGGATAGCTTGACTCCAGTGATGTGGAGAGCCTGGGACTCACGTCTGAGCATACCCAGCCCACTCGGGGTGAAAATTGCAAAAAACACAGTTGATGGACAGAATGCAGAACAATGTCTTACATTCACCCCAGTACAAAGATCTGGGCCTAAATCCATAGTTTTTTTGCACTCCACACCACCCTAGGTCAGACAAAGGCTATATGCAAATCAGCCTTAACCATGTGCCTCATGGGAACAGTCCAGCCCAAACTACCAAGCCATGTCTTTCCTAGACCGGAATCAAGCGTCCAAGGACCGGTTTCTGGCTATCAGCCTTCTTCAGCCTGAATAGCCTGACTCCAGTGATGTGGAGAGCCTGGGACTCACGTCTGAGCATACCCAGCCCACTCGAGTGAAAATTGCAAAAAACACAGTTGATGGACAGAATGCAGAACAATGTCTTACATTCACCCCAGTACAAAGATCTGGGCCTAAATCCATCGTTTTTTTGCACTCCACACCACCCTAGGTCAGACAATGGCTATATGCAAATCAGCCTTGACCCTGTGCCTCATGGGAACAGTCCAGCTGGAACTGCCAAGCCATGTCTTTCCTAGACCGGAATCAAGCATCCAAGGACCGGTTTCTGGCTATCATCCTTCTTCAGCCTGGATAGCTTGACTCCAGTGATGTGGAGAGCCTGGTACTCACGTCTGAGCATACCCAGCCCACTCGAGGTGAAAATTGCAAAAAACACAGTTGATGGACAGAATGCAGAACTATGTCTTACATTCACCCCAGTACAAAGATCTGGGCCTAAATCCATCGTTTTTTTTGCACTCCATACCACCCTAGGTCAGACAATTCCTATATGCAAATCAGCCTTGACCCTGTGCCTCATGGGAACAGTCCAACCCGAACTACCAAGCCATGTCTTTCCTAGACCGGAATCAAGCATCCAAGGACCGGTTTCTGGCTATCAGCCTTCTTCAGCCTGGATAGCTTGACTCCAGTGATGTGGAGAACCTGGGACTCATGTCTGAGCATACCCAGCCCACTCGGGTGAAAATTGCAAAAAACACAGTTGATTGACAAAATGCAGAACAATGTCTTACATTCACCAAAGTACAAAGATCTGGGCTTAAATCCATCGTTTCTTTGCACTCCACATTACCCTAGGTCAGAAAATTGCTATATGCAAATCAGCCTTAACCCTGTGCCTCATGGGAACAGTCCAGCCGGAACTACCAAGCCATGTCTTTCCTAGACCGGCATCAAGCATCCAAGGACCGGTTTCTGGCTAGCAGCCTTCTTCAGCCTGGATGGCTTGACTCCAGTGATGTGGAGAGCCTGGGACTCACGTCTGAGCATACACAGCCCACTCGGGTTGAACATTGCAAAAAACACAGTTGATGGACAGAATGCAGAACAAGGTCTTACATTCACCCCAGTACAAAGATCTGGGCCTAAATCCATAGTTTTTTTGCACTCCACACCACCCTAGGTCAGACAAAGGCTATATGCAAATCAGCCTTGACTATGTGCCTCATGGGAACAGTCCAGCCCAAACTACCAAGCCATGTCTTTCCTAGACCGGAATCAAGCGTCCAAGGACCGGTTTCTGGCTATCAGCCTTCTTCAGCCTGAATAGCCTGACTCCAGTGATGTGGAGAGCCTGGGACTCACGTCTGAGCATACCCAGCCCACTCGGGTGAAAATTGCAAAAAACACAGTTGATGGACAGAATGCAGAACAATGTCTTACATTCACCCCAGTACAAAGATCTGGGCCTAAATCCATCGTTTTGTTGCACTCCACACCACCCTAGGTCAGACAATGGCTATATGCAAATCAGCCTTGACCCTGTGCCTCATGGGAACAGTCCAGCTGGAACTGCCAAGCCATGTCTTTCCTAGACCGGAATCAAGCATCCAAGGACCGGTTTCTGGCTATCATCCTTCTTCAGCCTGGATAGCTTGACTCCAGTGATGTGGAGAGCCTGGTACTCACGTCTGAGCATACCCAGCCCACTCGAGGTGAAAATTGCAAAAAACACAGTTGATGGACAGAATGCAGAACTATGTCTTACATTCACCCCAGTACAAAGATCTGGGCCTAAATCCATCGTTTTTTTTGCACTCCATACCACCCTAGGTCAGACAATTCCTATATGCAAATCAGCCTTGACCCTGTGCCTCATGGGAACAGTCCAACCCGAACTACCAAGCCATGTCTTTCCTAGACCGGAATCAAGCATCCAAGGACCGGTTTCTGGCTATCAGCCTTCTTCAGCCTGGATAGCTTGACTCCAGTGATGTGGAGAACCTGGGACTCATGTCTGAGCATACCCAGCCCACTCGGGTGAAAATTGCAAAAAACACAGTTGATTGACAAAATGCAGAACAATGTCTTACATTCACCAAAGTACAAAGATCTGGGCTTAAATCCATCGTTTCTTTGCACTCCACATTACCCTAGGTCAGAAAATTGCTATATGCAAATCAGCCTTAACCCTGTGCCTCATGGGAACAGTCCAGCCGGAACTACCAAGCCATGTCTTTCCTAGACCGGCATCAAGCATCCAAGGACCGGTTTCTGGCTAGCAGCCTTCTTCAGCCTGGATGGCTTGACTCCAGTGATGTGGAGAGCCTGGGACTCACGTCTGAGCATACACAGCCCACTCGGGTTGAACATTGCAAAAAACACAGTTGATGGACAGAATGCAGAACAAGGTCTTACATTCACCCCAGTACAAAGATCTGGGCCTAAATCCATAGTTTTTTTGCACTCCACACCACCCTAGGTCAGACAAAGGCTATATGCAAATCAGCCTTGACTATGTGCCTCATGGGAACAGTCCAGCCCAAACTACCAAGCCATGTCTTTCCTAGACCGGAATCAAGCGTCCAAGGACCGGTTTCTGGCTATCAGCCTTCTTCAGCCTGAATAGCCTGACTCCAGTGATGTGGAGAGCCTGGGACTCACGTCTGAGCATACCCAGCCCACTCGGGTGAAAATTGCAAAAAACACAGTTGATGGACAGAATGCAGAACAATGTCTTACATTCACCCCAGTACAAAGATCTGGGCCTAAATCCATCGTTTTGTTGCACTCCACACCACCCTAGGTCAGACAATGGCTATATGCAAATCAGCCTTGACCCTGTGCCTCATGGGAACAGTCCAGCTGGAACTGCCAAGCCATGTCTTTCCTAGACCGGAATCAAGCATCCAAGGACCGGTTTCTGGCTATCATCCTTCTTCAGCCTGGATAGCTTGACTCCAGTGATGTGGAGAGCCTGGTACTCACGTCTGAGCATACCCAGCCCACTCGAGGTGAAAATTGCAAAAAACACAGTTGATGGACAGAATGCAGAACTATGTCTTACATTCACCCCAGTACAAAGATCTGGGCCTAAATCCATCGTTTTTTTTGCACTCCATACCACCCTAGGTCAGACAATTCCTATATGCAAATCAGCCTTGATCCTGTGCCTCATGGGAACAGTCCAACCCGAACTACCAAGCCATGTCTTTCCTAGACCGGAATCAAGCATCCAAGGACCGGTTTCTGGCTATCAGCCTTCTTCAGCCTGGATAGCTTGACTCCAGTGATGTGGAGAACCTGGGACTCATGTCTGAGCATACCCAGCCCACTCGGGTGAAAATTGCAAAAAACACAGTTGATGGACAAAATGCAGAACAATGTCTTACATTCACCCCAGTACAAAGATCTGGGCCTAAATCCATCATTTTTTTGCACTCCACACCACCCTAGGTCAGACAATGGCTATATGCAAATCAGCCTTGACCCTGTGCCTCATGGGAACAGTCCAGCCCGAACTACCAAGTCATGTCTTTCCTAGACCGGAATCAAGCATCCAAGGACCGGTTTCTGACTATCAGCCTTCTTCAGCCTGAATAGCTTGACTCCAGTGATGTGGAGAGCCTGGGACTCACGTCTGAGCATACCCAGGACACTCGGGGTGAAAATTGCAAAAAACACAGTTGATGGACAGAATGCAGAACAATGTCTTACATTCACCAAAGTACAAAGATCTGGGCTTAAATCCATCGTTTCTTTGCACTCCACATCACCCTAGGTCAGAAAATTGCTATATGCAAATCAGCCTTAACCCTGTGCCTCATGGGAACAGTCCAGCCGGAACTACCAAGCCATGTCTTTCCTAGACCGGCATCAAGCATCCAAGGACCGGTTTCTGGCTAGCAGCCTTCTTCAGCCTGGATGGTTTGACTCCAGTGATGTGGAGAGCCTGGGACTCACGTCTGAGCATACACAGCCCACTCGGGTTGAAAATTGCAAAAAACACCGTTGATGGACAGAATGCAGAACAATGTCTTACATTCACCCCAGTACAAAGATCTAGGCCTAAATCCATCGTTTGTATGCACTCCACACCACCCTAGGTCAGACAATGGCTATATGCAAATCAGCCTTGACCCTGTGCCTCATGGAAACAGTCCAGCCCGAACTACCAAGCCATGTCTTTCCTTGACCGGAGTCAAGCATCCAAGGACCGGTTTCTGGCTATCAGCCTTCTTCAGCCTGAATAGCTTGACTCCAGTGATGTGGAGAGCCTCGGACTCACGTCTGAGCATACAAACCCACTCGGGGTGAAAATTGCAAAAAACACAGTTGATGGACAGAATGCAGAACAATGTCTTACATTCACCCCAGTACAAAGATCTGGGCCTAAATCCATCGTTTTTTTGCACTCCACACCACCCTAGGTCAGACAATGGCTATATGTAAATCAGCCTTGACCCAGTGCCTCATGGGAACAGTCCAGCCCGAACTACCAAGCCATGTCTTTCCTAGACCGGAATCAAGCATCCAAGACCGGTTTCTGGCTATCAGCCTTCTTCAGCCTGGATAGCTTGACTCAAGTGATGTGGAGAGCCTGGGACTCACATCTGAGCATACCCAGCCCACTCGGGGTGAAAATTGCAAAAAACACAGTTGATGGACAGAATGCAGAACAATGTCTTACATTCACCCCAGTACAAAGATCTGGGCCTAAATCCATCGTTTGTTTGCACTCCACACCACCCTAGGTCAGACAATGTCTATATGCAAATCAGCCTTGACCCTGTGCCTCATGGGAACAGTCCAGCCCGAACTACCAAGCCATGTCTTTCCTAGACCGGAATCAAGCATCCAAGACCGGTTTCTGGCTATCAGCCTTCTTCAGCCTGGATAGCTTGACTCCAGTAATGTGGAGAGCCTGGGACTCACGTCTGAGCATACCCAGCCCACTCGGGGTGAAAATTGCAAAAAACACAGTTGATGGACAGAATGCAGAACAATGTCTTACATTCACCCCAGTACAAAGATCTGGGCCTAAATCCATCATTTTTTTGCACTCCACACCACCCTAGGTCAGACAATGGCTATATGCAAATCAGCCTTGACCCTGTGCCTCATGGGAACAGTCCAGCCCGAACTACCAAGCCATGTCTTTCCTAGACTGGAATCAAGCATCGAAGGACCGGTTTCTGGCTATCAGCCTTCTTCAGCCTGGATAGCTTGACTCCAGTGATGTGGAGAGCCTGGGACTCACATATGAGCATACCCAGCCCACTCGGGGTGAAAATTGTAAAAAACACAGTTGATGGACAGAATGCAGAACAATGTCTTACATTCACCCCAGTACAAAGATCTGGGCCTAAATCCATCATTTTTTTGCACTCCACACCACCCTAGGTCAGACAATGGCTATATGCAAATCAGCCTTGAGGCTGTGCCTCATGGGAACAGTCCAGCCCGAACTACCAAGCCATGTCTTTCCTAGACCGGAATCAAGCATCCAAGGACCGGTTTCTGGCTATCAGCCTTCTTCAGCCTGGATAGCTCTACTCCAGTGATGTGGAGAGCCTGGGACTCACGTCTGAGCATACCCACCCCACTCGGGTAAAAATGGCAAAAAACACAGTTGATGGACAGAATGCAGAACAATGTCTTACATTCACCCCAGTACAAAGATCTGGGCCTAAATCCATCATTTATTTGCACTCCACACCACCCTAGGTCAGACAATGGCTATATGCAAATCAGCCTTGACCCTGTGCCTCATGGGAACAGTCCAGCCCGAACCACCAAGCCATGTCTTTCCTAGACCGGAATCAAGCATCCAATGACCGATTTCTGGCTATCAGCCATCTTCATCCGGGATAGCTTGACTCCAGTGCTGTGGAGAGCCTGGGACTCACGTCTGAGCATACCCAGCCCACTCGGGGTAAAAATTGCAAAAAACACAGTTGATGGACAGAATGCAGAACAATGTCTTACATTCACCCCAGTACAAAGATCTGGGCCTCAATCCATCGTTTTTTTGCACTCCACACTACCCTAGGTCAGACAATGGCTATATGCAAATCAGCCTTGACCCTGTGCCTCATGGGAACAGTCCAGCCCGAACTACCAAGCCATGTCTTTCCTGGAACGGAATCAAGAATCCAAGGACCGGTTTCTGGCTATCAGCCTTCTCCAGCCTGGATAGCTTTACTCCAGTGATGTGGAGAGCCTGGGACTCACGTCTGAGCATACCCAGCCCACTCGGGGTGAAAATTGCAAAAAACACAGTTGATGGACAGAATACAGAACAATGTCTTACATTCACCCCAGTACAAAGATCTGGGCCTAAATCCATCGTTTTTTTGCACTCCACACCAACCTAGGTCAGATAATGGCTATATGCAAATCAGCCATGACCCTGTGCCTCATGGGAACAGTCCAGCCCAAACTACCAAGCCATGTCTTTCCTAGACCGGAATCAAGCATCCAAGACCGGTTTCTGGCTATCAGCCTTCTTCAGCCTGGATAGCTTGACTCCAGTGATGTGGAGAGCCTGGGACTCACGTCTGAGCATACCCAGCACACTCGGCGTGAAAATTGTAAAAAACACAGTTGATGGACAGAATGCAGAACAATGTCTTACATTCACCCCAGTACAAAGATCTGGGCCTAAATCCATAATGTTTTTGCACTCCACACCACCCTAGGTCAGACAATGGCTATATGCAAATCAGCCTTGACCCTGTGCCTCATGGGAACACTCCAGCCCGAACAACCAAGCCATGTCTTTCCTAGACCGGAATCAAGCGTCCAAGGACCGGTTTCTGGCTATCAGCCTTCTTCAGCCTGAATAGCCTGACTCCAGTGATGTGGAGAGCCTGGGACTCACGTCTGAGCATACCCAGCCCACTCGGGTGAAAATTGCAAAAAACACAGTTGATGGACAGAATGCAGAACAATGTCTTACATTCACCCCAGTACAAAGATCTGGGCCTAAATCCATCGTTTTTTTGCACTCCACACCACCCTAGGTCAGACAATGGCTATATGCAAATCAGCTTTGACCCTGTGCCTCATGGGAACAGTCCAGCTGGAACTGCCAAGCCATGTCTTTCCTAGACCGGAATCAAGCATCCAAGGACCGGTTTCTGGCTATCATCCTTCTTCAGCCTGGATAGCTTGACTCCAGTGATGTGGAGAGCCTGGTACTCACGTCTGAGCATACCCAGCCCACTCGAGGTGAAAATTGCAAAAAACACAGTTGATGGACAGAATGCAGAACTATGTCTTACATTCACCCCAGTACAAAGATCTGGGCCTAAATCCATCGTTTTTTTTGCACTCCATACCACCCTAGGTCAGACAATTCCTATATGCAAATCAGCCTTGACCCTGTGCCTCATGGGAACAGTCCAACCCGAACTACCAAGCCATGTCTTTCCTAGACCGGAATCAAGCATCCAAGGACCGGTTTCTGGCTATCAGCCTTCTTCAGCCTGGATAGCTTGACTCCAGTGATGTGGAGAACCTGGGACTCATGTCTGAGCATACCCAGCCCACTCGGGTGAAAATTGCAAAAAACACAGTTGATGGACAAAAAGCAGAACAATGTCTTACATTCACCCCAGTACAAAGATCTGGGCCTAAATCCATAATGTTTTTGCACTCCACACCACCCTAGGTCAGACAATGGCTATATGCAAATCAGCCTTGACCCTGTGCCTCATGGGAACACTCCAGCCCGAACAACCAAGCCATGTCTTTCCTAGACCGGAATCAAACATCCAAGGACCGGTTTCTGGCTATCAGCCTTCTTCAATCTGGATAGCTTGACTCCAGTGATGTGGAGAGCCTGGGACTCACGTCTGAGCATAGCCAGCCCACTCGGGGTGAAAATTGCAAAAAACACAGTTGATGGACAGAATGCAGAACAATGTCTTACATTCACCCCAGTACAAAGATCTGGGCCTAAATCCATAGTTTTTTTGCACTCCACACCACCCTAGGTCAGACAAAGGCTATATGCAAATCAGCCTTAACCATGTGCCTCATGGGAACAGTCCAGCCCAAACTACCAAGCCATGTCTTTCCTAGACCGGAATCAAGCGTCCAAGGACCGGTTTCTGGCTATCAGCCTTCTTCAGCCTGAATAGCCTGACTCCAGTGATGTGGAGAGCCTGGGACTCACGTCTGAGCATACCCAGCCCACTCGGGTGAAAATTGCAAAAAACACAGTTGATGGACAGAATGCAGAACAATGTCTTACATTCACCCCAGTACAAAGATCTGGGCCTAAATCCATCGTTTTTTTGCACTCCACACCACCCTAGGTCAGACAATGGCTATATGCAAATCAGCCTTGACCCTGTGCCTCATGGGAACAGTCCAGCTGGAACTGCCAAGCCATGTCTTTCCTAGACCGGAATCAAGCATCCAAGGACCGGTTTCTGGCTATCATCCTTCTTCAGCCTGGATAGCTTGACTCCAGTGATGTGGAGAGCCTGGTACTCACGTCTGAGCATACCCAGCCCACTCGAGGTGAAAATTGCAAAAAACACAGTTGATGGACAGAATGCAGAACTATGTCTTACATTCACCCCAGTACAAAGATCTGGGCCTAAATCCATCGTTTTTTTTGCACTCCATACCACCCTAGGTCAGACAATTCCTATATGCAAATCAGCCTTGACCCTGTGCCTCATGGGAACAGTCCAACCCGAACTACCAAGCCATGTCTTTCCTAGACCGGAATCAAGCATCCAAGGACCGGTTTCTGGCTATCAGCCTTCTTCAGCCTGGATAGCTTGACTCCAGTGATGTGGAGAACCTGGGACTCATGTCTGAGCATACCCAGCCCACTCGGGTGAAAATTGCAAAAAACACAGTTGATGGACAAAAAGCAGAACAATGTCTTACATTCACCCCAGTACAAAGATCTGGGCCTAAATCCATAATGTTTTTGCACTCCACACCACCCTAGGTCAGACAATGGCTATATGCAAATCAGCCTTGACCCTGTGCCTCATGGGAACACTCCAGCCCGAACAACCAAGCCATGTCTTTCCTAGACCGGAATCAAACATCCAAGGACCGGTTTCTGGCTATCAGCCTTCTTCAATCTGGATAGCTTGACTCCAGTGATGTGGAGAGCCTGGGACTCACGTCTGAGCATAGCCAGCCCACTCGGGGTGAAAATTGCAAAAAACACAGTTGATGGACAGAATGCAGAACAATGTCTTACATTCACCCCAGTACAAAGATCTGGGCCTAAATCCATAGTTTTTTTGCACTCCACACCACCCTAGGTCAGACAAAGGCTATATGCAAATCAGCCTTAACCATGTGCCTCATGGGAACAGTCCAGCCCAAACTACCAAGCCATGTCTTTCCTAGACCGGAATCAAGCGTCCAAGGACCGGTTTCTGGCTATCAGCCTTCTTCAGCCTGAATAGCCTGACTCCAGTGATGTGGAGAGCCTGGGACTCACGTCTGAGCATACCCAGCCCACTCGGGTGAAAATTGCAAAAAACACAGTTGATGGACAGAATGCAGAACAATGTCTTACATTCACCCCAGTACAAAGATCTGGGCCTAAATCCATCGTTTTTTTGCACTCCACACCACCCTAGGTCAGACAATGGCTATATGCAAATCAGCCTTGACCCTGTGCCTCATGGGAACAGTCCAGCTGGAACTGCCAAGCCATGTCTTTCCTAGACCGGAATCAAGCATCCAAGGACCGGTTTCTGGCTATCATCCTTCTTCAGCCTGGATAGCTTGACTCCAGTGATGTGGAGAGCCTGGTACTCACGTCTGAGCATACCCAGCCCACTCGAGGTGAAAATTGCAAAAAACACAGTTGATGGACAGAATGCAGAACTATGTCTTACATTCACCCCAGTACAAAGATCTGGGCCTAAATCCATCGTTTTTTTTGCACTCCATACCACCCTAGGTCAGACAATTCCTATATGCAAATCAGCCTTGACCCTGTGCCTCATGGGAACAGTCCAACCCGAACTACCAAGCCATGTCTTTCCTAGACCGGAATCAAGCATCCAAGGACCGGTTTCTGGCTATCAGCCTTCTTCAGCCTGGATAGCTTGACTCCAGTGATGTGGAGAACCTGGGACTCATGTCTGAGCATACCCAGCCCACTCGGGTGAAAATTGCAAAAAACACAGTTGATGGACAAAAGGCAGAACAATGTCTTACATTCACCAAAGTACAAAGATCTGGGCTTAAATCCATCGTTTCTTTGCACTCCACATCACCCTAGGTCAGAAAATTGCTATATGCAAATCAGCCTTAACCCTGTGCCTCATGGGAACAGTCCAGCCGGAACTACCAAGCCATGTCTTTCCTAGACCGGCATCAAGCATCCAAGGACCGGTTTCTGGCTAGCAGCCTTCTTCAGCCTGGATGGCTTGACTCCAGTGATGTGGAGAGCCTGGGACTCACGTCTGAGCATACACAGCCCACTCGGGTTGAACATTGCAAAAAACACAGTTGATGGACAGAATGCAGAACAATGTCTTACATTCACCCCAGTACAAAGATCTGGGCCTAAATCCATAGTTTTTTTGCACTCCACACCACCCTATGTGAGAAGTTGGCCTGATAGGTAGTGTTTCCAATTCTGGAACCACTGGTTATCAGTCCAAACAAACCCCAAAGATGTCAGGTTGTAAGTCAACCTTGTAGACAAGCTATCCTAGTGGTAGCATGGACTAAGCAGCCTTAAAGGCTTAACTTAAGAGGTCGTGTTAAGCGAGCTGTTTTACCACATACAATCCTGTAATCAAATGAAAGGACACCACACAAGTATATATTATAAAAATATATGTATTTATTTCTAAATTACTCCCCAGTACTCTTTATGAGGAAAGGGGCACAAGCGTTAAATCAAAAGCACTGTTACACATATAAAGTTGCACGTTTATGGATGAGGGCGGGTGGCCACTCAGACCATATATCAAAAAAGTGGTATAAGTAACACTTTACGAACAATGGTTAGGCCTAGGGCCTAGAGATTCGCTGGGAGCAGTCAGGACAAGCAATGAAGAAGTCGGGAGTAGCCCACAGGAGACGGGTGCAGCACGGAAAGTGCGGCGCGCACCAATGCACTGTCAATGGTGCGTAAAAGTCAATTAAAGTGAATAAAAAGATACTTCCGCTGAACCTAGGAACACAAAACTTTAGACACAGACCCTAGAGGTGTGTACCAGTGTAAAGACACCGGCGTTGCAAAGTTACCTCACCCACAGGCCGTGGGTGCACAGGGTCGAAGTGGCGTCGGGTTCTGTCACGCAGGTTCTGGGTGCTTGGAGCTGTTGCAGCTGCAGGCGCTGTGAAGCAGAAGTGTCCGGTGCGATCCAAGGGTGGATCGATGTAGAAAAGTACCTGAAAGCAGAGGGGACAGAGTCTGGGTCACTCAGCAGTGACCAGGGTGGAACCAGGACGGAACCAGGCAATGTCGGGCGCAATCAGGCAGTTGTCGATAGGCTTCTCTCCGCTGTCACGTGGGCTCTGGGGCATCTGCGACGTCCAGGAGCGGGTCACGATCTGTCCCACGTAGGCTCTCGCCGTCAGCACCGTCGGCTTGAAGATTGTAGCAAACAGCACTTGGCAAAAGCAATCCACGCGGAACCGGGAGATTGCTTATCACTCGAACCAGGAGGGTCAGAGTGGGGGCTCCTTTTTACAGGAGCTGGTGCAGATCTGGAGCAACCAGAAAAGCAAGTCGGATTTCAAAGTTCGTCGGCACAGGGGCCACAAGCCAGCTGGCAAGTGACCGGGCCAACGCGTCGAGCGCACACAAGCAGAAGGGCCCCACGCAGCACTCAGCGAGTGTGGAGGGGTGAGCTTTGATGCAAATGGAGCTCGGGGCTGGGGCTTCTCAAACCCCGGTGTACAGCTTCGAGGGTCACTCGTGGGCCGCACGGTCAGCGTCTCGTGGCCTTTTCAAGATGGCGTGCCCCACGCTTCCGGTCGCCTCCACGGGTCTCAGCTCTGCAGGGACTGTGGATCGGGCAGGTAGAAGGCAGGCAAGCTTGATCTCGTCGATCTCTGTCGCTCAAGTTCCGGCGGGAACTGCAACAAAGCAAGGGTCGAGGGCTGGATGGTGCCTGTTTGCACAGGGTGGTCACTCCTTGACCACAAGGGAGATTCTTCAGTCTTCTCACGTCGTGTAGAAAGTCGAAGGGTCCAGATTTCGTTTCTTATGTTTCTTCAGGATGATCTGAGGTCCGTTGGGACTGCTCCCCCTCTTATTCGAATCTAGGGGGTTGGACATCCTGCTAGGTCCCCTCCTATGGGTGGGACCCAGGAAGGGGGTGGTTACACCCCTCTCCTTTGATCCTGGCCGCGCTGGGACAGGGGCTGGGAGGCCCCAGAACCGGTTTGGCCGGATCCTGCAAGGGGCAGCCTTGTGCTCCCCAGGCAGTGTCTGGTTTCATTGAAACCTCCCTACTCCAATCCACTATCTCCTGTCTGGGGTGGTTTGACACCGCCCTGTGACAGGAAACTCTTTGTCCAGGCCTCCTCTGCCGGGTTTCGGTCAGCAGCAGGAGGTCAGACCCGTGTCTGTGGCAGGGGCATCCATTTTGTGGATCTGAGGCTCATTTTAAATCAACCGCGTTTCAGTAAAGTAACATGTCTTCTCCCTCTAGAAGGGTGGAATGCTACCCCCGTCGCCAGAACTGGCGAGGGGGTAGTATTCCAATTCGTATGACACCTTACACGACATGTTTTGATAAAGCCAAACCAAAGTTGCTATATAACCGCGAGGATTATAATGCGCTTAAGAGTATATGGTATGGCATTATCCCGGATCAGCTTAGGGAGTTGTTCCCGACAGCTGCAGACAGGCTCAGCTCACGCCAGAGCACCATCTCACATAAAACCACGCACTCTGCCTCCAGGATTGATGAGGCCTTCCATAGGAGTGGCTTACAGGCTATATATGTGTCCAGATATAGGTTTAGATATAGGTATACTATATCTAAGCAAGGGGTGATTACACCCACTTGCCCCAGCTGAGTGATCAGCCAGTTGTGTCAATTTAATAGCTGTCCAACGTTTCTCCCTGGGGGTCAGCCTTCTGCTAATAAAAGCAATGGGCTGGTCTTGACCATCTTGATTAAGTTGTGAAAGCACAGCTCCCACCCCCAACTCAGAAGCATCTGTCTGTACAATGAACTGTTTGGAGTAGTCAGGACTCTTCAGGATAGGTGCAGAGCACATGGCCTTCTTCAGGTCATCAAATGCCTTTTGACAGCTAACTGTCCACTGAACCTTTTTGGGCATCTTCTTGGATGTCAAGTCATTCAATGGTGTCACAATGGACCCATAGTTCTTTACAAATTTTCTGTAATACCCAGTCAGGCCCAAGAAGGCTCTGACTTGTGTCTGGGTAGTTGGAGGAGTCCAGTCCTGTATGGTCTGGATCTTGCTCTCCAGTGGTTGAACTTGACCCCCACCTACTAGGTGGCCCAAGTACACAACCTTGCTCTGCCCTATCTGGCACTTAGTAGCCTTGATAGTCAGGCCTGCCTTTTGCAGGGCCTCCAGAACCTTCTTCAGGTGGATCAGGTGATCCTCCCAGGTGGAGCTAAAGACAGCAATATCATCTAGATATGCTGCGCAAAAGTCATCCAACCCAGCAAGGACTTGGTTCACCAACCTTTGGAAAGTGGCAGGTGCATTCTTCAAACCAAAGGGCATTACCACAAACTGATAATGTCCACTAGGGGTAGAGAATGCTGTTTTGGCTTTTGACTCTTCAGCTAGTCTGATTTGCCAGTAGCCAGCTGTCAAATCAAATGTGCTCAGAAACTTGGCAGAAGCCAATTTATCAATGAGCTCATCTGCTCTTGGAATGGGATGAGCATCTGTCCTAGTGACAGCATTGAGACCTCTGTAGTCCACACAAAACCTCATTTCTCTCTTCCCATCTTTGGTATGAGGTTTTGGCACAAGGACCACTGGGCTAGCCCATGGGCTCTCTGATGGCTCAATCACTCCAAGCTCCAACATCTTTTGCACCTCAGCCTTTATACAATCCCTGACATGGTCAGGTTGCCTGTAGATCTTATTCTTCACAGGCAGATTGTCACCAGTATCCACCTCATGGGTGCACCAGTTAGTCTGACTGGGTGTGAGTGAAAACAAGTGTCTGTGGGCCTGCAACACCTGTCTGCAGTCCACCTGTTGCTGCTCAGTGAGGCTGCCTGCCAAGGCTACTCCATCAACTGAACCATCATCAGGGTTCTGGGAAAGCAGGTCTGGGAGAGGGTCACTCTCTTCCTCCTGTTCCCCATCTGTGGCCATGAGGAGACTCATGTCCTCCCTGTCAACAAATGCTTTCAAACGATTGACATGGAGCACCCTGTGGGGGCTCCTAGGGGTGCCAAAGTCAACCAGGTAGGTGACTTCTCCCTTCTTTTCAATGATAGGGTAGGGTCCAGTCCATTGGTCCTGGAGAGCTGCTGGCCCCACTGGGTCCAACACCCACACCTTCTGCCCTGGCTGGTACTCAACCAGAACAGCCTTTTGGTCATGCCAGGCTTTCTGTAATTCCTGACTGGCCTCAAGGTTTTTGGATGCTCTCTCCATGTATTCAGCCATCCTGGAGCGGAGACCAAGTACATAATCCACAATGTCTAGTTTAGGCTTTTTGAGAGGTAACTCCCATCCTTCCTTCACCAAACTCAATGGACCTCTTACAGGGTGGCCAAACAAAAGTTCAAAAGGGCTGTAGCCAACCCCCTTCTGTGGGACCTCTCTGTAAGCAAAGAGCAAGCAGGGTAAAAGGATGTCCCATTTCCGCCTAAGCTTCTCTGGTAAACCTTTTATCATTCCCTTTAGGGTCTTGTTGAACCTTTCCACAAGCCCATTGCACTGTGGATGGTAGGGTGTGGTAAACTTATAGTTTACTCCACACTCTTTCCACATTGCTTTTAAGTATCCAGACATGAAGTTAGTACCTCTGTCTGAAAGAACCTCCTTTGGAAAGCCCACTCTTGAGAAAACTGCAATGAGGGCTTTTGCCACCACAGGAGCTGTGGTGGTCCTCAGGGGAATTGCTTCTGGGTACCTGGTGGCATGATCCACTACCACCAGTATAAATCTGTGCCCAGATGCTGTTTGAGGATCCATGGGACCCACAATGTCTATTCCAACTCTTTCAAAGGGTACCCCCACCACAGGTAGTGGTATCAGGGGGGCCTTTGTTGTGCCACCTGACTTACCACTGGCTTGGCAAGTGACACAGGAGCGACAAAACTCCTTGACATTTTCTGACATGTGAGGCCAGTGAAAGTGTGGAACAAGCCTGTCCCAAGTCTTATTCTGGCCTAAGTGTCCTGCAAGGGGAATATCATGGGCCAAGGTAAGAAGGAAGCCCCTAAACTTCAAAGGTATAACCAACCTCCTGGTTGTGCCAGGCTTGGGGTCTCTAGCCTCTGAATAAAGGAGTCCTTCATCCCAATACACTTTATGGGTACCTTGAGCATTCCCTGCAGCCTCAGCAGCAGCTTGCTGTCTGAGGGGTTCAAGTGAAGGGCAATCTAATTGGGCCTGCCCCAGGTCTGCCCTTGAGGGTCCCCCTGTCCCCAGAAACTCAACCTGATCAGGCTCAAGCTCCTCAGAGACAGTCTCCTCTTGGACTGCAGAATCAGTTTCCTGTGAAACCTGATCCTCAACCTGGGGCAAGTGGGAAGGCACAGCCTTAACCCTCTTGCTCCTTCTCTTGGGTTGTGGTTGGTCTATTGTTTCAAGATCCACCACTGGTTCAGGAAGGCACTTCTTAGCCTGAGACCTTGTCACTGCAAGGACATGAGCTGAAATCCCTAGCATTTCTGCATGAGTCCTGTACTCCACTTCTGACCAAACTGAGCTTTCAAGATCATTGCCTAACAGACAGTCTACTGGGAGGTCTGCACTCACAACAACTTTCTTTAGGCCATCTACCCCTCCCCAGGAGAAGTTCACAACAGCCACACTATGGGAAGTAGTGGAGTTGCTTGCATTGGTCACTAGGTAACTTTCACCTAGTACAATTTGTCCAGGGTCCACAAAGCCAGGTGCCACCATTGTGACACTGGCACAAGTGTCCCTGTAGGCCTGAGCCAGTTTCTCATTAATTAAGGGAGTCTGCCTATATTTGCCCAGGTTACTGGGGCTTACTGCAGTGGGCAAAGATATGTCCACATCATATAGGAGAACTGCCTGTGTGGGGATTCTGACTAGGCCAGATTCCACCTCAGTGCCCAGGGTCAACCCTACTAAACCCTTTGGCTGTGTACCACCACTGCTGACTGTACTAGGGGGTGCAGTTGCTTTAGGAGCTGCAGTGGTGGGGACTGGATTTTTCTTAGTGCATTCACTGCCCCAGTGTGAAACTGATTTGCAGGTATTACACCAAGGTTTCTTTGGGCCATCATTCTTCTTTTTCTTGTTTCCATTTTGGGAACCCCCCTCCTTATTGCTAGTTTGGGGGCCTGAAGACTTCTGGTCCTTTTCTTTATCTTTCTGATTCCCACCCTTCTGGTCTGTTTTCTTCTGGTCACCTTGGTTCTGGTTTTTCTGCTTAATCCTTGTTCTGACCCATTTGTCTGCCTTCTTTCCCAATTCTTGGGGAGAGGTCAAATCAGAGTCAACAAGGTATTGATGCAACAGCTGGTTCTGACAGTTATTAAGGATCTGTTCTCTCATCATAAGATTGTACAATCCTGTATAGTCTGAAACTTTACTTCCCTGCAGCCAACCCTCCAGAGCCTTAGTGGCACAATCTACAAAATCAGTCCAGTCCTGAGTCTGTGCTTTTTGGGTGTCTCTGAACAACAACCTGTATTGCTCAGTGGTTAGGCCAAACCCTTCAATAAGAGCACTCTTCAGAACAGAGTAGTTTTTGGCATCCTCAGGTCTAACAGTGAGGAGCCTGTCCCTCCCTTTCTCAGAAAAGGAGTACCATAAAATTGCTGCCCACTGATCCTCAGGGACCTGCTGTACCATGCAGGCCCTCTCAAGAGCAGTCATCCATTTGTGGATATCATCCCCTTCCTTGTAGGGGGGCACAATTTTTGTCAGGTTTCTATTGTCATAGGCCCTGTCTTTTTCTTTAGGAACTTTGCTGCCACCAGTGGCATCTAAGCCACTTATTTTCTGTTCCCTAGCCAAGGTAAGTTTAGCTTGAGCTAAGGTCAGTTTAGCTTGAGCCAGAGCTACCTCCTCCCTCTCTATCTGGAGTTGGACAGCCCTCATCCTGGCCCTATGCTCTTTTCTCTGGGAGGAAGTCATTCCTCTTTGAGATTCTCTTGAGGCACTAGAAAGGTGAGAGTCCCTTGACAGAGATCTCTCCCTTCTATTACCTGGGAGAATTTGGTTATGAGATCTGGAGTGGTGCTGGCCCTCTCCATTCCCATGTAGGTCCAAGTTGGCCTGGTTAAGCCTGGCAACCTGTACCTGGTTTCCCTGCTGATCCTGATCTTCAGGCTCTTCTACATCAGAGCCTTCCTCTTCCTCTTCCTCTTCTTCTGGAAGATTCTCATTCTCAGGGGAGTTTATCCCTTCGCCTGAATCTAAGGGAGCCTGACTCACCTTATCTAGATCATCCTTTTCTAGGAGAGCTATTAGGGAAGGAATAGTAGGGCCTCTGCCCTTTTTTAGCCCCCTGGCTGTGCACAAGGCACTCAGGTCTTTGTGGCTAAGGTTGTCATATCTGGATGTTGTCCCTATAGGATCAACTTCTACAGGAGCAGAGCCTGAGGCTCTACCTGTATCAGACATGACTGCTAGTGAGGTGTAAGTGGTGCACTTACCTACACTAAGTGGTTTCCTACTGTACCTTGCTAGTGAGTTGTAGTCAGGGTGTGCTAATCCCTTTAATCTACAACTACTAAGTTCAGTAGAACTTAATATGCTAAGCTTTTGATTTATATGTACCTAGAGGTACTTGATGTGATCTTTCAATTTGATAAAGATTGCAATGGTAAAACAAACAGCAAGCTCAAATCCGCACCGCTGCACACCAATGTGAGAAGTTGGCCTGATAGGTAGTGTTTCCAATTCTGGAACCACTGGTTATCAGTCCAAACAAACCCCAAAGATGTCAGGTTGTAAGTCAACCTTGTAGACAAGCTATCCTAGTGGTAGCATGGACTAAGCAGCCTTAAAGGCTTAACTTAAGAGGTCGTGTTAAGCGAGCTGTTTTACCACATACAATCCTGTAATCAAATGAAAGGACACCACACAAGTATATATTATAAAAATATATGTATTTATTTCTAAATTACTCCCCAGTACTCTTTATGAGGAAAGGGGCACAAGCGTTAAATCAAAAGCACTGTTACACATATAAAGTTGCACGTTTATGGATGAGGGCGGGTGGCCACTCAGACCATATATCAAAAAAGTGGTATAAGTAACACTTTACGAACAATGGTTAGGCCTAGGGCCTAGAGATTCGCTGGGAGCAGTCAGGACAAGCAATGAAGAAGTCGGGAGTAGCCCACAGGAGACGGGTGCAGCACGGAAAGTGCGGCGCGCACCAATGCACTGTCAATGGTGCGTAAAAGTCAATTAAAGTGAATAAAAAGATACTTCCGCTGAACCTAGGAACACAAAACTTTAGACACAGACCCTAGAGGTGTGTACCAGTGTAAAGACACCGGCGTTGCAAAGTTACCTCACCCACAGGCCGTGGGTGCACAGGGTCGAAGTGGCGTCGGGTTCTGTCACGCAGGTTCTGGGTGCTTGGAGCTGTTGCAGCTGCAGGCGCTGTGAAGCAGAAGTGTCCGGTGCGATCCAAGGGTGGATCGATGTAGAAAAGTACCTGAAAGCAGAGGGGACAGAGTCTGGGTCACTCAGCAGTGACCAGGGTGGAACCAGGACGGAACCAGGCAATGTCGGGCGCAATCAGGCAGTTGTCGATAGGCTTCTCTCCGCTGTCACGTGGGCTCTGGGGCATCTGCGACGTCCAGGAGCGGGTCACGATCTGTCCCACGTAGGCTCTCGCCGTCAGCACCGTCGGCTTGAAGATTGTAGCAAACAGCACTTGGCAAAAGCAATCCACGCGGAACCGGGAGATTGCTTATCACTCGAACCAGGAGGGTCAGAGTGGGGGCTCCTTTTTACAGGAGCTGGTGCAGATCTGGAGCAACCAGAAAAGCAAGTCGGATTTCAAAGTTCGTCGGCACAGGGGCCACAAGCCAGCTGGCAAGTGACCGGGCCAACGCGTCGAGCGCACACAAGCAGAAGGGCCCCACGCAGCACTCAGCGAGTGTGGAGGGGTGAGCTTTGATGCAAATGGAGCTCGGGGCTGGGGCTTCTCAAACCCCGGTGTACAGCTTCGAGGGTCACTCGTGGGCCGCACGGTCAGCGTCTCGTGGCCTTTTCAAGATGGCGTGCCCCACGCTTCCGGTCGCCTCCACGGGTCTCAGCTCTGCAGGGACTGTGGATCGGGCAGGTAGAAGGCAGGCAAGCTTGATCTCGTCGATCTCTGTCGCTCGAGTTCCGGCGGGAACTGCAACAAAGCAAGGGTCGAGGGCTGGATGGTGCCTGTTTGCACAGGGTGGTCACTCCTTGACCACAAGGGAGATTCTTCAGTCTTCTCACGTCGTGTAGAAAGTCGAAGGGTCCAGATTTCGTTTCTTATGTTTCTTCAGGATGATCTGAGGTCCGTTGGGACTGCTCCCCCTCTTATTCGAATCTAGGGGGTTGGACATCCTGCTAGGTCCCCTCCTATGGGTGGGACCCAGGAAGGGGGTGGTTACACCCCTCTCCTTTGATCCTGGCCGCGCTGGGACAGGGGCTGGGAGGCCCCAGAACCGGTTTGGCCGGATCCTGCAAGGGGCAGCCTTGTGCTCCCCAGGCAGTGTCTGGTTTCATTGAAACCTCCCTACTCCAATCCACTATCTCCTGTCTGGGGTGGTTTGACACCGCCCTGTGACAGGAAACTCTTTGTCCAGGCCTCCTCTGCCGGGTTTCGGTCAGCAGCAGGAGGTCAGACCCGTGTCTGTGGCAGGGGCATCCATTTTGTGGATCTGAGGCTCATTTTAAATCAACCGCGTTTCAGTAAAGTAACATGTCTTCTCCCTCTAGAAGGGTGGAATGCTACCCCCGTCGCCAGAACTGGCGAGGGGGTAGTATTCCAATTCGTATGACACCTTACACGACATGTTTTGATAAAGCCAAACCAAAGTTGCTATATAACCGCGAGGATTATAATGCGCTTAAGAGTATATGGTATGGCATTATCCCGGATCAGCTTAGGGAGTTGTTCCCGACAGCTGCAGACAGGCTCAGCTCACGCCAGAGCACCATCTCACATAAAACCACGCACTCTGCCTCCAGGATTGATGAGGCCTTCCATAGGAGTGGCTTACAGGCTATATATGTGTCCAGATATAGGTTTAGATATAGGTATACTATATCTAAGCAAGGGGTGATTACACCCACTTGCCCCAGCTGAGTGATCAGCCAGTTGTGTCAATTTAAGAACCAGCCAGGGGTGGCAAAAGCTATGCTTCAGCCCCTGGTAGGCCTTGGTGGCACCTATGCCCTGGGCACCTATAGTGCATGGTACAGGGGCTGACAAGGAGTCCATTTCCAATTGTGGTATGTACCTATAGCACATGTATTATAAATTTAGAGAGAGAACAGCAGGCTGGGGGTCTGATTAGCAGGCCCACAGCCTCAGTAAGTCGAAAACCAGTGAAGCAAAAAGCAAAAATTGGGGTGACCATAGGATAGCAGACCCTACTCTCCTACACCCTAGGTCAGACAAAGGCTATATGCAAATCAGCCTTGACCATGTGCCTCATGGGAACAGTCCAGCCCAAACTACCAAGCCATGTCTTTCCTAGACCGGAATCAAGCGTCCAAGGACCGGTTTCTGGCTATCAGCCTACTTCAGCCTGAATAGCCTGACTCCAGTGATGTGGAGAGCCTGGGACTCACGTCTGAGCATACCCAGCCCACTCGGGTGAAAATTGCAAAAAACACAGTTGATGGACAGAATGCAGAACAATGTCTTACATTCACCCCAGTACAAAGATCTGGGCCTAAATCCATCGTTTTTTTGAACTCCACACCACCCTAGGTCAGACAATGGCTATATGCAAATCAGCCTTGACCCTGTGCCTCATGGGAACAGTCCAGCTGGAACTGCCAAGCCATGTCTTTCCTAGACCGGAATCAAGCATCCAAGGACCGGTTTCTGGCTATCATCCTTCTTCAGCCTGGATAGCTTGACTCCAGTGATGTGGAGAGCCTGGTACTCACGTCTGAGCATACCCAGCCCACTCGAGGTGAAAATTGCAAAAAACACAGTTGATGGACAGAATGCAGAACTATGTCTTACATTCACCCCAGTACAAAGATCTGGGCCTAAATCCATCGTTTTTTTTGCACTCCATACCACCCTAGGTCAGACAATTCCTATATGCAAATCAGCCTTGATCCTGTGCCTCATGGGAACAGTCCAACCCGAACTACCAAGCCATGTCTTTCCTAGACCGGAATCAAGCATCCAAGGACCGGTTTCTGGCTATCAGCCTTCTTCAGTCTGGATAGCTTGACTCCAGTGATGTGGAGAACCTGGGACTCATGTCTGAGCATACCCAGCCCACTCGGGTGAAAATTGCAAAAAACACAGTTGATGGACAAAATGCAGAACAATGTCTTACATTCACCCCAGTACAAAGATCTGGGCCTAAATCCATCGTTTTTTTGCACTCCACACCACCCTAGGTCAGACAATGGCTATATGCAAATCAGCCTTGACCCTGTGCCTCATGGGAACAGTCCAGCCCGAACTACCAAGTCATGTCTTTCCTAGACCGGAATCAAGCATCCAAGGACCGGTTTCTGACTATCAGCCTTCTTCAGCCTGAATAGCTTGACTCCAGTGATGTGGAGAGCCTGGGACTCACGTCTGAGCATACCCAGGACACTCGGGGTGAAAATTGCAAAAAACACAGTTGATGGACAGAATGCAGAACAATGTCTTACATTCACCAAAGTACAAAGATCTGGGCTTAAATCCATCGTTTCTTTGCACTCCACATCACCCTAGGTCAGAAAATTGCTATATGCAAATCAGCCTTAACCCTGTGCCTCATGGGAACAGTCCAGCCGGAACTACCAAGCCATGTCTTTCCTAGACCGGCATCAAGCATCCAAGGACCGGTTTCTGGCTAGCAGCCTTCTTCAGCCTGGATGGCTTGACTCCAGTGATGTGGAGAGCCTGGGACTCACGTCTGAGCATACACAGCCCACTCGGGTTGAAAATTGCAAAAAACACAGTTGATGGACAGAATGCAGAACAATGTCTTACATTCACCCCAGTACAAAGATCTAGGCCTAAATCCATCGTTTGTATGCACTCCACACCACCCTAGGTCAGACAATGGCTATATGCAAATCAGCCTTGACCCTGTGCCTCATGGAAACAGTCCAGCCCGAACTACCAAGCCATGTCTTTCCTTGACCGGAATCAAGCATCCAAGGACCGGTTTCTGGCTATCAGCCTTCTTCAGCCTGAATAGCTTGACTCCAGTGATGTGGAGAGCCTCGGACTCACGTCTGAGCATACAAACCCACTCGGGGTGAAAATTGCAAAAAACACAGTTGATGGACAGAATGCAGAACAATGTCTTACATTCACCCCAGTACAAAGATCTGGGCCTAAATCCATCGTTTTTTTGCACTCCACACCACCCTAGGTCAGACAATGGCTATATGTAAATCAGCCTTGACCCAGTGCCTCATGGGAACAGTCCAGCCCGAACTACCAAGCCATGTCTTTCCTAGACCGGAATCAAGCATCCAAGGACCGGTTTCTGGCTATCAGCCTTCTTCAGCCTGGATAGCTTGACTCCAGTGATGTGGAGAGCCTGGGACTCACATCTGAGCATACCCAGCCCACTCGGGGTGAAAATTGCAAAAAACACAGTTGATGGACAGAATGCAGAACAATGTCTTACATTCACTCCAGTACAAAGATCTGGGCCTAAATCCATCGTTTGTTTGCACTCCACACCACCCTAGGTCAGACAATGTCTATATGCAAATCAGCCTTGACCCTGTGCCTCATGGGAACAGTCCAGCCCGAACTACCAAGCCATGTCTTTCCTAGACCGGAATCAAGCATCCAAGACCGGTTTCTGGCTATCAGCCTTCTTCAGCCTGGATAGCTTGACTCCAGTAATGTGGAGAGCCTGGGACTCACGTCTGAGCATACCCAGCCCACTCGGGGTGAAAATTGCAAAAAACACAGTTGATGGACAGAATGCAGAACAATGTCTTACATTCACCCCAGTACAAAGATCTGGGCCTAAATCCATCATTTTTTTGCACTCCACACCACCCTAGGTCAGACAATGGCTATATGCAAATCAGCCTTGACCCTGTGCCTCATGGGAACAGTCCAGCCCGAACTACCAAGCCATGTCTTTCCTAGACTGGAATCAAGCATCGAAGGACCGGTTTCTGGCTATCAGCCTTCTTCAGCCTGGATAGCTTGACTCCAGTGATGTGGAGAGCCTGGGACTCACATATGAGCATACCCAGCCCACTCGGGGTGAAAATTGTAAAAAACACAGTTGATGGACAGAATGCAGAACAATGTCTTACATTCACCCCAGTACAAAGATCTGGGCCTAAATCCATCATTTTTTTGCACTCCACACCACCCTAGGTCAGACAATGGCTATATGCAAATCAGCCTTGAGCCTGTGCCTCATGGGAACAGTCCAGCCCGAACTACCAAGCCATGTCTTTCCTAGACCGGAATCAAGCATCCAAGGACCGGTTTCTGGCTATCAGCCTTCTTCAGCCTGGATAGCTCTACTCCAGTGATGTGGAGAGCCTGGGACTCACGTCTGAGCATACCCACCCCACTCGGGTAAAAATTGCAAAAAACACAGTTGATGGACAGAATGCAGAACAATGTCTTACATTCACCCCAGTACAAAGATCTGGGCCTAAATCCATAATTTATTTGCACTCCACACCACCCTAGGTCAGACAATGGCTATATGCAAATCAGCCTTGACCCTGTGCCTCATGGGAACAGTCCAGCCCGAACCACCAAGCCATGTCTTTCCTAGACCGGAATCAAGCATCCAATGACCGATTTCTGGCTATCAGCCATCTTCATCCGGGATAGCTTGACTCCAGTGCTGTGGAGAGCCTGGGACTCACGTCTGAGCATACCCAGCCCACTCGGGGTAAAAATTGCAAAAAACACAGTTGATGGACAGAATGCAGAACAATGTCTTACATTCACCCCAGTACAAAGATCTGGGCCTCAATCCATCGTTTTTTTGCACTCCACACTACCCTAGGTCAGACAATGGCTATATGCAAATCAGCCTTGACCCTGTGCCTCATGGGAACAGTCCAGCCCGAACTACCAAGCCATGTCTTTCCTGGAACGGAATCAAGAATCCAAGGACCGGTTTCTGGCTATCAGCCTTCTCCAGCCTGGATAGCTTTACTCCAGTGATGTGGAGAGCCTGGGACTCACGTCTGAGCATACCCAGCCCACTCGGGGTGAAAATTGCAAAAAACACAGTTGATGGACAGAATGCAGAACAATGTCTTACATTCACCCCAGTACAAAGATCTGGGCCTAAATCCATCGTTCTTTTGCACTCCACACCAACCTAGGTCAGATAATGGCTATATGCAAATCAGCCATGACCCTGTGCCTCATGGGAACAGTCCAGCCCGAACTACCAAGCCATGTCTTTCCTAGACCGGAATCAAGCATCCAAGGACCGGTTTCTGGCTATCAGCCTTCTTCAGCCTGGATAGCTTGACTCCAGTGATGTGGAGAGCCTGGGACTCACGTCTGAGCATACCCAGCCCACTCGGCGTGAAAATTGTAAAAAACACAGTTGATGGACAGAATGCAGAACAATGTCTTACATTCACCCCAGTACAAAGATCTGGGCCTAAATCCATAATTTTTTTGCACTCCACACCACCCTAGGTCAGACAATTCCTATATGCAAATCAGCCTTGACCCTGTGCCTCATGGGAACAGTCCAACCCGAACTACCAAGCCATGTCTTTCCTAGACCGGAATCAAGCATCCAAGGACCGGTTTCTGGCTATCAGCCTTCTTCAGCCTGGATAGCTTGACTCCCGTGATGTGGAGAACCTGGGACTCATGTCTGAGCATACCCAGCCCACTCGGGTGAAAATTGCAAAAAACACAGTTGATGGACAAAATGCAGAACGATGTCTTACATTCACCCCAGTACAAAGATCTGGGCCTAAATCCATCGTTTTTTTGCACTCCACACCACCCTAGGTCAGACAATGGCTATATGCAAATCAGCCTTGACCCTGTGCCTCATGGGAACAGTCCAGCCCGAACTACCAAGTCATGTCTTTCCTAGACCAGAATCAAGCATCCAAGGACCGGTTTCTGACTATCAGCCTTCTTCAGCCTGAATAGCTTGACTCCAGTGATGTGGAGAGCCTGGGACTCACGTCTGAGCATACCCAGGACACTCGGGGTGAAAATTGCAAAAAACACAGTTGATGGACAGAATGCAGAACAATGTCTTACATTCACCAAAGTACAAAGATCTGGGCTTAAATCCATCGTTTCTTTGCACTCCACATCACCCTAGGTCAGAAAATTGCTATATGCAAATCAGCCTTAACCCTGTGCCTCATGGGAACAGTCCAGCCGGAACTACCAAGCCATGTCTTTCCTAGACCGGCATCAAGCATCCAAGGACCGGTTTCTGGCTAGCAGCCTTCTTCAGCCTGGATGGCTTGACTCCAGTGATGTGGAGAGCCTGGGACTCACGTCTGAGCATACCCAGCCCACTCGGGGTGAAAATTGCAAAAAACACAGTTGATGGACAGAATGCAGAACAATGCCTTACATTCACCCAGTACAAAGATCTGGGCCTCAATCCATCGTTTTTTTGCACTCCACACTACCCTAGGTCAGACAATGGCTATATGCAAATCAGCCTTGACCCTGTGCCTCATGGGAACAGTCCAGCCCGAACTACCAAGCCATGTCTTTCCTAGACCGGAATCAAGAATCCAAGGACCGGTTTCTGGCTATCAGCCTTCTTCAGCCTGGATAGCTTGACTCCAGTGATGTGGAGAGCCTGGGACTCACGTCTGAGCATACCCAGCCCACTCGGGGTGAAAATTGCCAAAAAACACAGTTGATGGACAGAATGCAGAACAATGTCTTACATTCACCCCAGTACAAAGATCTGGGCCTAAATCCATCGTTTCTTTGCACTCCACACCAACCTAGGTCAGATAATGGCTATATGCAAATCAGCCATGACCCTGTGCCTCATGGGAACAGTCCAGCCCAAACTACCAAGCCATGTCTTTCCTAGACCGGAATCAAGCATCCAAGGACCGGTTTCTGGCTATCAGCCTTCTTCAGCCTGGATAGCTTGACTCCAGTGATGTGGAGAGCCTGGGACTCACGTCTGAGCATACCCAGCACACTCGGCGTGAAAATTGTAAAAAACACAGTTGATGGACAGAATGCAGAACAATGTCTTACATTCACCCCAGTACAAAGATCTGGGCCTAAATCCATATTTTTTTTGCACTCCACACCTCCCTAGGTCAGACAATGGCTATGCCACGCCCCCTTTCCGCCCTACATAAGAGCCGAGTCACGAGCACTCTGTTGGGTTAACTCCTGAGGCGAATAAGCCGGGAGTAGACGCTGTTGTTCGAATTTGTAAAGACCTGCTTACTTTTAAACACTGCTTTTAACTTTATATTGCACTTTGGCACTTTGGGATCACGGAGCGGATCTAGCGCTCACGTGACCCCACACACCGGCGTCCTGCGCCGCTGGCCACGCCCACCGCTAGGCCACGCCCCCTTCCCGCTGTGAGGCCCCTATATCAATGTGCATCTACAGAACGCGCAGCGGACGAGCGCAGCGGGAGCGCCGTTTGCGCGGCGAAGGCGCGCCTAAGGCAAGCCCGTCTGCGCCCGTCCGCGGCCGGACGGGGCTAGGGGCACGACTCTATGCCAATTTTATTTCTTACTCCTCGGAAGAACTTAATACCCTCCAAGGCCATTGGCCACTCTCGGACTCTGTCCGGAGTCACATCCTTTCACTAGGGCTCGAACCCTCTTCTACTCCTACCCTGCCGTTCCTTCCGTCCGCCCTTCCCCCACAATGCCCTCTCCCACCCGACCCAATCCCTCCTATCCCCTCTCTATCTATTCTCTTACTGAATACCAGGTCAGCGGTCAAGCACCACCATGAGCTCTTTGTCTTGCTCGATTCTGAGAAGCCTGACCTACTGCTCCTGACCGAAACCTGGTTCTGCGACTCTTCCCTTCCCGTTCTCTTGGCTACCCTCCCCCCTTCCTACGTGGCCTTACGCACCGATCGTTCGGCAGGTAGGGTTGGCGGTGGAGTGGCGATGATCGCTCGGTCGGAACTAAATTTTCAAACCATCCCCTCTCCCCCCATCCCTTCCACCGAATTCCTTACAGTTCGCTCCCTCGCCTTTTCCCCCCCCATTACCTGTCTCCTAATGTACCGTCCTCCCCAGTCCTCGCCTCTGTTCTTGCCGGCTTTTCAAGATCTATTGGCCAACATGGTGGTCAACTACGCATCGGTCCTGGTACTTGGGGATTTCAATTACTGGCCCTCAGACCCATCTGAGTGCACAGCCTCAAAAGAATTTACTGAGTCCCTCACATCTTTAAATTTTATGTCACACATCTCTGTCCCCACTCACTCTCATGGTCATATACTTGACCAGGTCTGGTCCCTTAATCTCTCAGTTTCCCCGGTGTCGGTTTCCCCCTGCCCTTGGTCCGATCACGCCCTTATTTCTTTCTCCATCTCTCTCTACCAGGCACCCAAAGTCCCCCGCGCCAAAAATACCTGGGCGCGGAATTGGAACAGAGTCGACTTTCCCACCCTGATGTCTCACCTGCGGAACTCTTCCCCGTCCCTTTCCGGTCTTTCGTCCGACTCTCAAGCCAACATCATTAACACCTGGCTGGCTAGAGGGTGCGACTCAGTGGCTCCCCTACGTCGCATTTCCGTTCGGCGACCCAAGGAATCTAATAGGTTGTTTAATGACCACCTAAAAGAACTAAAATTGGCCACCCGACAAGCAGAAAGGCACTGGAGGAAAAATTACTGTCCTTCACTAAAAACTCTCTATCTGTCATCACTCACCGACTACAAGACCGCAATCCTCGCCGCCAAATCCTCTTACTTCTCAACAAAAATAATGTCTGCCGAAAATAAACCTAGGGAGATCTTCGGCATAGTGCAGGACTTGGCTTACTCCGATAGAGCCTCTCCTCAGATCCCCCCATCTCAGTCCCTCTGCAACCAACTAAATACCTACTTTCTCGACAAGATCACTACTATCAAGGCCAACATCCCCCCCCCCTCGTCTGCCTTTATTGACCCTTCTCCTCCTGCTATTCAAAACCTTCTCACCTCCATCCCTCCCCTCACTGAAGAGGCATTTCTGGAGATACTCCCCAGAGTGAAATCAGGTTCTCCGGCAGATATCTGTCCAGCGCGAATCCTCCAACAAATTTACTCCTCTTGTCCTGAACCCCCTATTGCCTTCCTTAACAGCTCCCTAGCGCAGGGAGTAGTGACCCCTATGCTCAAATCAGCCACCATAGTGCCCATTCTAAAGAAGCCTGGCGCTGACCCATCCATCTCAGCCAACTACCGCCCCATTTCCCTGCTGCCCTACCTGGGCAAGGTGCTGGAGCGCCATGTCACCGCAGTTCTCAGCACCCACGTAGAGGCTAATGGGGGACTGGCTTCCCGCCAGGCAGGCTTTCGACCGAGGCACTCAACAGAATCAGTCGTGGTATCAGTCCTGGACAACCTCAGGAAGGGTATGGATCATAACAAACACCAGGCGCTGGTTCTCCTCGACCTCTCCGCCGCATTTGACACGGTTGACCATACCATCCTATTGTCCTGTGTCAAGGCGGCTGGAATCGAGGGATCCGCCCTGGTGTGGCTTTCCTCCTTCCTGAGGGACCGCACCCAGGCGGTCCGGCTTGGAGACTTCACAACCACCCCACTCCCCGTCACGTGCGGTGTCCCCCAGGGCTCCTCCTTGTCTCCCCTACTATTCAATCTTTACATCTTTCCTCTCATCTTCGCTCTTCAGCAGCTGGAGGTCACCGTGTATAACTACGCGGATGACCTCCAGCTCATCTTTGATCTATCCTCTTCCCCCCTCTCTGCCTCCAGTTTTCAGCACACTATGACATTCATCAGGGACTGGATGAACCACAACCATCTCAAGTTGAACCCGGACAAGACCGAGTTGGTTCTTACCGGTGGTTCTTCCAGTCCCTGGAACTCCCTCTTCTGGCCCCAAACCCTCGGTCCCGCCCCCACCCCTTCAACCACGGTGAAAACACTGGGGGTTAAAATGAATAATCACCTCACCCTTCAGTCTCAAATCAGCTCTGTAGTTTCTTCTTGTTTCCTCACCCTCCGAACTATTCGCACTGTCTCCCGTTTCTTCACCCCCCAGGCACTCAAAATGATCATGGCCGCGCTCGTGATATCACGGCTGGACTATGCCAACGCCGTCTATAATGGCATACCAGCATACAGCCTAAGGAGGCTACAGTTGGTTCAAAACCAAGCTGCCCGGCTGGTTTTTGGTCTCCCACGCTTTCACCACTCCACACCCCTCCTCAGGGAGCTTCATTGGCTACCTGTTAAGGAACGTTCTCTGTTCAAAACCGCCTGTATGGTTTTCCAGGCCCGTCAAGGCACCGCCCCTGCCTTCATTTCCTCACTCATAAAAGAATACATTCCCCCAAGAGAACTTCGATCCTCCACCAAGTCCCTTCTTCAAATCCCACGCTTCAGGCGCAAAAAGTGGGGTGGGTCCAATTTTTCCACCTTGGCCCCCACTTTCTGGAACTCCCTCCCTGACCACCTTCGTGCTTCCACCCATTATGTATCCTTCCGCAAGGAATTGAAAACGTTTCTTTTTAAACAGGCTTTCCCTGCGTAACCCTCTCTCTTCCCGGCTCTATTACCGGTTCTCACTTTTGTCTCTGTAGTTAATACCCTCCACTAGCGCCAAGAAACCGACAGGTGTACGCCGCGCTTTACAAATGTTTTAAATTAGAAATTAGAAATTATGCAAATCAGCCTTGACCCTGTGCCTCATGGGAACACTCCAGCCCGAACAACCAAGCCATGTCTTTCCTAGACCGGAATCAAGCATCCAAGGACCGGTTTCTGGCTATCAGCCTTCTTCAATCTGGATAGCTTGACTCCAGTGATGTGGAGAGCCTGGGACTCACGTCTGAGCATACCAAGCCCACTCGGGTTGAAAATTGCAAAAAACACAGTTGATGGGCAGAATGCAGAACAATGTCTTACATTCACCCCAGTACAAAGATCTGGGCCTAAATCCATAGTTTTTTTGCACTCCACACCACCCTAGGTCAGACAAAGGCTATATGCAAATCAGCCTTGACCATGTGCCTCATGGGAACAGTCCAGCCCAAACTACCAAGCCATGTCTTTCCTAGACCGGAATCAAGCGTCCAAGGACCGGTTTCTGGCTATCAGCCTTCTTCAGCCTGAATAGCCTGACTCCAGTGATGTGGAGAGCCTGGGACTCACGTCTGAGCATACCCAGCCCACTCGGGTGAAAATTGCAAAAAACACAGTTGATGGACAGAATGCAGAACAATGTCTTACATTCACCCCAGTACAAAGATCTGGGCCTAAATCCATCGTTTTTTTGCACTCCACGCCACCCTAGGTCAGACAATGGCTATATGCAAATCAGCCTTGACCCTGTGCCTCATGGGACCAGTCCAGCCCGAACAACCAAGCCATGTCTTTCCTAGACCGGAATAAAGCATCCAAGGACTGGTTTCTGGCTATCAGCCTTCTTCAGCCTGGATAGCTTGACTCCAGTGATGTGGAGAGCCTGGGACTCACGTCTGAGCATACCCAGCCCACTCGGGGTGAAAATTGTAAAAAAC
Source organism: Lissotriton vulgaris (assembly GCF_964263255.1). NCBI lineage: Eukaryota > Metazoa > Chordata > Amphibia > Caudata > Salamandridae > Lissotriton > Lissotriton vulgaris. The sequence goes on along the minus strand of NC_141685.1, from coordinate 1,186,527,532 downwards.
ACAGTTGATGGACAGAATGCAGAACAATGTCTTACATTCACCACAGTACAAAGATCTGGGCCTAAATCCATTGTTTTTTTGCACTCCACACCACCCTAGGTCAGACAATGGCTATATGCGAATCAGCCTTGACCCTGTGCCTCATGGGAACAGTCCAGCTGGAACTGCCAAGCCATGTCTTTCCTAGACCGGAATCAAGCATCCAAGGACCGGTTTCTGGCTATCATCCTTCTTCAGCCTGGATAGCTTGACTCCAGTGATGTGGAGAGCCTGGTACTCACGTCTGAGCATACCCAGCCCACTCGAGGTGAAAATTGCAAAAAACACAGTTGATGGACAGAATGCAGAACAATGTCTTACATTCACCAAAGTACAAAGATCTGGGCTTAAATCCATCGTTTCTTTGCACTCCACATCACCCTAGGTCAGAAAATTGCTATATGCAAATCAGCCTTAACCCTGTGCCTCATGGGAACAGTCCAGCCGGAACTACCAAGCCATGTCTTTCCTAGACCGGCATCAAGCATCCAAGGACCGGTTTCTGGCTAGCAGCTGTGAGAAGTTGGCCTGGTATATAATGCTCACTAATTCTAGTGATCACTTTGTACCATGCCAAGCAACCCTTATGATGATGGTTGTAATTCAACCTTGTAGACCAGTTATCCTAGTGGTAACGTGGACAAAGCAGTCTTAGGCTAAACTCTGAAAGGCATGTGAAGCCAGCTGTTATACCATACACAACCCCCTTGAATACCAAATGAAAGGGACACCACACAGATATATATTGAAAATATATATTGATTTATTAACTATAAAATCCCCTGGACTCTTTATGAGCACAGAAGCACAAGCGTTAAATCACAAGACAGTTTAAAATACACAAAAGTTGCACAATATTGATGAGCCCTAGGGGCCACCTAAACCATATACTAAGAAAGTGGTATAAGAGATACCAAGAGGAAAGTGAAGAGGCCTAGGGCCTTGGGAATCGCTGGAGCTATTCGAGACTGGCAATGACTAAGTCGGGAAAGGCCCACGGGACTCGGGTGCAGTGTTCAAAGTGCACGCACTTCTCAATACAAAGTCTATGGTGCGTAAAAAGCACAAAGTTAGAAAGTTAGGAACCTTCCGAGTGACCTACGGAGCTGAAACTTAAAACACAGGCCCTTGGGATGTGTACCAGTGCAGGAGCACCGGCGGAGCTGAGTTACCTCACCCACAGGAAGCGGGTGCACAGGGTCGAAGCTGTGTCGGGTTTCGTCACGCTGGTCGATGGTGCTTGGAGCTGAAGATGCTGCAGGCGGCTCGATGAGAAGAGTTCCGGTGGATCCAAGGGTGGATCTGAAGATGTGAAGACCTGAAAGCAGAGGGAACAGTGTTCAAAGTCACTAGCCAGTGACTACCGTGGAACCAGATTGGAACCAGGCGATGTCGGGTGCAAACAGGCGTTGTCGGGTAGCTTCTTTCTGCAGCCACGTGGATACCCGGGGTCGAGGACATCCAGGAGTCGGTCACGAGCTGTCCCACGTAGGCTTCTCGCTGTTGGCGGTGTCAGCGACCTGATCGGAGCAAACAGGCCTTGGGAAATGCAAGCCACGCAGAAGTCAAAAGATGCTGTTCACTCGGACCAGCAAGGTCAGAGCGGGTGCTCCTTTTTACAGGAGCTTGGGTAGGTCTGGAGCAACCAGACCTGCTGTGTAAATCTTCGGGTTCGTCGCCAAGATGGCCGCTGGCCGCGTGGCTAGTGGCCGGGATGGCGGGTCGAGTGGCAGAATGCAAAAGGGCCCCACGCAGATCGTGGAGATGCTGGAGGGCTGATCTTCGGTGCAAGGGCTGCTCGGTGGTGGGGGTTCTCAATCCCCAAAGCACAACGTCGAGGATGCCTCAGAAGCTGCGCAGTCAGCTTTTCGAGTGTCTTTCAAGAGGTCCGGTCCCACGTCACTCGGTGCCTCCACAGGTCCCTTCTTCGCAGGGACTGTGGATCGGGCTCTGAGAGGTCTGGGAGTCTGGTTCTTGTCGGGCTCTGGGCTCGGTCTCCGGCGGGAGGCGGCGGCAAAGCAGACGTCGAGTTGCTGGTTGGTACCTGTGTTCACAGGGTGGCCACTCCTAGGCCACAAGGGAGATTCTCTTCAGTCTTCTGTGCAGCAGAATGTCGAAGTCCAGTCTTCTTCTTGTTTAAAGTTGATTTCAGGATGATCTGCTGTGCAATGGCACTGCTCCCTCTCTTATTCCCATCTGAGGGGTGGATCTCCTGCTAGGTCCCTCCCCTATGGGTGGGACCAGGAAGGGGGGTGGTTACACCCCCTCTCCTTTGTCCAGCTCCTTGCCAGGACTGGGGCTGGAAAGCCCCAGAACCGGTTTGGGCTGGCTTATGCACAGGGACACCTTGTGTGCCCCAGGCATGTCTCAATCTATTCAGCCCTGTCCTACCCAATACACAAAACCCTGTCTGGGGTGGTGCTCGCACCTCCCCAGGCAGGAAACCCTTTGTCCAGGCCCTCCTCGCTGGAAGGACTCCCAGCAGCAGGAGGTCAGACATGTGTCTGTGGTGGCAGCATCCATTTTGTGATGCTGAGGCTCTGTTTAACTTTAACCGGGGTTAAGGCTACACACATGTCGTGTCCCTCTAGAAGGGTGGAATGCTATCTCCATCGCCAGAACTGGCGAGGGGATAGTATTCCAATTCGTATGACACCTTACTTGACATGTTTTGATAAAGCCAAACCAAAGATAGCATATAACCGCGAGGATTATAATGCACTTAAGAGTATATGGTATGGCAATATCCCGGAACAGCTTAGGGAGTGGTTCCCGACAGCTGCAGACAGGCTCAGCTCATGCTAGAGCACCATCTCACATATTTCCAAGCACTCTGCCTCCAGGATTGATGAGGCCTTCCATAGGAGTGGCTGATAGGAACATATGTGTCCAGTTTAGGGTTAGGCACAGGCATACTGTACCTAAGTAAGAGGTGATTACACCAACTTACCCCAGCTGAGTGATCAGCCAGTTGTGTCAAATATGGAGGCCAGGCCAGGGGTGGCACAATACATGCTGCAGCCCCTGGCAGGCCTTGGCTACACCTATGCCCTGGGTACCTATGGTACACTGTTACAGGGGCCTATAAGGTGAACCAATTCCAATTGTGTTATGCACCTAAGGTACATGGAGTCCATTTTAAGGAGAGAGCAATCAGCCTGGGGCCCTGAATAGCAGGATCCCAGGCCAACTAAGTCAAAAACCAGCTAAACACCAGGCAAAAAGTTTGGGGGTAACCATAGTCAGATATCCACCTTCCTACATAACCCCCCCCCCCAAACGAAAGGAGATAAGGCTATCCTTGACCAGGTAAGCCTATATTGCCTAAGTGGCCATATAAGGAAGTACCAGCTCTGGCTTGGTAACCCCCTGTCTCATGGTCCACTAAGCAATCCCTCACCCTAAGGGTATCTGAGGGTCTCCACCATAGGGAATCTCTACCTGTAGTGTGTCTTTGCAAAGTCAAAGGCTGGTGTTGAGATGGAGTACTGAAGTGAGTTTCCTCTGTAGGGCTCAGCTTCCTCCAATCACTCTCCACCATGTGTGCCTTTCTTTCTCTGACTGAGTTGCACTGTGCTCTCAGGGTCAACCTCTGGCTACCTAAAGCTGGAGGCTGGGTCCCTCTGTTTGGCTTACTGGAAGGACAGGTCAGGTTTGGGCCCTTAGGGTCCCAGGTTTGGCTGTGCCCAACAATATCCATCTGGGGGAGGTCCCTAACTACTTTTAAGGGGGATCCCTCAGGAGTTTTTAAAGCTTGCACCTCACTAGGGCTACTAGTTTCGGTGCCCCTAATCTGCTGATGGGGGTGCTTTATTTGACAGGGGGCCCTTTGGGTCTCACTGTCCTTCTTGTCCTCTGCAGCCCTGGGCTGAGTAAGGCAAGGTAGAGAGGGGCAGGTTACCTGCTCCAGACTGGGTCCCTCCTGAGAAGGGTCCACTGCCATCAGAGGCTCTGTCAGGCCAGGCCTAACAACCTCTGGGACAGTTCCTTCATCAGGGGTAAGATCAGTTCCCTGAGGAGGCTGATCCTTTCCTAAAGTCTGGTGGGAGGGAGATTTCACTTCCTCCTCAATGCTCTCTGTTTGGGTGGAGTGATCCATCATTTCAGGCTTCACTACCCAGGTATCAGTTTGAGTTTGGGCTGTGGCCATCACAGCCCCACCAACCTTTTCAGGAGGAGACTCAGTTTGGGTATGGGCTGTTACTAGTACAGCCCTGCTACTCTTTTCAGGAGGGAGGTTATCTAAAGATGGGGCTGAGGTTTGCTCAGCCCTCCCAACCTTTTCAGGAAGGACATCTTGGATTGGGGCTGTAGCCATCACAGCCCCACTAACCTTTCCATGGAGATTTACCATTCTAGAATGGGTTTGCTGTTCAACCTCAGCCCAGGCTGAGATTTCCAAATCATTACCCAGTAGGCAATCTACAGGCAAGTTTGCTGACACTGCCACTCTCTTTGGGCCAGTGACACCTCCCCAGCTAAGATTGACTACTGCCATGGGATGATTGGTTTCTATGCCATCAATGTTTGTCACCTGATATCTGGCATCAGGTAAAAGTTGCCTTGAGGGGACTAGACATTCAGCCACCATGGTGATGCTAGCCCCTGTGTCTCTGAAGGCCTCAACTTTCAAGCCATTGATGAGGGGCTCCTGTCTATACTTGCTCAAAGTGTTTGGGCAAGCAGTGAAATTGGCAAACCCCATGCCAGTCTCATAGACAAGAGTATCTGAGTTAGGGGACCTGGATAGGCCAGAGTCCACCTGTCCTCCAAAAGTAAACCCACCCAAATTCTTGGGGGTGCTCCCACCACCTGGGGGACCACTGCTAACAGTGACAGGAGGTGTTGGAGCCTTACCTGGAGGTATATTCTCCTTATTGCCATTCTTGGGACAACAGCTATCTGTTTTGTAATGCCCCACCTGTTTACAGGTATGACAATAAGGCTTTTTCTGGGTTGTAGAAGTGTCTTGGGACCCACCCCCATTCTTGGAGTTTTGGGGCCCTGGGGAAGTCTTTTCCTTACTTTTATCCCCACCCTTCTCTTGAGGCTTGGTAGTCTCTTTCTTTTGGTCACCACCCTGGTTCTTAGGCCTGATCCTGGTTCTGACCCATTTGTCTGCCCTCCTACCCAATTCTTGTGGGGAGGTCAGATCAGAGTCAACCAGGTGCTGATGTAGAAGCTGATTTTGACAATTACTTAAGATTTGCTCTCTCATAATTAAATTATACAATCCTGTATAGTCAGTAACCTTACTTCCCAGCAACCAGCCCTCCAGAGCCTTAGTGGCACACTCAACAAATTCAGACCAGTCCTGAGTCTGTGTCTTCTGGGTATCTCTGAACATTAACCTGTACTGTTCAGTGGTTAAGCCTAACCCATCAATCAGAGCACTCTTCAGGACCATGTAGTTTCTAGAATCCTCATCACTAACTGTGAGGAGTCTGTCTCTGCCTCTACCTTCAAAGGAGAGCCACAAGATTGCTGCCCACTGCTCCTGAGGGATCTGCTGTACCATGCAGGCTCTCTCAAGTGCAGTCATCCATTTGTGGATATCATCCCCAGCTTTGTAGGGGGGCACAATCTTACTCAGGTTTCTTGTATCAAAGGACCTGTCTTTATCCTTCTGGATATTGCTGCCACCAGTGGATCCTAATCCACTCTCTCTAGGCTGTCTTGCTCTAGCAAGTTTCTCTTGGGCCAGGGCAATTTCTAACTCTTGTCTCTGGACTCTCAATTCAGCCTCTCTAATTTGAGATTCTCTCAATTTGGTCTCATGTTCCCTTCTCTGAGGGCTAGTCATCCTCCTTCTGGAGTGACCATGAGAACCTCTAGAAGCATGGGAGTTGTCAGAGTCACCTGAGTGAATCCTTCTCCTCCTAGGCTCCTGGTTAAGTCCACCTGGGGGTCTGAATGGGTTGTTACCTGATTCATTCCCAAGTTGACTTAAGTTAGCCTGGTTCAGTCTACTGACCAGCACCTGACTATCTCTGTCATCATCTGACTCACTGCTTTCCACCTCCTCCTCCTCTTCTTCTTCCTCTACATCTACCTGAGGAGCTCCAGTGGTGGAGGCTTCCTCATCTACCAGGATGATAGGGGCAGGGGTGTCTACAGTGTCATCCTCTGAAGGATGGCCTCCTTCAGCATCCCCTGTGGGGTTTGCTTTAGAGGTCTTTAGAGCCTCAGACTGATCCAAGAGCTCTCTTAGGTGGTCTGTAGTAGGGGAAGGCCCTGTCTTCAGACCCCTTAAGACACAAAGCTGTCTTAATTCCTTAAAGGGAAAAATAGCAAACTGGGATGGTGCCCTTGGAGGGTCACTCTCAACAGGAGTAAGTCCACTGGACCCCTCTGTTCCAGACATTGCTCTAGTGTGGGTGGATGTGTTGCAATCTACCTACACTGGTGTTTACCTACTAAACCTATCTAGTAGTTGTAGCTAGGGTGTGCTACTCCCTTTGCTCTACAACAACTAAGTTCAGTAGAACTTAAGTATACTAGTCTTGTTTTATATGTACCTAGCAGGTACCTGTATGATCTTTCAAATGATAATCTCAAAGATTGTAATGGTAAAACAACAGCAAGCTCAGATCCCAATCCGCTGCTCACCAATGTGAGAAGTTGGCCTGGTATATAATGCTCACTAATTCTAGTGATCACTTTGTACCATGCCAAGCAACCCTTATGATGATGGTTGTAATTCAACCTTGTAGACCAGTTATCCTAGTGGTAACGTGGACAAAGCAGTCTTAGGCTAAACTCTGAAAGGCATGTGAAGCCAGCTGTTATACCATACACAACCCCCTTGAATACCAAATGAAAGGGACACCACACAGATATATATTGAAAATATATATTGATTTATTAACTATAAAATCCCCTGGACTCTTTATGAGCACAGAAGCACAAGCGTTAAATCACAAGACAGTTTAAAATACACAAAAGTTGCACAATATGGATGAGCCCTAGGGGCCACCTAAACCATATACTAAGAAAGTGGTATAAGAGATACCAAGAGGAAAGTGAAGAGGCCTAGGGCCTTGGGAATCGCTGGAGCTATTCGAGACTGGCAATGACTAAGTCGGGAAAGGCCCACGGGACTCGGGTGCAGTGTTCAAAGTGCACGCACTTCTCAATACAAAGTCTATGGTGCGTAAAAAGCACAAAGTTAGAAAGTTAGGAACCTTCCGAGTGACCTACGGAGCTGAAACTTAAAACACAGGCCCTTGGGATGTGTACCAGTGCAGGAGCACCGGCGGAGCTGAGTTACCTCACCCACAGGAAGCGGGTGCACAGGGTCGAAGCTGTGTCGGGTTTCGTCACGCTGGTCGATGGTGCTTGGAGCTGAAGATGCTGCAGGCGGCTCGATGAGAAGAGTTCCGGTGGATACAAGGGTGGATCTGAAGATGTGAAGACCTGAAAGCAGAGGGGACAGTGTTCAAAGTCACTAGCCAGTGACTACCGTGGAACCAGATTGGAACCAGGCGATGTCGGGTGCAAACAGGCGTTGTCGGGTAGCTTCTTTCTGCAGCCACGTAGATACCCGGGGTCGAGGACGTCCAGGAGTCAGTCACGAGCTGTCCCAAGTAGGCTTCTCGCTGTTGGCGGTGTCGGCGACCTGATCGGAGCAAACAGGCCTTGGCAAATGCAAGCCACGCAGAAGTCAAAAGATGCTGTTCACTCGGACCAGCAAGGTCAGAGCGGGTGCTCCTTTTTACAGGAGCTTGGGTAGGTCTGGAGCAACCAGACCTGCTGTGTAAATCTTCGGGTTCGTCGCCAAGATGGCCGCTGGCCGCGTGGCTAGTGGCCGGGATGGCGCGTCGAGTGGCACAATGCAAAAGGGCCCCACGCAGATCGTGGAGATGCTGGAGGGCTGATCTTCGGTGCAAGGGCTGCTCGGTGGTGGGGGTTCTCAATCCCCAAAGCACAACGTCGAGGATGCCTCAGAAGCTGCGCAGTCAGCTTTTCGAGTGTCTTTCAAGAGGTCCGGTCCAACGTCACTCAGTGCCTCCACGGGTCCCTTCTTCGCAGGGACTGTGGATCGGGCTCTGAGAGGTCTGGGAGTCTGGTTCTTGTTGGGCTCTGGGCTCGGTCTCTGGCGGGAGGCGGCGGCAAAGCAGACGTCGAGTTGCTGGTTGGTACCTGTGTTCACAGGGTGGCCACTCCTAGGCCACAAGGGAGATTCTCTTCAGTCTTCTGTGCAGCAGAATGTCGAAGTCCAGTCCAGTTTAAAGTTGATTTCAGGATGATCTGCTGTGCAATGGCACTGCTCCCTCTCTTATTCCCATCTGAGGGGTGGATCTCCTGCTAGGTCCCTCCCCTATGGGTGGGACCAGGAAGGGGGGTGGTTACACCCCCTCTCCTTTGTCCAGCTCCTCGCCAGGACTGGGGCTGGAAAGCCCCAGAACCGGTTTGGGCTGGCTTATGCACAGGGACACCTTGTGTGCCCCAGGCATGTCTCAATCTATTCAGCCCTGTCCTACCCAATACACAAAACCCTGTCTGGGGTGGTGCTCGCACCTCCCCAGGCAGGAAACCCTTTGTCCAGGCCCTCCTCGCTGGAAGGACTCCCAGCAGCAGGAGGTCAGACATGTGTCTGTGGTGGCAGCATCCATTTTGTGATGCTGAGGCTCTGTTTAACTTTAACCGGGGTTAAGGCTACACACATGTTGTGTCCCTCTAGAAGGGTGGAATGCTATCCCCATCGCCAGAACTGGCGAGGGGATAGTATTCCAATTCGTATGACACCTTACTCGACATGTTTTGATAAAGCCAAACCAAAGATAGCATATAACCGCGAGGATTATAATGCACTTAAGAGTATATGGTATGGCAATATCCCGGAACAGCTTAGGGAGTGGTTCCCGACAGCTGCAGACAGGCTCAGCTCATGCTAGAGCACCATCTCACATATTTCCAAGCACTCTGCCTCCAGGATTGATGAGGCCTTCCATAGGAGTGGCTGATAGGAACATATGTGTCCAGTTTAGGGTTAGGCACAGGCATACTGTACCTAAGTAAGAGGTGATTACACCAACTTACCCCAGCTGAGTGATCAGCCAGTTGTGTCAAATATGGAGGCCAGGCCAGGGGTGGCACAATACATGCTGCAGCCCCTGGCAGGCCTTGGCTACACCTATGCCCTGGGTACCTATGGTACACTGTTACAGGGGCCTATAAGGTGAACCAATTCCAATTGTGTTATGCACCTAAGGTACATGGAGTCCATTTTAAGGAGAGAGCAATCAGCCTGGGGCCCTGAATAGCAGGATCCCAGGCCAACTAAGTCAAAAACCAGCTAAACACCAGGCAAAAAGTTTGGGGGTAATGGAGTTATGGACTTTTTGGTTCCGTCCAGAGGTGTCAGGGAACAACACCCAAAGACCCCGGAGTTCCACCTGCCTTGGTGCACAAATGAACAGAAACACGGGCTTCTCGATGGTGGCGTCAAAGACCAAAGGTTTATTACTGCAGGGACACAGAAGTCACAGATACTACACACGGGCAGAATCTAGGAGCCTGTTCAATTTGTACAAAGCGGGTTGCTCCTTATATACTGAATTTTAAGCTGGGGGCGAATTCTTTACATGTAATACATTCCCAAAACCTTTGTGTCTTAAACAATAAATATTTGGCGTTATACAGGAACCGTCGATAATATCTGAGGCCAAACATTGCGAAGAGAGGGGTTCCCACTAGTTTGTCACAATTCCCTGTCAATATTGCATTCAGGACCCGGACCGCCTCATCATAAAGTTCGTTACCTCCCCCTAATAAAGATTCAGAAAGAAAGAAACAGAGCCAGGTGTGGAAGATAGAAAAGTGGGATAAGGGATGTTTGTGGGTTGTAAATGGGCAAGGCTACCGGCTTCGGCCGCCTAATCATGATCAGGACAATGGACACGAAGACCAGTTTGGCAGGACTGGCCTCGGGCAGAGGAGGTAGCCTTTGTCGAGTCATGCAGCTACAGCGTGATCTGGTTTAAGGTGCACGTGTCATGAAAGAGGTGAATCTCCGGCTAAGGTTACGTGTCCTTAATCGAAATGAAGTGATCAGAGGCTATTGCATATGTGAGGGCAAGAAAACACAAAATGGCGGCCATGATCTAAGATGGATGCCGTGGGTAGATCAGAAATGTGTTTATAAAAGGAGTGCTCTTGCTCGTAGCATAGCGAAAACACCAGGATATACTAAATGGATCATTTGCGGTTCGCTGATACCAATATTATGTATTTCCGACAAACTTGAAAACACGGGTTCAAATCGTCACGGAACCTCAGACCCTCCTTTTGCCCTTACATAGGCAATTACTTAGTCTATGTCAGAATCTAGTTCTATGCTCATCAGGTCAGTGACATGCTGTTGTATCATCATCCTTTCTCGTGTCTTTTCTCCAAACGCAGGTGGTTTTCTGAGACAAGTTGCAGCACAAAGACTACACAGAGCAGGACCACACTGGATAATCAGACAACATGAGAATAGGAATACTAAGATGACACCAATGACCATCAGAACCTTCCATCCCCACGCTGATATCAGAGTCCAAAACCACTCCATGAAGGACCAGTTTCCCTTGTCTATATGTATGGAGTCTGAAATCTTGTGCAAATTAGAGATCGCCTCATAGACTGTTGGAGCATTATTAGGAATAAAGACACAGCAGCTCGATTGGATCATTCTGCATACCCCACCTCGATCTGCAAGTATAACGTCTAGAACCATACGGTTCTGCAACGTCATGAGCCTATCCGCCTGAAGCTCAGCTGTCAGATTGCTAAGGGCACCGACAGTTTCGGTAATAGTAGATTCAACTACCCGTGTTAGCTGACGTATGTTTCTACTATTGGCCATAGGTCCCCAGAACGGAAGGAAGCCTTTGAAGAAGTCTCCAGCTTCCTGACCAGCGGTATCTTCCTTGCTGAAGACACCTCTCGCTACTCTGGTTCTGTGGTAATCAGATGAAGCAGTGTATGTCGGAGGCAACAATCGAGCAATATAACATGATCCTGAAAAGTCGGCAGGCAACCATGTATAAGCTCTGTCTCGACAAATGAAGTAGGTACCCCTAGCAGTAAGAAAGGCAGGGGAAGAGTTAGCCGGAAACACGTAAGTCTCTACGCACTCACTCCTCCCTAGCTGAGCTCTCGGATTTCTCCCATTACCTTGCAAACAGACCTGACCTCGGTGAGGTACGACCCAGATTGGAGTTGAGCTTTTACGCTTGCTTTCTCCTAAACTAAGGCGATACTCTGAAGTATTCCAACTTAAATATACTCGCAATTCGTCTCTAGGGTAGGATGGAGTATTATTGACGTCCTTGACCATGTCAATAATTCCCTGGACTAAGGCTTTGTTGGCAGAGTTATATTTAGTGGAACGCGGTGGACGTGGAGGATAGGTTTCAAGGGCATAAGCAAAGATGGTTTGGAAGGCCTGAAATGATCCATTATAGCTGTAAGGCAAAACCAGATATGGAATACCTTTATCCATAGTGTGGGGTATCAAACCACACACCCAGCAGTCTGTAGTGTTAACTACCAGTTGGTGTTGGTGCAAGAGCTGTACAAAAGTGTTGTTGGTGAACTCTGAGCGTCTGGCTTGCTCATGTTCCGGAAATGAGTGAAAAGAGTGTATAGAAGAAACAGTAGAAATAGCAGGATCAAGGGGAGGTACTGTAGAAACTGGCACAAAAATCAAATTTATACTAAAGACGATTCCACCCACTAATGTTGCTAAAACAATCAAAAATGTAATGGCACATTGCATCAAAAAGCATTTGCTATGAAGAATTCTATTAAGTCTGTTTCTGCGAACATAAATCACATTTTCTCGTTGCAGCGCAGGAAGCTCCATCTTCTACAATCCGCTCGCGACCACTGATGATGTGTACGTAGATGAAAATGCCTCTATCAGCCCTGGGAGTTCCCAGAACCAACAGAAAGATCGACCTTGTGTCAGACCCCTGCAAATTCAAACTAGGCACACAGCCACGACCCTACGGCTACCCAGACGGCAAGGCAATTTAAAAAAAAAAAACAATAAACAATAGCAAACTTCCTGGCTGAAGGCAAAAGTTCAATATATATCAAAATCACAATATGCAGTTGCCTGCTTTATTTGTCCATTTTATGGCTTCTTAGGTTGTATCTCTGCTTCGCTGGTACTGTCTGATCGGAAAATAGTGTATCACTAGCAGCTGTTGCAGAGTTTAAGTTCGCAGATAGCAAAGTTTCTTCTGATGCTGGAGACAAATGTTCAATGTTCAAAGGAGTCTTTTCAGGAGGAGAGTCAGGTTTTGAAGTGTCAGTAATCAATTCGGCATCGCTGAAAGAGATGAACTTCGGTGTGATTTCAGATTCGGAGGCACCAATTCCCTTTTTCACCCAGTCGTCGTAAGGGAGCGGCAAAGGAACACGCTTGACATGAGAGGCGTGTATCCAGTGCTTACGGCCAGCTACACGAACTGCTGTCCTCGTTGCCAATAAGATCTGAAAAGGCCCCACAAATCTTGGCTGAAGGTTCTTTGTCCTCGCGAAGTTCTTGATGACAACCAGGTCTCCTGGTTTCAGCTGATGCCCTGGACTCTCTGGAGGTTTTGGCAAAGCATCGAAAACCTGTTGATGAATAAGACTCAATTTAGCAGTCAAGTCGTAAAGGTAGTCTATCAACATAGGATATTCAATGGAGCAAAACTGTTTAGGCCTCGGCACACCCCAAATATTTGCCGGGCGACCAAAAACTATCTCGTATGGACTAAGCCCTATTCTAGAATGTACTGTTGCTCTCGTTGATAACAAGGCCAAAGGAAGTGCGTCTGGCCAGGCTAAACCTGTGGATGCTTGTATTTTGGCTATTTTCAGCTTGAGGGTGCCATTGTAACCCTCGACTAAACCAGCAGACTGGGGATGGTTTGCACTGTGAAATTTCTGTTTCAATCCTAGGCCGGCACACACACTCTGCATAACTTTCCCTATAAACTCACTTCCGTTATCTGACCATACAATCCGTGGCATTCCATACCTAGGAAAAAATTCCTTGAGAAGAATTTTGGCAGTAGATAGGGCAGTGTTGTCCTTTAGTGGGTATGCTTCTATCCACCTGGAAAAGGCACAAACTACCACCAGGACATACTTTAAATTATTGCAGCGCTCCATGTGAATGAAGTCTAACTGAATCACTTCAAAGGGGCAGGAAGGAGGAGCGAAATGACCAGCTGGAGTTGGAGTTCCCTTGCCAGGATTATGCATCAAGCACACCATACAATTTTTCACCACTCTTTCTGCACACTTACTGATTCCCTCATTCTTCCAGACCGGAGCCAACATCTTACATATCCCTTTAGAACTTATATGCGCTACTCCATGCGCCATCGTCACTACTGCAAGCACATACGCATCGGGCAACATCCAACGCTGCTGTTCTGTCAAATCAATCCAACATCCATTCGAGTCCAACTTGCCCGTACTTTCTCTCCATACACGTTTCTCTTCCTCAGTCGCTTCTTTCTGAATCTCTTTCACACTTTCCATAGTATCCTCACACATTCCAGACTCAGCAATCCATCTTGCAGACGTAGCAACATACATTCTGCTCATCGTGTCTCTAGCTGTCTGTTTAGCAATTTCGTCAGCAAAAGCATTCCCACGACCAACATCATCCGTGATTGCTTTATGAGCACTGCACTTCACAATCGCAACTTCAGTCGGCAAGGTTAGAGATTCCAACAAGTCGTTAACTAGCTGACCATGCTGGATCTTAGTCCCATGGGACGTAATGAAACCTCTTTCTCTCCACAACCGGCCAAAACTATGGGCCACGCCAAATGCGTACTGACTGTCTGTAAACACATTCACTCTCTTTCCCTCAGCTAAAACACACGCTCTCGTTAGAGCTATCAATTCTGCAGCTTGGGCAGAATTCTGACTCACTCTTGCAGTCTCCACAATCGTCTTCAAAGTCGTTACTGCGTAAGCAGCAGTCACATCACCATTCTCCAATTTAAAACATGACCCGTCCACATACAGCGTACCATCCGGATCTGATAGCGGAGTATCCTTCAAGTCAATTCGTCCTTTTGTCTCTTCCTCCGTTTTGAAATAGCAATCATGTGGCTCGGAATCGCTCGACTCTTGATCAGTCGGCAACAGCGTTGCTGGATTCAATACATTGCATCTTTTGATCTGAATATGACTCGCTAGTAATGTCAGCTCGTAACCGGATAATCTCGCACTAGTAAGGTGTTGCGTCTTCGTTCGGTTCATGAGTGTATCCACTGCATGAGGAACCATGACCACTAGCATTTTATTCATTACCAAACCAGCAGATTGTCGAATGGAAGCTGCAGCTGCCGCTGTAGCTCTCAAACAACTAGGCAACGCTCTGGCTACCGGATCTAATGTTGATGAAAAATACGCACAAGGGCGTTGTTTATCACCAAACTTCTGTGTCAGAACACTCAACGCGCAACCTTCTCTTTCGTGAACGTAGAGCGTGAATGGTTTACTGTAATCGGGTGTACCCAATACAGGAGCTGAACACAATGCTTTTCGTAATTCAGTAAAACTCTCTTGACATTCATCAGACCATGGCACCGGACTCGGAACATTTTTCCCAGTCAAAGCTACCAATGGTTTCGCTAACAGAGAAAAATTTGGAATCCACTGCCTACAGTAAGAGGTAATACCTAGAAAGGCACGTACTTCTCTCTGTGTGCGTGGAACACTCATCTGTGTAATTGCTTTTATTCTTTCTGGGGTCAACTTCCTTCCCTCCTTTGACAAGAGATGACCTAGGTAGGTCACTTCTTGGCAGCAGTATTGCATTTTCGAAGGAGACACCTTGTGATTCAAATTGGACAAATGATGTAATAAGGAAATTGTAGCTGCTTTGCAAGTTTCCTTGTCATCGGCAGCCACTAGAAGATCGTCTACGTACTGTACTAGGGCAGAACCTGGAGGAAGGACAAAAGAATCTAACTGGCTTTTTAATGCTTGACTATAAATGGATGGACTCTCACAATAGCCTTGTGGAGCGCGTTTAAATCTGAAACTGCGACCTCCTAGACAGAAGCCGAAAATATCCCTACTTTCTTCGGCTATCGGAATGCTGAAAAAGGCATTCTTTAGGTCGATAACTGAGAACCATGTGGCTGTGGCAGGAATCAATGTTAACAAGGCAGTAATGTCTGGCACTACAGGAAACTGCGGGACTACAATCTTATTAACTTCTCTAAGGTCTATGACAAACCTGTACACTGGAGGTTTTGTAGGATCAGTTCGCTTCAGAATCGGTAATACAGGACTGTTACAGACATTTCCTCTAGTTTCTTCAACCACACCTTTCTTAATCAAATCTTGCACAATCAATAAAAGTGCACGCTCACCTTCACTCGATATTTTATATTGGGGAATTCTTGGAAATTTCACATTCGCTTTCAAAGTTACCACATACGGTGGAATTTCTAGGAGACCTACATCGTTAGGACCAGTCGCCCAAAGAGAATCAGGGAGTGAACGTAGCTCCGGCGGGAGTGCATCCATTGACAAGTACATCGGAGAGGTGATATTTTTACCCAACGTAAGTTGTACTCCTTCCGGAGAACAGTACAATGTCGCATATAGTCGTTTTAACAAATCTAAACCAAGCAGATTTTCATTACAACCTGTCGTCAAAATCAGGGGTGCTTTCAATTGGCACGGTCCAACAGAAATAGACAAAGGACCAGATATCGGGTTGTAAACAGGGGCGCCTGAAAAACCTACGGAAACATTTGTTGAGCCGGACAAAGGTGCGCCAGGGAGTTTCGCATGAATGATAGAACTTTTTGCGGCACCAGTATCCAACAGAAACGTTTCGACTACACCTGATGTTGCTACTGCGACATAAGGCCCACTCTGATCTACTGGAACTGATACTACTCCCTCTCTCTGTCCATGGCTGTCCTAGTACCCATTTTGCTGAAAACCCTCATCTACTTCATTATAGTCCTCAACAAGATACTGTTGAGATCTATTTTGCTGAGCAGATTGTCCATTTCGTTGATCAAAGTGATTGGAGGGACGATCATTCGTTTGTGGAGGCATAGCACCTCGTCCTCGTCCTCTAGAATTCTGCACAAAACCACCACGACCTCTCTGAGCTGCTGCTGCATTATTTTGCGCTAAGATCGGACATTCATTTTTATAGTGACCCTCTTTCTTACAGTACGCACACTGATTCCACTGGTATTGAGGTCTTGATGAACCATAATCTGTCCTTTGGTATGAACCTTGCTGCGTATTAGTCTGATTCGTGCGAGGCGGATACGCCTGCTGTAAAAGAACTTTAGTTTTTAAATCTTTCGTTTTCTTTTCTGATTTTTCCTTTTCCTCTTTATCCCTATTTTCATAGTATTGTGCAGTCGCAAGTATTTGCGCTGTCGTGGATACAGCCCACGCACTTTCTGAATCCTTTAATTTATTGCATAATTCAGGTAACAAATTATGCACAAATTTATCTACAAACAGTCTTTGCCCTCCTTCTGTGCTCATATCCTGACCACTATGATCTACAAAAGTCTCTTCAAACCTCGTGAAGAAGTCTGAGACGCTTTCGTCTTTCTTCTGCCTGCATGCTGACAGCTTGTCCCAATTTACACGCAATGCTGGCATCAGAGTCTTCATTAGATCAATTATTCTACCTGGTAGATTAGCAATTAGAGGTTCGGGTTTCGCACCACCTATTTGCTGACCATCTGCTGCAGTGATAGCTGCCCAATCACCACCTAAGGCAGCTTGATGATCCTCTCTACGAATTTTAGCCCACACTGGTTGCGGAACTACGTTACCAAACAACATATCGATGTCGGCTAAGTTCATTATACAAGCCTCAACTGTCTGTGTTAATTCCTTGTAATATCCGGCTGGATTCTTACGTGGATCTGGCAAGGCCTGTTTCACTGCTAACACTTCAGCTCGTTTCCATGGAATGTGTATCCACACTCGTTGGAACTGTGCTGGAGCAGCTGCAATTCCTGCATTATCATCACGTTGTATTGCTTCGCGCCAGATTGGAGGAACCTCCCTCATAGGATATTGGCGACTTAGCTTCACTTTACTTTTTTCTAAGTCTCTCGGTGAACGAAGAGATGGATCATTCCTAAAACTTAAAATAAGTTCCATCGCTTCCTTTATATTCTCACCCACTATCATTCCAGCAGCAAACTCTTTTTGAACCCTAATTAAATCTTCCAAATCTGATTCGACATCATCTTCTTCTATTTCCTCACGTAACAACGAGCACATCTCATCAAAGACGTACCGTTGCGTTGGTTCCCCCCACTGCATAAATGTGTCTAGCACATCTCTCGTACTATATCTTCTACTCTTCGAAATCCATCTGAGAGCCGTGGAATCTAAAATTCCCCGTTCCTCAGTACTTGGAAGCTGACTCCGTCTCTGAACAGAGTCAGGAGTAGGAGTCTTAATTAAAGTTTTATATATAGGAGACAGCATATTAGTAACAGAATCAGTGATTCTTCGACGAACAGAAAGTGGAGTTAGCACACTCGCAGACGTAGAGAACGCAGTAGAGGTAGGAATAGATAACGGAACAGTAGGAGTATCGAGGAAAATAGTTTGTGGAGCAGTAGGTACAGAAGTAGGTATAGAGGCTGGCAGTGTAGGAGGAGGAGGAGCTGTAGGAACATTCACATTCATCACAGGAGGTACAGGAGCTTGATTCTGAGGGACAGGAGCAGGAACACCAGGTTGTCCAGCAACCAGCAATTGAACATTCGGGACAAGCGGAGCCGTAGCACCTTGTGCATACGGTGGAGGTGACCTTAAGCAGAGGATCGTTTTCAGAATCCTCCAGTATCTTAGCCATTTTCGATGGCAAGGCAGGATAGCACTTGTCAATCGCTAGATTATGCTCTCTAATGGCTACATCTATGGCCTTATCACACTCATTAGCCTGCAACTGTTTAGCCGCTTGCTCTAGAGTTAACTCTTCTTGTTCTTTCTGTTCTTTCTTCAACCTTTTCATTTCTCTCTGTTTGGATTCTTTTCGCCAGTAACGGAAAGAATCAAACATTGCCGGCCGGGCTTTCTTCTTGAACAATTTCGCTTCTAAGTTGTCGAGAATCTCTGGTTCAAAACTACCATGCAGTGGCCAACTAAGGACACCATCCTTCTTACAATAACGGACCCATACCTCATTATAAGATATAGGACCCACGCCATGTTTACAATATAAATCATATAGGGGAGTCCCAATCGGAGGAACCAGACATGAGTCCTCCAATCGTGAGTCACGGTTGCAACCAAAACAAGACAACATTTTCCGACTTACCATTTTCAGTCCGGAACACAAAACAAACAAAACACGGAACAAATATGTGCACTCGAACCAAGAACTTAGGCCTACCAAAACGAACTGATGTATCGATACCCAAACTAAACCAAATAGATTATCGTAACTAGAACAACCAGTGATAATCTGACAAAACCAAACCAAACCAAGAACCGATCAAGGATTTTTAACAATCCTCACAAAAGTAACCAGCTAGCTATCACTAAATACTTAACTGAGTCACTGAAGACGTCACCAAGGAGAAACCCGTCACGTTTCGCTGTACTAAGGACTGCACCTCGGGTCCAAGACAGGGCGACGGTCAAGGCAACGGCCCACTGCAGCCGTCCTGAACGGGAAACCCTCGTGGAAGAGAACTTCAGGCCACTTTTGCGATATGCCGGGATCGATGAAGTGGGGCGCCTCCCTCAGGAATCTTCACACGAAGCTTCTCGAACTCTTCAGGCTTTTGGACCGGTACCGAATGACGTCGCCCCACGTTGGGCGCCAATTGGAGTTATGGACTTTTTGGTTCCGTCCAGAGGTGTCAGGGAACAACACCCAAAGACCCCGGAGTTCCACCTGCCTTGGTGCACAAATGAACAGAAACACGGGCTTCTCGATGGTGGCGTCAAAGACCAAAGGTTTATTACTGCAGGGACACAGAAGTCACAGATACTACACACGGGCAGAATCTAGGAGCCTGTTCAATTTGTACAAAGCGGGTTGCTCCTTATATACTGAATTTTAAGCTGGGGGCGAATTCTTTACATGTAATACATTCCCAAAACCTTTGTGTCTTAAACAATAAATATTTGGCGTTATACAGGAACCGTCGATAATATCTGAGGCCAAACATTGCGAAGAGAGGGGTTCCCACTAGTTTGTCACAATTCCCTGTCAATATTGCATTCAGGACCCGGACCGCCTCATCATAAAGTTCGTTACCTCCCCCTAATAAAGATTCAGAAAGAAAGAAACAGAGCCAGGTGTGGAAGATAGAAAAGTGGGATAAGGGATGTTTGTGGGTTGTAAATGGGCAAGGCTACCGGCTTCGGCCGCCTAATCATGATCAGGACAATGGACACGAAGACCAGTTTGGCAGGACTGGCCTCGGGCAGAGGAGGTAGCCTTTGTCGAGTCATGCAGCTACAGCGTGATCTGGTTTAAGGTGCACGTGTCATGAAAGAGGTGAATCTCCGGCTAAGGTTACGTGTCCTTAATCGAAATGAAGTGATCAGAGGCTATTGCATATGTGAGGGCAAGAAAACACAAAATGGCGGCCATGATCTAAGATGGATGCCGTGGGTAGATCAGAAATGTGTTTATAAAAGGAGTGCTCTTGCTCGTAGCATAGCGAAAACACCAGGATATACTAAATGGATCATTTGCGGTTCGCTGATACCAATATTATGTATTTCCGACAAACTTGAAAACACGGGTTCAAATCGTCACGGAACCTCAGTAACCATAGTCAGATATCCACCTTCCTACAGCAGCCTTCTTCAACCTGGATGGCTTGACTCCAGTGATGTGGAGAGCCTGGGACTCACGTCTGAGCATACCCAGCCCACTCGGGGTGAAAATTGCAAAAAACACAGTTGATGGACAGAATGCAGAACAATGTCTTACATTCACCCCAGTACAAAGATGTGGGCCTCAATCCATCGTTTTTTTGCACTCCACACTACCCTAGGTCAGACAATGGCTATATGCAAATCAGCCTTGACCCTGTGCCTCATGGGAACAGTCCAGCCCGAACTACCAAGCCATGTCTTTCCTAGACCGGAATCAAGAATCCAAGGACCGGTTTCTGGCTATCAGCCTTCTTCAGCCTGGATAGCTTGACTCCAGTGATGTGGAGAGCCTGGGACTCACGTCTGAGCATACCCAGCCCACTCGGGGTGAAAATTGCAAAAAAACACAGTTGATGGACAGAATGCAGAACAATGTCTTACATTCACCCCAGTACAAAGATCTGGGCCTAAATCCATCGTTTTTTTGCACTCCACACCAACCTAGGTCAGATAATGGCTATATGCAAATCAGCCATGACCCTGTGCCTCATGGGAACAGTCCAGCCCAAACTACCAAGCCATGTCTTTCCTAGACCGGAATCAAGCATCCAAGGACCGGTTTCTGGCTATCAGCCTTCTTCAGCCTGGATAGCTTGACTCCAGTGATGTGGAGAGCCTGGGACTCACGTCTGAGCATACCCAGCACACTCGGCGTGAAAATTGTAAAAAACACAGTTGATGGACAGAATGCAGAACAATGTCTTACATTCACCCCAGTACAAAGATCTGGGCCTAAATCCATAATTTTTTTGCACTCCACACCACCCTAGGTCAGACAATGGCTATATGCAAATCAGCCTTGACCCTGTGCCTCATGGGAACACTCCAGCCCGAACAACCAAGCCATGTCTTTCCTAGACCGGAATCAAGCATCCAAGGACCGGTTTCTGGCTATCAGCCTTCTTCAATCTGGATAGCTTGACTCCAGTGATGTGGAGAGCCTGGGACTCACGTCTGAGCATACCCAGCCCACTCGGGGTGAAAATTGCAAAAAACACAGTTGATGGACAGAATGTAGAACAATGTCTTACATTCACCCCAGTACAAAGATCTGGGCCTAAATCCATAGTTTTTTTGCACTCCACACCACCCTAGGTCAGACAAAGGCTATATGCAAATCAGCCTTGACCATGTGCCTCATGGGAACAGTCCAGCCCAAACTACCAAGCCATGTCTTTCCTAGACCGGAATCAAGCGTCCAAGGACCGGTTTCTGGCTATCAGCCTTCTTCAGCCTGAATAGCCTGACTCCAGTGATGTGGAGAGCCTGGGACTCACGTCTGAGCATACCCAGCCCACTCGGGTGAAAATTGCAAAAAACACAGTTGATGGACAGAATGCAGAACAATGTCTTACATTCACCCCAGTACAAAGATCTGGGCCTAAATCCATCGTTTTTTTGCACTCCACACCACCCTAGGTCAGACAATGGCTATATGCAAATCAGCCTTGACCCTGTGCCTCATGGGAACAGTCCAGCCCGAACAACCAAGCCATGTCTTTCCTAGACCGGAATCAAGCATCCAAGGACTGGTTTCTGGCTATCAGCCTTCTTCAGCCTGGATAGCTTGACTCCAGTGATGTGGAGAGCCTGGGACTCACGTCTGAGCATACCCAGCCCACTCGGGGTGAAAATTGTAAAAAACACAGTTGATGGACAGAATGCAGAACAATGTCTTACATTCACCACAGTACAAAGATCTGGGCCTAAATCCATTGTTTTTTTTGCACTCCACACCACCCTAGGTCAGACAATGGCTATATGCGAATCAGCCTTGACCCTGTGCCTCATGGGAACAGTCCAGCTGGAACTGCCAAGCCATGTCTTTCCTAGACCGGAATCAAGCATCCAAGGACCGGTTTCTGGCTATCATCCTTCTTCAGCCTGGATAGCTTGACTCCAGTGATGTGGAGAGCCTGGTACTCACGTCTGAGCATACCCAGCCCACTCGAGGTGAAAATTGCAAAAAAACCAGTTGATGGACAGAATGCAGAACTATGTCTTACATTCACCCCAGTACAAAGATCTGGGCCTAAATCCATCGTTTTTTTTGCACTCCATACCACCCTAGGTCAGACAATTCCTATATGCAAATCAGCCTTGACCCTGTGCCTCATGGGAACAGTCCAACCCGAACTACCAAGCCATGTCTTTCCTAGACCGGAATCAAGCATCCAAGGACCGGTTTCTGGCTATCAGCCTTCTTCAGCCTGGATAGCTTGACTCCAGTGATGTGGAGAGCCTGGGACTCACGTCTGAGCATACCCAGCCCACTCGGGGTGAAAATTGCAAAAAAACACAGTTGATGGACAGAATGCAGAACAATGTCTTACATTCACCCCAGTACAAAGATCTGGGCCTAAATCCATCATTTTTTTGCACTCCACACCAACCTAGGTCAGATAATGGCTATATGCAAATCAGCCATGACCCTGTGCCTCATGGGAACAGTCCAGCCCAAACTACCAAGCCATGTCTTTCCTAGACCGGAATCAAGCATCCAAGGACCGGTTTCTGGCTATCAGCCTTCTTCAGCCTGGATAGCTTGACTCCAGTGATGTGGAGAGCCTGGGACTCACGTCTGAGCATACCCAGCACACTCGGCGTGAAAATTGTAAAAAACACAGTTGATGGACAGAATGCAGAACAATGTCTTACATTCACCCCAGTACAAAGATCTGGGCCTAAATCCATAATTTTTTTGCACTCCACACCACCCTAGGTCAGACAATGGCTATATGCAAATCAGCCTTGACCCTGTGCCTCATGGGAACACTCCAGCCCGAACAACCAAGCCATGTCTTTCCTAGACCGGAATCAAGCATCCAAGGACCGGTTTCTGGCTATCAGCCTTCTTCAATCTGGATAGCTTGACTCCAGTGATGTGGAGAGCCTGGGACTCACGTCTGAGCATACCCAGCCCACTCGGGGTGAAAATTGCAAAAAACACAGTTGATGGACAGAATGCAGAACAATGTCTTACATTCACCCCAGTACAAAGATCTGGGCCTAAATCCATAGTTTTTTTGCACTCCACACCACCCTAGGTCAGACAAAGGCTATATGCAAATCAGCCTTGACCATGTGCCTCATGGGAACAGTCCAGCCCAAACTACCAAGCCATGTCTTTCCTAGACCGGAATCAAGCGTCCAAGGACCGGTTTCTGGCTATCAGCCTTCTTCATCCTGAATAGCCTGACTCCAGTGATGTGGAGAGCCTGGGACTCACGTCTGAGCATACCCAGCCCACTCGGGTGAAAATTGCAAAAAACACAGTTGATGGACAGAATGCAGAACAATGTCTTACATTCACCCCAGTACAAAGATCTGGGCCTAAATCCATCGTTTTTTTGCACTCCACACCACCCTAGGTCAGACAATGGCTATATGCAAATCAGCCTTGACCCTGTGCCTCATGGGAACAGTCCAGCCCGAACAACCAAGCCATGTCTTTCCTAGACCGGAATCAAGCATCCAAGGACTGGTTTCTGGCTATCAGCCTTCTTCAGCCTGGATAGCTTGACTCCAGTGATGTGGAGAGCCTGGGACTCACGTCTGAGCATACCCAGCCCACTCGGGGTGAAAATTGTAAAAAACACAGTTGATGGACAGAATGCAGAACAATGTCTTACATTCACCACAGTACAAAGATCTGGGCCTAAATCCATTGTTTTTTTTGCACTCCACACCACCCTAGGTCAGACAATGGCTATATGCGAATCAGCCTTGACCCTGTGCCTCATGGGAACAGTCCAGCTGGAACTGCCAAGCCATGTCTTTCCTAGACCGGAATCAAGCATCCAAGGACCGGTTTCTGGCTATCATCCTTCTTCAGCCTGGATAGCTTGACTCCAGTGATGTGGAGAGCCTGGTACTCACGTCTGAGCATACCCAGCCCACTCGAGGTGAAAATTGCAAAAAACACAGTTGATGGACAGAATGCAGAACTATGTCTTACATTCACCCCAGTACAAAGATCTGGGCCTAAATCCATCGTTTTTTTTGCACTCCATACCACCCTAGGTCAGACAATTCCTATATGCAAATCAGCCTTGACCCTGTGCCTCATGGGAACAGTCCAACCCGAACTACCAAGCCATGTCTTTCCTAGACCGGAATCAAGCATCCAAGGACCGGTTTCTGGCTATCAGCCTTCTTCAGCCTGGATAGCTTGACTCCAGTGATGTGGAGAACCTGGGACTCATGTCTGAGCATACCCAGCCCACTCGGGTGAAAATTGCAAAAAACACAGTTGATGGACAAAATGCAGAACAATGTCTTACATTCACCCCAGTACAAAGATCTGGGCCTAAATCCATCGTTTTTTTGCACTCCACACCACCCTAGGTCAGACAATGGCTATATGCAAATCAGCCTTGACCCTGTGCCTCATGGGAACAGTCCAGCCCGAACTACCAAGTCATGTCTTTCCTAGACCGGAATCAAGCATCCAAGGACCGGTTTCTGACTATCAGCCTTCTTCAGCCTGAATAGCTTGACTCCAGTGATGTGGAGAGCCTGGAACTCTCGTCTGAGCATACCCAGGACACTCGGGGTGAAAATTGCAAAAAACACAGTTGATGGACAGAATGCAGAACAATGTCTTACATTCACCAAAGTACAAAGATCTGGGCTTAAATCCATCGTTTCTTTGCACTCCACATCACCCTAGGTCAGAAAATTGCTATATGCAAATCAGCCTTAACCCTGTGCCTCATGGGAACAGTCCAGCCGGAACTACCAAGCCATGTCTTTCCTAGACCGGCATCAAGCATCCAAGGACCGCTTTCTGGCTAGCAGCCTTCTTCAGCCTGGATGGCTTGACTCCAGTGATGTGGAGAGCCTGGGACTCACATCTGAGCATACCCAGCCCACTCGGGTTGAAAATTGCAAAAAACACAGTTGATGGACAGAATGCAGAACAATGTCTTACATTCACCCCAGTACAAAGATCTAGGCCTAAATCCATCGTTTTTATGCACTCCACACCACCCTAGGTCAGACAATGGCTATATGCAAATCAGCCTTGACCCTGTGCCTCATGGAAACAGTCCAGCCCGAACTACCAAGCCATGTCTTTCCTTGACCGGAATCAAGCATCCAAGGACCGGTTTCTGGCTATCAGCCTTCTTCAGCCTGAATAGCTTGACTCCAGTGATGTGGAGAGCCTCGGACTCACGTCTGAGCATACAAACCCACTCGGGGTGAAAATTGCAAAAAACACAGTTGATGGACAGAATGCAGAACAATGTCTTACATTCACCCCAGTACAAAGATCTGGGCCTAAATCCATCGTTTTTTTGCACTCCACACCACCCTAGGTCAGACAATGGCTACATGTAAATCAGCCTTGACCCAGTGCCTCATGGGAACAGTCCAGCCCGCACTACCAAGCCATGTCTTTCCTAGACCGGAATCAAGCATCCAAGGACCGGTTTCTGGCTATCAGCCTTCTTCAGCCTGGATAGCTTGACTCCAGTGATGTGGAGAGCCTGGGACTCACATCTGAGCATACCCATCCCACTCGGGGTGAAAATTGCAAAAAACACAGTTGATGGACAGAATGCAGAACAATGTCTTACATTCACCCCAGTACAAAGATCTGGGCCTAAATCCATTGTTTGTTTGCACTCCACACCACCCTAGGTCAGACAATGTCTATATGCAAATCAGCCTTGACCCTGTGCCTCATGGTAACAGTCCAGCCCGAACTACCAAGCCATGTCTTTCCTAGACCGGAATCAAGCATCCAAGACCGGTATCTGGCTATCAGCCTTCTTCAGCCTGGATAGCTTGACTCCAGTAATGTGGAGAGCCTGGGACTCACGTCTGAGCATACCCAGCCCACTCGGGGTGAAAATTGCAAAAAACACAGTTGATGGACAGAATGCAGAACAATGTCTTACATTCACCCCAGTACAAAGATCTGGGCCTAAATCCATCATTTTTTTGACCTCCACACCACCCTAGGTCAGACAATGGCTATATGCAAATCAGCCTTGACCCTGTGCCTCATTGGAACAGTCCAGCCCGAACTACCAAGCCATGTCTTTCCTAGACTGGAATCAAGCATCGAAGGACCGGTTTCTGGCTATCAGCCTTCTTCAGCCTGGATAGCTTGACTCCAGTGATGTGGAGAGCCTGGGACTCACATCTGAGCATACCCAGCCCACTCGGGGTGAAAATTGTAAAAAACACAGTTGATGGACAGAATGCAGAACAATGTCTTACATTCACCCCAGTACAAAGATCTGGGCCTAAATCCATCATTTTTTTGCACTCCACACCACCCTAGGTCAGACAATGGCTATATGCAAATCAGCCTTGAGCCTGTGCCTCATGGGAACAGTCCAGCCCGAACTACCAAGCCATGTCTTTCCTAGACCGGAATCAAGCATCCAAGGACCGGTTTCTGGCTATCAGCCTTCTTCAGCCTGGATAGCTCTACTCCAGTGATGTGGAGAGCCTGGGACTCACGTCTGAGCATACCCACCCCACTCGGGAAAAATTGCAAAAAACACAGTTGATGGACAGAATGCAGAACAATGTCTTACATTCACCCCAGTACAAAGATCTGGGCCTAAATCCATCGTTTTTTTGCACTCCACACTACCCTAGGTCAGACAATGGCTATATGCAAATCAGCCTTGACCCTGTGCCTCATGGGAACAGTCCAGCCCGAACTACCAAGCCATGTCTTTCCTGGACCGGAATCAAGAATCCAAGGACCAGTTTCTGGCTATCAGCCTTCTTCAGCCTGGATAGCTTGACTCCAGTGATGTGGAGAGCCTGGGACTCACGTCTGAGCATACCCAGCCCACTCGGGGTGAAAATTGCAAAAAACACAGTTGATGGACAGAATGCAGAACAATGTCTTACATTCACCCCAGTACAAAGATCTGGGCCTAAATCCATCGTTTTTTTGCACTCCACACCAACCTAGGTCAGATAATGGCTATATGCAAATCAGCCATGACCCTGTGCCTCATGGGAACAGTCCAGCCCGAACTACCAAGCCATGTCTTTCCTAGACCGGAATCAAGCATCCAAGGACTGGTTTCTGGCTATCAGCCTTCTTCAGCCTGGATAGCTTGACTCCAGTGATGTGGAGAGCCTGGGACTCACGTCTGAGCATACCCAGCCCACTCGGCATGAAAATTGTAAAAAACACAGTTGATGGACAGAATGCAGAACAATGTCTTACATTCACCCCAGTACAAAGATCTGGGCCTAAATCCATCATTTTTTTGCACTCCACACCACCCTAGGTCAGACAATGGCTATATGCAAATCAGCCTTGATCCTGTGCCATATGGGAACAGTCCAGCCCGAACTACCAAGCCATGTCTTTCCTAGACCGGAATCAAGCATCCAAGGACCGGTTTCTGACTATCAGCCTTCTTCAGCCTGGATAGCTTGACTCCAGTGATGTGGAGAGCCTGGGACTCACGTCTGAGTATACCCAGCCCACTCGGGGTGAAAATTGCAAAAAACACAGTTGATGGACAGAATGCACAACAATGTCTTACATTCACCCCATACAAAGATCTGGGCCTAAATCCATTGTTTTTTTGCACTCCACACCACCCTAGGTCAGACAATGGCTATATGCAAATCAGCCTTGACCCTGTGCCACATGGGAACAGTCCAGCCCGAACTACCAAGCCATGTCTTTCCTAGACCGGAATCAAGCATCCAAGGACTGGTTTCTGGCTATCAGCCTTCTTCAGCCTGGATAGCTTGACTCCAGTGATGTGGAGAGCCTGGGACTCACGTCTGAGCATACCCAGCCCACTCGGGGTAAAAATTGCAAAAAACACAGTTGATGGACAGAATGCAGAACAATGTCTTACATTCACCAGGGTACAAAGATCTGGGCCTAAATCCATCGTTTTTTTGCACTCCACACCACCCTAGGTCAGACAATGGCTATATGCAAATAAGCCTTGACCCTGTGCCTCATGGGAACAGTCCAGCCGGAACTGCCAAGCCATGTCTTTCCTAGACCGGAATCAAGCATCCAAGGACCGCTTTCTGGCTAGCAGCCTTCTTCAGCCTGGATGGCTTGACTCCAGTGATGTGGAGAGCCTTGGACTCACGTCTGAGCATACCCAGCCCACTCGGGTTGAAAATTGCAAAAAACACAGTTGATGGACAGAATGCAGAACAATGTCTTACATTCACCCCAGTACAAAGATCTAGGCCTAAATCCATCGTTTTTTTACACTCCACACCACCCTAGGTCAGACAATGGCTATATGCAAATCAGCCTTGACCCTGTGCCTCATGGGAACAGTCCAGCCCGAACTACCAAGTCATGTCTTTCCTAGACCGGAATCAAGCATCCAAGGACCGGTTTCTGGCTATCAGCCTTCTTCAGCCTGAATAGCTTGACTCCAGTGATGTGGAGAGCCTGGGACTCACGTCTGAGCATACCCAGCCCACTCGGGGTGAAAATTGCAAAAAACACAGTTGATGGACAGAATGCAGAACAATGTCTTACATTCACCCCAGTAAAAAGATCTGGGCCTAAATCCATCGTTTTTTTGCACTCCACACCACCCTAGGTCAGACAATGGCTATATGCAAATCAGCCTTGACCCTGTGCCTCATGGGAACAGTCCAGCCCGAACTACAAAGCCATGTCTTTCCTAGACCGGAATCAAGCATCCAAGGACTGGTTTCTGGCTATCAGCCTTCTTCAGCCTGGATAGCTTGACTCCAGTGATGTGGAGAGCCTGGGACTCACGTCTGAGCATACCCAGCCCACTCGGGGTGAAAATTGCAAAAAACACAGTTGATGGACAGAATGCAGAACAATGTCTTACATTCACCCCAGTACAAAGATCTGGGCCTAAATCCATAGTTTTTTTGCACTCCACACCACCCTAGGTCAGACAAAGGCTATATGCAAATCAGCCTTGACCATGTGCCTCATGGGAACAGTCCAGCCCAAACTACCAAGCCATGTCTTTCCTAGACCGGAATCAAGCGTCCAAGGACCGGTTTCTGGCTATCAGCCTTCTTCAGCCTGAATAGCCTGACTCCAGTGATGTGGAGAGCCTGGGACTCACGTCTGAGCATACCCAGCCCACTCGGGTGAAAATTGCAAAAAACACAGTTGATGGACAGAATGCAGAACAATGTCTTACATTCACCCCAGTACAAAGATCTGGGCCTAAATCCATCGTTTTTTTGCACTCCACACCACCCTAGGTCAGACAATGGCTATATGCAAATCAGCCTTGACCCTGTGCCTCATGGGAACAGTCCAGCCCGAACAACCAAGCCATGTCTTTCCTAGACCGGAATCAAGCATCCAAGGACTGGTTTCTGGCTATCAGCCTTCTTCAGCCTGGATAGCTTGACTCCAGTGATGTGGAGAGCCTGGGACTCACGTCTGAGCATACCCAGCCCACTCGGGGTGAAAATTGTAAAAAACACAGTTGATGGACAGAATGCAGAACAATGTCTTACATTCACCACAGTACAAAGATCTGGGCCTAAATCCATTGTTTTTTTTGCACTCCACACCACCCTAGGTCAGACAATGGCTATATGCGAATCAGCCTTGACCCTGTGCCTCATGGGAACAGTCCAGCTGGAACTGCCAAGCCATGTCTTTCCTAGACCGGAATCAAGCATCCAAGGACCGGTTTCTGGCTATCATCCTTCTTCAGCCTGGATAGCTTGACTCCAGTGATGTGGAGAGCCTGGTACTCACGTCTGAGCATACCCAGCCCACTCGAGGTGAAAATTGCAAAAAAACCAGTTGATGGACAGAATGCAGAACTATGTCTTACATTCACCCCAGTACAAAGATCTGGGCCTAAATCCATCGTTTTTTTTGCACTCCATACAACCCTAGGTCAGACAATTCCTATATGCAAATCAGCCTTGACCCTGTGCCTCATGGGAACAGTCCAACCCGAACTACCAAGCCATGTCTTTCCTAGACCGGAATCAAGCATCCAAGGACCGGTTTCTGGCTATCAGCCTTCTTCAGCCTGGATAGCTTGACTCCAGTGATGTGGAGAACCTGGGACTCATGTCTGAGCATACCCAGCCCACTCGGGGTGAAAATTGCAAAAAACACAGTTGATGGACAGAATGCAGAACAATGTCTTACATTCACCCCAGTACAAAGATCTGGGCCTCAATCCATCGTTTTTTTGCACTCCACACTACCCTAGGTCAGACAATGGCTATATGCAAATCAGCCTTGACCCTGTGCCTCATGGGAACAGTCCAGCCCGAACTACCAAGCCATGTCTTTCCTAGACCGGAATCAAGAATCCAAGGACCGGTTTCTGGCTATCAGCCTTCTTCAGCCTGGATAGCTTGACTCCAGTGATGTGGAGAGCCTGGGACTCACGTCTGAGCATACCCAGCCCACTCGGGGTGAAAATTGCAAAAAAACACAGTTGATGGACAGAATGCAGAACAATGTCTTACATTCACCCCAGTACAAAGATCTGGGCCTAAATCCATCGTTTTTTTGCACTCCACACCAACCTAGGTCAGATAATGGCTATATGCAAATCAGCCATGACCCTGTGCCTCATGGGAACAGTCCAGCCCAAACTAACAAGCCATGTCTTTCCTAGACCGGAATCAAGCATCCAAGGACCGGTTTCTGGCTATCAGCCTTCTTCAGCCTGGATAGCTTGACTCCAGTGATGTGGAGAGCCTGGGACTCACGTCTGAGCATACCCAGCACACTCGGCGTGAAAATTGTAAAAAACACAGTTGATGGACAGAATGCAGAACAATGTCTTACATTCACCCCAGTACAAAGATCTGGGCCTAAATCCATAATTTTTTTGCACTCCACACCACCCTAGGTCAGACAATGGCTATATGCAAATCAGCCTTGACCCTGTGCCTCATGGGAACACTCCAGCCCGAACAACCAAGCCATGTCTTTCCTAGACCGGAATCAAGCATCCAAGGACCGGTTTCTGGCTATCAGCCTTCTTCAATCTGGATAGCTTGACTCCAGTGATGTGGAGAGCCTGGGACTCACGTCTGAGCATACCCAGCCCACTCGGGGTGAAAATTGCAAAAAACACAGTTGATGGACAGAATGCAGAACAATGTCTTACATTCAGCCCAGTACAAAGATCTGGGCCTAAATCCATAGTTTTTTGCACTCCACACCACCCTAGGTCAGACAAAGGCTATATGCAAATCAGCCTTGACCATGTGCCTCATGGGAACAGTCCAGCCCAAACTACCAAGCCATGTCTTTCCTAGACCGGAATCAAGCGTCCAAGGACTGGTTTCTGGCTATCAGCCTTCTTCATCCTGAATAGCCTGACTCCAGTGATGTGGAGAGCCTGGGACTCACGTCTGAGCATACCCAGCCCACTCGGGTGAAAATTGCAAAAAACACAGTTGATGGACAGAATGCAGAACAATGTCTTACATTCACCCCAGTACAAAGATCTGGGCCTAAATCCATCGTTTTTTTGCACTCCACACCACCCTAGGTCAGACAATGGCTATATGCAAATCAGCCTTGACCCTGTGCCTCATGGGAACAGTCCAGCCCGAACAACCAAGCCATGTCTTTCCTAGACCGGAATCAAGCATCCAAGGACTGGTTTCTGGCTATCAGCCTTCTTCAGCCTGGATAGCTTGACTCCAGTGATGTGGAGAGCCTGGGACTCACGTCTGAGCATACCCAGCCCACTCGGGGTGAAAATTGTAAAAAACACAGTTGATGGACAGAATGCAGAACAATGTCTTACATTCACCACAGTACAAAGATCTGGGCCTAAATCCATTGTTTTTTTTGCACTCCATACCACCCTAGGTCAGACAATTCCTATATGCAAATCAGCCTTGACCCTGTGCCTCATGGGAACAGTCCAACCCGAACTACCAAGCCATGTCTTTCCTAGACCGGAATCAAGCATCCAAGGACCGGTTTCTGGCTATCAGCCTTCTTCAGCCTGGATAGCTTGACTCCAGTGATGTGGAGAACCTGGGACTCATGTCTGAGCATACCCAGCCCACTCGGGTGAAAATTGCAAAAAACACAGTTGATGGACAAAATGCAGAACAATGTCTTACATTCACCCCAGTACAAAGATCTGGGCCTAAATCCATCGTTTTTTTGCACTCCACACCACCCTAGGTCAGACAATGGCTATATGCAAATCAGCCTTGACCCTGTGCCTCATGGGAACAGTCCAGCCCGAACTACCAAGTCATGTCTTTCCTAGACCGGAATCAAGCATCCAAGGACCGGTTTCTGACTATCAGCCTTCTTCAGCCTGAATAGCTTGACTCCAGTGATGTGGAGAGCCTGGAACTCTCGTCTGAGCAGACCCAGGACACTCGGGGTGAAAATTGCAAAAAACACAGTTGATGGACAGAATGCAGAACAATGTCTTACATTCACCAAAGTACAAAGATCTGGGCTTAAATCCATCGTTTCTTTGCACTCCACATCACCCTAGGTCAGAAAATTGCTATATGCAAATCAGCCTTAACCCTGTGCCTCATGGGAACAGTCAAGCCGGAACTACCAAGCCATGTCTTTCCTAGACCGGCATCAAGCATCCAAGGACCGCTTTCTGGCTAGCAGCCTTCTTCAGCCTGGATGGCTTGACTCAAGTGATGTGGAGAGCCTGGGACTCACATCTGAGCATACCCAGCCCACTCGGGTTGAAAATTGCAAAAAACACAGTTGATGGACAGAATGCAGAACAATGTCTTACATTCACCCCAGTACAAAGATCTAGGCTTAAATCCATCGTTTTTATGCACTCCACACCACCCTAGGTCAGACAATGGCTATATGCAAATCAGCCTTGACCCTGTGCCTCATGGAAACAGTCCAGCCCGAACTACCAAGCCATGTCTTTCCTTGACCGGAATCAAGCATCCAAGGACCGGTTTCTGGCTATCAGCCTTCTTCAGCCTGAATAGCTTGACTCCAGTGATGTGGAGAGCCTCGGACTCACGTCTGAGCATACAAACCCACTCGGGGTGAAAATTGCAAAAAACACAGTTGATGGACAGAATGCAGAACAATGTCTTACATTCACCCCAGTACAAAGATCTGGGCCTAAATCCATCGTTTTTTTGCACTCCACACCACCCTAGGTCAGACAATGGCTACATGTAAATCAGCCTTGACCCAGTGCCTCATGGGAACAGTCCAGCCCGCACTACCAAGCCATGTCTTTCCTAGACCGGAATCAAGCATCCAAGGACCGGTTTCTGGCTATCAGCCTTCTTCAGCCTGGATAGCTTGACTCCAGTGATGTGGAGAGCCTGGGACTCACATCTGAGCATACCCATCCCACTCGGGGTGAAAATTGCAAAAAACACAGTTGATGGACAGAATGCAGAACAATGTCTTACATTCACCCCAGTACAAAGATCTGGGCCTAAATCCATTGTTTGTTTGCACTCCACACCACCCTAGGTCAGACAATGTCAATATGCAAATCAGCCTTGACCCTGTGCCTCATGGTAACAGTCCAGCCCGAACTACCAAGCCATGTCTTTCCTAGACCGGAATCAAGCATCCAAGACCGGTATCTGGCTATCAGCCTTCTTCAGCCTGGATAGCTTGACTCCAGTAATGTGGAGAGCCTGGGACTCACGTCTGAGCATACCCAGCCCACTCGGGGTGAAAATTGCAAAAAACACAGTTGATGGACAGAATGCAGAACAATGTCTTACATTCACCCCAGTACAAAGATCTGGGCCTAAATCCATCATTTTTTTGCACTCCACACCACCCTAGGTCAGACAATGGCTATATGCAAATCAGCCTTGACCCTGTGCCTCATGGGAACAGTCCAGCCCGAACTACCAAGCCATGTCTTTCCTAGACTGGAATCAAGCATCGAAGGACCGGTTTCTGGCTATCAGCCTTCTTCAGCCTGGATAGCTTGACTCCAGTGATGTGGAGAGCCTGGGACTCACATCTGAGCATACCCAGCCCACTCGGGGTGAAAATTGTAAAAAACACAGTTGATGGACAGAATGCAGAACAATGTCTTACATTCACCCCAGTACAAAGATCTGGGCCTAAATCCATCATTTTTTTGCACTCCACACCACCCTAGGTCAGACAATGGCTATATGCAAATCAGCCTTGAGCCTGTGCCTCATGGGAACAGTCCAGCCCGAACTACCAAGCCATGTCTTTCCTAGACCGGAATCAAGCATCCAAGGACCGGTTTCTGGCTATCAGCCTTCTTCAGCCTGGATAGCTCTACTCCAGTGATGTGGAGAGCCTGGGACTCACGTCTGAGCATACCCACCCCACTCGGGAAAAATTGCAAAAAACACAGTTGATGGACAGAATGCAGAACTATGTCTTACATTCACCCCAGTACAAAGATCTGGGCCTAAATCCATCGTTTTTTTTGCACTCCATACCACCCTAGGTCAGACAATTCCTATATGCAAATCAGCCTTGACCCTGTGCCTCATGGGAACAGTCCAACCCGAACTACCAAGCCATGTCTTTCCTAGACCGGAATCAAGCATCCAAGGACCGGTTTCTGGCTATCAGCCTTCTTCAGCCTGGATAGCTTGACTCCAGTGATGTGGAGAACCTGGGACTCATGTCTGAGCATACCCAGCCCACTCGGGGTGAAAATTGCAAAAAACACAGTTGATGGACAGAATGCAGAACAATGTCTTACATTCACCCCAGTACAAAGATCTGGGCCTCAATCCATCGTTTTTTTGCACTCCACACTACCCTAGGTCAGACAATGGCTATATGCAAATCAGCCTTGACCCTGTGCCTCATGGGAACAGTCCAGCCCGAACTACCAAGCCATGTCTTTCCTAGACCGGAATCAAGAATCCAAGGACCGGTTTCTGGCTATCAGCCTTCTTCAGCCTGGATAGCTTGACTCCAGTGATGTGGAGAGCCTGGGACTCACGTCTGAGCATACCCAGCCCACTCGGGGTGAAAATTGCAAAAAAACACAGTTGATGGACAGAATGCAGAACAATGTCTTACATTCACCCCAGTACAAAGATCTGGGCCTAAATCCATCGTTTTTTTGCACTCCACACCAACCTAGGTCAGATAATGGCTATATGCAAATCAGCCATGACCCTGTGCCTCATGGGAACAGTCCAGCCCAAACTAACAAGCCATGTCTTTCCTAGACCGGAATCAAGCATCCAAGGACCGGTTTCTGGCTATCAGCCTTCTTCAGCCTGGATAGCTTGACTCCAGTGATGTGGAGAGCCTGGGACTCACGTCTGAGTATACCCAGCCCACTCGGCGTGAAAATTGTAAAAAACACAGTTGATGGACAGAATGCAGAACAATGTCTTACATTCACCCCATACAAAGATCTGGGCCTAAATCCATTGTTTTTTTGCACTCCACACCACCCTAGGTCAGACAATGGCTATATGCAAATCAGCCTTGACCCTGTGCCACATGGGAACAGTCCAGCCCGAACTACCAAGCCATGTCTTTCCTAGACCGGAATCAAGCATCCAAGGACTGGTTTCTGGCTATCAGCCTTCTTCAGCCTGGATAGCTTGACTCCAGTGATGTGGAGAGCCTGGGACTCACGTCTGAGCATACCCAGCCCACTCGGGGTGAAAATTGCAAAAAACACAGTTGATGGACAGAATGCAGAACAATGTCTTACATTCACCAGGGTACAAAGATCTGGGCCTAAATCCATCGTTTTTTTGCACTCCACACCACCCTAGGTCAGACAATGGCTATATGCAAATAAGCCTTGACCCTGTGCCTCATGGGAACAGTCCAGCCGGAACTGCCAAGCCATGTCTTTCCTAGACCGGAATCAAGCATCCAAGGACCGCTTTCTGGCTAGCAGCCTTCTTCAGCCTGGATGGCTTGACTCCAGTGATGTGGAGAGCCTTGGACTCACGTCTGAGCATACCCAGCCCACTCGGGTTGAAAATTGCAAAAAACACAGTTGATGGACAGAATGCAGAACAATGTCTTACATTCACCCCAGTACAAAGATCTAGGCCTAAATCCATCGTTTTTTTAAACTCCACACCACCCTAGGTCAGACAATGGCTATATGCAAATCAGCCTTGACCCTGTGCCTCATGGGAACAGTCCAGCCCGAACTACCAAGTCATGTCTTTCCTAGACCGGAATCAAGCATCCAAGGACCGGTTTCTGGCTATCAGCCTTCTTCAGCCTGAATAGCTTGACTCCAGTGATGTGGAGAGCCTGGGACTCACGTCTGAGCATACCCAGCCCACTCGGGGTGAAAATTGCAAAAAACACAGTTGATGGACAGAATGCAGAACAATGTCTTACATTCACCCCAGTAAAAAGATCTGGGCCTAAATCCATCGTTTTTTTGCACTCCACACCACCCTAGGTCAGACAATGGCTATATGCAAATCAGCCTTGTCCCTGTGCCTCATGGGAACAGTCCAGCCCGAACTACCAAGCCATGTCTTTCCTAGACCGGAATCAAGCATCCAAGGACCGCTTTCTGGCTAGCAGCCTTCTTCAGCCTGGATGGCTTGACTCCAGTGATGTGGAGAGCCTGGGACTCACGTCTGAGGATACCGAGCCCACTCGGGTTGAAAAATGCAAAAAACATAGTTGATGGACAGAATGCAGAACAATGTCTTACATTCACCCCAGTACAAAGATCTGGGCCTAAATCCATCGTTTTTTTGCACTCCACACCACCCTAGGACAGACAATGGCTATATGCAAATCAGCCTTGTCCCTGTGCCTCATGGGAACAGTCCAGCCCGAACTACCAAGCCATGTCTTTCCTAGACCGGAATCAAGCATCCAAGGACCGGTTTCTGGCTATCATCCTTCTTCAGCCTGGATAGCTTGACTCCAGTGATGTGGAGAGCCTGGGACTCACGTCTGAGCATACCCAGCCCACTTGGGGTGAAAATTGCAAAAAACACAGTTGATGGGCAGAATGCAGAACTGTGTCTTACATTCACCCCAGTACAAAGATCTGGGCCTAAATCCATCGTTTTTTTTTGCACTCCATACCACCCTAGGTCAGACAATGGCTATATGCAAATCAGCCTTGACCCTGTGCCTCATGGGAACAGTCCAGCCCGAACTACAAAGCCATGTCTTTCCTAGACCGGAATCAAGCATCCAAGGACTGGTTTCTGGCTATCAGCCTTCTTCAGCCTGGATAGCTTGACTCCAGTGATGTGGAGAGCCTGGGACTCACGTCTGAGCATACCCAGCCCACTCGGGGTGAAAATTGCAAAAAACACAGTTGATGGACAGAATGTAGAACAATGTCTTACATTCACCAGGGTACAAAGATCTGGGCCTAAATCCATCGTTTTTTTTGCACTCCACACCACCCTAGGTCAGACAATGGCTATATGCAAATAAGCCTTGACCCTGTGCCTCATGGGAACAGTCCAGCCGGAACTGCCAAGCCATGTCTTTCCTAGACCGGAATCACGCATCCAAGGACCGCTTTCTGGCTAGCAGCCTTCTTCAGCCTGGATGGCTTGACTCCAGTGATGTGGAGAGCCTTGGACTCACGTCTGAGCATACCCAGCCCACTCGCGTTGAAAATTGCAAAAAACACAGTTGATGGACAGAATGCAGAACAATGTCTTACATTCACCCCAGTACAAAGATCTGGGCCTAAATCCATCGTTTTTTTGCACTCCACACCACCCTAGGTCAGACAATGGCTATATGCAAATCAGCCTTGTCCCTGTGCCTCATGGGAACAGTCCAGCCCGAACTACCAAGCCATGTCTTTCCTAGACCGGAATCAAGCATCCAAGGACCGCTTTCTGGCTAGCAGCCTTCTTCAGCCTTGATGGCTTGACTCCAGTGATGTGGAGAGCCTGGGACTCACGTCTGAGCATACCCAGCCCACTCGGGGTGAAAATTGCAAAAAACACAGTTGATGGACAGAATGCAGAACAATGTCTTACATTCACCCCAGTACAAAGATCTGGGCCTAAATCCATAGTTTTTTTGCACTCCACACCACCCTAGGTCAGACAATGGCTATATGCAAATCAGCCTTGTCCCTGTGCCTCATGGGAACAATCCAGCCCGAACTACCAAGCCATGTCTTTCCTAGACCGGAATCAAGCATCCAAGGACCGGTTTCTGGCTATCATCCTTCTTCAGCCTGGATAGCTTGACTCCAGTGATGTGGAGAGCCTGGGACTCACGTCTGAGCATACCCAGCCCACTCGGGGTGAAAATTGCAAAAAACACAGTTGATGGGCAGAATGCAGAACTATGTCTTACTTCACCCCAGTACAAAGATCTGGGCCTAAATCCATCGTTTTTTTTGCACTCCATACCACCCTAGGTCAGACAATGGCTATATGCAAATCAGCCTTGACCCTGTGCCTCATGGGAACAGTCCAGCCTGAACTACCAAGCCATGTCTTTCCTAGACCGGAATCAAGCATCCAAGGACCGGTTTCTGGCTATCATCCTTCTTCAGCCTGGATAGCTTGACTCCAGTGATGTGGAGAACCTGGGACTCACGTCTGAGCATACCCAGCCCACTCGGGTGAAAATTGCAAAAAACACAGTTGATGGACAGAATGCAGAACAATGTCTTACATTCACCCCAGTACAAAGATCTGGGCCTAAATCCATCATTTTTTTGCACTCCACACCACCCTAGGTCAGACAATGGCTATATGCAAATCAGCCTTGACCCTGTGCCTTATGGGAACATCCAGCCCGAACTACCAAGCCATGTCTTTTCTAGACCGGAATCAAGCATCCAAGGACCGGTTTCTGGCTATCAGCCTTCTTCAGCCTGAATAGCTTGACTCCAGTGATGTGGAGAGCCTGGGACTCACGTCTGAGCATACCCAGGACACTCGGGGTGAAAATTGCAAAAAACACAGTTGATGGACAGAATACAGAACAATGTCTTACATTCACCACAGTACAAAGATCTGGGATTAAATCCATCGTTTTTTTGCACTCCACATCAACCTAGGTCAGACAATTGCTATATGCAAATCAGGCTTGACCCTGTGCCTCATGGGAACAGTCCAGCCGGAACTACCAAGCCATGTCTTTCCTAGACCGGAATCAAGCATCCAAGGACCGGTTTCTGGCTAGCAGCCTTCTTCAGCCTGGATAGCTTGACTCCAGTGATGTGGAGAGCCTGGGACTCGCGTCTGACCATACCCAGCCCACTCGGGTGAAAATTGCAAAAAACACAGTTGATGGACAGAATGCAGAACAATGTCTTACATTCACCCCAGTACAAAGATCTGGGCCTAAATCCATAATTTGTTTGCACTCCACACCACCCTAGGTCAGACAATGGCTATATGCAAATCAGCCTTGACCCTGTGCCTCATGGGAACAGTCCAGCCCGAACTACCAAGCCATGTCTTTCCTAGACCGGAATCAAGCATCCAAGGACCGGTTTCTGGCTATCAGCCTTCTTCAGCCTGGATAGCTTGACTCCAGTGATGTGGAAAGCCTGGGACTCACGTCTGAGCATACCCAGCCCACTCGGGTGAAAATTGCAAAAAACACAGTTGATGGACAGAATGCAGAACAATGTCTTACATTCACCCCAGTACAAAGATCTGGGCCTAAATCCATCATTTTTTTGCACTCCACACCACCCTAGGTCAGACAATGGCTATATGCAAACCAGCCTTGATCCTGTGCCTTATGGGAACAGTCCAGCCCGAACTACAAAGCCATGTCTTTCCTAGACCGGAATCAAGCATCCAAGGACCGGTTTCTGACTATCAGCCTTCTTCAGCCTGGATAGCTTGACTCCAGTGATGTGGAGAGCCTGGGACTCACGTCTGAGTATACCCAGCCCACTCGGGGTGAAAATTGCAAAAAACACAGTTGATGGACAGAATGCACAACAATGTCTTACATTCACCCCATACAAAGATCTGGGCCTAAATCCATTGTTTTTTTGCACTCCACACCACCCTAGGTCAGACAATGGCTATATGCAAATCAGCCTTGACCCTGTGCCACATGGGAACAGTCCAGCCCGAACTACCAAGCCATGTCTTTCCTAGACCGGAATCAAGCATCCAAGGACTGGTTTCTGGCTATCAGCCTTCTTCAGCCTGGATAGCTTGACTCCAGTGATGTGGAGAGCCTGGGACTCACGTCTGAGCATACCCAGCCCACTCGGGGTGAAAATTGCAAAAAACACAGTTGATGGACAGAATGCAGAACAATGTCTTACATTCACCCCAGTACAAAGATCTGGGCCTAAATCCATCATTTTTTTGCACTCCACACCACCCTAGGTCAGACAATGGCTATATGCAAATCAGCCTTGAGCCTGTGCCTCATGGGAACAGTCCAGCCCGAACTACCAAGCCATGTCTTTCCTAGACCGGAATCAAGCATCCAAGGACCGGTTTCTGGCTATCAGCCTTCTTCAGCCTGGATAGCTCTACTCCAGTGATGTGGAGAGCCTGGGACTCACGTCTGAGCATACCCACCCCACTCGGGAAAAATTGCAAAAAACACAGTTGATGGACAGAATGCAGAACAATGTCTTACATTCACCCCAGTACAAAGATCTGTGCCTAAATCCATCGTTTTTTTGCACTCCACACTACCCTAGGTCAGACAATGGCTATATGCAAATCAGCCTTGACCCTGTGCCTCATGGGAACAGTCCAGCCCGAACTACCAAGCCATGTCTTTCCTAGACCGGAATCAAGCATCCAAGGACTGGTTTCTGGCTATCAGCCTTCTTCAGCCTGGATAGCTTGACTCCAGTGATGTGGAGAGCCTGGGACTCACGTCTGAGCATACCCAGCCCACTCGGGGTGAAAATTGTAAAAAACACAGTTGATGGACAGAATGCAGAACAATGTCTTACATTCACCACAGTACAAAGATCTGGGCCTAAATCCATTGTTTTTTTTGCACTCCACACCACCCTAGGTCAGACAATGGCTATATGCGAATCAGCCTTGACCCTGTGCCTCATGGGAACAGTCCAGCTGGAACTGCCAAGCCATGTCTTTCCTAGACCGGAATCAAGCATCCAAGGACCGGTTTCTGGCTATCATCCTTCTTCAGCCTGGATAGCTTGACTCCAGTGATGTGGAGAGCCTGGTACTCACGTCTGAGCATACCCAGCCCACTCGAGGTGAAAATTGCAAAAAACACAGTTGATGGACAGAATGCAGAACTATGTCTTACATTCACCCCAGTACAAAGATCTGGGCCTAAATCCATCGTTTTTTTTGCACTCCATACCACCCTAGGTCAGACAATTCCTATATGCAAATCAGCCTTGACCCTGTGCCTCATGGGAACAGTCCAACCCGAACTACCAAGCCATGTCTTTCCTAGACCGGAATCAAGCATCCAAGGACCGGTTTCTGGCTATCAGCCTTCTTCAGCCTGGATAGCTTGACTCCAGTGATGTGGAGAACCTGGGACTCATGTCTGAGCATACCCAGCCCACTCGGGTGAAAATTGCAAAAAACACAGTTGATGGACAAAATGCAGAACAATGTCTTACATTCACCCCAGTACAAAGATCTGGGCCTAAATCCATCGTTTTTTTGCACTCCACACCACCCTAGGTCAGACAATGGCTATATGCAAATCAGCCTTGACCCTGTGCCTCATGGGAACAGTCCAGCCCGAACTACCAAGTCATGTCTTTCCTAGACCGGAATCAAGCATCCAAGGACCGGTTTCTGACTATCAGCCTTCTTCAGCCTGAATAGCTTGACTCCAGTGATGTGGAGAGCCTGGAACTCTCGTCTGAGCATACCCAGGACACTCGGGGTGAAAATTGCAAAAAACACAGTTGATGGACAGAATGCAGAACAATGTCTTACATTCACCAAAGTACAAAGATCTGGGCTTAAATCCATCGTTTCTTTGCACTCCACATCACCCTAGGTCAGAAAATTGCTATATGCAAATCAGCCTTAACCCTGTGCCTCATGGGAACAGTCCAGCCGGAACTACCAAGCCATGTCTTTCCTAGACCGGCATCAAGCATCCAAGGACCGCTTTCTGGCTAGCAGCCTTCTTCAGCCTGGATGGCTTGACTCCAGTGATGTGGAGAGCCTGGGACTCACATCTGAGCATACCCAGCCCACTCGGGTTGAAAATTGCAAAAAACACAGTTGATGGACAGAATGCAGAACAATGTCTTACATTCACCCCAGTACAAAGATCTAGGCCTAAATCCATCGTTTTTATG
The DNA here is from genome assembly GCF_964263255.1 of Lissotriton vulgaris. Taxonomy (NCBI): domain Eukaryota; kingdom Metazoa; phylum Chordata; class Amphibia; order Caudata; family Salamandridae; genus Lissotriton; species Lissotriton vulgaris. Next base: position 1,186,485,392 of record NC_141685.1, on the reverse strand, counting down.
CACTCCACACCACCCTAGGTCAGACAATGGCTATATGCAAATCAGCCTTGACCCTGTGCCTCATGGAAACAGTCCAGCCCGAACTACCAAGCCATGTCTTTCCTTGACCGGAATCAAGCATCCAAGGACCGGTTTCTGGCTATCAGCCTTCTTCAGCCTGAATAGCTTGACTCCAGTGATGTGGAGAGCCTCGGACTCACGTCTGAGCATACAAACCCACTCGGGGTGAAAATTGCAAAAAACACAGTTGATGGACAGAATGCAGAACAATGTCTTACATTCACCCCAGTACAAAGATCTGGGCCTAAATCCATCGTTTTTTTGCACTCCACACCACCCTAGGTCAGACAATGGCTACATGTAAATCAGCCTTGACCCAGTGCCTCATGGGAACAGTCCAGCCCGCACTACCAAGCCATGTCTTTCCTAGACCGGAATCAAGCATCCAAGGACCGGTTTCTGGCTATCAGCCTTCTTCAGCCTGGATAGCTTGACTCCAGTGATGTGGAGAGCCTGGGACTCACATCTGAGCATACCCATCCCACTCGGGGTGAAAATTGCAAAAAACACAGTTGATGGACAGAATGCAGAACAATGTCTTACATTCACCCCAGTACAAAGATCTGGGCCTAAATCCATTGTTTGTTTGCACTCCACACCACCCTAGGTCAGACAATGTCTATATGCAAATCAGCCTTGACCCTGTGCCTCATGGTAACAGTCCAGCCCGAACTACCAAGCCATGTCTTTCCTAGACCGGAATCAAGCATCCAAGACCGGTATCTGGCTATCAGCCTTCTTCAGCCTGGATAGCTTGACTCCAGTAATGTGGAGAGCCTGGGACTCACGTCTGAGCATACCCAGCCCACTCGGGGTGAAAATTGCAAAAAACACAGTTGATGGACAGAATGCAGAACAATGTCTTACATTCACCCCAGTACAAAGATCTGGGCCTAAATCCATCATTTTTTTGACCTCCACACCACCCTAGGTCAGACAATGGCTATATGCAAATCAGCCTTGACCCTGTGCCTCATTGGAACAGTCCAGCCCGAACTACCAAGCCATGTCTTTCCTAGACTGGAATCAAGCATCGAAGGACCGGTTTCTGGCTATCAGCCTTCTTCAGCCTGGATAGCTTGACTCCAGTGATGTGGAGAGCCTGGGACTCACATCTGAGCATACCCAGCCCACTCGGGGTGAAAATTGTAAAAAACACAGTTGATGGACAGAATGCAGAACAATGTCTTACATTCACCCCAGTACAAAGATCTGGGCCTAAATCCATCATTTTTTTGCACTCCACACCACCCTAGGTCAGACAATGGCTATATGCAAATCAGCCTTGAGCCTGTGCCTCATGGGAACAGTCCAGCCCGAACTACCAAGCCATGTCTTTCCTAGACCGGAATCAAGCATCCAAGGACCGGTTTCTGGCTATCAGCCTTCTTCAGCCTGGATAGCTCTACTCCAGTGATGTGGAGAGCCTGGGACTCACGTCTGAGCATACCCACCCCACTCGGGAAAAATTGCAAAAAACACAGTTGATGGACAGAATGCAGAACAATGTCTTACATTCACCCCAGTACAAAGATCTGGGCCTAAATCCATCGTTTTTTTGCACTCCACACTACCCTAGGTCAGACAATGGCTATATGCAAATCAGCCTTGACCCTGTGCCTCATGGGAACAGTCCAGCCCGAACTACCAAGCCATGTCTTTCCTGGACCGGAATCAAGAATCCAAGGACCAGTTTCTGGCTATCAGCCTTCTTCAGCCTGGATAGCTTGACTCCAGTGATGTGGAGAGCCTGGGACTCACGTCTGAGCATACCCAGCCCACTCGGGGTGAAAATTGCAAAAAACACAGTTGATGGACAGAATGCAGAACAATGTCTTACATTCACCCCAGTACAAAGATCTGGGCCTAAATCCATCGTTTTTTTGCACTCCACACCAACCTAGGTCAGATAATGGCTATATGCAAATCAGCCATGACCCTGTGCCTCATGGGAACAGTCCAGCCCGAACTACCAAGCCATGTCTTTCCTAGACCGGAATCAAGCATCCAAGGACTGGTTTCTGGCTATCAGCCTTCTTCAGCCTGGATAGCTTGACTCCAGTGATGTGGAGAGCCTGGGACTCACGTCTGAGCATACCCAGCCCACTCGGCATGAAAATTGTAAAAAACACAGTTGATGGACAGAATGCAGAACAATGTCTTACATTCACCCCAGTACAAAGATCTGGGCCTAAATCCATCATTTTTTTGCACTCCACACCACCCTAGGTCAGACAATGGCTATATGCAAATCAGCCTTGATCCTGTGCCATATGGGAACAGTCCAGCCCGAACTACCAAGCCATGTCTTTCCTAGACCGGAATCAAGCATCCAAGGACCGGTTTCTGACTATCAGCCTTCTTCAGCCTGGATAGCTTGACTCCAGTGATGTGGAGAGCCTGGGACTCACGTCTGAGTATACCCAGCCCACTCGGGGTGAAAATTGCAAAAAACACAGTTGATGGACAGAATGCACAACAATGTCTTACATTCACCCCATACAAAGATCTGGGCCTAAATCCATTGTTTTTTTGCACTCCACACCACCCTAGGTCAGACAATGGCTATATGCAAATCAGCCTTGACCCTGTGCCACATGGGAACAGTCCAGCCCGAACTACCAAGCCATGTCTTTCCTAGACCGGAATCAAGCATCCAAGGACTGGTTTCTGGCTATCAGCCTTCTTCAGCCTGGATAGCTTGACTCCAGTGATGTGGAGAGCCTGGGACTCACGTCTGAGCATACCCAGCCCACTCGGGGTAAAAATTGCAAAAAACACAGTTGATGGACAGAATGCAGAACAATGTCTTACATTCACCAGGGTACAAAGATCTGGGCCTAAATCCATCGTTTTTTTGCACTCCACACCACCCTAGGTCAGACAATGGCTATATGCAAATAAGCCTTGACCCTGTGCCTCATGGGAACAGTCCAGCCGGAACTGCCAAGCCATGTCTTTCCTAGACCGGAATCAAGCATCCAAGGACCGCTTTCTGGCTAGCAGCCTTCTTCAGCCTGGATGGCTTGACTCCAGTGATGTGGAGAGCCTTGGACTCACGTCTGAGCATACCCAGCCCACTCGGGTTGAAAATTGCAAAAAACACAGTTGATGGACAGAATGCAGAACAATGTCTTACATTCACCCCAGTACAAAGATCTAGGCCTAAATCCATCGTTTTTTTACACTCCACACCACCCTAGGTCAGACAATGGCTATATGCAAATCAGCCTTGACCCTGTGCCTCATGGGAACAGTCCAGCCCGAACTACCAAGTCATGTCTTTCCTAGACCGGAATCAAGCATCCAAGGACCGGTTTCTGGCTATCAGCCTTCTTCAGCCTGAATAGCTTGACTCCAGTGATGTGGAGAGCCTGGGACTCACGTCTGAGCATACCCAGCCCACTCGGGGTGAAAATTGCAAAAAACACAGTTGATGGACAGAATGCAGAACAATGTCTTACATTCACCCCAGTAAAAAGATCTGGGCCTAAATCCATCGTTTTTTTGCACTCCACACCACCCTAGGTCAGACAATGGCTATATGCAAATCAGCCTTGACCCTGTGCCTCATGGGAACAGTCCAGCCCGAACTACAAAGCCATGTCTTTCCTAGACCGGAATCAAGCATCCAAGGACTGGTTTCTGGCTATCAGCCTTCTTCAGCCTGGATAGCTTGACTCCAGTGATGTGGAGAGCCTGGGACTCACGTCTGAGCATACCCAGCCCACTCGGGGTGAAAATTGCAAAAAACACAGTTGATGGACAGAATGCAGAACAATGTCTTACATTCACCCCAGTACAAAGATCTGGGCCTAAATCCATAGTTTTTTTGCACTCCACACCACCCTAGGTCAGACAAAGGCTATATGCAAATCAGCCTTGACCATGTGCCTCATGGGAACAGTCCAGCCCAAACTACCAAGCCATGTCTTTCCTAGACCGGAATCAAGCGTCCAAGGACCGGTTTCTGGCTATCAGCCTTCTTCAGCCTGAATAGCCTGACTCCAGTGATGTGGAGAGCCTGGGACTCACGTCTGAGCATACCCAGCCCACTCGGGTGAAAATTGCAAAAAACACAGTTGATGGACAGAATGCAGAACAATGTCTTACATTCACCCCAGTACAAAGATCTGGGCCTAAATCCATCGTTTTTTTGCACTCCACACCACCCTAGGTCAGACAATGGCTATATGCAAATCAGCCTTGACCCTGTGCCTCATGGGAACAGTCCAGCCCGAACAACCAAGCCATGTCTTTCCTAGACCGGAATCAAGCATCCAAGGACTGGTTTCTGGCTATCAGCCTTCTTCAGCCTGGATAGCTTGACTCCAGTGATGTGGAGAGCCTGGGACTCACGTCTGAGCATACCCAGCCCACTCGGGGTGAAAATTGTAAAAAACACAGTTGATGGACAGAATGCAGAACAATGTCTTACATTCACCACAGTACAAAGATCTGGGCCTAAATCCATTGTTTTTTTTGCACTCCACACCACCCTAGGTCAGACAATGGCTATATGCGAATCAGCCTTGACCCTGTGCCTCATGGGAACAGTCCAGCTGGAACTGCCAAGCCATGTCTTTCCTAGACCGGAATCAAGCATCCAAGGACCGGTTTCTGGCTATCATCCTTCTTCAGCCTGGATAGCTTGACTCCAGTGATGTGGAGAGCCTGGTACTCACGTCTGAGCATACCCAGCCCACTCGAGGTGAAAATTGCAAAAAAACCAGTTGATGGACAGAATGCAGAACTATGTCTTACATTCACCCCAGTACAAAGATCTGGGCCTAAATCCATCGTTTTTTTTGCACTCCATACAACCCTAGGTCAGACAATTCCTATATGCAAATCAGCCTTGACCCTGTGCCTCATGGGAACAGTCCAACCCGAACTACCAAGCCATGTCTTTCCTAGACCGGAATCAAGCATCCAAGGACCGGTTTCTGGCTATCAGCCTTCTTCAGCCTGGATAGCTTGACTCCAGTGATGTGGAGAACCTGGGACTCATGTCTGAGCATACCCAGCCCACTCGGGGTGAAAATTGCAAAAAACACAGTTGATGGACAGAATGCAGAACAATGTCTTACATTCACCCCAGTACAAAGATCTGGGCCTCAATCCATCGTTTTTTTGCACTCCACACTACCCTAGGTCAGACAATGGCTATATGCAAATCAGCCTTGACCCTGTGCCTCATGGGAACAGTCCAGCCCGAACTACCAAGCCATGTCTTTCCTAGACCGGAATCAAGAATCCAAGGACCGGTTTCTGGCTATCAGCCTTCTTCAGCCTGGATAGCTTGACTCCAGTGATGTGGAGAGCCTGGGACTCACGTCTGAGCATACCCAGCCCACTCGGGGTGAAAATTGCAAAAAAACACAGTTGATGGACAGAATGCAGAACAATGTCTTACATTCACCCCAGTACAAAGATCTGGGCCTAAATCCATCGTTTTTTTGCACTCCACACCAACCTAGGTCAGATAATGGCTATATGCAAATCAGCCATGACCCTGTGCCTCATGGGAACAGTCCAGCCCAAACTAACAAGCCATGTCTTTCCTAGACCGGAATCAAGCATCCAAGGACCGGTTTCTGGCTATCAGCCTTCTTCAGCCTGGATAGCTTGACTCCAGTGATGTGGAGAGCCTGGGACTCACGTCTGAGCATACCCAGCACACTCGGCGTGAAAATTGTAAAAAACACAGTTGATGGACAGAATGCAGAACAATGTCTTACATTCACCCCAGTACAAAGATCTGGGCCTAAATCCATAATTTTTTTGCACTCCACACCACCCTAGGTCAGACAATGGCTATATGCAAATCAGCCTTGACCCTGTTGGAGTTCTGGACCTTTTTGGTTCCGTCCAGAGGTGTCAGGGTACAACACCCGAAGACCCCGGAGTTCCACCTGCCTTGGTGCACAAATGAACAGAAACACGGGCTTCTCGATGGTGGCGTCAAAGACCAAAGGTTTATTACTGCAGGGACACAGAAATCACAGAATCTACACACGGGCAGAATCTAGGAGACTGTTCGATTTGTACAAAGTGGGTTGCTCCTTATATACTAAAAATTGTGCTCTAGGCAAATATTTCACATGTCGGTACATTCCCAAACCTTTGTGTCTCTAAACAATAAATATTTGGCGTTACACAGGAACTGTCGATAATATCTGATACCAAACATCACGAAGAGGGGTTCCCACCAGTCCATCACAATCCCTTGTCAATATTGCATTCAAGACCCGGACCGCCTCATCGTAAAGTTCGTTACCTCCCCCTAATAAAGGCCCAGAAGGAAAAGAGTAGAGCCAGGTGCAGGAGATAGAAAAGCGGGATAAGAGATGTTTGTGGGTTGTAAATGGGCAAGGCTACCGGCTTCGGCCGCCTAATCATGATCAGGTACAATGGACACGAAGACCAGTTTGGCAGGACTGGCCTCGGGCAGAGGAGGCAGCCTTTGTCGAGTCATGCAGCTACAGCGTGATCTGGTTTAAGGTGCACGTGTCACGTAAGAGGTGAATCTCTGGCTAAGGCTACGTGTCTTTAATCAAAGTGAAGTGAATGAAATGATCAGAGGCTATTGCATATGTGAGGGCAAGGAAACACAAAATGGCGGCCACGATCTAAGATGGATGCCGTGTGTATATCAGAAATGTGTCAGTGGAAGGAGTGCTCTTGCTCGTAGCGTAGCGAAAACACTAGGATATACTAAATGGATCATTTGCGGTTCACTGATACCATTTTTATGTATTTCCGACAAACTTAAAAACACGGGTTCAAGTCGTCACGGAACCGTCACGGAACCTCAGACCCTCCTTTTGCCCTTACATAGGCAATTACTCAGTCTATGTCAGAATCTAGTTCTATGCTCATCAGGTCAGTGACATGTTGTTGTATCATCATCCTTTCTCGTGTCTTTTCTCCAAACGCAGGTGGTTTTCTGAGACAAGTTGCAGCACAAAGACTACACAGAGCAGGACCACACTGGATAATCAGACAACATGAGAATAGGAATACTAGGATGACACCAATGACCATTAGAACCTTCCATCCCCACGCTGAGATCAGAGTCCAAAACCACTCCATGAAGGACCAGTTTCCCTTGTCTACATGTATGGAGTCCGAAATCTTGTGCAACTTAGAGATCGCCTCGTAAACTGTTGGAGCATTATTAGGAATAAAGACACAGCAGCTCGATTGGATCATTCTGCATACCCCACCTCGATCTGCAAGTATAACATCTAGAACCATACGGTTCTGCAATGTCATGAGCCTATCCGCCTGAAGCTCAGCTGTCAGATTGCTAAGGGCACCAGCAGTTTCGTTAATAGTAGATTCAACTACCCGTGTTAGCTGACGTATGTTTCTACTATTGGCCATAGGCCCCCAGAACGGAAGGAAGCCTTTGAAGAAGTCTCCAGCTTCCTGACCAGCGGTATCTTCCTTGCTGAAGACACCTCTCGCTACTCTTGTTCTGTGGTAATCAGGTGAAGCAGTGTATGTCGGAGGCAATAATCGAGCAATATAACATGATCCTGAGAAGTCGGCAGGTAACCATGTATAAGCTCTGTCTCGACAAATGAAATAGGTACCCCTAGCAGTGAGGAAGGCAGGGGAGGAGTTAGCCGGAAACACATAAGTCTCTACGCACTCACTTCTCCCTAGCTGAGCTCTCGGATTTCTCCCATTACCTTGCAGACAGACCTGACCTCGGTGAGGTACGACCCAGATTGGAGTTGAGCTTTTACGCTTGCTTTCTCCTAAACTAAGGCGATACTCTGAAGTATTCCAACTTAAATATACTCGCAATTCGTCTCTAGGGTATGATGGAGTATTATTGACGTCTTTGATCATGTCAATAATTCCCTGGACTAAAGCTTTGTTAGCAGAGTTATATTTAGTGGAACGTGGTGGACGTGGAGGATAGGTCTCAAGAGCATAAGCAAAGATGGTTTGAAGGGCCTGAAATGATCCATTGTAGCTGAAAGGCAAAACCAGATAGGGAATACCTTTATCCATAGTGTGAGGTATCAAGCCACACACCCAGCAGTCTGTCGTGTTAACTACCAGTTGGTGTTGATGCAAGAGCTGTACAAAAGTATTATTAATGAATTCTGAGCGTCGAGCTTGCTCATGTTCCGGAAACGAGTGAAAAGAGTGTATAGAAGAAACAGTAGAAATAGCAGGATCAAGGGGAGGTACTGTAGATACTGGCACAAAAATCAAATTTATGCTAAAGACAATTCCACCCACCAGTGTTGCTAAAACAATCAAAAATGTAATGGCACATTGCATCAAGAAACATTTGCTGTGAAGAATTCTATTAAGTCTGTTTCTGCGAACGTAAATCACATTCTTTCGTTGCAGCGCAGGAAGCTCCATCTTCTACAATCCGCTCGCGACCACTGATGATGTGTACGTAGATGAAAATGCCTCTGTCAGCCCTGGGAGTTCCCAGTACTAACAGAAAGATCGACCTTGTGTCAGACCCCTGCAAATTCAAACTAGGCACACAGCCACGACCCTACGGCTACCCAGACGGCAAGGCAATTTTAAAAAAACAATAAACAATAGCAAACTTCCTGGCTGAAAAGCAAAAAAGTCCAATGTATATAAATATCAAAATCACAATATGCAGTTGCCTGCTTTATTTGTCCTTTTTATGGCTTCTAAGGTTGTATTTCTGCTTCGCTGGTACTGTCTGATCGGAAAATAGTGTATCACTAGCAGCTGTTGCAGAGTTTAAGTTCGCAGATGGCAAAGTTTCTTTTGATGCTGGAGACAAATGTTCAATGTTCAAAGTAGTCTTTTCAGGAGGAGAGTCACGTTTCAAAGCGTCAGAAATCAAATCGGCATCGCTGAAAGGGACAAATTTTGGAGTTATTTCAGATTCGGAGGCACCAATTCCCTTCTTCACCCAGTCGTCGTAGGGCAGCGGCAGTGGAACACGCTTTACGTGAGAAGCGTGGATCCAGTGCTTGCGACCAGCAACACGTACAGCTGTCCTCGTCGCCAGCAGGATTTGGAAGGGGCCGATGTAGCGAGGCTGAAGATTCTTTGTCCTCGCGAAGTTCCGGACCACTATGAAGTCACCCGGTTTCAGTTGATGCCCTGGACTCTCCGGAGGTTTTGGTAGTGCATCAAAAACCTGTTGATGAATAAGACTTAATTTAGCAGTCAAGTCGTAAAGGTAGTCTATCAACATAGGATATTCAATGGAGCAGAATTGTTTAGGCCTTGGCACACCCCAGACATTTGCCGGGCGGCCAAATACAATCTCATATGGAGAAAGCCCTATTCTAGAATGCACTGTTGCTCTCGTTGATAACAAGGCCAAAGGAAGTGCGTCTGGCCAAGCCAAACCTGTGGATGCTTGAATTTTGGCTATTTTAAGCTTGAGGGTGCCATTGTAACCCTCGACTAAACCAGCAGACTGGGGATGGTTTGCACTATGAAATTTTTGTTTCAATCCTAGACCAGCACACACACTCTGCATAACTTTCCCTATAAACTCACTTCCGTTATCTGACCATACAATCCGTGGCATTCCAAACCTAGGAAAAAATTCTTTGAGAAGAATTTTGGCAGTTGATAAAGCAGTGTTGTCCTTTAGTGGGTATGCTTCTATCCACCTGGAAAAAGCACAAACCACCACCAGGACGTATTTTAAATTGTTGCAGCGTTCCATGTGAATGAAGTCTAACTGTATTACTTCAAAGGGACAGGAAGGAGGAGCAAAATGACCAGCTGGAGTTGGAGTTCCCTTGCCAGGATTATGCATCAAGCACACCATACAATTTTTCACCACTCTCTCTGCACACTTACTGATTCCCTCATTCTTCCAAACCGGAGCTAACATCTTACATATCCCTTTAGAACTTATGTGCGCCACTCCATGCGCCATCGTCACTACTGCAAGCACATACGCATCAGGCAACATCCAACGCTGCTGTTCTGTCAAATCGATCCAACATCCATTCGAGTCCAATTTGCCCGTACTTTCTCTCCATACGCGTTTCTCTTCCTCAGTCGCTTCTTTCTGAATCTCTTTCACACTTTCCATTGTGTCCTCACACATTCCAGACTCAGCAATCCATCTTGCAGACGTAGCAATGTACATTCTACTCATCATGTCTCTAGCTGTCTGTTTAGCGGTTTCATCAGCAAAGGCATTTCCCCGACCAACATCATCCGTGATTGCTTTATGAGCACTGCACTTCACAATCGCAACTTCAATCGGCAAGGTTAGAGATTCTAACAAGTCGTTAACTAGCTGACCATGTTGGATCTTAGTCCCATGGGACGTAATGAAACCCCTTTCTCTCCACAACCGGCCAAAACTATGGGCCACGCCAAATGCGTACTGACTATCTGTAAACACATTCACTCTCTTTCCCTTAGCTAAAACACACGCTCTCGTAAGAGCTATTAACTCTGCAGCTTGGGCAGAATTCTGACTCACTCTTGCAGTCTCCACAATCGTCTTCAAAGTCGTTACTGCGTAGGCAGCAGTCACATCACCATTCTCCAATTTAAAACATGACCCGTCCACATACAGCGTACCATCCGGGTCGGATAGAGGAGTATCTCTCAAGTCGATACGACCTTTTGTCTCTTCCTCCGTTTTGAAATAACAGTCATGTGGCTCAGAATCACTCGACTCTTGATCAGTCGGCAACAATGTTGCTGGATTCAATACATTGCATCTTTTGATCTGAATATGACTCGCTAATAACGTCAGCTCGTAACCAGATAATCTCGCACTAGTAAGGTGTTGTGTCTTCGTTCGGTTCATGAGTGTGTCCACTGCATGAGGAACCATGACCACTAGCATATTGTTCATCACCAAACCAGCAGATTGTCGAATGGAAGCTGCAGCTGCCGCTGTAGCCCTCAAACAACTAGGCAATGCTCTAGCTACCGGATCTAATGTTGATGAGAAATACGCACAAGGGCGTTGTTTATCACCAAACTTCTGTGTCAAGACACTCAACGCGCAACCTTCTCTTTCGTGAACGTAGAGCGTGAATGGCTTACTGTAATCAGGTGTGCCCAATACAGGAGCTGAACACAAAGCTTTTCGTAATTCAGCAAAACTCTTTTGACATTCATCAGACCATGGCACCGGACTCGGAACATTTTTCCCAGTCAAAGCTACCAATGGCTTTGCTAAAAGTGAAAAATTTGGAATCCACTGCCTACAGTAGGAGGTAATACCTAGAAAGGCACGTACTTCCCTCTGTGTGCGTGGAACACTCATTTGCATAATTGCTTTTATTCTTTCTGGGGTCAACTTCCTTCCCTCCTTTGATAAGAGGTGACCTAGGTAGGTTACTTCTTGGCAGCAATATTGCATTTTGGAAGGTGACACCTTATGATTCAAATTAGACAAATGATGCAATAGTGAAATTGTAGCTGCTTTGCAAGTTTCCTTGTCATCGGCAGCCACCAAAAGATCGTCTACGTACTGTACTAGGGCAGAGCCTGGAGGAAGGACAAAAGAATCTAGCTGACTTTTTAAAGCTTGACTGTAAATGGATGGACTTTCACAATAGCCTTGTGGAGCGCGTTTAAATCTAAAACTGCGACCTCCTAGACAGAAGCCGAAAATATCCCTACTTTCTTCAGCTATCGGAATGCTGAAAAATGCATTCTTGAGATCTATAACTGAGAACCACATAGCTGTAGCAGGAATCAATGTTAATAAGGCAGTAATGTCTGGCACTACAGGAAACTGCGGAATTACAATCTTATTAACTTCTCTAAGGTCTATGACAAACCTATAAACTGGAGGCTTTGTAGGGTCAGTTCGCTTCAGAATCGGTAAGACAGGACTGTTACAGACATTTCCTCGCGTTTCTTCAACCACATCTTTCTTAATCAAATCTTGCACAATCAATAAGAGTGCACGCTCACCTTCACTCGATATTTTATACTGGGGAATTCTTGGAAATTTTACATTCGCTTTCAAAGTTACTACATACGGTGGAATTTCTAGTAGACCTACATCATTGGGACCAGTCGCCCAAAGAGAATCAGGGAGTGAACGTAGCTCCGGCGGGAGTGCGTCCATTGACAAGTACATCGGAGAGGTGAGTCTTTTACCCAAAGTAAGCTGTACTCCTTCCGGAGAACAGTACAATGTCGCATATAGTCGTTTTAACAAATCTAAACCAAGCAGATTTTCATTACAACCTGTCGTCAAAATTAAGGGTGCTTTCAATTGACACGGTCCGACAGAAATAGACAAAGGACCAGATATCGGGTTGTACACAGGGGCGCCTGAAAAACCTACGGAAACATTTGTTGAGCCAGACAAAGGTGCGCCAGGGAGTTTCGCATGCATGATAGAACTTTTCGCGGCACCAGTATCCAACAGAAATGGTTCGACTACACCTGATGTTGCTACTGCGACATAAGGCCCACTCTGATCCACTGGAACTGATACTACTCCCTCTCTCTGTCCATGGCTGTCCTAGTACCCATTTTGTTGAAAACCCTCTTCAACTTCACAATAATCCTCAACAAGATATTGCTGAGATCTATTTTGCTGAACAGATTGTCCATTTCTCTGATCAAAGTGATTGGAAGGACGATCATTCGTTTGTGGAGGCATAGCACCTCGTCCTCGTCCTCTAGAATTCTGCGCATAACCACCACGACCTCTCTGAGCTGCTGCCGCATTATTTTGCGCTAAGATCGGACAATCATTTTTATAGTGACCCTCTTTCTTACAGTACGCGCACTGATTCCACTGATATTGAGGCCTGGTCGAATTATAATCTGTCTTTTGATACGAATTCTGTTGCATATTAGTCTGATTCGTGCGAGGCGGATACGCCTGCTGTAAAAGAACTTTAGTCTTTAAATCTTTCGTTTTCTTCTCTGATTTCTCCTTTTCCTCTTTATCCCTATTTTCATAGTACTGTGCAGTCGCAAGTATTTGCGCTGTCGTAGATACAGCCCACGCACTTTCTGAGTCTTTCAATTTATTGCATAATTCAGGTAACAAATTATGCACAAATTTATCGACAAACAATCTCTGTCCTCCTTCAGTGCTCATGTCCTGACCACTATGGTCTACAAAAGTCTCTTCGAACCTCGTGAAGAAGTCGGAGACACTTTCGTCTTTCTTCTGCTTGCATGCGGATAATTTATCCCAATTAACACGCAATGCTGGCATCAGAGTCTTCATTAAATCTATTATTCTACCTGGCAGATTAGCAATTAGGGGTTCGGGTTTCGCACCACCTATTTGTTGAGCATCTGCTGCAGTGATAGCTGCCCAATCACCACCTAAAGCAGCCTGATGATCCTCTCTACGAATTTTAGCCCACACTGGTTGTGGAACTACATTACCAAACAACATATCAATGTCGGCTAAGTTCATTATACAAGCCTCAACTGTCTGTGTCAATTCCTTGTAATATCCGGCTGGATTCTTACGTGGATCTGGCAAGGCCTGTTTCACTGCTAACACTTCTGCTCGCTTCCACGGAATATGTATCCATACTCTTTGGAACTGTGCTGGAGCAGCTACAATACCCGCAACTGCATCAGCTTGCACGGCTTCGCGCCAAATTGGAGGAACCTCCCTCATAGGATATTGGCGACTTAGCTTCATTCTACCTTTCTCTAAATCTCTCGGTGAACGAAGAGATGGATCAATCCTAAAACTCAAAATGAATTCCATCGCTTCCTTTATATTATCGCCCACTATCATTCCTGCCGCAAACTCCTTTTGAACTTTAATTAAATCTTCCAAATCTGATTCGACATCGTCTTCTTCTATTTCCTCACGTAACAACGAGCACATCTCATCAAAGACGTATCGTTGCGTTGGTTCTCCCCATTGCATAAATGTCTCTAACACATCTTTCGTACTATATCTTCTAACTTTTGTAATCCATCTGAGAGCTGTGGAGTCTAAAACTCCCCGTTCCTCAGTACTTGGAAGCTGACTCCGTCTCTGAACAGAGTCAGGAGTAGGAGTCTTAATCAAGGTTTTATATATAGGAGACAGCATATTAGTAACAGAATCAGTGATTCTTCGACGAACAGAAAGTGGAGTTAGTACACTCGCAGACATAGAGAACGCAGTAGAGGTAGGAATAGATGACGAAACAGTAGGAGTATCGAGGAAAATAGTTTGAGGACCAATAGGTACAGTGGTAGGTATAGGAGCGGGCAGTGCAGGAAGAGGAGGAGCTGTAGGAACATTTACATTCACCACAGGAGGTATAGGAACTTGATTCTGAGGAACAAGAACACCAGGTTGTCCAGCAACCGGCAATTGAACATTCGGGATCAGTGGAGCCGTAGCACCTTGTGCATACGGTGGAGGCGACCGTAACAGATAAGATAGCAGAGGATCGTTTTCAGAATCCTCCAGTATCTTAGCCATTTTCGATGGCAAGGCAGGATAGCACTTGTCAATCGCTAAGTTACGCTCTCTAATGGCTACATCTATGGCTTTCTCACACTCGTCAGCCTGCAACTGCTTAGTCGCTTGCTCTAGAGTTAACTCTTCTAGTTCTTTTTGCTCTTTCTTCAACCTTTTCATTTCTCTCTGTTTGGATTCTTTCCGCCAATAACGAAAAGAGTCAAACATTGCCGGCCGGGCTTTCTTCCTAAACAATTTCTCTTCTAAATTGTCGAGAATCTCTTGTTCAAAACTACCATGCAGTGGCCAACTAAGGACACCATCCTTCTTACAATAGCGGACCCATATCTCATTATAAGTTATAGGACCCACGCCATATTTGCAATATAAATCATAAAGGGGAGTCCCAATCGGAGGAACCAGACAAGAGTCCTCTAATTGTGAGTCACTGTTGCAACTAAAACAAGACAACATTTTCCGACTTACCATTTTCAGTCCGGAACACAAAACAAACAAACACGAAACAAATTTGTGCACTTGAACCAAGAACTTAGGCCTACAAAAAAACGAACTGATGTATCGATACCCAAAACTGAACCAAATAGATTATCGTAACCAGAACAACTAGTGATAATCTTACGAAACCAAACCAAACCAAGAACCGATCAAGGATTTTTAACAATCCTCACAAAAGTAACCAGCTAGCTATCACTAAATACTTAACTGAGGCACTGAAGACGTCACCAAGGAGAAACCCGTCACGTTTCGCCGTACTAAGGACTGCACCACTTCGGGTCCAAGACAGGGCGACGGTCAAGGCAACGGCCCACTGCAGCCGTCCTGAACGGGAACCCTCGTGGAAGAGAACTTCAGGGCCACTTTTGCGATATGCCGGGATCGATGAAGTGGGGCGCCTCCCTCAGGAATCTTCACACGAAGCTTCTCGAACTCTTCAGGCTTTTGGACCGGTACCGAATGACGTCGCCCCACGTTGGGCGCCAATTGGAGTTCTGGACCTTTTTGGTTCCGTCCAGAGGTGTCAGGGTACAACACCCGAAGACCCCGGAGTTCCACCTGCCTTGGTGCACAAATGAACAGAAACACGGGCTTCTCGATGGTGGCGTCAAAGACCAAAGGTTTATTACTGCAGGGACACAGAAATCACAGAATCTACACACGGGCAGAATCTAGGAGACTGTTCGATTTGTACAAAGTGGGTTGCTCCTTATATACTAAAAATTGTGCTCTAGGCAAATATTTCACATGTCGGTACATTCCCAAACCTTTGTGTCTCTAAACAATAAATATTTGGCGTTACACAGGAACTGTCGATAATATCTGATACCAAACATCACGAAGAGGGGTTCCCACCAGTCCATCACAATCCCTTGTCAATATTGCATTCAAGACCCGGACCGCCTCATCGTAAAGTTCGTTACCTCCCCCTAATAAAGGCCCAGAAGGAAAAGAGTAGAGCCAGGTGCAGGAGATAGAAAAGCGGGATAAGAGATGTTTGTGGGTTGTAAATGGGCAAGGCTACCGGCTTCGGCCGCCTAATCATGATCAGGTACAATGGACACGAAGACCAGTTTGGCAGGACTGGCCTCGGGCAGAGGAGGCAGCCTTTGTCGAGTCATGCAGCTACAGCGTGATCTGGTTTAAGGTGCACGTGTCACGTAAGAGGTGAATCTCTGGCTAAGGCTACGTGTCTTTAATCAAAGTGAAGTGAATGAAATGATCAGAGGCTATTGCATATGTGAGGGCAAGGAAACACAAAATGGCGGCCACGATCTAAGATGGATGCCGTGTGTATATCAGAAATGTGTCAGTGGAAGGAGTGCTCTTGCTCGTAGCGTAGCGAAAACACTAGGATATACTAAATGGATCATTTGCGGTTCACTGATACCATTTTTATGTATTTCCGACAAACTTAAAAACACGGGTTCAAGTCGTCACGGAACCGTCACGGAACCTCACTGTGCCTCATGGGAACACTCCAGCCCGAACAACCAAGCCATGTCTTTCCTAGACCGGAATCAAGCATCCAAGGACCGGTTTCTGGCTATCAGCCTTCTTCAATCTGGATAGCTTGACTCCAGTGATGTGGAGAGCCTGGGACTCACGTCTGAGCATACCCAGCCCACTCGGGGTGAAAATTGCAAAAAACACAGTTGATGGACAGAATGCAGAACAATGTCTTACATTCAGCCCAGTACAAAGATCTGGGCCTAAATCCATAGTTTTTTGCACTCCACACCACCCTAGGTCAGACAAAGGCTATATGCAAATCAGCCTTGACCATGTGCCTCATGGGAACAGTCCAGCCCAAACTACCAAGCCATGTCTTTCCTAGACCGGAATCAAGCGTCCAAGGACTGGTTTCTGGCTATCAGCCTTCTTCATCCTGAATAGCCTGACTCCAGTGATGTGGAGAGCCTGGGACTCACGTCTGAGCATACCCAGCCCACTCAGGTGAAAATTGCAAAAAACACAGTTGATGGACAGAATGCAGAACAATGTCTTACATTCACCCCAGTACAAAGATCTGGGCCTAAATCCATCGTTTTTTTGCACTCCACACCACCCTAGGTCAGACAATGGCTATATGCAAATCAGCCTTGACCCTGTGCCTCATGGGAACAGTCCAGCCCGAACAACCAAGCCATGTCTTTCCTAGACCGGAATCAAGCATCCAAGGACTGGTTTCTGGCTATCAGCCTTCTTCAGCCTGGATAGCTTGACTCCAGTGATGTGGAGAGCCTGGGACTCACGTCTGAGCATACCCAGCCCACTCGGGGTGAAAATTGTAAAAAACACAGTTGATGGACAGAATGCAGAACAATGTCTTACATTCACCACAGTACAAAGATCTGGGCCTAAATCCATTGTTTTTTTTGCACTCCATACCACCCTAGGTCAGACAATTCCTATATGCAAATCAGCCTTGACCCTGTGCCTCATGGGAACAGTCCAACCCGAACTACCAAGCCATGTCTTTCCTAGACCGGAATCAAGCATCCAAGGACCGGTTTCTGGCTATCAGCCTTCTTCAGCCTGGATAGCTTGACTCCAGTGATGTGGAGAACCTGGGACTCATGTCTGAGCATACCCAGCCCACTCGGGTGAAAATTGCAAAAAACACAGTTGATGGACAAAATGCAGAACAATGTCTTACATTCACCCCAGTACAAAGATCTGGGCCTAAATCCATCGTTTTTTTGCACTCCACACCACCCTAGGTCAGACAATGGCTATATGCAAATCAGCCTTGACCCTGTGCCTCATGGGAACAGTCCAGCCCGAACTACCAAGTCATGTCTTTCCTAGACCGGAATCAAGCATCCAAGGACCGGTTTCTGACTATCAGCCTTCTTCAGCCTGAATAGCTTGACTCCAGTGATGTGGAGAGCCTGGAACTCTCGTCTGAGCAGACCCAGGACACTCGGGGTGAAAATTGCAAAAAACACAGTTGATGGACAGAATGCAGAACAATGTCTTACATTCACCAAAGTACAAAGATCTGGGCTTAAATCCATCGTTTCTTTGCACTCCACATCACCCTAGGTCAGAAAATTGCTATATGCAAATCAGCCTTAACCCTGTGCCTCATGGGAACAGTCAAGCCGGAACTACCAAGCCATGTCTTTCCTTGACCGGCATCAAGCATCCAAGGACCGCTTTCTGGCTAGCAGCCTTCTTCAGCCTGGATGGCTTGACTCAAGTGATGTGGAGAGCCTGGGACTCACATCTGAGCATACCCAGCCCACTCGGGTTGAAAATTGCAAAAAACACAGTTGATGGACAGAATGCAGAACAATGTCTTACATTCACCCCAGTACAAAGATCTAGGCTTAAATCCATCGTTTTTATGCACTCCACACCACCCTAGGTCAGACAATGGCTATATGCAAATCAGCCTTGACCCTGTGCCTCATGGAAACAGTCCAGCCCGAACTACCAAGCCATGTCTTTCCTTGACCGGAATCAAGCATCCAAGGACCGGTTTCTGGCTATCAGCCTTCTTCAGCCTGAATAGCTTGACTCCAGTGATGTGGAGAGCCTCGGACTCACGTCTGAGCATACAAACCCACTCGGGGTGAAAATTGCAAAAAACACAGTTGATGGACAGAATGCAGAACAATGTCTTACATTCACCCCAGTACAAAGATCTGGGCCTAAATCCATCGTTTTTTTGCACTCCACACCACCCTAGGTCAGACAATGGCTACATGTAAATCAGCCTTGACCCAGTGCCTCATGGGAACAGTCCAGCCCGCACTACCAAGCCATGTCTTTCCTAGACCGGAATCAAGCATCCAAGGACCGGTTTCTGGCTATCAGCCTTCTTCAGCCTGGATAGCTTGACTCCAGTGATGTGGAGAGCCTGGGACTCACATCTGAGCATACCCATCCCACTCGGGGTGAAAATTGCAAAAAACACAGTTGATGGACAGAATGCAGAACAATGTCTTACATTCACCCCAGTACAAAGATCTGGGCCTAAATCCATTGTTTGTTTGCACTCCACACCACCCTAGGTCAGACAATGTCAATATGCAAATCAGCCTTGACCCTGTGCCTCATGGTAACAGTCCAGCCCGAACTACCAAGCCATGTCTTTCCTAGACCGGAATCAAGCATCCAAGACCGGTATCTGGCTATCAGCCTTCTTCAGCCTGGATAGCTTGACTCCAGTAATGTGGAGAGCCTGGGACTCACGTCTGAGCATACCCAGCCCACTCGGGGTGAAAATTGCAAAAAACACAGTTGATGGACAGAATGCAGAACAATGTCTTACATTCACCCCAGTACAAAGATCTGGGCCTAAATCCATCATTTTTTTGCACTCCACACCACCCTAGGTCAGACAATGGCTATATGCAAATCAGCCTTGACCCTGTGCCTCATGGGAACAGTCCAGCCCGAACTACCAAGCCATGTCTTTCCTAGACTGGAATCAAGCATCGAAGGACCGGTTTCTGGCTATCAGCCTTCTTCAGCCTGGATAGCTTGACTCCAGTGATGTGGAGAGCCTGGGACTCACATCTGAGCATACCCAGCCCACTCGGGGTGAAAATTGTAAAAAACACAGTTGATGGACAGAATGCAGAACAATGTCTTACATTCACCCCAGTACAAAGATCTGGGCCTAAATCCATCATTTTTTTGCACTCCACACCACCCTAGGTCAGACAATGGCTATATGCAAATCAGCCTTGAGCCTGTGCCTCATGGGAACAGTCCAGCCCGAACTACCAAGCCATGTCTTTCCTAGACCGGAATCAAGCATCCAAGGACCGGTTTCTGGCTATCAGCCTTCTTCAGCCTGGATAGCTCTACTCCAGTGATGTGGAGAGCCTGGGACTCACGTCTGAGCATACCCACCCCACTCGGGAAAAATTGCAAAAAACACAGTTGATGGACAGAATGCAGAACTATGTCTTACATTCACCCCAGTACAAAGATCTGGGCCTAAATCCATCGTTTTTTTTGCACTCCATACCACCCTAGGTCAGACAATTCCTATATGCAAATCAGCCTTGACCCTGTGCCTCATGGGAACAGTCCAACCCGAACTACCAAGCCATGTCTTTCCTAGACCGGAATCAAGCATCCAAGGACCGGTTTCTGGCTATCAGCCTTCTTCAGCCTGGATAGCTTGACTCCAGTGATGTGGAGAACCTGGGACTCATGTCTGAGCATACCCAGCCCACTCGGGGTGAAAATTGCAAAAAACACAGTTGATGGACAGAATGCAGAACAATGTCTTACATTCACCCCAGTACAAAGATCTGGGCCTCAATCCATCGTTTTTTTGCACTCCACACTACCCTAGGTCAGACAATGGCTATATGCAAATCAGCCTTGACCCTGTGCCTCATGGGAACAGTCCAGCCCGAACTACCAAGCCATGTCTTTCCTAGACCGGAATCAAGAATCCAAGGACCGGTTTCTGGCTATCAGCCTTCTTCAGCCTGGATAGCTTGACTCCAGTGATGTGGAGAGCCTGGGACTCACGTCTGAGCATACCCAGCCCACTCGGGGTGAAAATTGCAAAAAAACACAGTTGATGGACAGAATGCAGAACAATGTCTTACATTCACCCCAGTACAAAGATCTGGGCCTAAATCCATCGTTTTTTTGCACTCCACACCAACCTAGGTCAGATAATGGCTATATGCAAATCAGCCATGACCCTGTGCCTCATGGGAACAGTCCAGCCCAAACTAACAAGCCATGTCTTTCCTAGACCGGAATCAAGCATCCAAGGACCGGTTTCTGGCTATCAGCCTTCTTCAGCCTGGATAGCTTGACTCCAGTGATGTGGAGAGCCTGGGACTCACGTCTGAGTATACCCAGCCCACTCGGCGTGAAAATTGTAAAAAACACAGTTGATGGACAGAATGCAGAACAATGTCTTACATTCACCCCATACAAAGATCTGGGCCTAAATCCATTGTTTTTTTGCACTCCACACCACCCTAGGTCAGACAATGGCTATATGCAAATCAGCCTTGACCCTGTGCCACATGGGAACAGTCCAGCCCGAACTACCAAGCCATGTCTTTCCTAGACCGGAATCAAGCATCCAAGGACTGGTTTCTGGCTATCAGCCTTCTTCAGCCTGGATAGCTTGACTCCAGTGATGTGGAGAGCCTGGGACTCACGTCTGAGCATACCCAGCCCACTCGGGGTGAAAATTGCAAAAAACACAGTTGATGGACAGAATGCAGAACAATGTCTTACATTCACCAGGGTACAAAGATCTGGGCCTAAATCCATCGTTTTTTTGCACTCCACACCACCCTAGGTCAGACAATGGCTATATGCAAATAAGCCTTGACCCTGTGCCTCATGGGAACAGTCCAGCCGGAACTGCCAAGCCATGTCTTTCCTAGACCGGAATCAAGCATCCAAGGACCGCTTTCTGGCTAGCAGCCTTCTTCAGCCTGGATGGCTTGACTCCAGTGATGTGGAGAGCCTTGGACTCACGTCTGAGCATACCCAGCCCACTCGGGTTGAAAATTGCAAAAAACACAGTTGATGGACAGAATGCAGAACAATGTCTTACATTCACCCCAGTACAAAGATCTAGGCCTAAATCCATCGTTTTTTTAAACTCCACACCACCCTAGGTCAGACAATGGCTATATGCAAATCAGCCTTGACCCTGTGCCTCATGGGAACAGTCCAGCCCGAACTACCAAGTCATGTCTTTCCTAGACCGGAATCAAGCATCCAAGGACCGGTTTCTGGCTATCAGCCTTCTTCAGCCTGAATAGCTTGACTCCAGTGATGTGGAGAGCCTGGGACTCACGTCTGAGCATACCCAGCCCACTCGGGGTGAAAATTGCAAAAAACACAGTTGATGGACAGAATGCAGAACAATGTCTTACATTCACCCCAGTAAAAAGATCTGGGCCTAAATCCATCGTTTTTTTGCACTCCACACCACCCTAGGTCAGACAATGGCTATATGCAAATCAGCCTTGTCCCTGTGCCTCATGGGAACAGTCCAGCCCGAACTACCAAGCCATGTCTTTCCTAGACCGGAATCAAGCATCCAAGGACCGCTTTCTGGCTAGCAGCCTTCTTCAGCCTGGATGGCTTGACTCCAGTGATGTGGAGAGCCTGGGACTCACGTCTGAGGATACCGAGCCCACTCGGGTTGAAAAATGCAAAAAACATAGTTGATGGACAGAATGCAGAACAATGTCTTACATTCACCCCAGTACAAAGATCTGGGCCTAAATCCATCGTTTTTTTGCACTCCACACCACCCTAGGACAGACAATGGCTATATGCAAATCAGCCTTGTCCCTGTGCCTCATGGGAACAGTCCAGCCCGAACTACCAAGCCATGTCTTTCCTAGACCGGAATCAAGCATCCAAGGACCGGTTTCTGGCTATCATCCTTCTTCAGCCTGGATAGCTTGACTCCAGTGATGTGGAGAGCCTGGGACTCACGTCTGAGCATACCCAGCCCACTTGGGGTGAAAATTGCAAAAAACACAGTTGATGGGCAGAATGCAGAACTGTGTCTTACATTCACCCCAGTACAAAGATCTGGGCCTAAATCCATCGTTTTTTTTTGCACTCCATACCACCCTAGGTCAGACAATGGCTATATGCAAATCAGCCTTGACCCTGTGCCTCATGGGAACAGTCCAGCCCGAACTACAAAGCCATGTCTTTCCTAGACCGGAATCAAGCATCCAAGGACTGGTTTCTGGCTATCAGCCTTCTTCAGCCTGGATAGCTTGACTCCAGTGATGTGGAGAGCCTGGGACTCACGTCTGAGCATACCCAGCCCACTCGGGGTGAAAATTGCAAAAAACACAGTTGATGGACAGAATGTAGAACAATGTCTTACATTCACCAGGGTACAAAGATCTGGGCCTAAATCCATCGTTTTTTTTGCACTCCACACCACCCTAGGTCAGACAATGGCTATATGCAAATAAGCCTTGACCCTGTGCCTCATGGGAACAGTCCAGCCGGAACTGCCAAGCCATGTCTTTCCTAGACCGGAATCACGCATCCAAGGACCGCTTTCTGGCTAGCAGCCTTCTTCAGCCTGGATGGCTTGACTCCAGTGATGTGGAGAGCCTTGGACTCACGTCTGAGCATACCCAGCCCACTCGCGTTGAAAATTGCAAAAAACACAGTTGATGGACAGAATGCAGAACAATGTCTTACATTCACCCCAGTACAAAGATCTGGGCCTAAATCCATCGTTTTTTTGCACTCCACACCACCCTAGGTCAGACAATGGCTATATGCAAATCAGCCTTGTCCCTGTGCCTCATGGGAACAGTCCAGCCCGAACTACCAAGCCATGTCTTTCCTAGACCGGAATCAAGCATCCAAGGACCGCTTTCTGGCTAGCAGCCTTCTTCAGCCTTGATGGCTTGACTCCAGTGATGTGGAGAGCCTGGGACTCACGTCTGAGCATACCCAGCCCACTCGGGGTGAAAATTGCAAAAAACACAGTTGATGGACAGAATGCAGAACAATGTCTTACATTCACCCCAGTACAAAGATCTGGGCCTAAATCCATAGTTTTTTTGCACTCCACACCACCCTAGGTCAGACAATGGCTATATGCAAATCAGCCTTGTCCCTGTGCCTCATGGGAACAATCCAGCCCGAACTACCAAGCCATGTCTTTCCTAGACCGGAATCAAGCATCCAAGGACCGGTTTCTGGCTATCATCCTTCTTCAGCCTGGATAGCTTGACTCCAGTGATGTGGAGAGCCTGGGACTCACGTCTGAGCATACCCAGCCCACTCGGGGTGAAAATTGCAAAAAACACAGTTGATGGGCAGAATGCAGAACTATGTCTTACTTCACCCCAGTACAAAGATCTGGGCCTAAATCCATCGTTTTTTTTGCACTCCATACCACCCTAGGTCAGACAATGGCTATATGCAAATCAGCCTTGACCCTGTGCCTCATGGGAACAGTCCAGCCCGAACTACCAAGCCATGTCTTTCCTAGACCGGAATCAAGCATCCAAGGACCGGTTTCTGGCTATCATCCTTCTTCAGCCTGGATAGCTTGACTCCAGTGATGTGGAGAACCTGGGACTCACGTCTGAGCATACCCAGCCCACTCGGGTGAAAATTGCAAAAAACACAGTTGATGGACAGAATGCAGAACAATGTCTTACATTCACCCCAGTACAAAGATCTGGGCCTAAATCCATCATTTTTTTGCACTCCACACCACCCTAGGTCAGACAATGGCTATATGCAAATCAGCCTTGACCCTGTGCCTTATGGGAACATCCAGCCCGAACTACCAAGCCATGTCTTTCCTAGACCGGAATCAAGCATCCAAGGACCGGTTTCTGGCTATCAGCCTTCTTCAGCCTGAATAGCTTGACTCCAGTGATGTGGAGAGCCTGGGACTCACGTCTGAGCATACCCAGGACACTCGGGGTGAAAATTGCAAAAAACACAGTTGATGGACAGAATACAGAACAATGTCTTACATTCACCACAGTACAAAGATCTGGGATTAAATCCATCGTTTTTTTGCACTCCACATCAACCTAGGTCAGACAATTGCTATATGCAAATCAGGCTTGACCCTGTGCCTCATGGGAACAGTCCAGCCGGAACTACCAAGCCATGTCTTTCCTAGACCGGAATCAAGCATCCAAGGACCGGTTTCTGGCTAGCAGCCTTCTTCAGCCTGGATAGCTTGACTCCAGTGATGTGGAGAGCCTGGGACTCGCGTCTGACCATACCCAGCCCACTCGGGTGAAAATTGCAAAAAACACAGTTGATGGACAGAATGCAGAACAATGTCTTACATTCACCCCAGTACAAAGATCTGGGCCTAAATCCATAATTTGTTTGCACTCCACACCACCCTAGGTCAGACAATGGCTATATGCAAATCAGCCTTGACCCTGTGCCTCATGGGAACAGTCCAGCCCGAACTACCAAGCCATGTCTTTCCTAGACCGGAATCAAGCATCCAAGGACCGGTTTCTGGCTATCAGCCTTCTTCAGCCTGGATAGCTTGACTCCAGTGATGTGGAAAGCCTGGGACTCACGTCTGAGCATACCCAGCCCACTCGGGTGAAAATTGCAAAAAACACAGTTGATGGACAGAATGCAGAACAATGTCTTACATTCACCCCAGTACAAAGATCTGGGCCTAAATCCATCATTTTTTTGCACTCCACACCACCCTAGGTCAGACAATGGCTATATGCAAACCAGCCTTGATCCTGTGCCTTATGGGAACAGTCCAGCCCGAACTACAAAGCCATGTCTTTCCTAGACCGGAATCAAGCATCCAAGGACCGGTTTCTGACTATCAGCCTTCTTCAGCCTGGATAGCTTGACTCCAGTGATGTGGAGAGCCTGGGACTCACGTCTGAGTATACCCAGCCCACTCGGGGTGAAAATTGCAAAAAACACAGTTGATGGACAGAATGCACAACAATGTCTTACATTCACCCCATACAAAGATCTGGGCCTAAATCCATTGTTTTTTTGCACTCCACACCACCCTAGGTCAGACAATGGCTATATGCAAATCAGCCTTGACCCTGTGCCACATGGGAACAGTCCAGCCCGAACTACCAAGCCATGTCTTTCCTAGACCGGAATCAAGCATCCAAGGACTGGTTTCTGGCTATCAGCCTTCTTCAGCCTGGATAGCTTGACTCCAGTGATGTGGAGAGCCTGGGACTCACGTCTGAGCATACCCAGCCCACTCGGGGTGAAAATTGCAAAAAACACAGTTGATGGACAGAATGCAGAACAATGTCTTACATTCACCCCAGTACAAAGATCTGGGCCTAAATCCATCATTTTTTTGCACTCCACACCACCCTAGGTCAGACAATGGCTATATGCAAATCAGCCTTGAGCCTGTGCCTCATGGGAACAGTCCAGCCCGAACTACCAAGCCATGTCTTTCCTAGACCGGAATCAAGCATCCAAGGACCGGTTTCTGGCTATCAGCCTTCTTCAGCCTGGATAGCTCTACTCCAGTGATGTGGAGAGCCTGGGACTCACGTCTGAGCATACCCACCCCACTCGGGAAAAATTGCAAAAAACACAGTTGATGGACAGAATGCAGAACAATGTCTTACATTCACCCCAGTACAAAGATCTGTGCCTAAATCCATCGTTTTTTTGCACTCCACACTACCCTAGGTCAGACAATGGCTATATGCAAATCAGCCTTGACCCTGTGCCTCATGGGAACAGTCCAGCCCGAACTACCAAGCCATGTCTTTCCTGGACCGGAATCAAGAATCCAAGGACCAAATTCTGGCTATCAGCCTTCTTCAGCCTGGATAGCTTGACTCCAGTGATGTGGAGAGCCTGGGACTCACGTCTGAGCATACCCAGCCCACTCGGGGTGAAAATTGCAAAAAACACAGTTGATGGACAGAATGCAGAACAATGTCTTACATTCACCCCAGTACAAAGATCTGGGCCTAAATCCATCGTTTTTTTGCACTCCACACCAACCTAGGTCAGATAATGGCTATATGCAAATCAGCCATGACCCTGTGCCTCATGGGAACAGTCCAGCCCGAACTACCAAGCCATGTCTTTCCTAGACCGGAATCAAGCATCCAAGGACTGGTTTCTGGCTATCAGCCTTCTTCAGCCTGGATAGCTTGACTCCAGTGATGTGGAGAGCCTGGGACTCACGTCTGAGCATACCCAGCCCACTCGGCATGAAAATTGTAAAAAACACAGTTGATGGACAGAATGCAGAACAATGTCTTACATTCAACCCAGTACAAAGATCTGGGCCTAAATCCATCATTTTTTTGCACTCCACACCACCCTAGGTCAGACAATGGCTATATGCAAATCAGCCTTGATCCTGTGCCTTATGGGAACAGTCCAGCCCGAACTACCAAGCCATGTCTTTCCTAGACCGGAATCAAGCATCCAAGGACCGGTTTCTGACTATCAGCCTTCTTCAGCCTGGATAGCTTGACTCCAGTGATGTGGAGAGCCTGGGACTCACGTCTGAGTATACCCAGCCCACTCGGGGTGAAAATTGCAAAAAACACAGTTGATGGACAGAATGCACAACAATGTCTTACATTCACCCCATACAAAGATCTGGGCCTAAATCCATAGTTTTTTTGCACTCCACACCACCCTAGGTCAGACAATGGCTATATGCAAATCAGCCTTGACCCTGTGCCACATGGGAACAGTCCAGCCCGAACTACCAAGCCATGTCTTTCCTAGACCGGAATCAAGCATCCAAGGACTGGTTTCTGGCTATCAGCCTTCTTCAGCCTGGATAGCTTGACTCCAGTGATGTGGAGAGCCTGGGACTCACGTCTGAGCATACCCAGCCCACTCGGGGTGAAAATTGCAAAAAACACAGTTGATGGACAGAATGCAGAACAATGTCTTACATTCACCAGGGTACAAAGATCTGGGCCTAAATCCATCGTTTTTTTGCACTCCACACCACCCTAGGTCAGACAATGGCTATATGCAAATAAGCCTTGACCCTGTGCCTCATGGGAACAGTCCAGCCGGAACTGCCAAGCCATGTCTTTCCTAGACCGGAATCAAGCATCCAAGGACCGCTTTCTGGCTAGCAGCCTTCTTCAGCCTGGATGGCTTGACTCCAGTGATGTGGAGAGCCTTGGACTCACGTCTGAGCATACCCAGCCCACTCGGGTTGAAAATTGCAAAAAACACAGTTGATGGACAGAATGCAGAACAATGTCTTACATTCACCCCAGTACAAAGATCTAGGCCTAAATCCATCGTTTTTTTACACTCCACACCACCCTAGGTCAGACAATGGCTATATGCAAATCAGCCTTGACCCTGTGCCTCATGGGAACAGTCCAGCCCGAACTACCAAGTCATGTCTTTCCTAGACCGGAATCAAGCATCCAAGGACCGGTTTCTGGCTATCAGCCTTCTTCAGCCTGAATAGCTTGACTCCAGTGATGTGGAGAGCCTGGGACTCACGTCTGAGCATACCCAGCCCACTCGGGGTGAAAATTGCAAAAAACACAGTTGATGGACAGAATGCAGAACAATGTCTTACATTCACCCCAGTACAAAGATCTGGGCCTAAATCCATCGTTTTTTTGCACTCCACACCACCCTAGGTCAGACAATGGCTATATGCAAATCAGCCTTGTCCCTGTGCCTCATGGGAACAGTCCAGCCCGAACTACCAAGCCATGTCTTTCCTAGACCGGAATCAAGCATCCAAGGACCGCTTTCTGGCTAGCAGCCTTCTTCAGCCTGGATGGCTTGACTCCAGTGATGTGGAGAGCCTGGGACTCACGTCTGAGGATACCGAGCCCACTCGGGTTGAAAAATGCAAAAAACATAGTTGATGGACAGAATGCAGAACAATGTCTTACATTCACCCCAGTACAAAGATCTAGGCCTAAATCCATCGTTTTTTTGCACTCCACACCACCCTAGGACAGACAATGGCTATATGCAAATCAGCCTTGTCCCTGTGCCTCATGGGAACAGTCCAGCCCGAACTACCAACCCATGTCTTTCCTAGACCGGAATCAAGCATCCAAGGACCGGTTTCTGGCTATCATCCGTCTTCAGCCTGGATAGCTTGACTCCAGTGATGTGGAGAGCCTGGGACTCACGTCTGAGCATACCCAGCCCACTTGGGGTGAAAATTGCAAAAAACACAGTTGATGGGCAGAATGCAGAACTATGTCTTACATTCACCCCAGTACAAAGATCTGGGCCTAAATCCATCGTTTTTTTTTGCACTCCATACCACCCTAGGTCAGACAATGGCTATATGCAAATCAGCCTTGACCCTGTGCCTCATGGGAACAGTCCAGCCCGAACTATAAAGCCATGTCTTTCCTAGACCGGAATCAAGCATCCAAGGACTGGTTTCTGGCTATCAGCCTTCGTCAGCCTGGATAGCTTGACTCCAGTGATGTGGAGAGCCTGGGACTCACGTCTGAGCATACCCAGCCCACTCGGGGTGAAAATTGCAAAAAACACAGTTGATGGACAGAATGTAGAACAATGTCTTACATTCACCAGGGTACAAAGATCTGGGCCTAAATCCATCGTTTTTTTTGCACTCCACACCACCCTAGGTCAGACAATGGCTATATGCAAATAAGCCTTGACCCTGTGCCTCATGGGAACAGTCCAGCCGGAACTGCCAAGCCATGTCTTTCCTAGACCGGAATCAAGCATCCAAGGAACGCTTTCTGGCTAGCAGCCTTCTTCAGCCTGGATGGCTTGACTCCAGTGATGTGGAGAGCCTTGGACTCACGTCTGAGCATACCCAGCCCACTCGCGTTGAAAATTGCAAAAAACACAGTTGATGGACAGAATGCAGAACAATGTCTTACATTCACCCCAGTACAAAGATCTGGGCCTAAATCCATCGTTTTTTTGCACTCCACACCACCCTAGGTCAGACAATGGCTATATGCAAATCAGCCTTGTCCCTGTGCCTCATGGGAACAGTCCAGCCCGAACTACCAAGCCATGTCTTTCCTAGACCGGAATCAAGCATCCAAGGACCGCTTTCTGGCTAGCAGCCTTCTTCAGCCTGGATGGCTTGACTCCAGTGATGTGGAGAGCCTGGGACTCACGTCTGAGGATACCGAGCCCACTCGGGTTGAAAAATGCAAAAAACATAGTTGATGGACAGAATGCAGAACAATGTCTTACATTCACCCCAGTACAAAGATCTAGGCCTAAATCCATCGTTTTTTTGCACTCCACACCACCCTAGGACAGACAATGGCTATATGCAAATCAGCCTTGTCCCTGTGCCTCATGGGAACAGTCCAGCCCGAACTACCAAGCCATGTCTTTCCTAGACCGGAATCAAGCATCCAAGGACCGGTTTCTGGCTATCATCCGTCTTCAGCCTGGATAGCTTGACTCCAGTGATGTGGAGAGCCTGGGACTCACGTCTGAGCATACCCAGCCCACTTGGGGTGAAAATTGCAAAAAACACAGTTGATGGGCAGAATGCAGAACTATGTCTTACATTCACCCCAGTACAAAGATCTGGGCCTAAATCCATCGTTTTTTTTTGCACTCCATACCACCCTAGGTCAGACAATGGCTATATGCAAATCAGCCTTGACCCTGTGCCTCATGGGAACAGTCCAGCCCGAACTACAAAGCCATGTCTTTCCTAGACCGGAATAAAGCATCCAAGGACTGGTTTCTGGCTATCAGCCTTCTTCAGCCTGGATAGCTTGACTCCAGTGATGTGGAGAGCCTGGGACTCACGTCTGAGCATACCCAGCCCACTCGGGGTGAAAATTGCAAAAAACACAGTTGATGGACAGAATGTAGAACAATGTCTTACATTCACCAGGGTACAAAGATCTGGGCCTAAATCCATCGTTTTTTTTGCACTCCACACCACCCTAGGTCAGACAATGGCTATATGCAAATAAGCCTTGACCCTGTGCCTCATGGGAACAGTCCAGCCGGAACTGCCAAGCCATGTCTTTCCTAGACCGGAATCAAGCATCCAAGGAACGCTTTCTGGCTAGCAGCCTTCTTCAGCCTGGATGGCTTGACTCCAGTGATGTGGAGAGCCTTGGACTCACGTCTGAGCATACCCAGCCCACTCGCGTTGAAAATTGCAAAAAACACAGTTGATGGACAGAATGCAGAACAATGTCTTACATTCACCCCAGTACAAAGATCTGGGCCTAAATCCATCGTTTTTTTGCACTCCACACCACCCTAGGTCAGACAATGGCTATATGCAAATCAGCCTTGTCCCTGTGCCTCATGGGAACAGTCCAGCCCGAACTACCAAGCCATGTCTTTCCTAGACCGGAATCAAGCATCCAAGGACCGCTTTCTGGCTAGCAGCCTTCTTCAGCCTTGATGGCTTGACTCCAGTGATGTGGAGAGCCTGGGACTCACGTCTGAGCATACCCAGCCCACTCGGGGTGAAAATTGCAAAAAACACAGTTGATGGGCAGAATGCAGAACTATGTCTTACTTCACCCCAGTACAAAGATCTGGGCCTAAATCCATCGTTTTTTTTGCACTCCATACCACCCTAGGTCAGACAATGGCTATATGCAAATCAGCCTTGACCCTGTGCCTCATGGGAACAGTCCAGCCCGAACTACCAAGCCATGTCTTTCCTAGACCGGAATCAAGCATCCAAGGACCGGTTTCTGGCTATCAGCCTTCTTCAGCCTGGATAGCTTGACTCCAGTGATGTGGAGAACCTGGGACTCACGTCTGAGCATACCCAGCCCACTCGGGTGAAAATTGCAAAAAACACAGTTGATGGACAGAATGCAGAACAATGTCTTACATTCACCCCAGTACAAAGATCTGGGCCTAAATCCATCATTTTTTTGCACTCCACACCACCCTAGGTCAGACAATGGCTATATGCAAATCAGCCTTGACCCTGTGCCTTATGGGAACATCCAGCCCGAACTATCAAGCCATGTCTTTCCTAGACCGGAATCAAGCATCCAAGGACCGGTTTCTGGCTATCAGCCTTCTTCAGCCTGAATAGCTTGACTCCAGTGATGTGGAGAGCCTGGGACTCACGTCTGAGTATACCCAGGACACTCGGGGTGAAAATTGCAAAAAACACAGTTGATGGACAGAATACAGAACAATGTCTTACATTCACCACAGTACAAAGATCTGGGATTAAATCCATCGTTTTTTTGCACTCCACATCAACCTAGGTCAGACAATTGCTATATGCAAATCAGGCTTGACCCTGTGCCTCATGGGAACAGTCCAGCCGGAACTACCAAGCCATGTCTTTCCTAGACCGGAATCAAGCATCCAAGGACCGGTTTCTGGCTAGCAGCCTTCTTCAGCCTGGATAGCTTGACTCCAGTGATGTGGAGAGCCTGGGACTCGCGTCTGACCATACCCAGCCCACTCGGGTGAAAATTGCAAAAAACACAGTTGATGGACAGAATGCAGAACAATGTCTTACATTCACCCCAGTACAAAGATCTGGGCCTAAATCCATAATTTGTTTGCACTCCACACCACCCTAGGTCAGACAATGGCTATATGCAAATCAGCCTTGACCCTGTGCCTCATGGGAACAGTCCAGCCCGAACTACCAAGCCATGTCTTTCCTAGACCGGAATCAAGCATCCAAGGACCGGTTTCTGGCTATCAGCCTTCTTCAGCCTGGATAGCTTGACTCCAGTGATGTGGAAAGCCTGGGACTCACGTCTGAGCATACCCAGCCCACTCGGGTGAAAATTGCAAAAAACACAGTTGATGGACAGAATGCAGAACAATGTCTTACATTCACCCCAGTACAAAGATCTGGGCCTAAATCCATCATTTTTTTGCACTCCACACCACCCTAGGTCAGACAATGGCTATATGCAAATCAGCCTTGATCCTGTGCCTTATGGGAACAGTCCAGCCCGAACTACCAAGCCATGTCTTTCCTAGACCGGAATCAAGCATCCAAGGACCGGTTTCTGACTATCAGCCTTCTTCAGCCTGGATAGCTTGACTCCAGTGATGTGGAGAGCCTGGGACTCACGTCTGAGTATACCCAGCCCACTCGGGGTGAAAATTGCAAAAAACACAGTTGATGGACAGAATGCACAACAATGTCTTACATTCACCCCATACAAAGATCTGGGCCTAAATCCATTGTTTTTTTGCACTCCACACCACCCTAGGTCAGACAATGGCTATATGCAAATCAGCCTTGACCCTGTGCCACATGGGAACAGTCCAGCCCGAACTACCAAGCCATGTCTTTCCTAGACCGGAATCAAGCATCCAAGGACTGGTTTCTGGCTATCAGCCTTCTTCAGCCTGGATAGCTTGACTCCAGTGATGTGGAGAGCCTGGGACTCACGTCTGAGCATACCCAGCCCACTCGGGGTGAAAATTGCAAAAAACACAGTTGATGGACAGAATGCAGAACAATGTCTTACATTCACCAGGGTACAAAGATCTGGGCCTAAATCCATCGTTTTTTTGCACTCCACACCACCCTAGGTCAGACAATGGCTATATGCAAATAAGCCTTGACCCTGTGCCTCATGGGAACAGTCCAGCCGGAACTGCCAAGCCATGTCTTTCCTAGACCGGAATCAAGCATCCAAGGACCGCTTTCTGGCTAGCAGCCTTCTTCAGCCTGGATGGCTTGACTCCAGTGATGTGGAGAGCCTTGGACTCACGTCTGAGCATACCCAGCCCACTCGGGTTGAAAATTGCAAAAAACACAGTTGATGGACAGAATGCAGAACAATGTCTTACATTCACCCCAGTACAAAGATCTAGGCCTAAATCCATCGTTTTTTTACACTCCACACCACCCTAGGTCAGACAATGGCTATATGCAAATCAGCCTTGACCCTGTGCCTCATGGGAACAGTCCAGCCCGAACTACCAAGTCATGTCTTTCCTAGACCGGAATCAAGCATCCAAGGACCGGTTTCTGGCTATCAGCCTTCTTCAGCCTGAATAGCTTGACTCCAGTGATGTGGAGAGCCTGGGACTCACGTCTGAGCATACCCAGCCCACTCGGGGTGAAAATTGCAAAAAACACAGTTGATGGACAGAATGCAGAACAATGTCTTACATTCACCCCAGTACAAAGATCTGGGCCTAAATCCATCGTTTTTTTGCACTCCACACCACCCTAGGTCAGACAATGGCTATATGCAAATCAGCCTTGTCCCTGTGCCTCATGGGAACAGTCCAGCCCGAACTACCAAGCCATGTCTTTCCTAGACCGGAATCAAGCATCCAAGGACCGCTTTCTGGCTAGCAGCCTTCTTCAGCCTGGATGGCTTGACTCCAGTGATGTGGAGAGCCTGGGACTCACGTCTGAGGATACCGAGCCCACTCGGGTTGAAAAATGCAAAAAACACAGTTGATGGACAGAATGCAGAACAATGTCTTACATTCACCCCAGTACAAAGATCTAGGCCTAAATCCATCGTTTTTTTGCACTCCACACCACCCTAGGTCAGACAATGGCTATATGCAAATCAGCCTTGTCCCTGTGCCTCATGGGAACAGTCCAGCCCGACTTACCAAGCCATGTCTTTCCTAGACCGGAATCAAGCATCCAAGGGCTGGTTTTTGGCTATCAGCCTTCTTCAGCCTGGATAGCTTGACTCCAGTGATGTGGAGAGCCTGGGACTCACGTCTGAGCATACCCAGCCCACTTGGGGTGAAAATTGCAAAAAACACAGTTGATGGGCAGAATGCAGAACTATGTCTTACATTCACCCCAGTACAAAGATCTGGGCCTAAATCCATCGTTTTTTTTTGCACTCCATACCACCCTAGGTCAGACAATGGCTATATGCAAATCAGCCTTGACCCTGTGCCTCATGGGAACAGTCCAGCCCGAACTACAAAGCCATGTCTTTCCTAGACCGGAATCAAGCATCCAAGGACTGGTTTCTGGCTATCAGCCTTCTTCAGCCTGGATAGCTTGACTCCAGTGATGTGGAGAGCCTGGGACTCACGTCTGAGCATACCCAGCCCACTCGGGGTGAAAATTGCAAAAAACACAGTTGATGGACAGAATGTAGAACAATGTCTTACATTCACCAGGGTACAAAGATCTGGGCCTAAATCCATCGTTTTTTTTGCACTCCACACCACCCTAGGTCAGACAATGGCTATATGCAAATAAGCCTTGACCCTGTGCCTCATGGGAACAGTCCAGCCGGAACTGCCAAGCCATGTCTTTCCTAGACCGGAATCAAGCATCCAAGGACCGCTTTCTGGCTAGCAGCCTTCTTCAGCCTGGATGGCTTGACTCCAGTGATGTGGAGAGCCTTGGACTCACGTCTGAGCATACCCAGCCCACTCGCGTTGAAAATTGCAAAAAACACAGTTGATGGACAGAATGCAGAACAATGTCTTACATTCACCCCAGTACAAAGATCTGGGCCTAAATCCATCGTTTTTTTGCACTCCACACCACCCTAGGTCAGACAATGGCTATATGCAAATCAGCCTTGTCCCTGTGCCTCATGGGAACAGTCCAGCCCGAACTACCAAGCCATGTCTTTCCTAGACCGGAATCAAGCATCCAAGGACCGCTTTCTGGCTAGCAGCCTTCTTCAGCCTTGATGGCTTGACTCCAGTGATGTGGAGAGCCTGGGACTCACGTCTGAGGATACCCAGCCCACTCGGGTTGAAAAATGCAAAAAACACAGTTGATGGACAGAATGCAGAACAATGTCTTACATTCTCCCCAGTACAAAGATCTAGGCCTAAATCCATCGTTTTTTTACACTCCACACCACCCTAGGTCAGACAATGGCTATATGCAAATCAGCCTGACCCTGTGCCTCATGGGAACAGTCCAGCCCGAACTACCAAGTCATGTCTTTCCTAGACTGGAATCAAGCATCCAAGGACCGGTTTCTGGCTATCAGCCTTCTTCAGCCTGAATAGCTTGACTCCAGTGATGTGGAGAGCCTGGGACTCAAGTCTGAGCATACCCAGCCCACTCGGGGTGAAAATTGCAAAAAACACAGTTGATGGACAGAATGCAGAACAATGTCTTACATTCACCCCAGTACAAAGATCTGGGCCTAAATCCATCGTTTTTTTGCACTCCACACCACCCTAGGTCAGACAATGGCTATATGCAAATCAGCCTTGTCCCTGTGCCTCATGGGAACAGTCCAGCCCGAACTACCAAGCCATGTCTTTCCTAGACCGGAATCAAGCATCCAAGGACCGGTTTCTGGCTATCATCCTTCTTCAGCCTGGATAGCTTGACTCCAGTGATGTGGAGAGCCTGGGACTCACGTCTGAGCATACCCAGCCCACTCGGGGTGAAAATTGCAAAAAACACAGTTGATGGGCAGAATGCAGAACTATGTCTTACTTCACCCCAGTACAAAGATCTGGGCCTAAATCCATCGTTTTTTTTGCACTCCATACCACCCTAGGTCAGACAATGGCTATATGCAAATCAGCCTTGACCCTGTGCCTCATGGGAACAGTCCAGCCCGAACTACCAAGCCATGTCTTTCCTAGACCGGAATCAAGCATCCAAGGACCGGTTTCTGGCTATCAGCCTTCTTCAGCCTGGATAGCTTGACTCCAGTGATGTGGAGAACCTGGGACTCACGTCTGAGCATACCCAGCCCACTCGGGTGAAAATTGCAAAAAACACAGTTGATGGACAGAATGCAGAACAATGTCTTACATTCACCCCAGTACAAAGATCTGGGCCTAAATCAATCATTTTTTTGCACTCCACACCACCCTAGGTCAGACAATGGCTATATGCAAATCAGCCTTGACCCTGTGCCTTATGGGAACATCCAGCCCGAACTACCAAGCCATGTCTTTCCTAGACCGGAATCAAGCATCCAAGGACCGGTTTCTGGCTATCAGCCTTCTTCAGCCTGAATAGCTTGACTCCAGTGATGTGGAGAGCCTGGGACTCACGTCTGAGCATACCCAGGACACTCGGGGTGAAAATTGCAAAAAACACAGTTGATGGACAGAATGCAGAACAATGTCTTACATTCACCACAGTACAAAGATCTGGGATTAAATCCATCGTTTTTTTGCACTCCACATCAACCTAGGTCAGACAATTGCTATATGCAAATCAGCCTTGACCCTGTGCCTCATGGGAACAGTCCAGCCGGAACTACCAAGCCATGTCTTTCCTAGACCGGAATCAAGCCTCCAAGGACCGGTTTCTGGCTAGCAGCCTTCTTCAGCCTGCATGGCTTGACTCCAGTGATGTGGAGAGCCCGGGACTCACGTCTGAGCATACCCAGCCCACTCGGGTTGAAAATTGCAAAAAACACAGTTGATGGACAAAATGCAGAACAATGTCTTACATTCACCCCAGTACAAAGATCTAGGCCTAAATCCATCGTTTTTTTGCACTCCACACCACCCTAGGTCAGACAATGGCTATATGCAAATCAGCCTTGACCCTGTGCCTCATGGAAACAGTCCAGCCCGAACTACCAAGCCATGTCTTTCCTTGACAGGAATCAAGCATCCAAGGACCGGTTTCTGGCTATCAGCCTTCTTCAGCCTGAATAGCTTGACTCCAGTGATGTGGAGAGCCTCGGACTCACGTCTGAGCATACCCAGCCCACTCGGGGTGAAAATTGCAAAAAACACAGTTGATGGACAGAATGCAGAACAATGTCTTACATTCACCCCAGTACAAAGATCTGGGCCTAAATCCATCGTTTTTTTGCACTCCAAACCACCCTAGGTCAGACAATGGCTATATGCAAATCAGCCTTGTCCCTGTGCCTCATGGGAACAGTCCAGCCCGAACTACCAAGCCATGTCTTTCCTAGACCGGAATCAAGCATCCAAGGACCGGTTTCTGGCTATCATCCTTCTTCAGACTGGATAGCTTGACTCCAGTGATGTGGAGAGCCTGGGACTCACGTCTGAGCATACCCAGCCCACTCGGGGTGAAAATTGCAAAAAACACAGTTGATGGGCAGAATGCAGAACTATGTCTTACTTCACCCCAGTACAAAGATCTGGGCCTAAATCCATCGTTTTTTTTTGCACTCCACACCACCCTAGGTCAGACAATGGCTATATGCAAATCAGCCTTGACCCTGTGCCTTATGGGAACATCCAGCCCGAACTACCAAGCCATGTCTTTCCTAGACCGGAATCAAGCATCCAAGGACCGGTTTCTGGCTATCAGCCTTCTTCAGCCTGAATAGCTTGACTCCAGTGATGTGGAGAGCCTGGGACTCACGTCTGAGCATACCCAGGACACTCGGGGTGAAAATTGCAAAAAACACAGTTGATGGACAGAATGCAGAACAATGTCTTACATTCACCACAGTACAAAGATCTGGGATTAAATCCATCGTTTTTTTGCACTCCACATCAACCTAGGTCAGACAATTGCTATATGCAAATCAGCCTTGACCCTGTGCCTCATGGGAACAGTCCAGCCGGAACTACCAAGCCATGTCTTTCCTAGACCGGAATCAAGCATCCAAGGACCGGTTTCTGGCTAGCAGCCTTCTTCAGCCTGCATGGCTTGACTCCAGTGATGTGGAGAGCCCGGGACTCTTGTCTGAGCATACCCAGCCCACTCGGGTTGAAAATTGCAAAAAACACAGTTGATGGACAGAATGCAGAACAATGTCTTACATTCACCCCAGTACAAAGATCTGGGCCTAAATCCATCGTTTTTTTGCACTCCACACCCCCCTAGGTCAGATAATGGCTATATGCAAATCAGCCATGAGCCTGTGCCTCATGGGAACAGTCCAGCCTGAACTACCAAGCCATGTCTTTCCTAGACCGGAATCAAGCATCCAAGGACCGGTTTCTGGCTATCAGCCTTCTTCAGCCTGGATAGCTTGACTCCAGTGATGTGGAGAGCCTGGGACTCACGTCTGACCATACCCAGGACACTCGGGTGAAAATTGCAAAAAACACAGTTGATGGACAGAATGCAGAACAATGTCTTACATTCACCCCAGTACAAAGATCTGGGCCTAAATCCATAATTTTTTTGCACTCCACACCACCCTAGGTCAGACAATGGCTATATGCAAATCAGCCTTGACCCTGTGCCTCATGGGAACAGTCCAGCCCGAACTACCAAGCCATGTCTTTCCTAGACCGGAATCAAGCATCCAAGGACCGGTTTCTGGCTATCAGCCTTCTTCAGCCTGGATAGCTTGACTCCAGTGATGTGGAAAGCCTGGGACTCACGTCTGAGCATACCCAGCCCACTCGGGTGAAAATTGCAAAAAACACAGTTGATGGACAGAATGCAGAACAATGTCTTACATTCACCCCAGTACAAAGATCTGGGCCTAAATCCATAATTTTTTTGCACTCCACACCACCCTAGGTCAGACAATGGCTATATGCAAATCAGCCTTGACCCTGTGCCTCATGGGAACAGTCCAGCCCGAACTACCAAGCCATGTCTTTCCTAGACCGGAATCAAGCATCCAAGGACCGGTTTCTGGCTATCAGCCTTCTTCAGCCTGGATAGCTTGACTCCAGTGATGTGGAAAGCCTGGGACTCACGTCTGAGCATACCCAGCCCACTCGGGTGAAAATTGTAAAAAACACAGTTGATGGACAGAATGCAGAACAATGTCTTACATTCACCCCAGTACAAAGCTCTGGGCCTAAATCCATCATTTTTTTGCACTCCACACCACCCTAGGTCAGACAATGGCTATATGCAAATCAGCCTTGACCCTGTGCCTTATGGGAACAGTCCAGCCCAAACTACCAAGCCATGTCTTTCCTAGACCGGAATCAAGGATCCAAGGACCGGTTTCTGGCTATCAGCCCTCTTCAGCCTGGATAGCTTGACTCCAGTGATGTGGAGAGCCTGGGACTCACGTCTGAGCATACCCAGCCCACTCGGGGTGAAAATTGCAAAAAACACAGTTGATGGACAGAATGCAGAACAATGTCTTACATTCACCCCAGTACAAAGATCTGGGCCTAAATCCATCGTTTTTTTGCACTCCACACCACCCTAGGTCAGACAATGGCTATATGCAAATCAGCCACGACCAGCGCCAGCCATGCTGCTGGTTGCCCCCCGACTACCAGGCTTTGCTGGACCAGGTCTCAGCTATTGATGCTGAGAAATGGTGTATGCACCCCTTCATCACGGTGCAGTCCTTCGGGGCTTGTAACGCAGCATTTTAGTTTTACTCATTGCCCATTCACTTTAAAATGCTCTAGAAAATGTTCCATCGTGTAGCTAAGGAATTCCATGCCGTCTATTCCCCCAGTGGCCATCAAGGCTAGCCTGCTTAATTGCAGATCTCTTCCTCGCCATGCCGTTGATATCTGGCTCTCTCTCTCAACCCATGCTTGGGATCTCCTGTTTCTGACATAGACATGGATTAAAGATTCTTCCAATCCTGACATCAACCTGGCTACCCTCCACAGGCTAACGTTTTGTTGAAATAAATTGTGCAGGTACAAAGGCGGGTGGAGGGATCGCTGTTATTTTATGATCCTATTTGAAGATTACAACCAGGAAAATCGCCAATCTTGGCCCCATTGATGCGATGTATTTTACTATCTCGGATGTCTCCTCCCTCATTTTAGCAGGCCTCTTGGTATATAACCCCCCTGGCGCTTCACCTTCCTCGCTCTCTGCTCTCCTTGCTACGATTGCGGACCTTTCACTGAAGCATCCCCATTTCATTGTCCTTGGAGACTTCAATCTTCATGTTGATGTTGCTGCATGCACACGGGCTAGAAATCTTCTGGATTCTATGCTTGGCCTGAACCTGACTCAGCAGGTACAGGGCTCTACACATTTAGCTGGCCACACTCTCGATCTTCTATTCTCTAATCATCCTGGTCTAACTACTAAGCATGGACGCAAAATCCGAACCGCTCGCGGATTTTGCGGATTTTCGGCAAATTCGCAATCCGCAAACTCCTGCGCATTTGCCGAAAATCTGCGAATCCGCGAGCGGAACGGATCTGGGGGGCAAAAGTTCAAGCTTCAAGCTTGCAACTATTTTAGAATGGCACCGGCAAGCTGCCAGTGCCATTCTAAAATAGTTACTAAGTTAGCTTCAACAGGAAGCACTAATAGAAGCAGGTGCTCGAGTTTAACTGAATTCGAGCACCTGCTTTATTTTATCTATTAGTGCTTCCTGATGATGCTAACTTAGTAACTATTTTAGAATGGTGCTGGCAGCTTGCCGGCGCCATTCTAAAATAAAACAGGAGATGGGCAGAGGGCAGAAGGGCACAACGACCAGTGTGGCAGAGGGCAGAAGGGCACAAAAACGAGTGGGGCAGAGGGCAGAAGGGCACAAAAACGAGTGGGGCAGAGGGCAGAAGGGCACGAAAACGAGTGGGGCAGAGGGCAGAATGGCACAAAAACGAGTGGTGCAGAGGACAGAAGGGCACAACAACGAGCACAAAAAAACCCAGCGAATACGCAAAGCGCCCCGTGAACACGCAAAGCGCCCCGCGAACACGCAAATCGCCTGGCGAACACGTAAAAAAAATCCGCAAATTCACACAAATGCGCAAATTTTGCGGATCGCGAATTCACAAATCCGCAAATTTGCGAATTGCGAATTCGCAAAATTCGCCCATGCTTGCTAACTACTCTTCCTTCTTTACCCCTTACCTGGTCTGATCATTACTTGATCCCGTTTAGGCTGACTGGGTTCCAGCCATATGACCTTCCATCAAAAGTCAGGGACCAGGGTAGAAAGTGGCACAAGGTTACTTGCAATGCCCTGGAACCCATCTTTACTAAATTGATAGGGCAGTCCTCTAATAATCTGAACACAGACGTATCCAATTTTAACACCTATCT
Organism: Lissotriton vulgaris; assembly: GCF_964263255.1. NCBI lineage: Eukaryota > Metazoa > Chordata > Amphibia > Caudata > Salamandridae > Lissotriton > Lissotriton vulgaris. The sequence continues at coordinate 1,186,444,119 of NC_141685.1, read as the reverse complement.
TTCCTCCTCTATTGACCTTATTGCCCCGATGCTACCGCTAGCTTCCTCAAGATCAAAGACGTCAGCGCCTTTGTTCTCTGTGGCGTTACATGAGGAAAGGAGCAAATGTAAAAAATTGAAACGCAGTTGGTGACTGACGTACAATTCGGTCGCTAAGGCTATCTATAGAACCGCCCTAAAGAACTTCCACAAAACTTAAGCGTGCCACTATGAGGGATTACTTTATTGAGAAAATCAATGCTGCTGAAAATTCATCAAAAACTCAGTTTAATATTATTAAGGAATTCTCTAATCCTCCAGCCTTGGCCTGTCCGATCTCCCGCAGTCAAAATCTCTGTGACGGTCTTTCACATTTTTTTCATGATAAAATCACTAATATTTCGTCCGCATTCAATCAGGATTGTGTATTCCCTTCGCTTGACCCTAAAGCCTCTCAAGAGGAGGCGTTTGTCTAATTTAAAAGTCTATCTATAGAATCTGCTCTGATAATACTGCAGTGGTACAAATCAGGGTCTCCTCTTGACCCTGCTCTGGCACAGGTGCTGAGCAGTCTGAGCCCCCCTTGTGATTAGCCCGCTTCTTTCAATCTGGAATACATCCCTACTCTCAGGTCAGTTCCCCACCTCATGGAAGCAGGCCATGCTGATTCCAATCCTGAAGAAGGTTGACGCTGACCCTTCATTGTTCAGCAATTATCGGCCCGTTTCTCTCCTCCATAAGCCAGCGAAAATCCTTGAGAAAGTGGTGCAGGAGCAACTAGCCGACTATCTTGAATCTAAACAACTCCTTCATGACTCTCAGTCCAGTTTTAGACCAGGCTTTAGCACAGAGACCGCACTACTTGAGGTATCTGAGACCATTTGGGAATGCGTGGATGCGGGCTTGGTACTCCTCTGGCCTGCTTCAGATCTTTTCTGATAGGTAGATCACAGCAGGTCTTCCTCCGGCCTTTTGTCTCCAAAGAAAAACCTCTTCTCTGCAGTGTTCCACAGGACTCAGCACTTAGCCCTCTTTACATTAATATTGATCTTACTCCTCTGGCGTAAGTGGTTGAATCCTGGCCAACTTTAGACACTGCCTTATTAACATCTCGTCTTGGATGACTTCTAACACCCTCAAACTCAATACGGATAAGACCGAGGTCTTATTCTTCAATCAAAGCCCTCCACTTCCTTCTATATTGTGGTGGCCATCGGAGCTAAACCCCCCTCTGGTACCAGTCAAATCAGCTCGTAATTTGGGCTTTCAATTTGACAACGACCTGTCTTGTAAAACTCAAATTAATAAAGTCACTGCAGCTTGCTTCGATAAATTCCGCATGATTAGGAAAATTCTACCTTTTCTTCCCCTGAACTCTCGCAGGATTGTCATACATGCTTTAATCACCTCTCATCTAGATTATTCCAATAGCATGTATGTGGGAGCTCCAACTTATCTGATCAGGCGGCTGCAGATTGTGCAGAATGCCGCAGCTAGGCTGATATGCAACATCCCTTATCGCCATTCTATCACCCCATACTTGTTGAAATTACACTGGCTGCCAGTTACCTATCGCATTCAATTCAAAGCGCTGGTCTTGGCCTTCAGGGCCCTTAATGGCCTTGGCCCGGCCTATCTGAGAAATAGGCTAAAGCCCGTTCAGCCGACCGAGCTCTCAGATCTAATCATCTTCGCCTCCTCTAATCATCTTCGCCTCCTCTGTTGCCCTCATTTTCACCATTCTAGAACAGGGGTAGAGCCTTTGCTGCGGTGACCGCAAAACTATCGAACAGCCTTCCACTGGGCCTACGGCTGATTACATCTGAAGCACTGTTTCGAAGCAAATTAAAAACCTGCCTGATTTCCAACCTCTAGCCGCGCCTGAACTCTCCTGTTGCTCTTCGTCCGTAGCGCCGAACACCCCCGTTGGGGGTAGCCGTGCGCTTTACAAGCTTCCAAAATAAATAATAAGTAATAAATAAGTGACCTGGTGACCGAATCATTGGAAGGCTGGCAAGAACCAATCACCGGTGCCTGGGAACGTTTCTCCACTATAGAATTATGTGCAATTTGTATCTAATCTGTTTTATGAATGTGTGTGAAAGTTTTTCTGAAATATGAATCAATTAAATAGGAAGGGTTTGCTAGACAAAGAATTCGTTAAGAAATCAAGAATGACAGCATGAGGTGATGACAACTCCCCTGCCCTTGCCCAATCACAGTCCATGATTCACGAATACTTGCAACTTTTGAGGGTGGAGCATGCAGAATTAAAGAGCTGCTGCTGGAGATGAACAGATTGGGAAGATTCAATACTGAAAGAAAGCCTGATTAGATTGAAGATTTGTGGAAGAATATCGAGGAGGGAGAGAGTGTAAGAGAGGGATGTGCTCCGGTGCGTTGGGTTCTAGAGAAGTGTAGTAAGTATAATCCTGACTTCTTTATCAGGTGACCACCACCAATCTTTTGGCCAGGAGTTGGGTTTTCCCGGTTCACAAATCTGTAATTATATTGCAGTCTTGAATTTGCATATCCTTTGCAAAGGCTGAGTTGCTGTTTCTTGTGTCTCTTCATCTATTACTCCTAATGTAAATGTTATGATAAAATATTTTTTCTCTCCGACGAAAGTTGATGGAGTTTGCACTGTGAATCTGTACTAATGAGCATTCATTTTAAATGAATTATTAGATAAGATCTATTGACTCTATCTATCTAGCTATCTATCAATCTATCAATCTAGCTATCTAGCTATCTTGCTATCTATCTAGCTATCTAGCTATCTAGCTATCTAGCTATCTATCAATCTATCAATCTAGCTATCTATCAATCTAGCTATCTATCTAGCTATCTATATAGGCATAGATATAAAGTCCTTATTTAGACATATCACATGCTGCCCAAATACAGGCATGGCTACTTCCATCTGTTCATCTACGTCACAACGATTTCTTGGAAAACCCGATTCTTAAGCCATTAGGCACTTCCCCTTGCTTGAATATTGATTTCTCCAAGAACTCATTTATTATGCATGAACATCTTTTCCTTAGGGTTTAATTCATGACGTTCATATGCCCAACTTTACGTCAAAGCTGGCATTCCTAAACACCTTCAAGGTATAAATATACCTTCACGTGCTATGGCAAAGCACAGTGTGTCTCGGTGCAGTTCAACTGCCTACTTGCACGACGCAGCTCGCTACAGCAAGTGCCGAAGGAAGCCAACACTCCAGCTGACGCACTGACCAGAAGCTGTCATCCTCCTGCCGAGAAATCCAGCTCCAGTGCTTCCGACTCCCCTTGCGGGGTGTTGGGAAATCGAGACCCGAGACACAGATACTAACCTTTCTCATTCTAAGGTATGGAGCTGATTAGAACCTAGAGAAACCTTTGGCAATTCTTGGCAAAACTCAACCTATGCTAAAAGACAAACATCTACTTCTTCCCTTGTACTAGACCTAGGTTTAGTACACTGGTGTGAGAAGTTGGCCTGATATGTAGTGTTTCCAATTCTGGAACCACTTGGTATCAGTCCAAACAAACCCCAAAGATGTCAGGTTGTAAGTCAACCTTGTTAGACAAGCTATCCTAGTGGTAGCATGGACTAAGCAGCCTTAAAGGCTTAACTTAAGAGGTCGTGTTAAGCGAGCTGTTTTACCACATACAATCCTGTAATCAAATGAAAGGACACCACACAAGTATATATTGTAAAAATATATGTATTTATTTCTAAATTACTCCCCAGTACTCTTTATGAGGAAAGGGGCACAAGCGTTAAATCAAAAGCACTGTTAAACATATAAAGTCGCACAATTATGGATGAGGGCGGGTGGCCACTCAAACCATATACTAAAAAAGTGGTATAAGTAACACTTCTCGAGCAGTGGTTAGGCCTAGGGCCTAGAGATTCGCTGGGAGCAGTCAGGACTAGCAAAGTTGAAGTCGGGAGTAGCCCACAGGAGACGGGTGCAGCACGGAAAGTGCGGCTCGCACCAATGCAATGTCAATGGTGCGTAAAAGTCAGTTAAAGTGAATTAAAAGATACTTCCGCTGAACCTAGGAACACAAAACTTTAGACACAGACCCTAGAGGTGTGTACCAGTGTAAGAACACCGGCGTTGCAAAGTTACCTCACCCACAGGCCGTGGGGGCACAGGGTCGAAGTGGCGTCGGGTTCTGTCACGCAGGTTCTTGGTGCTTGAAGCTGTTGCAGCTGCAGGCGCTGTGAAACAGAAGTGTCCGGTGGATCCAAGGGTGGATCTGAAGTGGTGAAGACCTGAAAGCAGAGGGGACAATGTTCAAAGTCACTGACCAGTGACCACCGTGGAACCAGATTGGAACCAGGCAAAGTCGGGTGCAAACAGGTGATCAGGGGTTGCTTCTCTCTGCAGCTGCGTAGACACGAAGAGGTCAAGGACGTCCAGGAGTCAATCACGAGCTGTCCCTTGAAGGCTCTAGCGGATGGCGGTGTCGGCAACTCGATTGAAGCAAACAAGCCTTGGCTAATGCAAGCCACGGGGAAAGTGAAAAAGGCTTATTACTCGGACCAGCAAGGTCAGAGCGGGTACTCCTTTCTACAGGAGCGAGGGCAGGTCTGGAGCAACCAGACCCACAGTGTAAATCGTAGGTTTCGTTGCCAAGATGGCCGCTGATCACGTGACAAGCGGACGGGATGGCGAGTCAAGTGGCACAAAACAAAAGGGCCCCACGCAGATCGTGAAGATGCTGGAGGGCTGATCTTTGGTGCAAATGCTGCTCGGTTATGGGGCTTCTCAAACCCCAAAGCACAGAGTCGAGGGTGCCTCGGGTGCTGCGCAGTCAGCGTCTCGGGGGTCTTTCAAGATGGCCGCTCCCACGTCTCTCGGTGCCTCCACGGGTCCCTTCTTCGCAGGGACTGTGGATCGGGCTGGGAGAAGTCTGGGAAGCTGTGTCTTGTCAGGCTCTGCACTCGGGCTCCGGCGGGAGGCGGCGGCAAAGCAGACGTCGAGGTGCTGGGTGGTGCCTGTGTTCACAGGGTGGCCCCTCCTAGGCCACAAGGGAGATGCTCTTCAGTCTTCTATCATCAGAATGTCGAAGTCCAGTCGTCTTCTTAGTTTAAAGTTGAGTTCAGGATGATCTAAGTTGCATTGGCACTGCTCCCCCTCTTATTCCAATCTGAGGGGTGGATCTCCTGCTAGGTCCCTCCCCTATGGGTGGGACCAGGAAGGGGGGTGGTTACACCCCCTTTCCTTTGTCCAGGTCTCACTGGAGCTGGGGCTGGGCTGCCCCAGAACCGGTTTGACCGGATTATGCAAGGGGAAGCCTTGTGCTCCCCAGGCACTGTCTGGTTTCATTCAAACCTCCCTGCTACAATCCACTATCCCCTGTCTGGGGTGGTGTCACACCTCCCTGTGACAGGAAATCCTTTGTCCAGGCCTCCTCTGCTGAGTTTCGGTCAGCAGCAGGAGGTCAGACATGTGTCTGTGGCAGAAGCATCCATTTTGTGGATCTGAGGCTCTTTTAAAAATCAACCGCGTTTTAGCAAAAGTAACATGTCGTCCCCTCTAGAGGGGTGGAATGCTACCCCCGTTGCCAGGACTGGTGAGGGGGTAGTATTCCAAATCGTATGACACCTTACACGACATGTTTTGATAAAGCCAAACCAAAGTTGACATATAACCGCGAGGATTATAATGCACTTAATAGTATATGGTTTGGCATTATCCCGGAACAGCTAAGGGAATTGGTCCCGACAGCTGCAGACAGGCTCAGCTCATGCTAGAGCACCATCTCACATTAAACCACGCACTCTGCCTTCAGGATTGTTAAGGCCTGCCATAGGAGTGGCTCACAGGTTTATATGTGTCCAGATAGGTTTAGATATAGGCATACTATATCTAAGCAAGGGGTGATTACACCACCTTGCCCCAGCTGAGTGATCAGCCAGTTGTGTCAATTTTAGATAGCCAGCCAGGGGTGGCAAAAGATATGCTGCAGCCCCTGGTAGGCCTTGGATGCACCTATGCCCTGGGCACCTATAGTGCTCTGTACAGGGGCTGATAAGGTGACCCAAGCCAATCTAGTTATGCACCTTGGGTACATGGAATCCATTTTACAGAGAGAGCAGATAGCCTGGGGCCCTGATTAGCAGGGAACCAGGCCAACTAAGTCGAAAACCAGCTAAACACAAGGCAAAAAATCTGGGGTAACCATAGTCAGGTAGCCACCTTCCTACATAACCCCCCCCCAAACGAAAGGAGATAAGGCTATCCTTGGCCAGGTAAGCCTTTATTGCCTGAGTGGCCATATAAGGAAGTACCTGCACTAGCATGGGTACCCCCTGTCTCATGGTCCACTAAGCAGTCCCTCACCCTAGGGGTATTAGAGGGTCTCCACCATAGGGAATCACTACCTTGGGTGTGTTTATGCAAAGTTAAAGGCTGGTTTGGATATGGAGTATTGAAGTGAGGCTCCACTAATTTTGGGCTCAACTTCCTCCAATTATCTTCCACCATGTGTGCCTTTCTTTCTTCAACTGAGTTGCACTGAGCTCTCAGGGTCAACCTCTGGCTACCTAAAGCTGGAGGCTGGGTCCCTCTGTTTGGTTTGCTGGAGGGACAGTTCAGGTTTGGGCCCTTTGGGTCCCAGGTTTGGCTGTGCCCAACAGAATCCATCTGTGGGAGGTCCCTAACTACTTTTAAGGGGGCTCCCTCAGGAGTTTTTAAAGTTTTCACCTTACTAGGGCTACTAGTTTTGGTGCCCCTAATCTGTTGACGGGGGTGCTTTATTTGACAGGGGGCCCTCTGGGTCTCACTGTCCTTCTTGTCCTCTGCAGCCCTGGGCTGACTGAGGCAAGGTAGAGAGGGGCAGGTTACCTGCTCCAGACTGGATCCCACCTGAGAAGGGTCCACTGCCATCAGAGGCTCTGTCAGGCCAGGCCTAACAACCTCTGGGGCAGTTCCTTCATCAGGGGTAAGATCAGTTCCCTGAGGAGGCTGATCCTGTCCTACTGTCTGGTGAGGGGGAGATTTCTCTTCCTCCTCCATGCTCTCAGTTTGGGTGGAGTGATCCATCATTTCAGGCTTCACAACACACATATCTGTTTGAGTTTGGGCTGTGGCCATCACAGCCCCACCAACCTTTTCAGGAGGAGACTCAGTTTGGGTTTCTGCTGTTATCATAACAGCTTTGCTATTCTGTTTTGGAAGAGCTTCTGGTAAAGATGGGGCAGAGAGTTGCTCAGCCCTACCAACCCTTTCAGGAAGGACATCTTGAATTGGGGCTATAGCCAGTACAGCCCCACTAACCTTTCCATTGGAATTTACCATTCTAGAATGGATTTCCTGTTCAACCTCAGCCCAGGCTGAGATTTCCAAATCATTACCCAGTAGACAGTCTACAGGCAAGTTTGGTGACACTGCCACTCTCTTTGGGCCAATGACACCTCCCCAGCTGAGACTTACTACTGCCATGGGATGATTTGTTTGGATGCCATCAATGTTTGTTACCTGGTATGTGGCACCAGGTAAAAGTTGCTTAGAGGGGACTATACAGTCAGCCACCATGGTGATGCTAGCCCCTGTGTCTCTAAAAGCTTCAACTTTCAAACCATTGATGATGGGTTCTTGTTTATATTTGCTCAAGGTATTTGGGCAAACAGAGAAGTTGGCAAACCCCATGCCAGTCTGATAAACAAGATCATTTGGGGATGGGGACCTGGATAGGCCAGGGTCCCCTTGGGCTCCAAAAGTAAACCCACCCAGACTCCTGGGTGTGCTCCCACTTCCTGGGGGATTACTGCTGACAGTAACAGGAGGTGTTGGAGCTGGCTTTGGAGGTATGTTCTCTTTATTGCCATTCTTGGGACAACAGTTGTCTGTTTTGTAATGCCCAACCTGTTTACAGGCATGACAATAAGGCCTTTTCTCTGTTGAAGAAGTGTCGCGGGGCCCACCCATTTCCTTGGAATTTTGGGGCCCTGGGGAAGTCTTTTCTTTACTTTTATCCCCACCCTTATCTTGAGGCTTGATAGACTCCTTCTTCTGGTTATTGTCCTGATTCTTAGGCCTAATCCTGGTTCTGACCCATTTATCTGCCCTCTTTCCCAATTCTTGGGGAGAGGTCAAATCTGAGTCCACCAGGTGCTGGTGTAAGAGCTGGTTCTGACAATTACTTAGGATCTGCTCCCTCATAATCAAATTATACAATCCTGTGAAGTCATGTACTTTGCTGCCATTTAGCCAACCCTCCAGAGCCTTAGTTGCACAATCAACAAAATCAGTCCAGTCCTGAGTCTGTGTCTTCTGGGTGTCTCTGAACTTTAACCTGTACTGTTCAGTGGTTAAGCCAAACCCATCTATTAGAACACTCTTCAGGACTTTGTAATTGCTGGCATCCTCATGTCTGACAGTGAGGAGCCTATCTCTCCCTTTCTCTGAAAAGGAGTACCATAAGATTGCTGCCCACTGTTCCTCAGGAACCTGCTGTACCATGCAGGCTCTCTCCAGAGCAGTCATCCATTTGTGGATGTCATCCCCTTCCTGATAGGGGGGCACAATCTTCGTCAGGTTTCTACTATCATAGGACCTGGGTTTCTCTTTAGGAACTTTGCTGCCACCAGTGGCATCTAAGCCACACAATTTTCTTTCTCTTGCTAAAGCAAGTTTAGCTTGAGCCAAGGCTACCTCTTCCCTTTCTATTTGGAGTTGGACAGCCCTCATCCTGGCCCTATGCTCTTTTCTCTGGGAGGAAGTCATCCCTCTTTGAGATTCTCTTGAGGCACTAGAAAGATGAGAGTCCCCTGATGGAGATCTCACCCTCCTGTTGCCTGGGAGAATTTGGTTATGAGATCTGGAGTGGTGCTGGCCCTCTCCATTCTCATGTAGGTCCAGGTTGGCCTGGTTAAGCCTGGCAACCTGTACCTGGTTTCCCCTCTGATCCTGATCTTCAGGCTCTTCTAAATCAGAGCCTTCCTCTTCCTCTTCCTCCTCCTCTACTTCATCTTCAGGAAGATCCTCATTCTCAGGGGAGTGTATCCCTTCACCTGATTCTAAGGGAGCCTGACTCACCTTATCTAGGTCATCCTTTTCTAGGAGAGCTACTAGGGAAGGAATGGTAGGGCCTCTGCCCTTTTTTAGCCCCCTGGCTGTGCACAAGGCACTCAGGTCTTTGTGGCTAAGGTTGTCATATCTGGATGTTGTCCCTATAGGATCAACTATTACAGGAGCAGAGCCTGAGGCTCTACCTGTATCAGACATGACTGCTAGTGAGGTGTAAGTGATGCACTTACCTACACTGAGTGTTTTCCTACTGTACCTTGCTAGTGAGTTGTAGTCAGGGTGTGCTAATCCCTTTAATCTACAACTACTAAGTTCAGTAGAACTTAATATGCTAAGCTTTTGATTTATATGTACCTAGAGGTACTTGATGTGATCTTTCAATTTGATGTAAAGATTGCAATGGTAAAACAAACAGCAAGCTCAAATCCGCACCGCTGCACACCAATGTGAGAAGTTGGCCTGATATGTAGTGTTTCCAATTCTGGAACCACTTGGTATCAGTCCAAACAAACCCCAAAGATGTCAGGTTGTAAGTCAACCTTGTTAGACAAGCTATCCTAGTGGTAGCATGGACTAAGCAGCCTTAAAGGCTTAACTTAAGAGGTCGTGTTAAGCGAGCTGTTTTACCACATACAATCCTGTAATCAAATGAAAGGACACCACACAAGTATATATTGTAAAAATATATGTATTTATTTCTAAATTACTCCCCAGTACTCTTTATGAGGAAAGGGGCACAAGCGTTAAATCAAAAGCACTGTTAAACATATAAAGTCGCACAATTATGGATGAGGGCGGGTGGCCACTCAAACCATATACTAAAAAAGTGGTATAAGTAACACTTCTCGAGCAGTGGTTAGGCCTAGGGCCTAGAGATTCGCTGGGAGCAGTCAGGACTAGCAAAGTTGAAGTCGGGAGTAGCCCACAGGAGACGGGTGCAGCACGGAAAGTGCGGCTCGCACCAATGCAATGTCAATGGTGCGTAAAAGTCAGTTAAAGTGAATTAAAAGATACTTCCGCTGAACCTAGGAACACAAAACTTTAGACACAGACCCTAGAGGTGTGTACCAGTGTAAGAACACCGGCGTTGCAAAGTTACCTCACCCACAGGCCGTGGGGGCACAGGGTCGAAGTGGCGTCGGGTTCTGTCACGCAGGTTCTTGGTGCTTGAAGCTGTTGCAGCTGCAGGCGCTGTGAAACAGAAGTGTCCGGTGGATCCAAGGGTGGATCTGAAGTGGTGAAGACCTGAAAGCAGAGGGGACAATGTTCAAAGTCACTGACCAGTGACCACCGTGGAACCAGATTGGAACCAGGCAAAGTCGGGTGCAAACAGGTGATCAGGGGTTGCTTCTCTCTGCAGCTGCGTAGACACGAAGAGGTCAAGGACGTCCAGGAGTCAATCACGAGCTGTCCCTTGAAGGCTCTAGCGGATGGCGGTGTCGGCAACTCGATTGAAGCAAACAAGCCTTGGCTAATGCAAGCCACGGGGAAAGTGAAAAAGGCTTATTACTCGGACCAGCAAGGTCAGAGCGGGTACTCCTTTCTACAGGAGCGAGGGCAGGTCTGGAGCAACCAGACCCACAGTGTAAATCGTAGGTTTCGTTGCCAAGATGGCCGCTGATCACGTGACAAGCGGACGGGATGGCGAGTCAAGTGGCACAAAACAAAAGGGCCCCACGCAGATCGTGAAGATGCTGGAGGGCTGATCTTTGGTGCAAATGCTGCTCGGTTATGGGGCTTCTCAAACCCCAAAGCACAGAGTCGAGGGTGCCTCGGGTGCTGCGCAGTCAGCGTCTCGGGGGTCTTTCAAGATGGCCGCTCCCACGTCTCTCGGTGCCTCCACGGGTCCCTTCTTCGCAGGGACTGTGGATCGGGCTGGGAGAAGTCTGGGAAGTTGTGTCTTGTCAGGCTCTGCACTCGGGCTCCGGCGGGAGGCGGCGGCAAAGCAGACGTCGAGGTGCTGGGTGGTGCCTGTGTTCACAGGGTGGCCCCTCCTAGGCCACAAGGGAGATGCTCTTCAGTCTTCTATCATCAGAATGTCGAAGTCCAGTCGTCTTCTTAGTTTAAAGTTGAGTTCAGGATGATCTAAGTTGCATTGGCACTGCTCCCCCTCTTATTCCAATCTGAGGGGTGGATCTCCTGCTAGGTCCCTCCCCTATGGGTGGGACCAGGAAGGGGGGTGGTTACACCCCCTTTCCTTTGTCCAGGTCTCACTGGAGCTGGGGCTGGGCTGCCCCAGAACCGGTTTGACCGGATTATGCAAGGGGAAGCCTTGTGCTCCCCAGGCACTGTCTGGTTTCATTCAAACCTCCCTGCTACAATCCACTATCCCCTGTCTGGGGTGGTGTCACACCTCCCTGTGACAGGAAATCCTTTGTCCAGGCCTCCTCTGCTGAGTTTCGGTCAGCAGCAGGAGGTCAGACATGTGTCTGTGGCAGAAGCATCCATTTTGTGGATCTGAGGCTCTTTTAAAAATCAACCGCGTTTTAGCAAAAGTAACATGTCGTCCCCTCTAGAGGGGTGGAATGCTACCCCCGTTGCCAGGACTGGTGAGGGGGTAGTATTCCAAATCGTATGACACCTTACACGACATGTTTTGATAAAGCCAAACCAAAGTTGACATATAACCGCGAGGATTATAATGCACTTAATAGTATATGGTTTGGCATTATCCCGGAACAGCTAAGGGAATTGGTCCCGACAGCTGCAGACAGGCTCAGCTCATGCTAGAGCACCATCTCACATTAAACCACGCACTCTGCCTTCAGGATTGTTAAGGCCTGCCATAGGAGTGGCTCACAGGTTTATATGTGTCCAGATAGGTTTAGATATAGGCATACTATATCTAAGCAAGGGGTGATTACACCACCTTGCCCCAGCTGAGTGATCAGCCAGTTGTGTCAATTTTAGATAGCCAGCCAGGGGTGGCAAAAGATATGCTGCAGCCCCTGGTAGGCCTTGGATGCACCTATGCCCTGGGCACCTATAGTGCTCTGTACAGGGGCTGATAAGGTGACCCAAGCCAATCTAGTTATGCACCTTGGGTACATGGAATCCATTTTACAGAGAGAGCAGATAGCCTGGGGCCCTGATTAGCAGGGAACCAGGCCAACTAAGTCGAAAACCAGCTAAACACAAGGCAAAAAATCTGGGGTAACCATAGTCAGGTAGCCACCTTCCTACAACTGGGTAGGTTTATTTTAGAAGCACCAGTTGAGTATTTTAGCCTGTGTTATTTATGTATGTATTTTTACACGTCATAGCAACAGACAATGCTATTACAATCTTATTTTATATTACTGTTTACGCTGTACGCATTATACTTCGCATTCTGTCTAACGATTTTAGCAGTTCACCTCTCTTGCATGAGAAAGAAGACTGTTCAATAAAACCCTTTTACTGAAACGCCCATCTCCGTATTTCTGTGCAAAACTCTGTAGAAACGAAGCATGCATGATTGACTGAGAGAAAAGGTTATCTATTGTTTCTACAACTCTGAAGATACGTTTCGATTCTTAGGGAAACAAAGTTGTCATGTTTATGCGGTTGTCAGAAACTAATTTCTTCGTGTTTATTCAAGAAAGTTTCTAGTGACCTCTGAGCTAGCTGGCAAACATAATTAAGTTTAGTATGCTCGATAGAGACATATAGACCTCAGTCCTATGTCAAATCTATAGTGTATATTATTCCAATGCGCAGAGCCTATTGGGAATATAGGAACTACACTACAGTAGTTCAATTGTCTTCCTAGATTTTCTTTTGTGGGCTTTAACAGTATGCATTTCCTGATCACTATGTGTTGCAACCTGCTTCAGTCCTGAGCTTCTATCCTTTCAGTTCTTCTTGGCATTAGGTCAGGCTTGACAGCATAGCTGTCACCTGACTGTATGTGATCAACAGAAAAAAGCTTCCTGAAGCATTACTGAGAGAGGGGCTTTTGCTTGAGTTTTGAATGTAGATTTTGATTGGACAGACTTTGTGTGATTCCACTGAATAGAGTGATTCGACTTCCTTTTTTTGCTTTGTGGGAAAGCTTATGCTTATCACAGCAGGACTATGTTAATTATGGTGAAAAGCACTTGGACATGGCTACAGGCCTGATTTGGTTTGTATGAAAAGCTACAATAATGTAGTAAGCCTGGACTGTGTAAAGCATATTTTAAAGTCAACAGACCTATAAGGGTGAGTTGTCCTTACACTGTGTTAAATATTCTAGACAGGTATTTTGTTCCATGGAACCTCACAGATTGCCGTAGTACGCACGGTTTTGGTGTTGGTTCTTACAGCCTTTGATAGACCCTCTGTGTAGAAGATTTGCACTTTGAAAATCCTTGCTATGACCATTTTAGGAAGTGCTTTATGACTGTATGACAATAGTTGATTTGCGGGAAATCTTATCAAGAATACAGTTGGCCTAAGCAGGTTATGGTGACAAGCTCATGATAAACACTGTAAGCCTGAATGTTTATTTGGAAAATGTTCAGGTGCCATAGCTCAGTTATGTTATGAGAAAGGAAAAGGCTACTGTGTAAAGCTTTTGTTAAGGCCAGTAGACCTTTAAGGGTGGACTATTATTACACTGTTAAGGCATTTAGTTACATGGAATTTCACACATTACCATAGTAGGGAAGGGATTTTGTGTTGGTTACCCTCTCTGACAAATACTTGGAGCTGATGAATGTATTTCAGAGTGGATTTTCATTACACTGTTTAAACATTAAACATTTTGTTAAACAGAATCTCACAGGATACTGTAGTAAGGTAGGATTTTGGTTTTGTTTACTTCCTTTGACAACCCAGGGCGATAGAAGATATGCACTGTGATAATATTTTTAGACACTCTTGGAAGAGCTGTGAAGGTCCACTTGCCTTGCAAAAACAAAATAAAAATGCTCTCTCTTTCACTGAAAAACACAAAGGGTAAAGTGATATTTTAGTTATGTATGGTAATAAGATATTAGCATACGTTAAAAAAAACTGAAAAAAACAAAGGTTATAGTGGTGTTATACTGAGAGTTGAAATGAGATAAGAACTCACATTTAAAAACTGAAACCCCCCTGAAATGTGCTAGTTATATATAGTTTAGTAAATTAACTATAACTTGTGTCCACACCATGAACTGCTTGTGATCTCAAATATCACATCACAATACTACATTGAATCATTGGTGACATCATTCAGGACATCTCAAGTGACACCATTATTCATGATTTATTATGAGTCCTGTGATGACAGCCACAATATTTTCTGCAGTATTACCACCAGCCAAAAGCATAATACAGTGCTGTGGTACCACTATAAGTACCACAGTACTGAAATGACATAGGGGATAAAAAGCTCAGTCAGCCAGTCAGAATGATCTAGTATTTGAATGTTTTGTTAACAGGGGACAAACCGTACAGATATACCTAACTTCTGAGAGCTACCCCATCAATGTGCAATGTGAACCACTATTTAAACACCTGAATGGATTTTTACCAAATCATAAAAAGCGTTCTTTCAGAGTACAGTTCTAACTTTTTGACTTTTTTTTATCTAATTTCTGTTTTAGTCAATTTCTCTGTTTTGGAGATCAAAGTTAACTATGGAAATTAACATGGGAAATCACATTTATTGGAAATCCCTTTTTCTTGGCCTCTCATTGGTGGATTGCCATGAAGCTTTCCATTATGGAACCAACGTGGATGGACACATTTGTGGGAATGTTTCATGCATATTTATCATACTGCACCAAAGATATTAAAGAAACAAAAACGGGTCTTCCTTTAGAAACTCAGGTCTAACTATAACTACACAGAGCCCTTCTGTCAACCCTTTTTGAATTCCATTCACATTCTTCTTCAATTAATGGTAGCATACTAATTGGAGTAACCCTATTTCTGTCAACGAATCTATTGGTCTGATTATTGGTCTATGATTAATGACATTTTGCTTAATCACATGTATATCTGCCTGCAGATGAGAATGTTTCAGTGTCCGGGCTGATATCCAACCCCTGCGTTTTTTTATAGTTTTGTGTTACCAACCCCCAGGTCCCTAGTAATCCTTTATGCAGCTATTCACAGATTGTATTTCCTCTCCAGCCCTTTTGCACTCATTTTTTTTATATCCTGAATGACTTCAATGTCTGGGCAGAGAATGAGGTGGCAACACACACTATGGAGCTACTGGGGTCATTAGAAGCCTTAGGCCTACAGCAACTTGTCTCAGGGTCAACACATGTTTGGAGGCACCCTGGACCTTATTTTTGCCCTGAAGGGTCTGGTTTTCCCAGGAGGTATTCAGCCTTAGAGTGGGCATAATTGTCGAAGTACCGCTACACGGAATTCTACAAAGTTGAACAAAAACTCAGTGAAATCCACTCCGCAACTCTGTTAAGTCTCATGCCAATTAATTAAATAGAAATCTCACATACCTCTGATAATATAGTCACCTCACAAAAGTGAAAATGAACATACAGCAAGCAGTGGGAGAGGTGATGATTTTGGGGTCCTCCCTAACCTAGGGAGAGAAAGAAGCAGATGCCTTGAACACAAAGAGCACATGATGCTGAACAATTCAGTGGTGGTCCCATCCTCCTAGGACCACCCCGAGCACAGTCAGTTGTGGGCAAAAATACAATCCCAACCAAAGGCCCTGCAAAGCATTATAGGATGAGATTCTATAGTGCAGTGAATATTATAGTATCCAATATCAAAACATTCCTCGAAAGGGAAGGCTCTCCGGAGCTAATACTATGATTTTCACTATACTCTAGAATGCTTTGATGGGCCTTTGGTTGGCATTGTATTTTTGCCCATAACTTTGCTCGGAGTAGCCCTAGGAGGATGGGACCACCACAATCGTGGAGCATGATATGCTCTTTGTGTTCAAGGCATCTGTTTGGTCCACCCTCTAGGTTAGGAGGGCCCAAAATCACCACTCTTTCATTGCCTGATATTTTGCAAGGTTCACTTTTGTGAATTTTGTTATATGCTTTTTAGCATGTAACGGTATAATTGCTTTATCATAGGGTTGTGGGTGCAGTTGCTTACTCCAGAGTTTTAGCATGAAGTCCATGTTCATGAAACTCCCCTCATCTCATCCCAATTAAGAAAACAGAAATTTCACATATTTTCAGTAAAACAACAAATAACTATCTTTACATGGTAAAATGCATATAGTCATCTCACAAAAGGTAAAATGAAAATATAGCAAATAGTACCTTCAGTTAAACAACAAATAATTCTATATTTACATGCTAAAATGCACATAGTTATCTCACGAAAGTGAAAATGAAAATAAATCAAGCAGTGAGAGAGGTGATGATTTGCGGTCCTCCTTAACCTAGGGAGAGAACCAAGCAGATCCCTTGAACACCAAGAGCACATCATGCTGAACGATTCAGTGGTGGTCCCATCCTCCTAGGACCACCCCAAGCACAGTCAGTTATGGGCAAAAATACAATCGCAACCAAAGGCCCTGCAAAGCATTATGGGATGAGATTCTAGAGTGCAGTGAATATTATAGTATCCAATATCAAAACATTCCTTAAGAAGCAGGCACTCCCAGCTTAGCTGAGAGCTAATACTATAAAATTCACTGCACTCTAGAATTTCGTCCCATAATGCTTTGCTGGGCCTTTGGTTGGCATTGTATTTTTGCCCAAACCTTTGCTTTAGGTGGTCCTAGGAGGATGGGACCACCACTGAATCATAGGCATGATTTGCTCTTTGTGTTCAAGGCATCTGCTAGGTGCTCCCCCTAGGTTAGGGGTGACCCCAAAATCATCACTTCTCTCATTGCCTAATATTTTTCAAAGTTCACTTTTGTTAATTGGTTATATGCTTGTTAGCATGTAAAGGTTAAGTTGTCTTAGCAAAGAGTTGTGGGTGCAGTAACTAACTCCGCTACGTGGTGGAGTCTGAATTTTTGCATGTATTCTGTGTTTTCAATGTAATGCGTAGGTAACAAATCTCTGCAACTTCCGCTAGCGGATCTGAGTTCATTGCCCACAGTTAATTCAGTCCCTAGATCGGACAGATCATGCATTGGTGTATATTTACATAGATAGTTGGACAATATACTTCTAGGACCAGATGCAATAATGTAAGTGCCTCAGACAGCCTGCTCCAAGCTAACACATCTAACCAGTATTAATGCCTTTAACTCATCGATACACCTGGATGCCAAACTTTCAGTCAATGATAATTAGAATACATGGGCTTTACGGTGCCTTAAATAAGGTACCGCTATGAGTTACTGGTGTCTTAATTAAGCTACTGCCCTTGAAAAATTCAAGTAACTGCAAAAGTTACTCTGTGCCGTGGTATTCAAACACTTTGAAACAAGGCAAATTGGCTTGTAAATAAACATTAGAGAGAAAGTGGCGTGGGAATTACCTAGTGGAGGACAAGGAATGGCTAAAGTTAGCATTGCATGTCTATAAAAACAGTGCTTGCAGTGCAAAAGAATAAAAGTCATCCTGGAGGCTTCAAATAGCACAGTTGTATACAAGGTGTCAAATCCTGTTTGTACCAACGTGCACAAGCTATCTAAACCAAATTGTGTCAAGTAAGCAATCATGCCTTCCCAGTCTTTATTTGACATTTTGGCATGTGTTTTTAATTCTTATCAATTCACGCCGTTATTTCGGCTCTAAAGTTGTCTTCACCCTTGTTTACTGTGTCACCAAATGACAGCAGTTTGCAGTCTAAGACACCATCTGCACTCCCCAACAATCTAGTATCCTTTGGGACGATGTCCAAGGATTGCTTTAGTGTGGTGGCCATGTTAATTTCTTTGAGCTCTCTATTAGACCTGCTACCACCTAGAGCATGGAAGACACTGGCTGATTATTTGCCCCATACTCTCCTATCTGTTTACAATATGTCCGTGGATGAGGGCCAGGTTCCTCATGCATGAAAAGTGGCATTAGGACTCTCACTGATAAAAAATAAAAACATTGGCAGATTCGTTAGTTTTCATCTCCCAGCTGCCTTTTCCCATTACAATTCTAGAAATGTTCATCAGCAGGGTGATTGGAAATTCACTTTTGCCTTGATGAGGTAGAAACTGACTTTAGGCCCTTACATGGTACAGATTCAGCACTGGAGTCAGCTTTGGATGATCTGAGGATAGCAGTGGATGGTGGTCAAACTGCAACCCTAGTATAATTTGATCTGTCTGCCATTTTTGACACTGTAAATCACTAAATCCTGGCATCCAAATTATGTAAGAATGGGATTAGTGCACGAGCACTAACTGGATCCGACTGTAATTAGTAAATAGACCACAGGCCATAAAAATGCTTCCTTTTTGCTCTCCCTTCAAAAGAGTGGAACATGGATGCTGCAGGGTTCAGCTCTGAGTGCAAACCTGTTTAATGCCTATCATTGCCCTCTCAATGCCTCATTCGATCTCAAAGTATTAACTTTATTAATTATGCTGAAGAAACAAAGTTGAAAGTAGCATTGGATATTTTGCAGCCAGATATGTTAGACGAGTTCAACAACTGTTGCAGAGATTTCTCTGTCTGGTTGAAACGCAACTCCGTAACATTCAACGGAGACAAAATGGATATTCTCTGTTGTACTACAGAGAATCCATCATTTGGTTTGCCAACCAAGTTCTGGACGTGGACGGATAGTGCTAGGCTAGAAGTGTACCTATGGTGTGCATTCTAGGTGCCCACCTTGACAATGATCTCTCCCTTGAGGTCCATATCAACAAGACCTCTGGTACATGCTTTGCCTTATTTTGTACGCTCCACATTTTTTTGCCCTATCTTCCTCCCCCTACAAGAGCACTTTCGGTTCAAAGCACAGTTTTTGGTAAAATTAAATCTTGTAACACTTTTTATTTGAGTTCTGTAGTTATCTATTCAAGAGATGGCAACACATAAAAATTACTGCCTCCAAAAACGGGCCCTGAATTTGCCCAGACATTCATCTTCATCTCGAGCCCCTGCAGAGCTTAATTAGCTCCCCGTGACTTAGGGAGTCTTATGTAATCACTTTGCATCACATACTGGGCAGAACACAAGAATGGTCCTCTTTTCTTGCAAAGAAAGTGTGATAACAAATGACGCTTGAAGTTGAAGAGGTAAGATTTCTTGTAAATATCAAGTTCCCACAGACGGCCGCAGTATGCATGCAAGCACTTCTCAGGCCAGTCACCAACTGTCCCCAGCAACTCTCACCAACGAGCTAACTGTCACCCAGGAAAAAAGGCTCTCGCGCCAAAGGGCAGCGCGAGACATCATACAATACAATAACCTTGCGTGAAGGGCATGTGAGGAGAAAACACTATATATATATCTTTTCCTTAAAAGTGGAAAGAGGAAGAAGGGAAGTGGAATAGAGTGAGAGTAAGAGAAATAAAAAGAGAGAGAGAGAGAGAGAAAGGAGGAGAAATTACCTGTACCTTGTAGGTAAACTGACAACTCTGGAACTCCTCCTGGGGGAAGCAAGAGGGTAATTGACAAAAATCACGGTATCTAGGAACAAAAAAGTGTGACAGGGCCACATCTGAACTTACACTAGGCCTCTCACCAACCTTGTCATTGACGTTTACGATTTTGTTCATGTTCCACCAATTACACTTATTCACACGTACAGCACTGCCACATATTTTATCAATGGAAACAGGTTCGCTGAATTTAGATTCACCCTTTTCTCTCCACAACCCCATTGATTTGGGGATGATAAAGTGAGCTTTTAAGGTGTATGATGGAGGATTCTATTCGGAGTTCTTCAACATCAGCTGAGACTAACTGTACCCCGTTGTCTGAGATGACAGTCTTGGGAAAGCTCTCCCTCATGAAGATCTCTTTCATAAACTCAAGAATCTTTTTTGAGTCAGCTTTGGGTACAAACTTGACTTCAGGACATTTTGAGTAGTGGTCAATGAAAACTATGGCAAACCGAGGGTGATGTGGTAGAGTGTGGAATGGACCCAGAACATCAATACCCAATGTTTCACAGGGATTCTCAGGAAGAGGTATAGGAGTGCAAGGAGGATTAGATGAGCGTAGTCTTATCACAACCCGGACAAATGGTACACTCTAAGACCAAAGCATTAATGTCTCTGTCCATTTTGGGCCACCAGAAATATTCACGGACCCTACGTTTGGTAAGTGTAGCACCAAGGTGTCCCTCGTGGGCCTTGGTTAATAGTGTTTTCCTAATACTGAACGGGGGAACTTTTTTATCTAGTCTGAAAACAAGACCATCTTCCAGTGATAACTCATCACAGACTTTTACAAATGGTTGAATATCAACATTAACATTTCACTTTAGGCCACCCATTAACAATGTATTGTTTTACATCTTTTAATATTTCATCTGAATCCTTGGCAGCATACCAGCTGCTTTCACCCAACTGAATGCACATTTAGTAGTTCTACCCTTGCAACTATGCAGTCTTCGTGCTCATCATCGTCAATATGCTTCTCGCAAGCGACTGACTTGTTGGGAATAGGTGGTGAACGTGAAAGTGCATCAGCTCGAACGTTCTTTCCACCAGAGATGTGTACCACATCGAAGTTGAATTGGAGCAGTTTAGATGCAAGACAGGCTATTCGTGGCGTGGGTTTGTGATGGTTGGTGTTCCCCAAAATGGCTACTAATGGTTTGCGGTCTGTTTGTAGAGTAAACTTCCTGCCCCATAGGTAGCACTTGAACTTTTCAATAGCCCACCAACAAGCAAGAAGTTCCTTTTCTATGACCGAATAGTGTGATTTAGAGTCCTTCAGCACTCTAGATGCAAAACTAATAGTGTGCTCCTGATTACCTACATCCTGGTCAGAACAGCACCCAGACCATAACAGCTGGCGTCTACAGTCAAAGTGCAATGTAACTAGGGATCAAATGGTTTTAAAGCTTTGATCGCGCTGAGTAGATTTTTGAGCCATTTAAATGCATGCTTACATTCTTCATCCCACACAAACTCAGTCTGATGTTTGAGCAAATTTAATATGGGGCGTACTGTGGTGGCATAATTGGGTACGAACCGTGAATACAACTCAGTCAGACCCAGCAGTGATTTTAAGCCTGTTTTGTCCTTTGGCACAGTGGCATCCACTATGGCTTGGACAAGACTGGGTTTAGGCGTGACACCGGCACTAGAGATGGTGTAACCCAGGTATTCTACAGAGTCTTTAGAGAACACATTTGTCTCATGTTGGAGCATGACCCCACGCTCTTGAAATGTGGAAAGTACCTATCCCAGAGTTTCATTATGTTCTGTCTGGTTAGCTGCGTAAATGAGGACATTGTCCTGGAAAATTGCCACGTTTTTGATGCCTTTGAGGAGATTGACCATGAGCCGCTGAAAAACTGAAGATGCCGAGGCCAGGCCAAATGGCATACGACAGAATTGAAACATGCCTGTGGGAGAATTAAACACTGTGAGATGATGAGATTCCTTGTCCAGTTCAACCTGGTGATATGCCAACACCATGTCGAGTTTAGAAAATGCTTTGACTCCTGCTACCATTCCCATCATTTCAGAGATGTTGGGTAGAGGGTGCGAGTCAACCCAAGTTACTTTGTTCAGACTGCGCAATTCAATGCAAATCCTCAACTCATTGTTTTATTTTCATGCTACGACCGATGGAGATGACCAATCTGATGATTCGACAGGCTCAATCACTCCTCTCTTGACCAGTGACACAAGCTCTTTTTCCAAATCTTACCTTATGCTAAATGGTACACTTCTCAGTTTATGTCTTACGGGAATAGCGTCTTCTTTGACCTTTATTCTATGTTTCCAACCTTTTATTTTTCCTAATTCTCAAGAGAAGAATTTGGGTTATTTGTTCAGGAGTTTTTCCAATTGAGTAGAATCGTGGCCATGACCTAATCCTTTGCACCTGGGTATAACATCATGTCAAACAACTCTTGGATATTCAACCCATGTATGGCTACATATATTTTACCATGAATGTGCCTGTTTTTGAACTCCATGATGACTTCAAAGTATCCATGAAGGTCGATTTTACGTCCTTCGTAGGACACAGGGGCATAATTCGGGGGAAATAACGGCCTGTCTCCCCAATTTGCTTTAAAAAGTGACTTTGTAATCATGGTAATACAGGCACCTGAATCCACAAGAAGGCGTATCTTCTTTTCTCCAACAGTTATGTCAACATAGGGCTCAACACAGTCATTGGGATCACCTGTTCTGATATCGCTGTCCTTTACTACCAGAATCATGTCTTTTAATTCTTCCAGGGGATCATCATTTCACTGTCACTGTTGTCTTTGACGCACCCTATCTGCACATTTTCTCTTTTGTTACTCTGGCATACTTTGTCAAAATGTCCCTCTTTACCACAAGACCGACACACTACGTTTTTAGCTGAACATGGTCTACCATTTTTTGTATGAACAGAATTACCACACCTAAAACAAATGTCAGTAGTTCTGAAAAAACTGCTCTGTGGGGTACCTTTTTTTGTACTTGTAATTTGGAAGACGTACTGGAGTGACAACTTCTGTAGTCTTGCTCTCAAGTTCCTTCACTGAAGCGTGGGAAGTTTCGATACTCTTAGCAATGTGAATGGGCTCTTCCAAAGAGGGGTTTTCTAATGACAATAGCTTTTGTCTAATGGTTCTGTCAGAGCATTGGCTTATAAACTGATCGTGAACCAACTGCTCACTGAAATTTCCGAATTCGCAATCAGCAAACATTTTCCTTAGAGCTGTAATGCATGTGTCCACATCTTCATCATTCTTTTGTACACGTTTGAAGAATGTATGTCTTAACATGACTACGCTAGGCTGAACATCATAACTTTTAGCTAATTTCCTAATGGTTCTCTGATATTCATCTGGTTCTTCACCCTCTATAGCTTCTGATTCAGGCAAATACTTTAGGGTAGTCCTCCCTTCAAATCCTAAACAGTGTAAGAGTAAAAGATGTTTTCTTACTGGTCTGAACCTGTGAGCCCCAATTTCCACTAAAAAGGTCTCAAATGCATAGAGCCATTGTCGCTATTTTACAGGTGGTTCTCCAGGTGAGTCTAAAAATGGAGGTGGAAGCCGGACTCCCTGCATGGTGAAGATGAAGAATATTTGAAAAAATGAGACTAGGAAGACTAATGAAAATGATTTAAGGAAGATTTTTGAAAGCATCACAAGCAACAATAAAATAATGAATATGAATCTTCGAATAACACCAGGAACTGGGTATACCATGTGTGAATTAGTGAATGGCTAGGTGTGCCTGTCACCGGGTATGTCAGTGCAAGGTAATCATTGTAAGGAGGACAAACAAGGGTGTGCGTGTCACCGAAAAGACTGGAAGTAATGCTCACATTTTTAACTGACCTGTTGTGCGTGTCTGTGTGTAAGCCAGTGCACGCTTATTTTCTTATCAGAAAAGTCGGAGGTGGGCGTGTCACCGAGCTGGTATGCGTGCACAGCGGAGAGTGAAGCAAGACAAATAATTGGAAGAAGTACCTTTAATATCCTTGTGTCAGAAAACTTTTTTTAGAATGCAGCCAAGACGTTACCAGAGAAAGAACGGGTCGCTGTTGAAGCTCACTCGCGAAAGCTGAAGAAGCTGACAGGCATGCAGAAGAGGTGGCGCTCTGACAAAACTTGTTGTCAACCTTGAACGTGCATCCCCCAGCAGTGGGTGGAAGAGTGCGGTCCTCGCAGACCAAATGAGTCATGCCCCTCCGCCTCCCCATGGTGGTCCGCTCTCCTACCAGCTTGAGCTGCGTCAGTTGGGGGCGGAGCACTAGGACACCTCTTCCTGGATAATTCCTTCCTGACGTTGAGCAGAGCTTCTCCTTCAAATTCCGTTTTGCTTCCTGCTTTACTCAAGAGCGTAGTTATTCATGGAGGGTTTCAACTGAATACATGATACTTCTTTTAAATATGATTTAGCCCTCCTCTTGTGGTGATTCCCCTCCCTTCCAAAACGATCTGCGTGGGTGTTGTGTGGGCACTTTATCATGTAGCTTGTCGCCACAAAGAATGTGATAACGAAGGACGCTTGTAGTCGTAGAGGTAAGATTTATTGTAAATATCAAGTTCCCAAAGATGGCCGCAGTGTGCGTGCAAGCACTTCCCAGGCCAATCGCCAACTGTCCCCAGCAACTGTCACCAATGAGCCAACTGTCGCCCAGGGAAAAGGGCTTGTGCGCCAACAGGCAGTGCGAGACAGCATACAATACAATAACCTCGCGCGAGGGGCGCGCAAGGAGAAAACACTACAGAAAGTTTAAGCCCTACTCGCCACCAGAATGTTGCATTCCTCTAAGGCCAACCTTTTCTGTATGTTTTTCCAGGTTTTTTTATATAGCAAAACTCTTCCCGAAGGTATTGGAGCGCTTTACATGAGCACCAGTTAGTTACATTGCACAATGACACATTCATTTTTTGGTAGGTACAGGGAGATTAAGTTATTTGCCTAGAATCATGGGATGTGAAGTCGACCCCAAGACTCAAACCTTGGTTTCCCAGCTCCAAAGTCGGCAGTCTAGCTTTGAGACCACATAATCTCCGCATATTCCTAAATTCCACAAACTAAGGGCCGGTAGCTGGGCCTTTCCAGTTAGAGCAGCACAACTCAGGAACAGTTTGCTGCCATATTTAAGAGTGTGCCAGGACTTGTTACCATATCCTAGGTACGTTATACGAGCAGAGGTTCTGCCTCAATAAGAATCAATACATATCTTACTCAGTCCTCACAGTGGTAGGCCTATAATTAATGATTCACAACACTGATCGAAACATCGATGTTCTTAACAAGCGTTGTTGCCCAACTAGACCCTTATAAAGAAAATAAATTATAGGTCATGCTAGGGCTTCTCACTGTTAATACAATGCTATACAATGAATTTGTGGTCTATGTGTTATATTTGTTATGTATTGTTTGTATTGTTGATGCATGTATAAAGATCACAACCGTCACTTTTTCTTTTGTCACCTTTGTAAAAAAACTACTTTTGTTTGTTGTGTATATTGAGTATGTATCAAATTCTGTATTACTTAATCTCTAAAATATATGATTGTTCCAATATATTAATTAACGCTATTCAATGCAGTTGTTTGTTTCTTGGTTTATACAATCAGTGTTGTGAATCAATGAATCATTAATTGTAGTCCTACCACTGTGAGGCCCAAGTAAGATATGTATTGAATCTTATGGTGGCAGAACCACTGCTTGTATAACGTACCTATCCCCAGGTTCTGCCCTTGACAGGGTTTCCCCATTGTGATTATCAATCAGGTCTTGTTACCATTCATGAAAGCATTCAAAACCTGCTCCGTCATAATTCATGTCATGATTTGTTCTTCTTAGACTGGTTCTCTATTAGGCCAGTACCAGAATACCTTTGAGGTGTCAGTATGTGATTTACAAAAGTAATTTAAATGGTTATCCATTTAATTTATTTCCTACTAGGCCTCTTGCTTGTAAATTGATACTTGTATAGCGCACTACTCACCTGCAAGGTTCTCAAGGCGCTTGTACGAAAACCGCTGTGGAACCCATCCTGGCTTTTCCTGTGAGGCGTCCACTCCTGGGCACCCCCAAGGTGGAGGCCAGGCATCCTTAGCGTTGTGCGGGCCGTTGTGGAGATTAAGCAAGCTATTGCCCAGAGTTACAGAGTGGGACTCCATGATTGGAATAGGCACTGAGGCGAGAATTATCAGGTCCGTGGAATTTTGAGCCCAAACCCAGCCGAGGCAGGGAATTGACCCTGGTCCCGGGCTAGACCTCTGCATCAGGGTCTGCCGCTCTAATCATTGAGCCACACTTCTCCACTTTTCGCCTGCACATGTAATCTGTGGTCTACTGCATCCTTGTTTTACCATTCCAAGGTGGGCAACTCATTGCTTCTAAATGAAGCAACAATACACTATGTACAATAATATTGCCGGGGCGACTGCCAGCTGCTGTTTTTGCAAGCATATGTCCGCCAATTTTAGATGGTGCAATATTTTCTTTGTTTCAACGTTTCTTCTTTTAATGTATAGTCCATATGCTTGTTGAGTTTGAGTGGCTGTTTTTTCCAGCTGGATAACTGGGTGAATTCAGGAATGATTCAGGGGATGGATGGTTGGAAGCAAGGATGAATTCCATAGTGCATGTATGATGACATTTCGAGTGCCTAATCTCCTCAGTGACTAAAGAGGCACTTTCAGTTTTAAGAAAGATCTATAGCCATTGTCTAAGGCTTGTGTTTTATGCTGTGTTGCTCTTATAACCTGCTTTAATGGCATATAATAAATACAAATAACACCTATATCATCAGATCCTCATTACACAGCCCTTCTTGCCTGATCTGCATTTCTCTGTTAGCAGCGGAACACATTTATATGTACTTCTCAGAAGACCGAGGTTGTCAGTCCACTGGGTAACAAAGTATCCAAGGGCTTTTCAGAATAATGAAGCAATTTTTCATTATTTTTAAATGTGACTCGTACAAATTAATTAGGAATGTCGTGTAGACTTAAATGTAGTTCACTGCTGGGTGAGTGCATGAGCCCAGCAATACTTCCCTGCTCCCTCTAATGGACCTTAATGCGTTCCCAACTTAAAATAACTGTTGCTATTTCAAATTGAGGAACAAAACTGACATCATGGCAGAAAAAGACTTCGATCTCCATATAATTGGCTTTTTTTGCAGTACTTAAGTGTTTGACCTTGCTCTATTAAAGTGGGTAAAGTACAACTCAACAGCTGTGAACTATTACACCAACCATTCCATAGCAATTTAAATGTTCATTATACACTGTAAAAAGAGTCAATCATTTGGACTGTGTCTTTGACATTTTGTTTCCAAATTTTATGATCAATGAATATTTTTCAGACTGCAAAAGCTAAACTTTCTAGAGAGTAGAAAAATGAATGCGAGGTCACGGTACCGGTTTTGTAGCGCTCATATTTGAGTTTTCATGTTATTAGTCTATTTTACTTTTATTATTATTTTATGTTGCCTTTTTCTAGAACACTGCCAAGGCGTCCGAACTCTTCACAGTCACGAATTAATACGCAAGTTACACAGAATCCCATGGAAAAGAGTCAACCATGTTTAAGTATTAGCCATCACACCAGTAAGGCAATTTAATTGAGTCAGATTGCTATTAATTTTTCAATTTGCATACATCTGCGCTGTGATGTTATTGCCAGGTGACACAAAATACTTTCAGCTGCAGAATTAAATAAAGCAATTTAATTATCAAGACTACTGTCTCCTCCCAATATATGGTTATACATGGCACAGATCAGTGCCGTACTCCCATTCAATAATGAAAACACCCTTACAAGAAAGTCATAAACTTGACAAGTTTGCGCTGCTGCTGCAAACATCACAATTTTCAAGGCCCGCACCATGAGCATCTCAGACAGTATTATCTAAAATGGTGCTTTGTGCCTGCTTTAACCCAGTGACAGAAACGGTGTGCTATATTACATGCAAAATGTCCTTCTATCAAACTTACACTGGCACTCCACAAAGCAAGTTGAGAGAACACGGTTCGCCCCACAGGCGAGTTACATGTACATTTCACATGCCTGCAGGTGAATGATAAGGGGGTTATTGGGACGCGTATGCCCCTCTCCCAAATGGTCTTGGGATTCAAACAAACTGTGAGCTGCTTCATACTGGTGCAGAGTTAGTGTGGCTGCCTTCATCCTATTGGCACTGCGTTTGAAATGATAGAATACAATTATTGTCAGAGAACCATCTTGCAAACATTAACTTAATCTTATGATCTAAAGGATTAATTGCCCTAATCTCCCTCTAAACCGAATTTACCAATTTCTTAATATTCCGTTGCCATGTATAGTTTCCCTAAATTTTACAAGCCAGGAAGTGATAATTACAGAGAAGCAAAATATATTCATTTTAAATTCCATAAATTTTCAAAGCAATTTATTTAAATCAACAAATGACAATAAAAACAGAGACCATCCAAATAGCACATGTCAACAATTGTCAAAATCATACAAAGAACCTAATTACAAAACTTACTGATGGTTGCTTTTATGTACTGTTAGATTTTTGCACTTGCTCTTGTACGGTCTTATGACCACATTAAAGTATTTGAAGAAACAAACAAAACTTAGAATGTGCCAATGCTACTCTAGTCAGTCAGTCAGTAATAAAAACTGCATTCTAAAATAAAAGCCATCAGAGTACAGACATAAAAACATTTGCAGTGCCTCGACACTCGTAATGTCCTTATTTTAGTCTTAGCCAGTAAGCAAAAGTCCTCAAAATAATGTTCAGACAACAAACTTTTTTTGGACACAGGCACAGTGTTTTCCTATATTAAGAACACAGAAGCTCTGACAAACTACTGAGTAGTGACATATTTTGGTAGTGGGATGTTTTTGTGACCTTGAGAGGCACCAATACTGGGAATCTGTTATTCGTTAAAATATAGACTTTGGTTTTCTATAGGATTGATGTCCCTTCACTTTTTCCGGATAAGGATGGGACTTACTAATACATTATTTGCAGAGTTCAAGATGGCTGGAAGAATTGCGTGGGTAGGTAGATCTAGCAAATCCATGCCTGGAGATTGAATAGTCTTAACATTTAGATCACCTAATACGATCCAAACTATATTGGAGAGAGCTGGTTCTAGACCTATCACTCCCAGGGGGATAAATATTCTACCTCTGGTCTTTTTTCGCCAACCACCCTGGTGCCCACAATACCCCACAGAGATAGAGCACCCATTTGGGGGGGTTCAGCAAAGATTCTCCATCCTGACTAGCGATCTATTTGCTGTTCTTAGCTCCTTGGGTGATATTGACTGATTGACTCTTGGTGCCCACTGTTTGCCCAAGAATGATGGGACAGTAACGGCCAATGGTGTGGATATTTTAGCAGTGGAGAGTCAATCGGAGTCTAGCGACCCGGGATGTGATGTTAGTTTGTAGCAAAGAGTAGGGGTGAACAAATGAGGGGTCCAGATCCCGGAAATGAGGTGTCTTCACCTATAAACTGGAACCCCAGTAATGATAATAATGATCGGCGACTTTAACTGCGCAACGTGCCCCGTTGAGGATAGTAGATTGTGTGTCCCTGTGTATGAAGAAGACACCCATATGACCCATTTTTGGCATTCAGCGGCGGGGGAGTCGGAATGAATTTTTTGCTACAAATGAATTAGGTTTTGTAAATGAGCTTTTGGAGCCCCCAGTAATAATGCCCTATACCTACAACGGAAGGGGTTTTTACACAACTGACTACATTTTAGTTTCATACAATTATGCTTCTTGACTACTTTGTTTCGAGGTTGGCGAGAATCCGTTGAGCGATCATTTTCCACTACTCCTGACGGTTACTTTGCCCTTAAATAAGGCTAACAGGAAAAGTAAGGATAGAGAGGCCACGGGCACAATTAAACTAGATAAAACTAATGGGTATACACTAAAGTGATAAAAAGTGGACCCCATAGTCATAACTAGATTTCTTGTTATAAATTGCAAATCAGCCATTGAGGTCTGCCAGTCTGAATAGGCCCCTAGTGCAAGTATTATAACATCCTACCTTGAAATATCAAACACGCTTAGGAAATTATTATTAACACAACACCCTAAGACAAATAAGGACTCCGGCTGGTTTAATTCAAGATGCACCCAAGCATACTCTAATTTGAAAGCTGAATTACATAAGCAACCTAGCATAACGAGTAACATTAGATTGGCAAGAATGGAATATAGACAGGCAATAAAGAAAAGAGAGACTAGCTTGAGAGATGAAGCATGGGAAGCCCTACATACAGCAGCAATATTGAAAGATAGTGCAGCTTCTGCCGTGAAGACACCATTCCTACCCACTCAGGATGGCCCATCAATAACAATTGCTATCTCGGAAGACAAAGGGATTGGGTATTTCTCACAGGTATATAATGGCACTGATATTTCCTGTACTGTACCTGACGATAATTCAGAGAGTAATTATCCTAACGCCAACTTAAGTTTCACTCTAGATGAAGTGAATAGAGCTTTACATTTGAGTAACATCGGAAAAGAACCTGGGCCTGACGGTATCCTTGTTGACTTGTTTAAATCAAACACTCCATTATGGAGGCCCATTATAACACCGGTCATCAATGCTAGCTGCCAAACTCAATTACCCGAGACTTAGGGAGTGTCAATACTAGTTCCTATTTTTAAAAAAGGGGACCGCCATAATCCAGGTTGCTATAGACCAATCTCCTTATTAGATTCCATGGTTAAAGTGGTGGGCCCCGTGATTTTGGAGCGCCTGCAGGATTAGGCTGACAAAAAACATATTTTATCAGACTTACGATATGGCTTGAACGGGACAGTGTTTAAACCTGGCCCTGTTTATAGGAAAGTACACCAAGGCAAAAAAGGACATATTGTATATGGTTTTCATAGACTTAACCGCAGCCTTTGATTCTGTAAAGCATGCAAGACTGTGAGAGGTCCTCGAGGGTCTGAGAGTAGACCCCAAAATTATTGCTTTTCTAAGGAATCTTTATAGTAGGGCGTCAGTTAGTGTGCGCTTTGGACGAGGAGGGGAACGTATGGCTACCTTTCCTGTCAGAAGGGGGTGAGACAGGGTTGTGTGCTGGCCCCCTTTCATTTTAATTTGTATACTAATGGTTTAAGGGTAGAATTAGTAAGAAATACACATGACCTCCCCCAAGTTGCTGGCCGACCCATCCCGGCACTCCTTTATGCGGATGACGCAGTTTTGTTGGCAAGAACCCAAATTGCTCTCCAAAGGGTCCTTAATGGATTTATTGTTTTTATGAAGGATTTAGGCCTTAGCATTAACATTTCTAAAACCTGTGTAATGAGATGTGGTCAAGGGACCATGAGAGCAAAATATATTTTCGTAGAGGGACAGAAGCTAATTACAACTAAGAACTTCTCATGTTTGGGTTTATTGTTCAATCAAAACGAATCATGGGTTCAAACAATAACTGCAAAAAAATTGTTGCTTATCCGGGCATCCAATGCCCTGGCATCCTTTTCTAAGAAATTGGGTCAGAAACCCCCTGGGGAGTTGATACAAATTTATAAAGCAAAGTGCATTACATCAGCAATGTATGGAGCCGGAGTGCGCGGCCTAGCATATGACACGCAGCTATAAGTTGAGAATTCTTTTTTAAGATTTTTCTTATCAGTACCCCGTAGTACTTAATCTTTCGTTTGCCATGAAGAATTGGGTCTCTCTTTTATTTCTGATTTAATTAAAATAGAACCGATACTGTTGTGGCAAAGTATCTGGTCTAAGGAACAGACACAGTTAAACAGGGACATTCTAGATGACTGTCCTACATTAGATGGAACCTTAAAAATACCATGGATTAAATTAGTTTGTGATTTTATGAACGACTTAGGGCATCCAGAATATTTTACCGACCCCAGTTCCTTACAGATGACTTCAAAGGATGCACTAAAAAAGGAGGGGCTTCACATGCTGGAAGAGGTCAGACTGTCTGGTGAACTTTTGAAGCCCACTGTTAACCAACATCAATCTATACTAACTACATTCAGCATGGAACCATACTTGTCATTTGTCACTTTAACTTATAATAGAATGCTATTGGCCAGATTTAGTCTTAGTATGTTTCATAGACTGGTGACTTGGCCCAAAATGAAGGATTGGTCGAGGCGGATTCCTTTGTGTCCTTGTGACAACCAATCATGTCAGTCTACCATTCATTCTGTCCTTTTCTGCAAATTTTTTTCTGAGGCCAGGAAAGTGTGGCTAATCCCATTCTTAAAAAAAACAGGGGTTAAGGCAATGTCACCCTGCTTTTTTAAAACTTAAGCTGATGGATAATGAACATGTAGTATGGAGGCTTGCTATGTTTTTAAAGAGTGTACTCCGTTTAAGGAAAAGCCTACCTATTACAGATGAATTTTAATTGTTTTTAAATCTTTTTTAAAAAAGAGCCTTTCTTCATATGTTTTCACTTGTGTACAAGTTTGTTTTATAAAACTGCTGCTGTTCCTTAATTCTCTTTTGATTGTAATGCGATGTATATTTTTTTCTCCTGTGCTTTTATGATTGTAAATTCATAACAGTCGAAGAAAGCTTTCTTGAATTGAATCTGATTTTTGTGGATGCACCACAGGGTGTGTGATTGGTTGTCAGTGAGCTCGCAGGATATAATTTGCACCATTATGTGTGCTTCTCACAGGTGTTGTGTGTTGCAGATGTGAGGTGGGTAGATGAGGGGCATGTGTGAAGGTCCTACTTGGTTTTGTCAGTCAGGGAGTGTGACAATGAGCTGTGTGTATTGTGCTGATGGCATACACATTTCAAGTAAGTTGACACAGATGTGTGGCTGGTCACTGTATGACTTCTGACACTTCCTATCATTCATGTGCCTATGCATGGCTTGCATTGGTGTATCCCTGAGATGTTGCACAGAGGTCACTGTGGTTTAATTTTACTCACTGTCACCCATGTCTGATTTGAGCACCTAAGGGTGGTGTGATATGTCCCTCCTCTTGCATGTGATGTTCACATGCTATGTGGCTTGCTCCATGGCTTTCCAGCACTGTCCACTTCACTATGGGCAAGTCCATTTATTGCCCTCCATTGTTGCTGACCTATGGTATGTGTATGTGGCAGAGTGTCAGTGTGGGATCTTTCTGAGGGACTTGACAAGCAGTGTGAACAGTTCAGTGGATGTTCATAGGGAGTGTGAATCTTCAAATTTTAATTATACTTTCTTTGATTCACAAGAGTGGAAGTTAGGTGCGAGGAGGAGGGTTGTCCAGCCTCTGACCTTCTGTTGAGGTGCCGGGTTTTTAGGAACCCGGTGGTGCCAGGGGAAAACACCCGAAGACCTCTTGAGTTCTTCCTGTTCTGGACCACAGAAACACAGAGTCTTCTAGGTGAAGTCAAAGATCCAGTTTTATTGGCTGCAACCAAGTAACAAGCGTCCTAGAAGTACAACAGCACGGTGTGTAGATTCTCAGGAAACTGTTCGTTTTTACAGAACCAGCCTTCTCTTTTTATACAAAAATAACAGCTGCAGGCAAGAATTCTTTAGTTTACAATACGGTCATATACATATTTTCAAAACACTAAAAAAGCAAAGTCATGATGGCAAACCCACATTTTCGATGTCCAGTTTGTGATAGATGACCCAGCTCGGCCCAGAACTACCATCAGATATCGATGAAACCCCAATAAAATCGGGCACCTCCTCATCGTAAAACCAGCCATAAACAAGAAACATGGACAGGTGTATGTGTGTGGATAACATGGTTTGTATGTAGTGAATGGTTTATGGCATGTTGTGCCTTGATGCTATCTTACTCGGCCACTGGGCGAGGAACTGCCCAAACATGTTTGGCTGGAGGCAGTGGAGTCAGCTCGGCCGGGTCATGGGGAAGTCAGCTAAGGTGGACGTGTCCTTTCAAATCAAACTCTGCTTTAATCAATTGACTATATGAGGGCAAGCCACAAGATGGATGCCGTTCACAAAATGGAACCCGAGGGTTCGAGATGGAAACCATGATTTAAGGGTGATAGCATCACTTAATCACGACGCAAATGCATAGGGATAATGTCCTAATCATTACCGGTCTACAGACACCAAATTCGTCAGGGTACAATGATATTTTGTGACACGAGTGTTGGGCCTCGGTACCATATTATAGCAGGGCCCAGAATTTTCAGAACCACAGACCCTCCTTTTGCCCTTATATAGGCAATAACTCATGCTAATCTGAGTCCAAATCTGTATTCATGAAGTCATGGAGATGCTGCTGTAGCATCATCCTGTTGCTCAATTCGTCTCTTGACACAGGCTTCCTTACACATGATGTAGCACAGAGGCCACATATTTCAGGAGCGCACTGCACACATAGGCAGAACAGGAACAGAATGGCTAAGATCATCCCAATGAATATCAGAATTTTCCATCCCCAGGCAGATATCAGTTCCCAGAACCACCCTAGCAAGGACCATTCCCCTTTATCCACGTGAATGGAATCAGAGATTTGGTGCAGTTTGGAGATGGCCTGGTACACTGTCGGAGCATTATCAGGGATGAAAATGCAGCAACTGGATTGGATCACTCTACATACCCCGCCACGGTCTGCAAGTATGACATCTAGGGCAATCCTATTTTGAAGAGTCATAAGCCGGTCCGACTGGAGCTCAGCAGTCAAGTTACTAAGGGCACCGGCCGTTTCGGTCACGGCGGATTCAACTACCCTCGTCAATTGGCGAATGTTCCTGCTGTTCACCATAGGCCCCCAAAACGGCAGAAAACCCTTTGCGAAGTCTCCAAACTCCTGCTCCGCAGTGTCGTCTTTACTCACGACACCCCTAACTGTCCTTGTCCGATGGTAATCTGCCTCGGCCGTGTAAGTGGGTGGCAGCAGAAACGAGACAAAACATGTGCCCGAGAAGTCAGAGGGCAACCATGTATACGCTCTGTCGTGGCAGACGAAGTAGGTACCCTTAGCCGCTAAGATTGAAGGGGAGGTCTGAGATGAGAAAACGTAAGTCTCAGTACAGACACTCTGCCCTAGCTGAGCTCTAGTGTTTTTGCCATTTCCCTGCAGACATAGGTGACCTTGGTGGGGTACTATCCAGATGGGGGAGGATTTCTTTGCTTTCTGACTCTCAGTCAAGGAAATCCCATACTGAGTTACATTCCATCGACTATAAGGCGTCAACTCATCTCTGGGAATCGTTCTGTATGTGTCGACATCCCTCTCATATTTCTAATTCCCGCCACTAGTGCCTTGTTGCTTGAGTTTTTCCCCAGGACATATGGTTCGAGGGCAAACAGGAACATTGCTCGAAATTCCCACAGAGAACCATGGTAGCCAAAGGGCAGGACAAAATACGGAATACCCTTATCTGTTGTGTGTGGCATAAGTCCACATACCCAACAGTTCGTGGTGTTCATTACAGATTGGTGCTGGTGTAGGAGTTGGACGAATGAATTATTTACAAATTCTAATCTTCTGGCAGACTCGTGTTTAGGTAGAGGGTGAAAAGAATGCGGGGAAGCAGTAGGAGGAGGTGTGGGCTGAGTGTTGTGTACAAAGGTAACTCGAAATGTGAATAGAGTATAGCCAATCAAAAACATCATTATGCTACACAACATTAAAATGCATATTATTAAAAATTGTTTTCTCGCCATTACAATGCATATTTTCCTTTCGAAGTTCATAGATATAGCAGGTCTCTCTACCCTCTGAAACTCCATCCTCTATGTTGCTGCCCGCGGTGGGAGATTGATTCTGCTCAGGAGTGCTTCTGTTCAGTCCAGGGTAATTCCCTTAGACCAACCAGAACTGTTGACCTAACCGTCTCCAGCTGTACTCCTAAGACTGTGGCAACCGCGACCCTAGCAGCAGAACCGGATGGCAGTTCAAAAATCAAAAATGAGCAAGTTCCCTGGGCGAGAGAGCTGCACAATCAACAATAGTTCTTGGGGGAAAGAAAAACCTTATTAGTTTACTTTTATTAGTTCGTCACTCTTGGCCTCAGATTATATCGTTGTTTCCCTGGTACGGTGTGGTCTTCAAACAAGATTTCAGGTTCGGTAGTGTCCAACTGCATTGACGGTGGCACAAATCCTTGCAGAACACGGTCGCTCTCCTTTTCCGTACCAGTTCCTTTCAATCGGGCATCACTGAAGGGTGCAAAGCGTGGCACGGACTCGGTCTCAGAGTCAGCAATTCCCTCCTGGACCCACCGGTCATATGGAAGGGGCAGAGGGACCCGTTTGCAATGGGCGCCGTGCACCCAATTTTTCTTGCCGTGGACACGTACTGCAGAGCGGGTAGCCAGTAACACCTGAAAGGGTCCGGACCAGCGAGGCTGCTCGTTCTTTGTTCGTTGAAAATTCCGCACTAGGATCCAGGTGCCAGGTTCGATCGTGTGGCCTGGATCATCGGACGCTGGTGGAGAGGAACTGTGGACCTGTTGGTGTAAAACACGCAATTTAGTTGTCAATTCGTGCAAATAGTCAAGCAGTACAGGGTGTTCTATCTCGCAGAGTTTCTTGGGCCTTGGTACTCCCCATATATTAGCTGGGCGACCGAACACTATCTCGTGCGGACTAAGTCCCAGTCTAGAATGGACAGTCATTCTGGTAGATAGGAGTGCTAGAGGCAGGGCGTCAGGCCATTTAAGACCTGTGCAGGCTTGGATCTTGGCCAATTTCAATTTTAATGTGCCGTTGTAGCATTCTACTAATCCAGCTGATTGGGGGTGATTTGCAGCGTGGAACTTCTGTTGTATGCCTAGACACTCACACACTCTCTTCATCACTCATCCCACGAATTCACTTCCATTATCACTCCAGACAATTCTAGGCATACCGAACCTAGGGAAGAATTCTTTGACAAGGGGTTTGGCTGTGGACAAGGCAGTATTGTCCTTAAGGGGATACGCTTCCACCCACCTGGAGAAGGCACAAACAACAACAAGCACGTGCTTCAGATTGTTGCACCTCTCCATGTGGATGAAATCGGGCTGCAAAACCTCGAACGGGTACGTTGGAGGCGCAAAATGACCAGCTGGAGTTGGAGTTCCCCTACCGGGATTGTACTTCAAACACACCATACAGTTCTTGACCAAGTTCTCTGCACATTTTGGGATGCCACTATTCTGCCATACTGGGGCCAACAACTTACAGATTCCTTTCGCACTGATGTGAGCCATCCCATGAGCCATTGTCACCACTGCAAGTACATACGCATCGGGTAACAGCCATCTCTGATGCTCTGACAATTCGACCCAACAACCATTCGCATCCAATCTACCCTTGCTTTCTCTCCATTCATTCACCTCTTTCTCAGTGGCCTCGGACTGTATAGACTTCACACTTTCAATAGTGTCCTCACACATACCCACATCAGCGATCCATCTCGCAGGACCAACAACATACATTCGACTCATTGTGTTCCTTGCAGTCTCTTTCGCAACTTCATCTGCAAATGCATTCCCACGACCAACATCATCTTGAATCTTTCTGTGTGCACTGCATTTCAAATCGCAACTTGTAGTGGCAAGGTCAGTGACTCGAGAAGCTCGTTAACTAGC
The DNA here is from genome assembly GCF_964263255.1 of Lissotriton vulgaris. Lineage (NCBI taxonomy): Eukaryota > Metazoa > Chordata > Amphibia > Caudata > Salamandridae > Lissotriton > Lissotriton vulgaris. The sequence goes on along the minus strand of NC_141685.1, from coordinate 1,186,407,084 downwards.
TGACCATGTTGTATTTTTGCACCATGCGATGTCAGGAACCCACGTTCACGCCACAATCGTCCAAAACTGTGAGCCACGCCAAAGCGTACTGGCTGTCTGTATACACATTCACTCGTTTTCCTTTTGCCAACACACACGCTCTTGTAAGTGCAATTAACTCTGCTGCTTGCGCAGAATTGTGCGGGATCCGTGCAGTTTCTACAATCGTGTGCAATGTTGTCACAGCATATGCTGCAGTCGTATCACCATTTGGCAACTTGAAGCATGAACCATCAACCCATAAAGCATCATTACATTCAGGAAGGGGAGTGTCCTGTAAGTCTACTCTCCCTTTTGTCTCTTCTTCTGTCCTAAAACAGCAATCATGTTTTTCGACTTCATCTGTCTCTGTTGGAATGGGCAATAACGTGGCTGGGTTGAGTGTATCGCACCTCTTTATGTGTATGTGACTAGCTAACAGTGTCAGCTCATAACTTGACAGTCGGGCACTAGTTAAGTGCTGTGTCCTTGTTCTGTTTAGCAAAATGTCTACTGCATGTGGGGCCCTAACGATCAGAGTGTTATTCATTACTAATCCAGCAGACTGCTGAATACAGACAGCTGCTGCAGCAGTGGCCCTCAAGCAACTTGGTAATGCCTTAGCTACAGGGTCTAGAGTCGCCGAAAAGTACACGCATGGGCGCTGTTTGTCCCCAAAGGATTGTGTCAGGACTGATAATGCGCAACCTTCCTTCTCATGGACGTATAATGTGAAAGGCTTACTGTAGTCGGGGTTGCCCAACAGAGGAGCCGAACACAATGCATCAAGCAACTCGTGAAAACTTTCCTGACAATCTTCAGACCAAGGCACAGGATTGGGTGTGTCTTTACAGATTAGTGCCAGCAAAGGTTTGGCCAACAATGAGAAGTTCGGTATCCATTGTCTGCAATATGATGTAATGCCCAAGAAAGCACGCACTTCTCTCTGTGTCCTTGGGACACTCAATCTTGTAATTGCCTGTATTCTCTCTGGGGTCAGTTTCCTTCCCTCCTTCGATAAGATGTGACCTAAGTAGGTCACTTCTTGTCGACAAAACTGCAATTTCGAAAGAGAGACTTTGTGCTTCATGTCACATAAATGACGCAATAACGACAATGTGGCTTCCCTGCAAATCTCTTCAGTATCTGCAGCGACCAGCAAATCGTCTACATACTGAATGAGAGTCGCACCATCGGGTAGGACAATCGTGTCAAGTTGTGATTTCAGAGCTTGACTGAATATAGATGGGCTTTCATAGTAGCCCTGAGGAGAGCGTTTGAAGCGGAAGCTTTGTCCTCCTAAATTGAAACTAAAAATATCTCTGCTCTCCTCGGCAATCGGGATGCTGAAGAAAGCATTCTTCAAGTCAATCACCGAGAACCAAGTGGCAGAAGCTGGAACCATAGTCTTCCGTAACAGACTGAACATCATACTTTACAGTATCAGTAACCCATTTGCGTGCTAACTCATTCAGCACTTCTCTTTCCTGATAATCAGGCAGTTGACTACGCAACTGTCTACGTCCCGTGTTAGGGGTCGTTTTAGGCGACCCAAAGAAAGGTGAGAACAGACGGTGAAGCTTGCGGAGAGGCAGATGTGCCAGAAAAGACAGGCTGATGTAAGGAGGAAGTCAAGGCAGTGACAGAGGAAGTCGAGGCAGTGGCAGAAGTAGTATCATGATAAACAGTTGGAGCAGTGGGCAAAGCCGCAGAAAAAGCAGATGGAGTATGTAGCAAAGGCGGCGGCCCTTGAGAGGTCTGCGCCGGAGAAGTAGGAACCAGCTGAAGAGGAGCTGGTGCTTGTGTAAGAACTGGAGTTCGTGCGCCGGGGCGCGGTATAACAAAACGCTTCGGGGGTGCAGTAGCATTTAGTGCACATGGGGGTGGTGAACTCAGTAAATGGGACATTAATGGATCCTTCTCTGATGTCCCTTTTGAACCTTGTCCTTCATGTGGCAACATTGGGTAGCATTTATCTACTGCTAACTTCTTGCTTCTGAGCATTTGTTCACTCTCCTGCTCTTCCTCATTGTCCCTGTATGCAACGGCAGCTTGTACCATTGACATACCTTTTTTATTTTTCTTTGCTAATTTCATTTCTTTCTGTTTGGCTTCTTTGCGCCATAAGCGGAAAGAGTCAAACATCGCCGGCCGGGCTTTCTTCTTGAACAATTTGACCTTGAGATTATCTAAGATTTCTGTGTCAAAGCTACCATATTGGGGCCATTTTAAAACACCATCTTTTCTGGTGTATTTTATCCACACTTCATTATACGTGATAGGGCCTACTCCGTGCTTTATATAGAGCTCATATGTTGGAGTTCCAATCGGAGGAACCGGACACGAATCCTCTAACCGGGAGTCCTTACTACAACCAAGACAAAACAAGTTTCCAAGTCTGCTAAGACCAGGCATCTTTGCTCACTAGTCTAGCTTCAAACTTCAAAGGATTATCGAATATGATATTTTTGTGAATACACGAATCCCTTGGTTTTGGCGCTTGCAAGTTCCAAACAAGGTGTATCTAAAGGATACCAAAACTAAGAATCGAACTAAGGACTGGGAGACGCTCCACTTATACTTAACTGAAGTATTGATGATCGATGACGTCACTAGAAGACTCGTCTATCGTTTCACTCTACCAAGGATCACTGGGTCCAAAACAGGGCGATAGTCAGGGCAGCAGTCCTTCGTAGCTGTCGGGACGCGGGGAACCTCGCAGCAAAGACCTTCGGAACCACGTCGACATACAGGGGTCGCTGGAGTGGCTGGCCGTCCTTTGGAATTTTCACACGAAGCTCCTCGCGAACATCTGGCTTGGACCGTCACCGCTTGATCCCGCCCGACGTTGGGCGCCAACTGAGGTGCCGGGTTTTTAGGAACCCGGTGGTGCCAGGGGAAAACACCCGAAGACCTCTTGAGTTCTTCCTGTTCTGGACCACAGAAACACAGAGTCTTCTAGGTGAAGTCAAAGATCCAGTTTTATTGGCTGCAACCAAGTAACAAGCGTCCTAGAAGTACAACAGCACGGTGTGTAGATTCTCCACACTGTGCAAGGTGTTCATCTTCAACCCCACCTTCCCAGTCAATCTACCTTGTTCTTTGATGTGTGTGGTGCGAGGTCTGGCTACACTTGGCGGATAAATTGTGCAGGGGGGCATAGGAGGGGCACACAGCATGTACCCAAAATGGTGTGGGGAGCGTACTGTGGGTAGGGTGAAGGTGGAGCCCTGTGAATCTTGCTGGACTGCCCATGCCTGGCACTGGCCCTGCCTATTACATAGTGTGAGGTTTTCCCGCATCTTCATGGATGTGGTGACATGCCGGGGACGTTGCTTTCGTGGTTGATAGGTGACCTGGATTCCGAGGTGTGGGTTTTCTATCAGGTAGGACATGTGGGAGAGAACTGGGGGATATGTTCCTGTCCTCACCAGAGTGTGTGATGTGGACTGGAACCGTATGTCAGCACAAGAGTTGTGTGTTGTGGTTGTATGCGGAGTTGTGTTTTTGCATACCTGCGGTGTTGTCTGTGGTGATGTCTTATTTGCTGGTAGTGGATGAGGTACAGCAGCAGAAGGGCTTGAAGAGCTGGATCCATAGCTTTCAGGACCGCGTGGAGGTGACTGGGATTCGAGTTTCGCTCTCCAGAGTAGTGTTTCTGCCCTCTCCGGGTGGCTGGATTCTCAGCTGCGGTTTGATGGGCTGTTTGAGACATTGTGATTTGTCCGGCGGTCGGGACGTCATTCCACGCAGTGGTGTTTCTCTATTGGCTGCCTCCACCACCGTTGTGTAAGGAAATTTTGTGGCGGTTCACATAACTCCGCAGCGGACAGAAAATGGGCTATGTTTGCCAAATGTAAAATGGCGGACACATGAAATTTTCCGCCACCACCAGCACCGCTGATGTGCCTACGACCGCCATCCTAATGAGCCCCTAAGTTTGCAGCAGCCTGCAAAGACTGGGATCTGAAAGCCCCATGGTTCACCGACGAACTCAAGAGCTCCAAGAAGAACTGCCGAGCCCTCGAGAATGTCTGGAGAAAGGAACCCACACTGGACAACAGGACCACCCTCAAGCTCGCAACCCGGAAACACCACCAACTGATCCGCACCGCCAAGAAAACAGCTTTCAAGAACCGACTGGACAACAACGCACACAACTGCAAGGAACTCTTCAACATCGTGAAAGAGCTCTCCAACCCCAACGCCGGAAACAACGACATCACCCCATCGCAAGACCTCTGCAACTCCCTCGCCTCCTACTTCCACAACAAGATCGCGGACATTCACAACAGCTTCAGCACCCATCCGACCCTCGCCACGTCCACAGCAACGCCGCCCACCACCACCCTCCGAACCTGGACCCCAATCAGCACCGAAGACACCATCCGCATGATGAACTCCGTCCACTCCGGATCTCCGACCGACCCCTGCCCTCACCACGTCTTCAACAAAGCCGACGCTGCCATCGCACCCCACCTGCGGGACGTTATCAACACCTCATTCGACACCGCCACCTTCCCCGAGAGCTGGAAGCACGCCGAACTCAGCGCTCTACTCAAGAAACCTACGGCAGACCCCACCGAACTCAAGAATTACCGCCCCATCTCACTACTCCCGTTTCCAGCCAAAGTCATCGAGAAGACCGTCAACAAACAGCTGGCTGCCTTCCTCGAGACGAACGGTTCCCTCGACCCCTCGCAGTCCGGCTTCCGTGCCAACCACAGCACCGAGACCGCCCTCATCGCCGCCACCGACGACATCCGAGCCCTGATGGACAACGGAGAAACAGCGGCCCTCATCCTCCTAGACCTCTCCGCGGCTTTCGACACGGTCTGCCACCGCACCCTAGTGCAGCGCCTCAGCAACGTCGGAATCCAGGAGAAGGCACTAGAATGGATCGTCTCCTTCCTCGACGGAAGAACACAGAGAGTCCGCCTACCACTGTACAAGTCAGAGGCCACCAAAGTCATCTGTGGCGTCCCTCAAGGATCCTCGCTGAGCCCTACCCTCTTCAACGTCTACATGAGCCCCCTCGCGGCCATCGCACGCCAACACAACCTCAACATAATCTCCTACGCCGACGACACCCAGCTGATCCTCTCCCTGACCAACGACCCCGCCGCCGCCAGAGCCAACCTGCAGGAAGGGATGAAAGAGGTAGCCGAGTGGATGACGACGAGCCGCCTGAAACTGAACTCAGACAAGACGGAGGTCCTCATCCTGGGCTCCTCGCCCTCCGCCTGGGATGACTCCTGGTGGCCCCCCGCCCTGGGCACCGCACCCAAACCGACAGACCACGCACGCAACCTGGGCTTCATCCTGGACTCCTCCCTCTCCATGACCAGGCAAGTCAACGCCGTCTCCTCGTCATGCTTCAACATCCTGCGCATGCTTCGGAAGATCTTCTGGTGGATCCCCACGGAGACCAGGAAGACCATCACCCAGGCCCTCGTCACCAGCCGACTGGACTACGGCAACGCACTCTACGCCGGAACCACCGCCAAGCTCCAGAAGAGACTCCAGCGGATCCAGAACGCCTCAGCCAGACTCATCCTCGACATCCCACGGAACAGCCACATCTCCGGACACCTGAAAGACCTGCACTGGCTCCCCGTCAACAAAAGAATCACCTTCCGGCTCCTCACCCACGCACACAAAGCCCTACACGATCAAGGCCCGAGCTACCTCAACAACCGAATCAACTTCTACGCTCCCAAACGCCACCTCCGATCGGCCAGCCATGCCCTCGCCGCCGTCCCACGCATCCGTAGAACCACAACAGGAGGAAGGTCCTTCTCCTACCTGGCCGCCAAGACCTGGAACTCCCTCCCGGCCGACCTGCGCCTGACCCAAGACCACCTCTCCTTCAGGAAGAAGCTCAAGACCTGGCTGTTCGAGCAGTAACGGCACCCCCCCCCCCTTAAGCGCCTTGAGACCCTACGGGTAGGTAGTGCGCTCTATAAATGCCTTTGATTGATTGATTGATTGACCTAGATCAAGTTAAGGTGTTTGACTATCTAAGAGTCAGAATTAGTGAGAACTTGACCTGGACTCCCAAAATTCAGAAGTGTCCTTTCATTGCAACACGTGGACTGTGCAATAGTAAAGAAAGTCAAAAAATCTCCCTATCACCCAATTTTTTCATTCTTACAATATCACAGGGCCAGAGGGCAAAGTGCAGCCTTATATGGGGTGGAATTGTGGGGATTGGAGAACCTGTATCAGTTAGAAGTAGCAGAAAACAATTTCTTAAGAGCAAATCTAAACCCTCCAATGATTACGCCTTTAATACCACTTCATCTTGATCTTGGGCTAATGTCTCTTATCCATTCAGCTGTTTTAAAGGTGCTAATGTTTTGGATAATACTCTGGACCAGTAACACTCAGTTTAAAAAAAAATGTTATTTATTTATTTATAAAGTTTTATATCATATAGTGCGAACAAGATCCCGAAGGATATCAGAGCGCTTTACAATGTGATGGGAGGAATAACATAAATGCAATATCAACATCCAAGCAAGTGAGCATATCCCTCTTAGGGTAAGAATTTGTTCATAAGGATACCGGATACCAGTAACGGAGGCAGTGGGGGAACTATTAATATTCCATAGGCTAACAGGATGATTAGTTTAGTTTAAAAATGTAAGACAATGGTTTTATAAACTGGGGCTGGGGTTCACATGGGTTGACCCACAGTTTATCACTAAAAGAATGGGTTCCCATCTCAAAAAAAGGTATTGGAATGTTCTTGACCAATCTTGCACTGAAACAAGGACACTCTGCACTTTAACTACTCTATTTTTAGATATTAAATATTGTTTTAAGTTTGAACCATATATGGATGATGTTAAACCCCCCAAGCAAAAGCACTTTACATACAGTTCAGAATAGGGGTTCTCCCATTGAATGCTTTGAAAAGCAGTTGGATGAACTTGATTGTAACCTCACTGTGCCCTCTGTGCAGCACCTGTCTGGAAACCTTATAGCATTTTATGTTTTTCTGCCCCTTTTATGTCAATTTGAGGAAAAATAGAATTATTCCAGCCTTTCGGGTGCTGTCCTTTTCACGCCCCTAAGATGCATTATGTGTTTTTATAACAGATTCGCCAAAATGTTTTGTTTTTACATTATCAAAATATTTGCTCTATGCGTGGTGACAAAGGTCCAAATCTGAAACAAGACCATGAAGTAAGAGTCTGATACAAATGAGGCAGCAAGATTTAAAATCTTAATTAATTTTAATATAATCTAAATTTTAAAGTGTCTGTTTTAAGTAACTTAATCATATTTCAACCTAGAATGATGTGAAGGAGTAAGAGTTGATGGTTATTTACTTTTTATCTATGGAAATATGAAATATATATGTCCTGTGATATTTTTATATGTATATGATCATGTTTTTGATCGACTAAACTACTACTATTTAGGTTGTAAATATAAATACAATTATTAAGGTAAGAAAACATTTTTGAAAAAGAAAAATATTTTTTAACACACACATTTTTTCATATTTTTAGCAACCATTATAATTTTTATGAATCACATTGGTAAGTTTACATATTTTATTTTAATGTATCATAATAAATAATATTTGTGTTCTAATATTTATTATTATAGTTTAACATTTATAAACAGTAAAGAAAAACATATAGTACATTAGTAATATTAGTTATAATGTTTTCAACATGTTTTAGTATTGCATTTGTAATGTACACTGATTTTAATGAACAAAAGGATTTTTGTTATTTCATTTAGGTAGCCATTGTCTATACTAAGTTGTATTTTATAGGCTGTCTATGTTGTTTTAGGTCATTTCTGAGAGGAGATGCTGGTGGTTGGAAGCTGTGTCGCATTGGTCAAGGTAAGTTTAATTGTATTACTTTTAGGCTTAATTTACATGTTTTGAAGGTAGTTAAGTAATGTATAGTGTATGTGTAGTTTGGATATTGTGGTTTTTGTGCGGTTTGGTTAGTTGTTTTGCGTTTGAAATGCAGTTAGTTTGTTGATAGGTAGGTGATCGGGTATGTATTATATGTTTAAAAATGTTTAGAATATGGTGTTATTAGTGTGTTTATGTGTGTTTTTAATGATTTTATTGTGTATATGTGCGGAGGGATTGTGTTGTTTTTTTACAGGTTTTTGTCATTTTGAAGTTGCCGTTTGGGGAAGCATACTTTTTTTTTTTAAGGAACTGTGTATTAGTTTCTAGTTAACTAATAATTATTCTACAGGTCCTTTATTTTTCAGGTTTTCCTGGAGCATTTCTTTTTTAAATTTCATTTTTCGGGTTTATGATGGATTGGAGTTTATGGATATGTTGTCGCTGTATTATATTTTTTACAGTTATATTTCTCCATTTTTTGGGGAGCTGTAAATAGGTTTTAGGATCCTCACATGTTTGGATCTATTAATGGCAGTTTGAATTCAATACTTCAGCGACAAAAAAGTAAGTGAGTTAAATTATTTATAATGGGAAGGAAATGTCATTTTTGTACATTTTATTGATGTTTGTAAATATAAAAAATATATATTTATTATGTGAAATAATTTTTCAAAGTAAGTTAAAGTTAATTAACATAATGTTATATTTTATATGTTTGTAAAGAAATGTTTATTTAGGAATTTAATGCACAATTACGATATTGCTATGTTTTTGTAGTGCTGTTCTAATGTAGCGATTTAGCTATTGTTTCTAGGTATTCGATCCCTGTAGTGTTTGGGTAGAGTCCTACTTTGTATTGTAGGTCCTTGAACATTGTTTTAGTCTGTTTAGTTCATTTTTTACCTAGCTGTGTTACAGATTGTTCATGTCTTAGTAGTTGGTAGCTTTGTTCCTTTTGGGAAGATTGTAGTTATTTATGTAGGATTGTTTGGGTAATGCCTGTTGTGGCTTGGAAAGCATTATGTCATCCTTTCACAGCGTTATTAGTTTTGGCTTCTTTGTTTAGGATACTGATATATGCATTCCATCATGGTCTGTGATTTTATGGGCTGTCTCCTGTGTCCCGATCTGTGTATCCTTCCCACCATGGTGTCCCCGAAATAGTTGAACAGGGGAGATTTTGTTCATTTGTTTGGTAGTAGGGGCTTTCTAGGAAGAGATTGTAGTGTTCTGCTACATCAGTTATTGGGACAAGTGCTAGTGCAATTAGTTTTTTTATTTCATATGCAAAATTGCTATTAGTTGCATATTCTACACTGAGAGTAGATTTTTGAAGGTGTCTCCAAATGCATTTGTTAAAGTGGCAATAGCAACCTTGGATTGCTGTGTGAGGGTAATTTTTCATGATGGCTTGTATCATTGACTGTTCAAAGTCTATGATAATTTTTGGAGGGTAGTTTATTGCTTTTTAGGAGTTTGACATAGGAAGTGGTTTGCTTGTTTGGTAACAGGGCATATATAAAGGGGATATTGGTATTGTGATACAGTCCATGGATTGTATATAATTGGTAAAATGTTTTGGGACATATTTTAAATGTTCCGTCCTTCATTCATGTCTTACAATTCTGCAGTTTCAGTAAGTTTGTGGGAGTTGCATATATCAGTTCTTTTGTCATTAGATTTATTGTCATAAAGTAGAAATTGCTCTTCATTATGACTTACAGTGAGTTCAATCAATCAATCAATCAATCAATCAGGGGTTTATAAAGCATGCTACTCACCTGTGAGGGTCTCGAGACACTGTGGGGAGGTGCAGCTCCGGGTCAGTCAAAGAGCCAGGTCTTGAGACTCTTCCTGAAGGTGTGCAGAGTGGGGGAGCGTCTGATGTTGACTGGGAGCTCATTCCAGGTCTTTGCTGCGACGTAGAAGAAGGATCTCTGTCTTTCTCTGGTTCAGTGGATGCGTAGGGTCTCTGCCAGAGCGAGGTCAGTGGAGCAGAGGTTCCTTTTTGGGTACGTGGAAGGAGACTTGTTGCGCGGCGGAGAAGGAGACAGGGAGACAGTATTGTAGTTCAAAGACAAAAAGTGGGTTTATTGGCCGAGATATAAATGAGGATCACAACAAAAAAGAAGAATATCCTTTTAAGAGATCTCAGTTCTCTTCCTTCATAGATTTGGGAGCCAACTCATGAGGTTCCGCTTCCTGGGGACAGGCTTTTATTCCTCGCTCCGTGTTGATGAATGCAGGGCCATAAACAAAAGAAAAGAAAGACCTGGTAAGGGGGGGCGTTCTCTTTACCAAAGTATAAAGGGGAAAAGGAGTAAAGGACTGGTATCCGACCATAACCGAGACACACTACTTCCTCAAAGTGCAAACGTGTGCCCAAACTTCTCTAGTCAGATGGCCCACCCCTCTCTCCCACCTTCCCTTTATCCCACACGGCCCCCAGGTGCTCCCGTACCTTAAGAACCCACAACCCTCCTGGGCCGTGGCTGGCTCTGGCGTTTTGCAGGAAAGGGTCTGGCTCCCTCTTTTGCTCCGTCGGGTGGGATGCCTCCTCGTCCCGCTGGGCTCCCGGCTCCGTCCCGATGCAGGTTCCTGGGTCCTCGAGTCTCGGTGCAACAGAGAAGGTTTCCGCTCCTCTCTCTGCTCTCCAGGACGCCGCTACTCCAAGAGCAGGGGTTGATGGTGGAACACTTCCTCTGCTCTCTTCCAGCTCTTTGAAGGAGTTGCGATCAGCTGATGAGAACACGTGATGCGATACGGAAGCCGAGGGTGAAGGATAGTTAAAGGGCCAGTGTATCTCGCTCAGTCCGGAGGAAGGCTGGAAACAGAAAAGGGAAGAAGGCAACAGGTAAGGGGGTAATTGGTCTGTCCCTACAGTGAAGGAGGAGTCGGCAGGCAGCTCCTCGTCACAAGACTCTTTCATTGAGATATTTGGGTCCGATGTTGTGGAAGAGTTTGTAGGCATGGGTGAGTAGCTTGAAGGTTACTATCTTCTCGATGGGGAGTTCAGGTGGTATTTGTATTTCACTGAAAGTTTCAGAGTTAGGTGGGGTGGCAGCTGTTTCTTTTTTTGTTCTAGCTAATTAGCCTTTTTAACTTTGAGACAGAGGGTAATTGGCCAGTTACATGTTCTGGAATTCTGGGGAGTACATCTTTTAATAATTCAGTAGTAGGTCTTTGAGAGCTAGTGCTGGTTTCGTTCATAGTGTCTAAAGTGTCTTTCACTTCTGTTTCAGTTATGTTAGGGGGGTGGTTATGTTCCTTAACATGTGACACAGTAGGTCTTTAGTTGTAGCCTTCCCATAATATGCATTTGAATAATATTTGCTGCATTTCCAATTAACTTTGTCCCCTGTATGTTTCTCCTGGGTGTAGACATATCCCATATAACATAATAACATTTTTCCTTTCTGGGAAGTTATGAATTTGGCACCTTCAGTCATTCTGATGTCTGAAATTCTATGAGAAATGTATATACAAATACTACATGTATTTTAATTGTTTTCAGGTTTTTATATACAACATTATACATACATGTTTGAATATGTTGACCTTTTTATGACGCTGAGGTGTTTCTGTTGGTGCTTGCTTTTAGTGTTTATTTTGATTTTTCTGCAGATGAAAAATGTAAATGTTAATACATGTGTTTAACAGCATTTATTTCATTTTGGGGTTTGTGTGGTTAGTGGTCATTTTGGGTTGGGAATTTTACTTGTTTTAATAGTTTAATTGAGATGTATACTTACTTTTCTGGCAAGGTGGGTTTTGGATGATGTTTGAAGGTAGAGGAGTATGTGTTGAAGTTTCTATAGAGGAGATAAAATTAAGAAAAAATATACATTCATTATTTAGTTATTATAAAAAGTGCTTTACGATTATTTTATGCAGTTGCAACATTAAATAGATATTTTACTTACTTTTTGAAGTTGCATGCAGAGCTTTCAGTGATGAAGTCCAGTGTTGCAGCAGCAATCCAGCAAAGATTCCCCTTATTCTTGTTTTTTTTTGGGAGCATAAAATAATGTTGCATTTTCTTTTGTTTACATAGTGTTTGTTCAATTGTACTTTCAATCTTATTGGATTATTTTAGTTGTAGGTATTTTGCATTGGTTGTTACTAATGTTTTCAATTAATTTGGCAGTTTTTCCTTATATGGGAAATGCTAATTAATGTTTAGTTGAACTTTTTTATTTTTAGTTCATTTAAAAGTGTAATAGTACAATATTTTTATTTTATTTTACATTCATGTATATTAATACATATTTATTGTATATATATTCTGTGTAAGTTTAATATATTTGTTGAGTTTAAATATGTTAACATTATTTTTTTTTAATTTAAATGCATCTTAGTGTTAAGTTTATTTATTTCATGAGTTGTGTGTCTTTGTGATATTGCTTATATAATTTTTGTTATATTTGATGTTATAAAAAATATTTTTAAGGTATCAATATTTGTTATTGGGCGATATTAGCATGATCTACATTTTTTGTTTTTGATATTTGTGTCATTTTGAATGTTTATTTAATGATGTTAAAATTTGTTTTAAAAAAATGTTTTAGTGATATTAGTTATAGCGATGTTAATGTTTGTCAATAATTTTGTGTCAATATTTGTGTATTTTTTTGAATAAGTATAGAATATCAATATTTATTTTATCGATATTTATGTGTCGATAATTTTGTAGATCGATATTTTGAGGGTCTATGTTATGTCAGTGATCCATAGTGAGTGTGTGTTGAAAATGTTGCATGCGAGTTGGCCTTTTTTGTTCAAGTGGTATCTGCCGTGTGTTCAGGGTAAACAAAAAAAAAAGGTGTTTGGTAGGCTGGTGTGTGCTGTGGTAGGTGAAGTGGAAGTGGGTGGAAGTGAAAAGTGTTTTTTGCGACATCCAGGGTTGAGTATGTAGAGTTCAATGGTATATCTGTGGGGGCTGGAGGGTCAGAGGCTGTGGCACTGGGTGTGGTCCAAGCTCAGGCGCAGACAGGCTTGCGTTTGAGGTATGTTCAGCACACCAGCAGTGCACCCGCTGCATGAATGCTCTGCAGCATGTGCTAAGTAGGTCCTAGGGCAGGCCTTCTGTTGGCATGAAGAATGGTGAGCGTGAGAGCTCAGGCAGCAGCAATATCACTTGTCAAACAGTGGCTACTGGAGCAGGCTGGAAATTATTGATTGGTAACTCTGAGAAAATATTTCTGAATATAAATACTGCATACTACATCCTTGCACAGGGTATTCTGTTCTCGTTTTTTGTAAAAGTCTTCTATATCCAGGCAAACTATGTTAGTGCTACAGAAAAACAAATAAACAACAAACACTGACAAAATCAATAGGTTGTGCCTGCACAAGTTTTTGGCTTTGTCAATTTTTTTAGCCAAGCTGCACAGCGAGGCTAAAAGAAAACACTGACAAAGTCAATACTTCGCATAGGCAAGCCCTATTGGATTTTCTAATGCTTATTAATAAATGCAGTTTACAGACCCAATCTAAATGCACAATATTAGAGTATCTCCAGTTTCTGAAAATTGGAAATTATGAATTATTAGATAATTTATTAAGGGCAATATTAGATATGTATTTTTCCAGTTTGTCAAGTGCTTCTATGCTTGTTAGAGAGGAAATCGAATAGTGAGGACATTTCCACATCCACCAACATAATATCTCAGGTTGTAATAGCATGTGCCTCTGAGCTTCAGTAATGCAAGAGTCTTCTTATAAAAAAATAGAAAAAAGGTATTCACCAGTCGTAGTTCCAATGCCACTCCTCTGAGGCACAATTAGTTAATTTTCTGCATGTACTAAATTAGTCAGGTTTAATGAATGTGACTCTGTAAAGTCCAAACAATTGAAAGTCCACCACGAGTCCAGTTGTTCAGGTGTTTTCAATGTTGAATGGCAATAACATATCACAATAGGGTTGAACATGTATTTGTGAATGTGTGCTCCAAAATAAACAAAAAGACCATGATTTGCTCCTTCCCTTACTAAAGTATATAATAAGCTAATTGGGTACAGTCACTATGAATAAAACTTGCATTTTTCCCAGCTTCTATGACTTGTGGGATGACATTGACAGCCAAGCATACCCGCTATGAAAATTATTTCAACACCACTGCTGTATACTCCTTTTTATCATACAGTTCTGCATCAGAAAATACAATAGTTTATATGCATCTGAACCCTTCTCGACCAAGTAGAAACAGCAGCTTTAATCCTATTTAACATCTCAGCAGCCTTCAACACTGTAGCCAACCACATCAAAATTTATCGGTGAAAAACTAGGCATTACATTTGATAGACAACTGTTGTTTTTCACCCAAGTCAATTCAGTGGTGGGCACTCGCTTTGCCCTACTACATATGTTGCATATGGTTTTGTATCTTTTGTCCTTTGCGGCTAGACAACAAGTGATCCAAGCCCTGATCATAGATCTTTTGGACAATGGGTATGGACTCTACCTGGGCCTACCCTAATACCTGATTGATAGGTCGCAGCTGGTTCAGAGCACAGCTACTAGACCAATATTCGGGATACCATGTAATTCCCACGTATCACAACATCTTATTGATCTTCACTGGCTCCCGGTCAGGAAAAGAATCAGTTTTAAGATATTGCTTCTTACCCAGAAAGTTTTATACAGAACTGGCCTGGGCTACTTACGAGTTATAATTACTCTCCCCAGAGAAATCTGAGCTCTGCCAACCTCTGTCTTGCCAGATCTCCACAGGTTAAGAACGCAAGGTCCTGAAGCAGATCCACGGGCTAAGAAGGCAATATCCGGGGGAAGATCCTTCTCACGCCTGGACTCCTCTCTGTGAAATAAAATTCCTCTGGAAATCAGATGCATCAAGGCTTCCCCCTTGTTTCGGAAAAAGCTCAAGACTTGGCTCTTTTCCAGTTCCTAAGTCCTCACCTTCATATTTCCTTTGGTTGACCTTCCTCTGCATTAACGCCAGGACACTCCTTGGAGGAACAGTTGCGCTCTGGAAATACCTTACATACATACATGCATAATCACATGCATACATACATACATGCTGATCAAAAGACTCCACCAGATCGGCACCCAAGGGGAATCACTTAGAAGGATCACCTTCTTCCTCACCGGAAGAACCAAGAGGATACACCTCCCATCTTTCACCTCTGAACCCAAGGAATCACCTGTGGTGTCACCCAGAGCTCATCCCTCAGCCCCACGCTCTTCAATGCATCTATGACCCCCTGGCCAACATTATCGGATCCCGTGGTCTCAACACAATTTCCTATGCAGATGACACCCAACCTATTCTCACACTCTTGACGATCCCACCACCACCAGAACCAACTTCCAGAGATGCATGACAAACGTTGCAAACTGGATGAAGAACAAGTTCCTGCAGCTGAACACAGACAAGACAAAAATAATCAACTTTGGCAGCAACACATGGAACAAGTCTCGGTGGCCATCAGACCTCGGACCGGCACCCATTTACTCCGACCATGCCAGAAACCTCAGAATCATCACTGACAACAACCTCACCATGAAATCACAGATCAACGCCATCTCCTCAACCTGCTTCCTCAACCTGCACATGCTAGGTAAGATTTTTCAAGTGGCTTCCCCTACACATGATACGCATCGTGATACAGACCTTCAACACCAGCTGACTGAACTATGGCAACACCCTCTACGCAGGAATTGCCATACACCTCCTGCAGAGACATCAAACCATACAAAACACCTTTGTCGATGAACCCACATCACACCCCAACTTCACAGGCCCCCCGCAAAGAAGAAATGCCAAGTGGAGCTGCTGATCCATGCACACAAGGCTCTACTCTACAAGGACCTGCATACATTAACCACCAACTGTTGAGAAGACTAGTCTCCAACTTCCTCTCACTTTCCCATGCTCCTGCATCTACTGAAGCAGAAGTGGAGGACGCTCCTTCTCTCACATCGCAGCAAAGACATGGAACAGCTTCTCCATGAATCCCCGTCCACCAACTCACTTCCGCAATTCCAAATGGCCCTCAAGTGAAAACAAGAACAGATGGTTGACTAAGATTTCTGCACCTCCTGCCACTTTTGATATATGTACAGCTCCCTCACAACAAGCCCTGGCATCAATAGTCCATGGGTGCCTCTGTGCTCCAGATCCTTAAGATGCGATTTGATGGGCGTGCACAGAAAGATAAAGTCAAAATAGCGAAATGTAAGATTTACAAAATGTCTTTATTGTTCAGTCAATATCAAAGCTTTAGATTCCAGGCAACTCATTTTGTTCTCACTGGGAGAACTTCATCAGGGCTCCTACGGTTATTTGAACTTATGTGTGGGAAACCCAGCTGGGTGCAGAGAATCCTTGTGTCTATAAGATGTTCTGAGCTCTACCTGAATATATCCCCGGCAAGGATGTCTGGGTTAGTGACGACTGCACGTGAATTCAAGGCAGAAATTCCGAATAGCGACTCCCACTCTTATAGAGACAAAAAATTATTGCTGTATGTTCCCGTGACAGATCTATATAACTCCTGTGTTCTGGACTGCATATACGTCCATAAACAATAAGGATTCAAACTGTGCTGTTGAACTCCCATATCAGGATTTTACAGCAGTTTGTATAATCTCACACTTGTCGGCGAGGACCCTAGTTTCTGTAAATAAACTGTAGAACCATTAGGTATAGTATAGTCTCCAGGAAGTACCTCTGGAGTCTTTGGAGGGAAGAGTTCCCGCGGCCTTTATAAGCCTGTCCGTGTGGTCAGACGTTCAGAGTGCCGAGGCCTCAAGACCTGGCTGTTCAAATAAGCCTACGGGACCTGCAAGCCCATGGATACCCTATTGGTGATTAGCCATGCTTTATAAATCCTGATTAAGTGATTGATTGAAGGCTGATGTGCGAACATTCAGAGCAACTCGTGATTCAACGAGTAAGTGACCAATGTGCTCCATGAGTCATGAGCAAAAAAATTAAACATCAAGTCCTAGAATGCACTTATTCTGATGTGTTTAAATAGTCATTTACCAAGCATGTTCATTAAAATATACAGACCCGAAGAAACATGCAATTGAAAAGTTGAGGGTACACAGTGGCAGGTGTACAAAGTAACTATAATAACAAAGAAAAGAGATGTCTGGTCAAAGAAATGTGTGCTGTGCTAGAAACTAAAGACAAAATGGGATCGTATAGCAACAAAATGAAATAACACAGGGCTGAGAACTCCCATCAGCCCACCCTTACGGCGGAATACCATCATGTGGAATACAGATATTAAATCCAAACCTCGCCCAACCCATCAATTGATGGTGCAGAGATGGATTTCTGAGGTGGAATCTCTAGCCACAGTGTAATTCAGATGATGCTGTTGATGTGCAGTGCTGTGAAAATGTGAGTGAATTATAAAATTGGCTACTAGGGCAAAAAGTGAAGTTTAATAAGTATTGTCCTAGTGTCAAAGTTAAAATGACGCCAAATAGTCTGAAAGTATGACTATGTTGTGGCGCTGTGCAGTGAGGTCAACATGTTTCAGCCGTATAGAACAAACTGTCCGGCCTTCTTCATGACCCAGATTGAATAGCTACTGCAAAAAAGTGCAAGTGAGATACATATGTAAGAAATTTAGATAATGTGCAATATCAATTCAATTTCTCCTACCAGGAACTTGGATCCCCAATGTAAACTGGTGGGATGGAGTTAGTTGTCCTTTCCTAAACAGAAGGAAAACAGTGCACAAGGTATATAGTAGAGTTGTGTACAAAACATCCCAAAATGAAAAAAAGAGACAGTACAGACAACACATAAGTAACAAAGAGATGTATCTTCGTTTAGCAGAAGTCTATAGTCCTTCTGAATATCTTATCTTATTGGAATGATAGTTTCTCTAAAATCGTACTCACCCAGCATTGTGTGGGAAATAACCTCACCTCGCCAGGCAACCGCTCTGGAAAATGAGGCCCCGCTCTGTTATATCGAAAAGAGAAATGAGGCCACAATCAATGTTACATTTGCTGTGTCCAGCTAAATTGCTCTATCTTTTCTATGTAGAAGAAACTCAGTTGATACAAAAAGACACTCCCTCCATGCACCAATGGCTTAGACTCGACTTGTGGCATAAGATGATCATTCTCTTAAACAATAAGAAATTCACTCATAGAAAGGGCCATTTAAGTGAAGCATAATAAAGAATAAGTTAAAAATATTGAGCATCCCAGGTCTCAATTCTTGTAAAATGAGGTAAGGATTGTCCAAGGCGTAACAGGTATAAGAAGCTCAAAGCTTGCTAGACGCCAATCCGCCCCTTTGAAGAAACATCAGCGACCTACCTGACCGTCGGTACCCCTCTCCTGCGTCCGAGAGGAAGTGGAGGTACCGGAAAGTACGTCAGTGCGCTTTTTATAGCGTGCCTAATTGAATAATGACCCAATTTAAGCACTCAATTGTTGGAAAATGACGGCCGCCAGATACTGACAGCGGTCGTGTAGAAGACGGACCGCTATTCTGCCTACGCATGCGCCGTCTACCGATTCTGACGGCGCATGCGCGATGGTATAGTAGGCTTGAATAGCGCTATTCAATGGCGCATGCACAAGGGCATAGTAGATTGTTCACGCATCTTGCGGTAGTGGCCGTGCAATGATTTAGAACAAGTGGTTTTTAGGCGCTTCATCCTGCAATTTAGAATGTCTAAACCTATGGTGTGTTGATGACTCGAGAGTAAATGAGCCTCGTATGTAACAACAAGGCCCTATTCCCGTATTACATATAACGGAAAACCGCAGAACACAGCAAGGCGATGGATAAATACGTCATTGCTTAATGTTTTGGAACTTGGCCAAAATATTGTTCTGGTTCTGGCGTATATCACAAATATTAAAAGTGGTTGTGGAAAAAGTCAAACCTGTGATTTAGAATTATAGACAGGCATGACTTGCACAATGATTTTATGACTGTATGATTCAGAATTATTGAGTATCAGGCAGAAATGAACAGGTGTCTTCATACCAACCAGATATTAATAGTGTAGTATAAAGGCACTCATATAGATGGAATGTGGCTACAATGATATCCAAGGTATGTCATCGTTCAGTCCCTTGCTGTCACTTCTAAGCTTAAAAATCCATTTTTTGCTCCTTAACAAATAAGAATCTGGATACATCGCTTATATGAGGTGGGATAAAAGGATGTTCAAGAATCACCCACCTCATGTCTTCTGCCGTATGTTTGAGGGACAGAAAGTGATTGGTCAGTCGTGTAGATTGCTTATGGCATCGAATAGTGCTTTTATGCTCACCAATCCTCAGTTTAATTTTGCGGGTGGTGTATCCGATATACCTGAGTGAGCAGGGGCAAGTTGTCATGTAAATAACTCTTTCCGAATTACAATTTGTATGCTTTTTGAGGAGCCAAGTTTTTCCTGTTTCTAAGTCAACCCTGTCTGTCTTGTACGTTTGTGGGCAGACACTGCAAGAGCCACAGGGATAGTGGCCCTGGATCGGTGGCAGATCCCAAAGTGCGGTGGTCCTGTCCATGATTTGTGCTCTTGGTCTTGTATGGACCAGGCTATAACGTAAGCTTGGTGCTCTTTTGAAAGAGAATAGGGGAAAAGGAACATTGGTGTCTGCTATGTTTTAAATACCCCAATGTCTCCGAACAGTTTTTTGAATCGTGTTGGAGAGCACACTAAATGTACTAACAAAAGTAAGCCTATCCAGTGGTGGTTTTTCAGGCCGCCTGTCCCGCAGTGCCTCCCGATTATTGTTGGATGCGTGTTTCCATGCCTTTCTGACAAGATGTTTTGGATATTGTCGTGCCTGTAGTTGTGAAGAGAGATTTGTCGCATGTGTATCAAACAGTCTCATAGAAGAGCAGTTTCTTCTAAGCCGAAGGAACTGACCCACGGGGAGATTCTTGCGTAGCGCTCGTGGGTGGTGACAGTTAAAGGCAAGTAAAGAGTTTCTTGCCATTGGTTTGGTATACAGTTCACATTGTAGTCTACCTTCTTCTGGAAAGATTAAAACATCCAGGAAGGGGAGTTGCTCATGACTGAATTCAACAGTAAACTTCAGATATTGATTTTGGTCATTGAGCCATTTGTGGAATGATTGAATCTCCACGGGGGAGCCTCGCCAAACCACCAGGATATCGTCAATGTATCTCTTCCATAGCACCACTTGATGGAAATAAGGGTTGCTATGGGTGAGAACATGATCCTGTTCAAATTGATGAACATAAAGGTTGGTGAGGCTAGGGGCAAAAATACTCCCCATAGATGTACCAGAGTTTTGGAGAAAAAACTGATCTTCAAATTTGATTTTTTTTTTCCATCATGGCAAGTTTCGCACATTCCATAATGAAATCGACACGGGTGATACTCTCCAGATTGCGCAAGGAAATGAGATGACGAATAGTCTTGAGGGTCTCCTCCTGCAGAATACAAGTATAGAGAGATTTTACGTCAAAACTGACCAGTAGTTCAGTTTCGACTTTGAACTCTATGTCAGGTAGGAGACTGAGGACATCTGCTGTATCCTGTAAATAGGTAGGCATTTCTTTGACAAGGGGTCTAAGGAAAAAGTCCACAAATGTGGAGAGTGTTTCCAAAAGGGAACCAATCCCAGAGATAATTGGGCGTCCCGGTGGTGGTCTAGTGGCTTTGTGTATTTTGGGAAGGCAGTAGAAGCCAGGTGTGACCGGATTGGGTGTCACCAAAAATCTAGCCTCTTGAGGTGTTGTCCATCCATCTGTTCTCCCCTCATCTACCAGAGCCTGAATTTCTGCAATGAACCATTGTGTTGGATCGCTGAGTAGCCGTCGATAAGCTTGAGGATTGTTCAATTGTCTAAGGCACTCTTCACGATACCTGACCATATCTAAAATCACTGTTGCACCTCTGGTTTTATAATTATAGATGGATCTTTGGATAGACTCAGGAGGGCATTTCTTTCTCTAGTAGAGAGATTCTGGAAACTTGGAAAGTTAGTATCGTATAGGGCCATGATGTCATGTGTGTTAGCTTGCTCAAAAGTAGTCACCTGTGATGGAACTTGATGACTAAGAGGGGTGAAGGTAGATTTCGGACGTAGCCCTGTGTTGGTAGGGCTCTTGTCTGTCGTCTTTTCATTTCCATCCTTGTTCTTAAAAAAGAAATGGAGACGTACCTTCCTGAAAAATCTTTCTAGCTCTATTCTGGTCTCAAAGGGGTTGCCTTTGTTTGTAGGAACAAACCCTAGTCCTTTTTCTAAAACAGCTTGCTTGCCTGGTGTCAGGATACGGGAGCTCAGATTGACCGTTAGGTTCCCGTCGCTTCTGTGCTGGTACTCTGTTGCGCTGCTCTCCTGCTCCGTGTGTTGGGAAACGTGGGATCTGTCTCCCACTGGACAGTTTGTTGTCCTCTTTTTCTTCCGTGATTCTGGCCTCGGCCCCGCCCTAAAAAAGACAGATCTGCAAAAAACTGAGGGTGTTGTGAGTATGGGTGCATTTGTTGTGCAAAGGGTGGTGGTTGAAAACCCCAGGGTCCTGGGGGCCACCATGGGCCAGGATTTTGATAATTGCCCTGGTAATTGCCTTGCATCCTGCCTCTCGGCCTCCCCCCTCTCTTATAGAATCGTCGCTGTTGACCACCCCCTCTGGATTGTGCATCAGCTTGGTTGGTGGTGTCTGAGTCACTAGAATTTGAATCGGATCCTGAGGTCGAATAATTGGATCCATGCGAGACTGGATCATCTTGATTATCAGCTCTGCAAAGAGAATGGCAGATACCATCTTAATAGAGATTCAGACATTAGAAGGACAAATTAAAGCCACCTGTAGTACACTATTTAAAAAACGTATGGATGAAACTAATAAGACCAATAAAGATTATAAGGATAACATCCTTATTAATAAGATTGACAAATTTAAGAAAGATTTGGCTCGCTTCTCGCTGGTCAAAATTTATCCCTACACTAGTGATAATTTTGTGGCTCCTGAATACAACAGCAAAGGAAGACGATATGGATCCAATTATTTCCAAGTTTCCAGAATCTCTCTACTAGAGAAAGAAATGCCCTCCTGAGTCTATCCAAAGATTCATCTATAATTATAAAACCGGCGGATAAGGGAGGTGCAACAGTGATTTTAGATATGGTCAGGTATGGTGAAGAGTGCCTTAGACAATTGAACAATCCTCAAGCTTATCGACGGCTACTCAGCGATCCAACACAACGGTTGATTGCAGAAATTCAGGCTCTGGTAGATGAGGGGAGAACAGAAGGATGGATAACACCTCAAGAGGCTAGATTTTTGATGACACCCAATCTGGTCACACCTGGCTTCTACTGCCTTCCCAAAATACACAAAGCCACTAGACCACCACCGGGATGCCCGATTATCTCTGGGATTGGTTCCCTTTTTGAACCACTCTCCACATTTGTGGACTTTTTCCTTACATCCTTTGTCAAAGAAATGCCTACCTATTCACAGGATACAGCAGATGTCCTCAGACTCCTACCTGACATAGAGTTCAACGTCGAAACTGACCTACTGGTCAGTTTTGACGTAGAATCTCTCTATACTTGTATTCCGCAGGAGGAGACCCTCGAGACTATTCGACATCTCCTTTCCTTGCACAATCTGGAGAGTATCATCCCTGTCAGTTTCATTATGGAATGTGCGAAACTTGCTATGATGGAAAAAAAAATCAAATTTGAAGATTAGTTTTTTCTCCAAATCTCCGGTACATCTATGGGGAGTATTTTTGCCCCTAGCCTCGCCAACCTTTATGTTCATCAATTTGAACAGGATCATGTTCTCAACCATAGCAACCCTTATTTCCATCAAGTGGTGCTATGGAAGAGATACATTGACGATATCCTGGGGGTTTGGCGAGGCTCCCCCGTGGAGATTCAATCATTCCACAAATGGCTCAATGACCAAAACCAATATCTGAAGTTTACTGTTGATTTCACTCATGAGCAACTCCCCTTCCTGGATGTTTTAATCTTTCCAGGAGAAGGTAGACTACAATGTGAACTGTATACCAAACCAATGGCAAGAAACTCTTTACTTGCCTTTAACAGTCACCACTCACGAGCGCTACGCGAGAATCTCCCCGTGGGTCAGTACCTTCGGCTTAGACGAAACTGCTCTTCTATAGGACTGTTTGATAAACATGCGACAAATCTCTCTCCACAACTACAGGCACGACAATTTCCAAAACATTGTGTCAGAAAGGCATGGAAACGCGCATCCAACAATAATCGGGAGGCGCTGCTGGACAGGCGGCCTGAAAAACCACCGCTGGATAGGCTTACTTTTTCTTAGTACATTTAGTGTGCTCTCCAACAAGATTCAAAAAACTGTTCAGAGACATTGGGGTATATTGAACATAGCAGACACCAATGTTCTTTTTCCCCTATTCTCTTTCAAAAGAGCACCCAGCTTACGTGATAGCCTGGTCCATACAAGACCAATAGCAAAAATCATGGACAGCACTTTGGGATCTGCCACCGATCCAGGGCCACTATCCTTTTGGCTCTTGCAGTGTCTGCCCACAAACGTACAAGACAGACAGGGTTGACTTAGGAACAGGAAAAACTTGGCTCCTCAAAAAGCAGACAAATTGTAATTCGGAAAGAGTTATTTACATGATAACTTGCCCCTGCTCACTCAGGTATATCGGATACACCACCCGTAAAATTAAACTGAGTATTGGTGAACATAAAAGCACTATCCAATGCCATAAGCAATCTACACGACTGACCAATCACTTTCTGTCCCTCAAACATACGGCAGAAGACATGAGGTGGGTGATTCTTGAACATCCTTTTATGCCACCTGATATCAGCGATGTATCCAGATTCTTATTTGTTAAGGAGTAAAAATGGATTTTTAAGCTTAGAAGTGACAGCAAGGGACTGAACGATGACATACCTTGGATATCATTGTAGCCACATTCCATCTATATGAGTGTCTTTATACTACACTATTAATATCTGGTTGGTATGAAGACATCTGTACATTTCTGCCTGATACTCAATATATCTGATTCATACAGTCATAAAATCATTGTGCAAGTCATGCCTGTCTATAATTCTACATCACAGGTTTGACTTTTTCCACAACCACTTTTAATATTTGTGATATACGCTAGAACCAGAACAATATTTTGGCCACGTTCCAACACATTGAGCAATGACGTATTTATCCATCGCCTTGCTGTGTTCTGCGGTTTTCCGTTATATGTAATACGGGAATAGGGCCTTGTTGTTACATACGAGGCTCATTTACTCTTGAGTCATCAACACACAATAGGTTTAGACATTCTAAATTGCAGGATGACGCGCCTAAAAACTACTTGTTCTAAATCATTGCATGGCCACTACCGCAAGATGCGTTACCAATCTACTATGCCCTTGCGCATGCGCCATTGAATAGCGCTATTCAAGCCTACTTTACCATCGCACATGCGCCGTCAGACTCGGTAGACGGCGCATTCGTAGGCAGAATAGCGGTCCGTCTTCTACACGACCGCTGTCAGTATCTGGCGGCCGTCATTTGACAACAATTGAATGCTTAAATTGGGTCATTATTCAATTAGGCACGCTATAAAAAGCGCACTGACGTACTTTCCGGTACCTCCACTTCCTCTCGGACGCAGGAGAGGGGTACTGACGGTCAGGTAGGTCGCTGATGTTTCTTCGAAGGGGCGGATTGGTGTCTAGCAAGCTTTGAGCTTCTTATACTGGCTACGCCTTGGACAATCCTTACCTTATTTTACAAGAATTGAGACCTGGGATGCTCAATATGTTTTACTTATTCTTTATTATGCTTCACTTAAATGGCCCTTTCCATGAGTGAATTTCTGATTGTTTAAGAGACTGATCATCTTATGCCACAAGTCGAGTCTAAGCCATTGGTGCATGGAGGGAGTGTCTTTTTGTAACAACTGGGTTTCTTCTACATAGAAAAGATAGAGCAATTTAGCTGGACACAGCAAATGTAACATTGATTGTGGCCTCATTTCTCTTTTCTATATAACAGAGCGGGCCTCATTTTCCCAAGCGGTTGTCGGGCGAGGTGAGGTTATTTCCCACACAATGCTGGGTGAGTACGATATTATGGAAACTATCATTCCAATAAGATAAGATATTCAGAAGGACTATAGACATCTGCTAAACGAAGAGACATCTTTTAGTTACTTATGTGTTGTCTGTACTGTCTCTTTTTTTCATTTTGGGATGTTTTGTATGCAACTCTACTATATACCTTGTTTACTGTTTTCCTTCTGTTTAGGAAAGGACAACTAACTCAATCCCACCAGTTTACATTGGGGATCCAAGTTCCTGGTAGGAGAAATTGAATTAATATTGCACATTATCTAAATTTCTTACATATGTGTCTCACTTGCACTTTTTTGCAGTAGCTATTCAATCTGGGTCCTGAAGAAGGCCAGACAGTTTGTTCTATACGGCTGAAACATGTTGACCTCACTGCACAGCGCCACAACATAGTCATACTTTCAAACTATTTGGCGTCATTTTAACTTTGACACTAGGACAATACTTATTAAACTTCACTTTTTGCCCTAGTAGCCAATTTTATAATTCACTCACATTTTCACAGCACTGCACATCATCAGCATCTTCTGAATTACACTGTGGCTAGAGATTCCCCCTCAGAAATCCATTTCTGCACCATCAATTGATGGGTTGGGCAAGGTTTGGATTTAATATCTGTATCCCACATGATGATATTCCGCCATAAGGGTGGGCTGATGGGAGTTCTCAGCCCTGTGTTATTTCATTTTGTTGCTATACGATCCCATTTTGTCTTTGGTTTCTAGTACAGCACACATTTCTTTGACCAGACATATCTTTTCTTTGTTATTACATTTGAGTTGGGGCGTTGAGATGTCGGGGTCGTTAAATTGAACCCCTTGAGACCCTTTTTATCTCCTTTTTTCAAGTACAAAGTAAATATACCTGAAATGTGCCATAAATGGTACGTAACGCTCATAGTCATACAAACAAAGCTGTGTGGATTGAATTGAATTGGATTTGAAAGGATTTGTATAGCGCTCGTACACCTGGCGGTTTCTTGGCGCTAACTGGCAACTGCTACTCGGGGAGTAGGAGAGGTGGGGGAAGTGACCGTTCAAGATGGGAATGCTTGGGTGAAGAGGAAGGTCTTGAGGTCTCTGCGAAAAAGAGGGTAATGGGTGCAGCTTCTTAGAGAAGATGGGAGGGAGTTCCAAAAAGCTGGGCCCGCAGTTGCAAACTTGGAGCCCCCCCACTTCTTCCGTTTGAAGCGGGGGACCACGAGGAGGTGGTGAGAAGAGGATTGGAGATCTCGTGAGGGAATATAGTTTTGAATGGCAAAATTAATGAAGGAGGGGGCAGAGCCTGTCAGGGCTTTAAAGATGGTGCAGCCGAGCTTGAATAAGGCGCGCTGCCGGACAGGCAGCCAGTGTAGGGAGAAGAGGAGTGGAGTTACATGGTGTGATTTAGGTAAGTTAAAAACCAGCCAAGCGGCCTGGTTTTGAACCAGTTGAAGACGCCTCATGAGATAGTCGGGCATGCCATGGTAGAGGGCATTGCCGTAATCTAGGCGAGATGTTACCATGGCTAGGAGTATTAACTTGAGCGCGTCGGGGGCGAAGAATCGTGAGACTCTGCGAATTGTCCTGAGGGAGAGGAAGGCTGAGGATACCACAGCAGAGACTTGAGAGTGTAGGGAGAGTTGGTTGTTGATTTTGAACCCAAGGGTTTTGACGGAAGAAACAGGAGTGGGTGGGGAACCTAAAGAAGGGGGCCAAAAGGAAGAGGACCAGGGACTGGAGCAACCACCTGTCAACACCAACTCCGTTTTATCGGGATTGAGTTTCAGGTGGTTGAAATTCATCCAGTCCTGGATGAAAGTCATGATGGACTGGACATTAGACATAGACTCGGGGGAAGAGGAAAGGGAAAAAATGAGCTGGAGATCGTCTGCGTAGTTGTACACAGAGACCTCCAGTTGCTGTAAAGCAAAGATGAGGGGGGCAATGTAAAGGTTAAATAATAGGGGGGACAGAGAGGAACCTTGGGGGACCCCGCACTGGATGGGTTGAAATTCAGCTGAGATTTCTCCCAGGCGAACCGCCTGAGTCCGGCCACTCAAGAAGGAGGATAGCCATAACATGGCTGTTCCTCCGATTCCCGCCGCTTCGACACGTGAAAGTAAGATGGTATGGTCCACCGTGTCGAATGCGGCGGAAAGATCCAAGAGGATCAAGGCCTGAGGTTGATTAGTATCCATTCCTTGTCGTAGGTTGTCCAGTACAGATATTATTACGGACTCAGTTGAGTGGGCTGGGCGGAAACCGGCCTGTCTCGGGGCCAAAACACCATGTCTCTTCACTAACTCATTCAAGGTTTTTACTACGTGTCGTTCCAATACCTTTGCCAAGAAAGGCAAAAGGGAGATGGGGCGGTAGTTGACTGGATCCGAGGGATCCGCCCCAGGTTTTTTTAAGATCGGAACGATCACTGCCGATTTGAGTGCTGGGGTAACAATGCCCTGGGCCAGCGAGCTGTTAAGAAGCGCTAAGGGTGGTGAAGAGCAGTGGGTGTACATCTGCTTTAAGATGTAGGCAGGGCAGGGGTCCATCGGGGAGCCGGATTTGACCAGCGGGAGGATGGAGAAAAATGAATCGGTCGAGAGGGGAGGAATTGAAGCCAGATGTGCTGTAGCCGGAGGACGGCAGGGGTCAGTGAAGGCCGGGGAAGGGGGGGGAATTTTTGCTTTGATTTTACTGATTTTATCTAGGAAGAAGTGATTGAGGGAGTCGCATAGTGGTTGTGAGGGGGAAGGTTTGAGTGAGGCTCTGTCGGAATAGGCGAGGTCTTGGATGATGGAGAAAATTTCTCTTGGCCGGTTCTCCGCGAGTTGGATTTTGGATGAGAAGTAGGTTTTCTTAGTGTCCAGTATGGCTTTCTTATATTGTGCAAGAAGATCAGTATACCGGGTTTTAGCAACAGGGCAATAGTTCCGTCTCCACTGCCGTTCCGCTTGGCGGAGAGTGAGTTTTTGGGTCTTTAGATCGTCCGAGAACCAGCGGTTTGCATCTTTGGGGCGTTTGGTTGCGATGCGTTTTAGAGGAGCGATGGTATCGCAACCAGCCCGCAGCCAGTTGCTGATAGCTTCTACTTGACCAGAGGAAGGCAGCCCGGTAAGGTCGGGGCTAGAAGAGGAAAGGGAGGTAGATAGAGCTTCGACATCCACGCGGTTCCATGATCGCGCCCAGACATTTCTGGCAGGAGTGGGCTTAGGTGATGAGAAAGGGGATAGGGAGAAGGTGATCAGTGAGTGATCTGACCATAGACAAGGGGAAATAGAAAGAGAAGTGACCGGGCAATCACGTTGCCAGATTTGGTCAAGGATGTGTCCCAGCCTGTGCGTGGGAGCATTGACGACTGATGTAAAGTTGAGCGACTGAAGGGAGTCTGAGAACTCTTTGGAAGTTGCACATTCCGCGGGGTCGGAGGGCCAGAAGTTGAACTCTCCCAGGACTATGATGGAAGAATGGTTAACAACCAGAGTCGCCATTAGGTCTTGGAAGCTGGGGAGGAACGTTTGAGGGGAGGACGGGGGTCGGTAGACAAGGACACAAGTAAGAGGGGGAGTGAGGGAAGGAGAGCGAACCACTAAACAGTCTGAAGTTCTCATGGAGGGGGAGGCCAGAGGGTAGAATGTGAGTTCCTTACGGGCGATCAGGGCGACCCCTCCGCTAGGCCTGCCGGAGGAGCGGTCGGCTCGAATAGCGTAATAGGCCGGGGGGAGTATTGCCAATAGGGAGGGAAGAGAGCTGTCCGAGAACCAAGTCTCGGTGAGAAATAATAAGTGGGGTTTATGAGATTCGAGTAAAGTGAAAAGGTCGAGCTGATGTTTGACTGCCGATCTAGTATTAAGGTACATGGCAGTTATTGCTGTGGGGGGCGGGGGGGGCAGCTGGAGGCAGGTATGAAGAGCAGTTAGTTGGAGGCGTGGACAAGGTGTTGGTATGGACTTGATTGAGTGAAGTTAATAGTGCAAGATTGGAAATACGAGCTATGGTGGTAGCAGGTAGTGACCACTTGCCTTGAAGAGCGGTGAGTTGCAAGTGGGAATATTGATTAGGAGAGGCAGGGTGAGTGGCCTCTGGTCTCGGTCGGTCGCGGACGGGCGCAGACGGGCTTTCCTTAGGCGCGCCTTCGGCGCGCAAACGGCGCGCCCGCTGCGCTCGTCCGCTGCGCTTCTGGGGGAGGCACATTTTTAAAGGGGAGGAGTCGGTGGGCGTGGCCTCCAAAGGGGGCGTGGCCTCGATCTCGCTCGTGGCGCAGGAACAGCGTCCAGCGCTTGAAGATGTCGAGTGGAAATGGCCCGTGAACGGAGCCTAAGTGACTGGGGGGTGAGTGAGAATTAAAAGCACACAAAGAATACAATTTTAAAAAGATACACTCTCCCGGCTTTCCACCTCAGGAGTAGCGCATTGTCAAGTGCAGGCGCTAGTGATCAGCGTCGCACTTATAGTCAGGGCGGTGGGCGTGGCCTCCAAAGGGGGCGTGGAGTCGATCTCGCTCGTGGCGCAGGAACAGCGTCCAGCGCTTGAAGATGTCGAGTGGAAATGGCCCGTGAACGGAGCCTAAGTGACTGGGGGGTGAGTGAGAATTAAAAGCACACAAAGAATACAATTTTAAAAAGATACACTCTCCCGGCTTTCCGCCTCAGGAGTAGCGCGTTGTCAAGTGCAGGCGCTAGTGATCAGCGTCGCACTTATAGTCAGGGCGGTGGGCGTGGCCTCCAAAGGGGGCGTGGCCTCGATCTCGCTAGTGGCGCAGGAACAGCGTCCAGCGCTTGAAGATGTCGAGTGGAAATGGCCCGTGAACGGAGCCTAAGTGACTGGGGGGTGAGTGAGAATTAAAAGCACACAAAGAATACAATTTTAAAAAGATACACTCTCCCGGCTTTCCGCCTCAGGAGTAGCGCGTTGTCAAGTGCAGGCGCTAGTGATCAGCGTCGCACTTATAGTCAGGGCGGTGGGCGTGGCCTCCAAAGGGGGCGTGGCCTCGATCTCGCTCGTGGCGCAGGAACAGCTTCCAGCGCTTGAAGATGTCGAGTGGAAATGGCCCGTGAACGGAGCCTAAGTGACTGGGGGGTGAGTGAGAATTAAAAGCACACAAAGAATACAATTTTCAAAAGATACACTCTCCCGGCTTTCCGCCTCAGGAGTAGCGGGTTGTCAAGTGCAGGCGCTAGTGATCAGCGTCGCACTTATAGTCAGGGCGGTGGGCGTGGCCTCCAAAGGGGGCGTGGCCTCGATCTCGCTCGTGGCGCAGGAACAGCGTCCAGCGCTTGAAGATGAGGACCAAACAAGTGGAATCCCTACCAGTTAAAAAAAACATGCTGTAAAAATTGCAGTGACTAAGAAGTGACAGTTACAAAATACTAGCACCCAGGTGAAAACACAAAAAGCATGTACCTGAAAGAATATGTAATTGGCTGAAGCCCCCAAATAACCAAATGGTCCCAAAACAATGGCTCTGAAATCAAAGAAAAGTAATTTTAAATGAATTAACCATGACTCTGGAATGAATGTGTAAACAGAAAAGATCTGAGCATACCATTCAACAAGACTCCTGAGCCGCCTGCACCAACATGACGCTGAAACAGGAACGTGTGCCTAGAGGAAATGAGTGAACATGGGTTTGAAGCTAATGGGCAGTGACGTTAGCTTAAGCTCAGCGTGCCCCGAAATGGACGACATACCGAATACTCGAAAGTGAAGAAATAATAACATTGACCCAACAACCATAAAGTGCACGTTGCTACATGAATCATGCATTAGTTTTATATACGCAGTGGTAATAACAGGCTAAAAATCTCCTCATAAAAAAAGTCGGTAACAAATCTGCAATGACAATAACACAAATAGGGCCTCATTAACACCTTTCAGCAGAGAGTTGTACGGCCATGCAACTGCTCAGTTGAAGGTTGCCACCGCCCACATACCAGGCTACTAATTTTCAGTGGTCTGGCAGGTAGGCAGTGTGGCGGTCCCCCCTGCGGTGCACTTTTAAAAAGGCACCGCAATGGGAACGCCTCACAAGGTTCCTGAATAGCAATGACTTGAATGTCCCTACCGTGCAGAATCCTATGTGCATGCCCACAGGGAGTCACATGTTATGCCCCCCGTGTGCATCCACATATGTTTGAGGCACAGGCGGGGCCCTATGGGGCCCCTTTGTTTCCTCTCTGCTAGGGTGGCACCGCCATGAACAGCCTGGCTAAGAGGAAACTCGTAATATGCTTGGCAGACCATGGCGTTTCCACCAAGCATATTGCGGCCTCTGACTCCCACTCCTATGCCAGGGAATGGTTCCCTAGAGCGGTCTGACTACCAGAGTCGTAATAGGGCGGTGAGACGCCTGGTGTGGTGGTGGCTGGATCTGCCACTGTTGCGCCACCATGAGTCTGTCAGTCCTCGGACCGTCATGCACGCAATAGGGCCCATAGTACAATGATTGAAAGAAACATTTTCTAGATGCAAAAAGCCTGTGCTGTTGATTCATCTTAGTCAATAACGGGCATATTGCCCCTGAAACAGTATAAATGGCACATCCAATACGATTAAGTGACATGTTGTTGTCCACAATGAAGGTAGGTACACTTGCTAGACAGTAAGTGTATGTCTGCCATATATGTCTGTCCAATCAATAACATGAACAGAAAATAGTATGAAAAATATGCAAAATTTTCAGTGTGTACATAAGGTATTCAAAACAAAAAATGCTCCTTATCAAATGCATAGGATAGGTGACAATAGGTTTACAATAGCATGTGTGTAACATATCATGCACAGTAATAGTAGTTGCATTTACTGAATGAGAAGAATATATGTGGCACCCACAATTGGTGTCCGGTCAATACTATGCAAGGAAAAAAAACATGAAGAATACACAGCATGTGTACTGTGTGCAAAAAGTATTGTACAGTGCTAAGTGTATAGGATATCTAACAGTAATTTTTATCTGGCAGCTGGAAATTATGTGGATGTAACAAATGCATGTGTTGTACAAGGTAAAAAAAACCTTGAAGAAGTCTGGCAGAGATGTCGACACGAAGAAACAGTTTAGAGGAAACAGGCAATGACCATACGGCTGCGACTATTCAGATGCTTGATCCGGTGCCTCTCACGTTGCGATAAATGTTTCTGGGTATTTACTTCTGCATTCTCCACTATGGTTTCCAGCACTGTGAATCTGAGTTGTGGAATGTTGTGATTGTTATCCATCCAATGAACAATAAGAGATTAATGTCTGTACGTATGTCTAATCATACTTTATCAGTGATGGGAACCTTGACATACCTTTCTGCTTTGCCCACATAAATGAATCTGCACGGACACTTAAAGGCATAAACTACTAGTTAGGAATTACAGTCTGCATCGTGTCTGAGTTGGATCAGTTTTCCAGTTTTTAGGTGAGAAATTGTGTTAACCACCATTACATTACCACAGTGTAAGCAATTATGGCACCTCTTCATTCCCTTGGGTGGAGTGTCTTGCTTTTGTGGCGATGATGACAGCATTTCTTTCAGATTCCGGGTGCTTGTGTACTCAAATAGGGGTTTGTTCAAAATAAGACACCTAAAGTCTGATTCTGTGTGCTGGACTTCCCAACAGTGAGAAATAGACTGTTTGATGCTATTAGATTGGATGGAGAATCTAGATAAAAAACCTCCTGTACTGGTTTCACGATATGTTTCTTCGGTAAAAGTGTTGAACGAGCCAAGGTGAACGTGCAATGTAGTGTAGACTTTAACATGTATTCAGAGTACCCACGTTTGCTAAATTGGTTTTGAAACTGGGTGAGTGTTTGTGTGCTGACATCATCATCAGACGGAATCTGTTTCACATGTCTGAATTGTGAGAATGGTAACTGCCACTTCAACAGCGGAGGATGATAGCATTCCCAGGCTACCACTTATGATAAATCTGGGATGTGTTAAAACCCATGGGTGTTGTGTGGAAACACCCACGCACCACCCATTGAAAGCCTCTCTGGAACAGAGCAATGCAAATCAGTGATTTGTTTTGTTACTCGGGATTTCTCAAGCGACTGAGGGCCACCAAGGTGATAAATCACACTTACGGGTTGCGTCACACTAACCCCCTGTTGTGTGGTGAAAAAGTAACAAAACCCTTTGAAAAAATATAGCCCTTGGTCTGAAAAAATTTCCATCACCATTGTGATGTGACAGGACTGTCATACTGATGATCTTAAATAAAGCACAGCTGAGCTGTCAACTCACAAGTTTACTCATTGTGAAAAACGTTCAAGTACAGTTTAATCACTCCTGCAAGGTTCACAACGTCCAACTGCTGCTTTGTCTCTCATGTAAAAATCAAGCCCAACAGACCTTCTGATAGCTGAACTGCAGGGAGCATGCCCTGCTGTATTGTATTGTATGGTAATTGCATTTATATAGCGCTTACTACCCCTTGACAGGCGTCGAAGCGCTTTTTCGGCGGGTAGCACGCTACTCCGGGACCCACAGAGGATTAGTGTTGAATTAGTATAGTGAAACATGCAAGTACATTTTAAGTGGTGGATAGGTTAGTCAGTTATTTGGATTTGGAATGATAGCAGAAGGATAGAGTAGGACAAAGGTTTGTATTTATTTATCGCTCGCTTGTTGACGCATGCTATTCAGGGAGCCTATAAAGGATTAGTGGTGAATTAATATGGTGAAATATGAGGTAATTTCAGTGGTGGATATTAGTCTGTTACTTGGAGTGAGAAGGATAGCGGATGGATAATAGGGGAAGAAAGATTTGCATTCATATAACACTTGTTACCCCTGATGGGTGTTGAAGCGCTTTTCTGGCGAGTAGCACGCCACTCCGGAACCCATAAAGGATTAGTGTTGAAAATAGTATAGTATAAATATGAAGTAATTTGAGTAGTAGATATGTTATTCAGTTATTTGGGCAGTATATTAGTATAGTTGAATATGGAATATGGAATTTGAGAAGTGAAACATATTAGTCTGTTAATTTTGATTGAAAAAAGGATAGTGGAGGGATAAAAGAGTGAAGGATTTTTTTTTAGGTCTTAGCAGTAGGGAGAGGTTTTTGGATGAGTAAAAAGGTGTTTTGGAGGGAAGGAGTCAGAGGGGAGAGTTTAGAAATGTTTGTTTTAGGGGATCGGTGTAGTGGGAAGAGGTGTCAGATGATGCAAGGAGGGGTAGAGCAGGAGAGAGTCTAGAAAAGGTTATTTTGGCGATCATAGTAGTGGTATGGGGTTTGGGATAAATGAGAGAGTAGATGTAGAGGATATATTGATAGATATATAGGATGAGAGATAAGGTAGTGCATTAGAAGGAGTAGTAGAAAGAAGTTTGAGATGAGTCAGAAAGGTTGGGCTAGAAGATATATTGAGCGAAGTATAGGCTGAGAAATAGGCTAGTGCATTGGAAATGCTAAATTAGAAGAAAGTGATAAACATATAGATCCATAAGTACATTGAAAGTATATAGATACATAAAAGAAGTAAGCATATTTAGATTAAATATATTGATAGAGGCACAGGATGAGAAATAGGGTAGTGCATTGGATATGCTTTTTCAGGAGTAAATTAACAGACACACAGATCCAAGTACATGGAAGGTACATAGATGTACAATAGAAGTATGTACATGTAGACCAAAAATGATTTTATTTATTTATGAATATTATTATTATTATTATTATTATTATTATTATTATTATTATTATTATTATTATTATTTTATTTTATTTTTTTATTATTTTTTTTCTTCTCTTAACAACATAATTGTTTTACATGTTTTATAAAGTAATACACAAAGATAGGTACATATCTATAGTGAAAACAAATGCTTATGTACAGAGGGATATGCTGTAAATTTCTATTTCCGTATGGTGCTTATGTGGGGAAGAGCCAGATCTTGAGTAGTTTTCTGAAGATAAAGTGGTTGTCGGTGGATCTTATGTTGGGGGGTAAAGAGTTCTATAGTTTGGCTGCTTGAACAGAGAAGGATGTGCCACCCATTTTATTTTCTTGTATGGTGGGATTTTGAGGCGAGATGCTCCTTTAAAGCGTAGGTTCCTTTGTTGAATGTGTTTGGTGATTTTATTCCTGATGAAGAGTGGTCCTATTCCAAGTATTGCTTTGTGGGTAATACAAAGCAGCTTGAACATGGATCTTCTGGCAACCGGTAACCAATGCAGGGCTTTCAAGGCAGGGGAGATGTGGTCTCGTGGTTTGATATGCAAGAGTAGTCTGGCAGCCGAGTTCTGAATCCGTTGTAGTCTTTTCATTGTCGTTAAAGGTGATCCGTGGTAGAGGCTATTGGCGTAATCGAGTTTGGATAGAACAAGGGAGATGGTAACTTGGACCTTGTGTGGAAATCCCAGATGAGGGAAAATTTGTCGCAGCGTTTTTATAGTAGCAAAGCTTGATCTTGCTAGTTTATTCACTTGGACATTCATCGACAGCTTGGAGTCCATGGTCATTCCGAGGTTTCTTACTTCCTTCGATACTTTAGGCAGTGATCCCAGTTCATCAGGCCATGCGGCAAGCGGGTTGTAATTTTTCCAATCGCCACACGTGAGTATTTCAGTTTTTGAAGCATTCAATTTGAGATGGCTCCAAGTCATCCACTGATCCACGGCTCTGAGACAGCTGAAAATTGGTGATTTTCCAATGTCTTTGGGGCATTCCAGTTGAAGGAGTATTTGCGTGTCATCCGCATAGTTGTAGCACGTGAGGTAAAATGTATTGATCGGTACTGGTAAAGACTTCATGTAGATGTTGAAAAGCATGGGCGAGATGATAGAACCTTGAGGGACCCCTGCTTTTGTGGAGTACGATTTGGACGAGAAAGGTGGGGTGTGGATGACATTAGTTCTGTTTCGAATGTAGGACGTGATCCAGTCTAGAGCAGTTTCCTTCATAAAGTCTTTGTTTCAGAGTGTCATGGTCAACCGTGTCAACGGCAGCTGAGAGGTCCAAGAGGAGTAGTGCAGCAACCCAGTTGCGGTCAACTGTATTCTTTAGGTCATCCCAGATGGCAAGGAGGGCAGATTCAGTGCTTCTTCCCAGATGGAATCCTGTTTGGAAATCTGAAAGTATGTCATTCTCCTTAATGAATTGTGACATCTGGGCGAACGCTGCTCTTTCTATCAGTTTGCCCAGGAAAGGTCGATTTGTAATGGATCTATAGTTGTCGTGGATCAGCCGGTCCAGGTTTGTTTTCTTCAGTAAAGGGCGTATGTATGACTTTTTGAGTTCTTCTGGAAATATTCCAGTAGTTAAGGAATCATTGATGATTCTTCTTACTGGAATGGCAGCAGAGGTTGTTAAAAGAATTGTCTTGAAAGTTTGTGGCGGACAGGGGTCAGAAGGGCTGCCAGCAGGCCTGCTTGCTTTGACCAGGTCCATAAATTTATCATGTGAGATGTGTTGGAAGGAACAGAGAGGCTTGATCAGAGCATTCTTGGATAGTTGTTTTGTACAAGGGTTAGTGCTGGTGCTTTGTTTCTGTTGTAAGTACGAGTCCAACGTGTCTGCTTTGTCCATCTAACTGAGGACAAAGAAATACTGCACCATGTTATGTTGGAATTTTATTAATTGCACTACCTATAAAATAATTCAGACATTTGCAGGTATTCAACTGGATAATGTTATGTGGGGACGTGGTAGTCAGCTCAGAAGAGACTTTACACTCAAAAGGCTTTGCCTGAAGACAGATTTGCCCACATGTCAGGTCACTCCATTCCATCTCCTACCAAATCTCTTCATTCTGTGACTTTTATTCTTCACTTTCTTCAATTACGTTCAATGGAACCAGTTGGAATAATGACTGCATCTGACAACAAAGGTTTGCAGAAGGAAATAACTGTAGATTAGACACCCTGTTGACTGTCAACTTGGCAACCCTAGGCATATAGCACACAATGGCAGTTTGAAACCTGCCATGTATCTTAATGCATGCTCGTATTATTTGTAATAAGTGGACAGCAATTCTGATGGCAGTATACATCTGGTACGAGAGAACGTCTTGTGTCTTTTTCATTAACACAATATTTTCGTTTGGCACTTTTCTCAAGGCACAGTGTTTAAGGGCCTAAAAAAGTTATCTTACATGTTTGTGTTAGTTTATGCTTTTTCAGTATTCACAGAACGGCAGTGGTGGCTGGTGAGATTTGAAAGTGGTGGGCGTAAAAGTTCGTCATAAGTGTCCTGTGGCGAGCGAGCGTAGCGTGCAAGCTGGAACGCCATAAGGGGAGTTCGGGGGAGGTTCTCTGGCCATGAAAATTTTGAAAAAGAGTGGATAATGGTGCATTTTCAAGTAAAATTGAGAAAGCAAGAAGGTTCATAAATCAGTTGTGAAATTTGGTTTGACATTAATAAAGACATTTCATATGATAATGATGTAGATAGAGAGGTGCTGCAATTGGTACCGGGGCCGGGCACTTAGGGGTGATTTTGTCTGTTTGTATCAGGGTATCTAGAGGAAAGAAGGGTGTAAAGAGAATGAACACCTAAAAATACTGAGACATCCGTTTAAAAATTTTAGTTGTGTAACATAGCTAAGCAGATGCCCTTCTGTAGAAATAGTTAATTCTCTGCCATTTTCAAGGTGTAACTTACTTTTCGTATGTTTAGAGATGGGGACATATACCACAACTCTTCTATAACTCCACAATTCTTGTATAATGTCAAATTAGTGCACACATGCTCTCAGATATGATGAAGGGCAAAGAACAGACAACATGCACTTACAGGCAGAAACATACACAGAAGCGCACTCACACAAGCACATAACACACATAAATGCAGAATCACACACATACAATTGCATACACATATTCGCACAAATGCAAATACTCAGACACACATGCAACCATATAATCGAGGACATATCCCTAACAATGGTGCACAGTGCAGTTCCAACCAAAAACAGCAAAGTGCCTAAATTTACACAGTAATTGTAACTACAAATCCATGAAGCATGCCACACCGCTAAGAGTCTCAGAATCGCACCGAAACTGCATCAGAAATTACATCAGGACCGTACTAGAATTTGAAGTTGTGCCCTGCAGGTTGCACAAGGAGGTTGTCTGCAAATGCATTTTTCTTACTAGGAATTGTGACTTGCTGGTTACAAGCAATGAGTTAATGCATTAACCCTCCAAGTTATTTTTCGATGATGCAAACCTATCACTAGCACACAGATCGCTGCAGTATTATAGGCTGGGGCCAACAAAATACACATAGA
Source organism: Lissotriton vulgaris (assembly GCF_964263255.1). Classification (NCBI taxonomy): domain Eukaryota; kingdom Metazoa; phylum Chordata; class Amphibia; order Caudata; family Salamandridae; genus Lissotriton; species Lissotriton vulgaris. Next base: position 1,186,368,891 of record NC_141685.1, on the reverse strand, counting down.
TCTCTGCATCAGGCCCGTTAACCCTCAAAGCTATTTTACATTGTTTTCTGTTTGGGAATAAAGTGGGCTGAGTAGCCGCTGTGTTACTCAATTATAGGCCAAGTCACAAAACATTTTGGTCATCGCCATTCTGCATATCTGATGGCTAAGACAGCTGTGTCTAAGACCAAGCCTTAAAATGGTGCCCCACATACACACTTTAGGTGATCAGGCCACATAACCTATGTATGGTAAGTAGTCTCTTTTAAAGCAGCACTGACACCTAGTTAACTACACCCAGACAGATAAACAAATACTACACGTCTGCCTGAAAATGCGCACATGCCCCCCTTTTTTTTACACTTTGAGCAAGGAAGCTCATATTATGCAACCCACTATTTATAATGTTGACAACCACCACCACTGGTACATAATAATCAAGAATATTCAACATAGCTTGTAACCAATACCACTTGTGATTCACATCTGTGTGTGGACTCTCAGTTTTTAAACTGTTGACTCGGACAGCTGTCCTCAGCTGCCAAACGGCCAAGTGATGCAACCATTGCAAAGAGGAGTTTGAAGCGAACACTCAGGGGTGCTGTCTTGCCCTGAGTGGTGGGCACTAAGACCCAGAAGCAGGAACAAGAGGTGGGGCTGACACTGGACACTAGTTCCGGTCAGCGGGGCAGGACACACATTCCTTAGACCCATGGAAGAGGCAAGACGTACCTGACTGACACTGCACGAAGGAATAAAGTATTTGACAACCAGACTGACTCCTGTCGTGATTACGGGTCCGGGGACACGACAACTGGCGACGAAGGTGGGCGACGAAGGTGGGATTCACATCACGCGTGTCCTGCTGAAGAGAAACAATCGCGTCCAGGACTGAATGAAGAGATCGTGACCAGGAGCCCACCCTGATTCACGACCAAGAAGAAGAATTTGAGGCACCACAACAAAGAAAATCTGGCCCAAGGAGGAAAACAAGCGTCTGATGAAGAGAACAGCTCCGGTAAGGAATCGGCAGTGAAGCGCGCTTGTTTTTCAAAGTAGGGCGCACTCTCGTGAGAATGAGAGCGGCCATCTTGGGGCCAGGCAAATTGAGCCAATAGAAGAAGAGAACAGCGCGGCGGCCATTTTGAAGTAACAAAACGTTGCACAGTTGCTGTTTTACTCAGCTGATTGATCTAATTAATATAGACTTCATGACACTGTGAAACTCAAAGCACCAAACAAATCCCTTGCCGGCAACTTTTCCTTTAAATAAACATTTTGAAGTAAGGCAAGAGCGAGATTGGCTCCGAAATCGCGCGACATTTCGGCGGCCATTTCGGAATCAGGCAAAAAGGACCAATAGGAGCGGTCTGAGCAGCGGCGGCCATTTTGAAGTCAGGCAAAAAGAGGAAACAGCATAGAAAGTGAAAAAAGAAGCACAAAGTGCCGATAAGAGCACAGGAGAGTGAAATAAAGAAAGGGAAGCGCAAGGAAAAGAACACAAGAGAATTAAATAAGCACAAGAAAGTGCAAGAAAAAAATAGAAGAGGATAACTTAATAAGAAAAGTGCTGATAAGAGCACAGTCAAGAGGAAAGTGCCGCAAAGAGCACATAAGGGCACAGTCAAGAGGAAAGTGCCGCAAAGAGCACAATCAAGAGAGAATCACAAAGTGCCGACAAGAGCACAGTCAAGAGACAATCATTAAGCATAAACAGAGAGTGCAGAGAAAGAGCACTGAACAGTGAATGTACAGAGAACAAAGAAAAGAGAAAAGAAACAAAGCAAAAGAACAAGCACAAAGGAACGCACAAAGGTAGCAGAAGAAATGGCAGAACAAAAGAGTGAAAAGCAAAGCGCCCAATATCGCAGACCTTTTCCTTTCAATTTGTCGGAACCACAAGTGGGGATACGATGGGAAAAATGGATGAAAGAATTTTAGAGGTATATGCGAGTAACGGATGTAATCGAGGCCAAGCAAATGGATCTATTGCTAAATCTGACTGGTGATGACATAGATGACCGGCTAGTAACACTACCTGCAGAAGAGACAGCAATCTACAAAGGGCCAACACAGAGCCTGTCAAACACATTCGACCCCCAGTGGAATATTGACTTTGAGAGGTGCACGCTTGCAATAGCATTCCAACACACGGATGAATCACTAGATGAGTTCGCAACGAGACTGAGCAAGTCAGTAACACACTGCGAGGTTGACAAGTTCGATAATGAACAAGCGATTCGCCTGCGCATCATCGAAGGATGTCGTGACACAGACTTCGGGACAAGAATCTTGATGGAACCGACATCAATGAAAAAAATACTGTCACTGGCGAGAGCTGAAGCGAGGGCAAAGCAAATGGAGTGGGGGTAGGAACGGCAAGTGGAACAGGAACACCGAATGACAGAGAACAATTGCACGAATGGATGGAAAAAGGGTCAGAATGAACAAGCAGCAAAGAGACCACACGAGTCGACCTGCTACCGATGTGGTCTCGAGTTCCCGTACAAAGGGGCATGCCCGGCGATAGGCCAGATTTGCAGAAAATGCAATAGGAACAATCACTTTGCCAGTGTTTGTCTGGGACAACAGTTCCGAAGCGAAAGAGGAAGACCGGGAAAACAGAGAGTAACAGCAAACAGACACGTGGAAGCGACAAACAGAAGCTCGTCAGCCGAGTCGGGAGAAGATGAAATAGAAGAAAAAGTCGAACGATTATACCTCATGACCGACAATGTAGACACGACCACTGATGAGGTATGCTCTCACCTGGAAAAAGCAGGTTTGACGCCAAATGAGGACAAGTGTGAGCTGGGGCTACTGAGAGAATTAACAAGACAGGGCCACACCTTTGTATGGAGAGAAGATTGCGGAAAAGTATTCGAAGCAATCAGGCATGCAGTTCAAGTTCAAGTTCAAGTTCAAGAATTTGTATAGCGCGCTACTCACCCAGAGGGTCTCAAGGCGCTTGGGGAGGGGGTTCATTATTTATCGAATAGCCAGGTTTTAAGTTCTTTTCTGAAGGAGATGTGGTTCTGTGTGAGGCGGAGGTGAGTGGGGAGTGAGTTCCAGGACTTGGCCGCTAAGTAGGAGAAGGATCTACCTCCCATGGTGGACTTTTGGATACGCGGGACTGCGGCGAGACCTTGATTGGAGGATCGTAGTTGGCGATTGGGTGTATAGAAGGATAGTCGAGTGTTGAGGCATTCGGGTCCTAGTTTGTAGAGGGCCTTGTGTGCGTGGGTGAGGAGGCGGAATGTTATTCTCTTGTTGATGTGAAGCCAGTGGAGGTCTTTCAGGTGGCCGGTAATGTGATCTTGGCGAGGGATGTCTAAGATGAGTCTTGCCGATGCGTTTTGGATGCGTTGGAGTTTTTTCTGTAGTTTGGCTGTGATTCCGGCATAGAGGGTGTTTCCGTAGTCCAGTCGACTCGTGACCAGTGCGTCGGTGACAGTTTTTCTTGTCTCGGTGGGGATCCAATGGAAGATTTTTTGAGCATACGAAGTATGTTGAAGCAGGAGGATGAGACGGCGTTGACTTGTCTGGTCATTGAGAGGGAGGAGTCTAGGATGAAGCCTAGGTTGCGTGCGTGGTCTGTGGGTATGGGTGCGGAGCCCAGGTCCGAAGGCCACCAAGAGTCGTCCCAGGCAGAGGGGGATGATCCTAGGATGAGTACTTCCGTCCGAGTTAAATTTTAGGCGGCTGTTTTTCATCCATATGGCTACTTCTTTCATGCCTTCGTGAAGATTGGTTTTGGCGGTGTTGGGGTCTCTGGTGAGGGAAAGGATCAGCTGGGTGTCGTCAGCGTAGGAGATGATGTCGAGGTTGTGTTGGCGCGCAATGGACTCATGTAGACGTTGAAGAGGGCGGGACTAAGTGATGAACCTTGTGGTACGCCACAGATGACTTCAGTGGCCTCTGATTTGAATGGGGGGGATGCGTACTCTCTGGGTCCTTCCGGCGAGGAACGAGATGATCCATTCTAGGGCTTTACCTTTTATGCCAATGTTGTTGAGGCGTTGTATGAGGGTGCTGTGACATACAGTGTCGAAGGCAGCGGAGAGGTCGAGTAGAATGAGGGCAACTGTTTCTCCGTTGTCCAGTAATGTTCGGATGTTGTCTGTTGCTGCGATGAGGGCGGTTTCGGTGCTGTGTTTGGCTCGAAAGCCGGATTGTGATGGATCGAGGGAGTTGTTGGATTCCAGGAACGTGGCAAGTTGGCTATTGACGGCTTTCTCAATGACTTTGGCCGGGAATGGGAGGAGGGATATGGGGCGGTAGTTTTTAAGTTCAGAGGGGTCTGCTGTGGGTTTTTTCAGGAGGGCGCTGACTTCGGCATGTTTCCAACTTTCTGGGAAGGTAGCAGAGTTGAAGGAGCAGTTGATAATGTCACGGAGATGGGGTGCGATGGTGGAGTCTGCTTTGTTGTAGATGTGGTGGGGGCATGGGTAGGTTGGCGAGCCAGAATTTATGGAGTTCATTAGGCGGATGGTGTCTTCGGTGGTGATTGGGTTCCAGGCGTTGAGGTGGTTGTAGGGCGGTTTAGGTTCTGAGGGCGGTGGCGAGGATTGTTCGTTAGAATTGTTTCCAAAGCTATTATGTATGTCGGCAATTTTGTTGTAGAAGAAGGAGGATAATGAGTCGCAGAGGTCTTGGGAAGGAGTGATGTCGTTTGAAGCTGCGGTGGGGATGGTGAATTCTTTGACGATGTTGAAGAGTTCCTTGCTGTTGTGGGCGTTGTTGTCGAGTCGATCCTTGAATGCTGATTTCTTGGTGGATCGAATCAGTTGGTGGTGTTTGCGGGTGGCTGCCTTGAAGGTGAACATGTTGTCGGTGGTTGGGTTTTTTCTCCATGTTTTCTCGAGAGTGCGGCATAGCTTCTTGGATTTCTTGAGGTCATCGTTGAACCAGGGGGGCTTTTTGTTTTGACTTGTTTGGTGTGATGGTTTTTCAAGGGTGCTCATTCGTCAGCGCTGTGAGTGAGCCATTGTTTGAAATTGATGGCAGCTTGGTTTGGGTCCGATGAGAGGGCGGGTGGATTCTGGTTCAGCGATGTGAGGAGTTGGTCGGTGGTGATTGTGTTCCATTTTCTCCGGGGAATAGGTTGTGGGGGGTTGTGGGTCGAGGTTGTTTTGTAGCTGAAGTGAACACAGCAGTGGTCCGTCCAGTGGAGAGCTGTGGTGTGATCATAGGAGATGTGTTTGCTGGAGGTAAAGATTGGGTCGAGCGTATGTCCGGCTACATGGGTCGGGGTGTCAACAAGTTGTTTGAGGCCGAGATTGGCCAGGTTGTCCAGAAGGGTGGTGGTGTTGTTGTCGTTTTTCTTTTCCAGGTGGAAGTTGAGGTCTCCTAGTAGAATGTAGTTTTCGAAGGCGAGGGCATGTGGACTGATGAAGCCAGTGATGTCTTCGCTGAATTGTTTACGGGTTCCTGGAGGCCTGTAGATGAGGGTGCCTCTGAGTGTGGTTCTAGGGTCGGTGTGGACCTGGAAGTGGAGGTGTTCGGAGGTTGTAAGGTTATCGTCGGAACTGGCAGTGACAGCAGTAGATCACCGTGCCTATTTTGATCCGTTGCTGTGCACTGAACTGACAGTGGATGCCAGCCCAGTGGGTCTAGGCACCATCCTAGCACAACACACACAGGGCAAGGAGTCACAAAGATGTGTTGTGGCATACGGAAGCAAGAGTCTGTCAGACATTGAAAAGGCCTACTATCAGCCCGAAAAAGAGAGTCTAGCGATAGTGTGGGCATGTGAACACTTCCACATGTTCATATACGGAAAGTCTTTCACGATAATAATGGATCACCAGGCATTAGTAACTATCCATGTGAACCGAAACGCAAAGATACTGCCACGAAAGGTGGGGAATATGACCAATGGATTACGATTTCAAGATCGTACACAAACAAGGAAAGGAACAGAATCCGGCGGACTACACGTCAAGACACCCTCTACCAAGCACACCGGAGGTCACGTCAATTGCGGAAGAACACTTAAACTTCATACTGAAGCACAACACTCTGGCATCAATAAAGATGGAGGATCTTAAAAAAGAAACAAAGCAGGATCGCACTATGCAAGCAATTAAAAAGGTGACAGGACAACAAAGGTGGAGGCATGTCAATAACAACAGCATCATGGAAGAAGGAGTAATGAAAGAAGAAATGAGGGCGTTCAAGAAAGTCCACGAAGTACTTTCAGAGACCAAAAATGGCAAAATCATGAGGGGAACAAGAATAGTGAGGCTCAGGGCACTAAGAAAGCAGACAATAGACCTTGCCCATGAATCGCACAGAGGCATGGTAGTGACAAAAAAAATGCTACGAGAGAAAGTGTGGACCGAACTGACAGCTGACTTCTATGACCCTCTGGAAACAGGGAGGTACTTGCTAGTGATCATAGATGAGTTCTCGAGGTTTCCCATTGTGAGGCAAGTAGCGTCAATGTCAGCAAATGAGACATTGCCAATCATGGATGACAAATTTGCAGCATGGGACTCCCCACAGACACTAAAGACTGACAATGGCCCACCGTTCTCCGGAGAAGAATTCAGAAAGTTCATGGACTTCCTAGGAATACGGCATCTGAAAATAACGACACTGTGGCCACAGGCAAATGGGATAGCGGAAAGATAGTGCCAAACACTGAGGGACTACAGAAACATCCCTCACAGCCCCACAGGGCGGTGTCCTGCCGAACTTGTACTGGGCCGTCTAAGCAGAACGAGGATACCACAACTAGAAGAGACACCAGGAAGAGAGCAAAAGGACATGGCTGTCAAAGACAAGGAAGCCAAGGCAAAAATGAAGGCGTATGCTGACGCAAGAAGACATGCCATTCCGACAAAATTACAAGAGGGAGACACAGTTGTAGTGCGACATAAACAGATGAGGAAGTCAGACAGCCCTTTCTCAAAAGACCCACTGACAGTGACTGGAGTAAAACAGCCAATGATAACAGCGTCAGCAGGGCGTTATCAGATCACGAGAAACAGTTTGCACGTCAAGGAAGTGAAGACTGAAGAAGAAGATGAGCCCGCAACAACAACAGCAGAAGCGGGCGAGACGAAGAAACAAGAATGGAAGAAGCAGAAACAAGGCAGAGAAGAGAATGCAAGGGACCAACGAGACTGATTAAAGAGATGTAAGGGGAATGGGTCAGCAAGAGGATCTCTCTCTCTCTCTCTCTCTCTCTCTCTCTCTCTCTCTCTCTCTCTCTCTCTCTCTCTCTCTCTCTCGCTCTCCCTCTCCCTCTCTCTCACTACCTCTCTAACTATCTATTGACATCTCATTCTAACACATGTCAGGGGTGGGAGACAATGACAAGAAAATGTTTGTTTACAACAAGTGTCGTGCCCTGAGTGGTGGGCACTAAGACCCAGCAGCAGGAACAAGAGGTGGGGCTGACACTGGACACTAGTTCCGGTCAGCGGGGCAGGAGACACATTCCTTAGACCCATGGAAGAAGCAAGACGTACCTGACTGACACTGCAAGAAGGAATAAAGTATTTGACCACCAGACTGGCTCCGGTCGTGATTGCGTGTCCGGGGACACGACAGGTGCCAACAGACCAACTCAAGGACCAGGCAGTGAGGGCAATATGCCTTAGGCAGTGTTCTCCAACAGCAATATTTCTGCATAGATACTTAATTTAAAGCAACCAGAGGGTCATTAATAATGAAGCCGCTTGCCTAGACACACAACTAGATTCCACGAGAAACCATGTTTTCTTTTTCAGCGTATTTTAGCTAATAATTCGTGCCCCTGGCAAAGATGGCAGAAGCTCCAGTTTATTTGTAGCTGTTAAAACATGACAGTGAAACATGAGGCATAGCACAATGTGCACTCTAAACTGCGTTACCTGCCAGGAAAATCTTATGTCACTCACATGACTTCTACATTTGGGGTTGTTCCTGTTCTCAGACACAAATAGCGTTTCCTGATATTGCCACAAAGTCTGATGCTGAAAGCCATATGTGGATCTGCAGAAGGCACTTTCCTGCTTCCTAAGAACCGTATTTTACTGTCCAAGAAAAAGTAGGCATTTCACTGTCAGGATAACACAACACTGAAGAGCTTAACTGGAATCTGGGTTTACCGGTGACATGCTAATTAATAGGTTATGTGCCAGGACCAGCTGACAGGGTATTGGTTATTTTCACTGGCAGCTATCAGGCCGTGTGATATATTGTCCAAGTCCCCTCTCATCCATTACCTGGTAGCACACTCCGCATGATGGCACAGTGATGAGATATATCCAGATGGAGCAGGGGGCGATCAATGGCTCTGAATGCTAAATCTTGGGGCTGGCTTCGGGGAAATGCTTGGGACCAAGTACTGAGGTTCCCTCTACGCCAGCAGAGAGGAGGGAGGTTCTCCTCTCTGCTGGCAGAGGGGGGTGAGGGGTCAACATAGACTACTAGGCCACCTGATATATTGTCCCATCTCCTTTACCCAGTCGCGGGCAGCATGATGGGTGTGTGGGGGAAGGGGGTGGAAATGGTGTCATCCCAGGAGGGATGGGGGGAGGGGGGAGGTGGGAGGGGGTTGTTTGTTTAATTAAAAAACATATATAAAATATTTTAAAACTTAACTTACCGTCCTGCGCCACTGCCACCTCAGCATCTGGATGGGTCCACGGTCTGACTCCCGCCGTCCTGCCTTTTTCGAATTGAAATCTTGCATCGTTATCAGCCACTGGAAAGGCAGCCTCCCTCCCTACCCTCCGTCAATCACAATGCTGCAATTGCAACGTTGTGATTGGTGAGGCGCAGTGGAGCCTACATAGAGAAAAAGGGAGAGTGGGCGGTCCTGCTCGAGGGCAGGGAGGAGTGGCTTGCCCACTGTTGCGCATACTGACTGTTTGGTCAACCCCAGTCAGACCAAACAGTCAGTATGCACAACAGTGGGCAAGTCACTCTCCCCCTGCCCTTGAGCAGAACCACCCACCCGCAACCAGGCACTTCTCCTTTTTTGCCATGCGAGAAGGCAGAAACATAAATTGGTAGTTATTACCATTTATGTTTCTGCCTTCTCGCACTGCGAGAAAGCAGTGGGGCAATGCCCCTACACCCCAATGGGGAGACGCCACTGCAGAACAGCAATTTTATACTAAGTTTTGTTATGTTTCTATCTAGGACCCTAATTCGATATTCCCGATTCATGCCCCTATGTGGTTATAATCAATAATATCCTCATAAAGGCATAAGAATCATATCGATATTCAGCGATAGCCCATTCAGTCCAAAGCACAGCCCCGGCTACTCCCATCGACTCCTAGAAAGCACAACGCGTTCTTTAAACAAACTAAGCCTCCAGCAGCCCGGGAAATTCCCCCCCTGCTTTTGTTTTGATTTGAACAAGAACTCCTGAAGTCCAGAAAGAACTGTTAGTTCCTAATGACGTCTTATGTCCAACCTTACGTCAAACTCGGCACCTTTCAGTTATAAATATACCAACAGTTGCCTTAAGCAAACACACAGTGGTTTGAAGCAGAGCGGCTATGTACTTGCCCGAGAGCCCAGCTGATGCGAGAGCCCACGGAAGCCGCCCCTCCCATTTTGACGCACTGAGAGAGGCGCTGTCTTTTTCTCCAGCCGAGAAAATCCAGCTCCGGTGTTTCCAGCCTCCCTTGAGGGTTGCTGGGGGATCGAGTCCTGAGGAAAGAGATTCCAGACCTCCCACATTCTATTACCAAGGTACGGAGCTGACTAAACCCTTAAGAGAATTCTTGATGCAGATTCTTGGCAAAAATATCTTAACCAACTTAACTTAAACTGCTACTTACATACTCCTTCCCAAGTATTAGGCTTAGGTCAGGTACACCGGGGTAGGCGTAGTTAGAAGCACCAGTTGAGTAAGTTAGTCAATGTTTTTATGTATGTATATATTTTATCCATTTTAAAGTACCATATGGCTAAGAAACCATATCAATGCTTTTACAGTATTATTTCTTAATACTACTTATACTGTACGCACTTTACTTTATGATAAGTATTGCAATTGTGGCAATTCATTTCTCTTGCATGAGAAAGAAGACTGCTCAATAAATAACACCTTTTTATTGAAAACGCCTGTCTCTCTATTTCTCTGCACTCTGGTGAAACTAAGTATGCATGATTGACTGATTGAAATAGCTGCCTATTGTTTTCATACGACTCTAGAGATACACTCTTATTCTGAGGGAGCAAAGTTGTCAGTTTTATGCGGTTGTCAGAAACTGAATCCCTTCTTGTCTGAGTCAGGGAAGTTCACCCCTCCCTATTCATTCAAGAAAGTTTCTAGTGACCTCTGAGCTAGCTGGCGCAAACCTGAATTAAGTTTAACATAGTCAGTAGAGACCTAGATGACCTCAGTCCTACGTCTACACTGCTGTTTATGTTATTCCAATGCACAGAGCCTATTGGGAAAATAGGAACTACACTACATGGCGCCCAACGTTTGGTAAGGCGATAATCTAACGCAAGACACTAGAGTAACTCAGTCGTGCTTGTTTACACAGACCCCTTTCTCCCGTAAAAACTCCAATAGACATCTGGAGTGGGTGAAAGGTTAATATCCGCCGGAACTTAGTAGGATGAGAATCCTATGTATTAGTTTTTGGTTTAGTCAACGTTGAAGGATACAGTGTTCCAAAAATATTGTGCACCTAATCTTTGTTTCCTTGGAAACTCGATCTGCAACAAAAAACTTTCAGTCAATAAAAATGTCCGAAAGTGAAGACGAAAGGGAAAGAGCTAGATTAACAGCTCAACTAATAGAGGAAGACACAAGTCTCCGGGAAAACGACCCGAATGCTATACTCATTCCAGTCAACGTAAGAAGAGCTATAACTCTTAAACTTATAGAAAATGGACTGACATCACGAGGTGGTACAGTCATATTCATGGTAGAGGCACATGAAGTTCGGCAGACAGAGGTATTCTATACCTGGATACATTTTCCAGCAGCACAAGCTGTGACAAAAGACTTCCACTATTACAAAATAGAGGAACCTCCGGGAGATTACACTCCTTTCGAGGAGATCGAAATCCCACTAAATTACCAAGAGCACCTGCTCTGGTTTAAAGGCGCCCTAAAACATCAAAATCACATCACCAGGCATGGTCCACTAGGTAGACCAGGAGCCACGTGGCCGGTTCTAGCCAGCTACACACCACACCCGACATTGAAAAAAAGTCGAACTGGGAACTTTTAGCTCAGCTAAAACTCTTAATTAAAATACATAGACAATTTGTCCAATATGTCATGCGGACTTCAACAGTCCAACCGACAATTAACATTCCACAGCTGACCCCTCATCAGGGGAACATAAACAAAATTACACCACAGAACATACAATCATGTCTTGGTAAAGTGCTCACAAAACGGGAACAAATTCCATTCTGGTTAGCACAAAAAATTACTCAAAGAGAGGCAGTATTTCCAGATACTACTCCTACTGAGAAACACAGAATTCTGACTATCTGCCTCCCAATGGGGATCGCACCACATGTGGAGGACTGTGACACTTGGGGCACAGTCTTTGCTTCTATCTACACAAAAACACACGGTGTTCCGTCTATGGCGGTTATACCAGATGTCCTAAGACAGATTCAAAATGAATACGGTCCAGAACCTGCTTTAACTCTGGGTATGAAATTACTGAAGGACTTTAAGCAGGTCTCGGCTATATTATTAGCCAACATAAAAGGAGAAGCAGCATGTGTGGCAATCCGCCAGAAATTGAAGGAGACAGATATAACAGACCAACCATTTGAGCTTGCTAAAATCATAGAAAAATCCTATGAATAACTAGGAAGAGATAGTTTGGGTGGGAAACCAGTAAAACCCCAACTAATTGAAAATCCTGAAAAAACCTATATTAAAAATAATCTAAATACTCCAAAAAAGAGCTGGGATGGTAATAAACAATCCAGTCCCTAAGAAAAACGTTTCCAGTACAGAGGAAGGTCTCCTCAACGGAGAGAAAGATCTCCTGGCCGAGGAGGCAAGTCTCCCCAAAGGGAACCCTCTGAGAAAAGATATAACCTCAGAAATAGGGATAATTTAAAAAAAACCTGATAGATATCAAGATGTTGATACACGTCCCTCTCGATCTTTTCAGACTTCCTCACAGAAATCGGAAAGAAGAGGACGGTCAGAACACAGAGAAGAGCACGTCAAGTCCAAAGACAAAGAACCTGCTCATCAAAGTAAGAAATCACAATTTCCCAGAAAGAAGGTAGCAAGTATTACAATTAAACTTGCCGAGAATTCTGAGGACACAACTGAAAAACGGAGAGTGGGCCCAGACAATGCTAGACAGCGCAGCCGAAGTGAGCATAGCTTGCAAGATCCTAATGAATCTTCTGGAGAGAGTGGACACGAATGAATACATTCAGGTGGAAACTGCAGACAAACGAGTTAGTGTGCCCCATAAACTGTATGAAATAACATTACGTATAGAGAGAGATAAAACTAGGAAAAGAAAAGGTCTCTTTTGGGAAAAACTTTCTAAAGGTTATGACATCCTGTTAGCTGAAAAAGACTGGCCACCAGAGTTTGTCAGGGAGTGCCCTCATGGCGAAGAAATGATTATGCCTGCCTTCTCAAATCATATTCCGATTCATAAAAAATACACATTGGCAAGAAAATGGGCAGTGGCCCAAGCTCCTGCTTTATACAAAAATCATGCAGGATGGAATGAGGACTCTCCTCACCACAAAATCCAGTTAAAAAATCAGCCCACTGCACAAAGGCAGTACCCAGTCAAACAAGAAGCTAAAAAGCAAGTCAGGAAGATCTTAGATCAACTTGTTGTTGTAAAGCTTTTATTGGACAATTTGCCATAAAGCCAACACATATAAAATACATTTAAACATGGTTATTAAAAACAAAATTACATCTTTTAGAAAAATACAGTATGAACAAACGTACAGTCCCCCTACAAAATCAAGTTATTTACAATTCATACTAAGTTAATTGCAATTCATACTAGGATACATTACATTTTCACCTTCAGGGAGATTTACAGACCTAATAATAAAAACAGCTATATACAATCTATAAATAATTAAAAAGCCAGTATTAAAAAGAAACTTTATATCTATGTTTTAAAACCATGCTTTTTTCTTATCAAGTAGATACTATGAAGGAACCGACTGACTCCAAAAATTATCAGGCGCATAGTCGAAGATCTAAGTAATCTTTCTGCCTCTTTATATGAACGTGTGCCCAAATTTTTACATAGGGGTTTAATCCATTTTGTACGTTGACATTTATACAATGGGCAAAAGAAGAGGATATGTGCCTCATCTTCCGTTTGTTTCAGGTCACACAGTTTGCAATATGAATCATTCCTGTTGGAATTAGGATTTCCCCACCGGCAAGTATTAGCGTTTATTTGTAGAACCCCGTACCTAAATTGAAGATACATAGTTTTGGCCAGAGGTGGTTCCACTTCGTCCATAAATTGCTCGAATATGGGGATATCCTTAAATTGCAAAAACTTAATTGTTAGTGATCCAGTCTCACGTTCATGTATATTAGTGTTCATATAATACCAGAAAGCAGATTTTACCTGGTCTTTACAGTTTGGTTGCATAGATGCTGGGTTTTTCCAGAAGTGTGAGAGACCTATTTTGGTAAGCCATGCAGATATATGTCTCAGCCACTTGATTGAGTTGTAAGTGTCCAGTTCCATGATTTCCAACAATCCCGCTCTGTAGTCTGCGAGTTACGGGGTGGACCATATTCTTACCCAATAAATTAATGGCCTCAGCCAACACAGATAATCTGTACGTTTTAGGTTAATGTCTAGAAAAACAGGGACTAAAGGTGTTCTTGTAGGTAACCTTAACAAACGTCTACAAAACACATTTTCCTCGGTATGGAATGTTTGATTTGAATAAGGCCCCCAAATCTCGGCACCGTACAAGGCCGCAGATTGTGCTTTAGCTTTAAACACTTCAATCGCAGGTGTTATAGCTTTTGAAGTACTCCCTCCACGGATTTTTAGAATAGGGAGGGAGTTGTGTTTAAGTGTCAGTCTACTTTTTTCTAGCTGATTTACCCAGGCCAATTTGCTATCAAACCTGATGCCCAGGTAATCAAAGGATTCCACGTACTCAAGTTTTGTGTTGTTTAGAGCCAGATTTTTCTTAAAAGATTTTGGGGGATTGATAGCCATATATTTAGTTTTAGTTGAATTGATTTCTAACCCCTTCGTGTCGCAGTAACTTTTGAATTGATTTATTAAGTTTTGTAATCCTTTGGGCGTTTGTGATATTAAGATGGTGTCGTCTGCAAAAAGCAGCGCTGTAATTGCCTCATTGCATAATTTGGGGGAGTCATGGTTGCATTGTGCCAGGTAGGGGGGGATGTCGTTTACGAATAAGGAAAAGAGGGTCGGGGCCAGCACGCACCCTTGTCGTACCCCCCGTCTAACTGGAATTGCTTGGGTGAGTTCACCATTTCTTCCCCATCTTATTTTCGCAAAATTATCAGTATGTAGTTTTATAAGGTTAGACAGCAGTTCTTCCGGGACACCCATATTCCTTAAGGTATTCCATAGCAGGGAACGAGGGACAAGATCGAACGCTGAGCGTAAATCCATGAATGCTACATATATACTGCACTTCTTTATTTGGACATATTTCCAACAAATACACATAAACCTATGTACCTGATCTACAGTACTTGTCCTAATTCTAAAACCTGCTTGATATTTTGAGAGGATTTTGGTTTCCTCAACCCAGTCTAAAAGGCGGTTTAAAATGTGTCTGGCAAAGATTTTTTGTAATATATCTATTAAACTTATCGGTCTGTAATTACCGGGGTTGTAACGATCTCCTTTTTTATAAATGGTTACTATTTCCGCCCCTTCCATGATTCGGGGATCGGAGTACCAAGTAAAATAGAATTGCACAAAAAATTTATGTAGGAGCACCATACTTCAATGTTATGAGTGAACAGGTCGCCTGGTAATTTATCAGGGCCTGGCGCCTTACCCCCCTTAACTGCCTTTATTGCACACAATGTCTCTTTAGTGGTGAATTTTTCTAGATTAGGGCAAGAGGGAAGGGATCCGATGCAGGTGTCTTCTGAAGGCACCTCGATTGCATCATATAGTTTTGAAAAGTGGTCATACCAGATTTTTTCATCTAAAAAGAAATCTCTGTTGGAGCACCCTGATTTATTATTTTTTGATATTAGGCTCCAAAAGGTGCATTGGTCATGCTTCCTGGCAGCGTTTAAGAGGTCTTCCCAGATTGAGTCATCCCACTCTTTTTTCGCTCTAGAGAGGAGGTTTTTATATTCGATTCTACACTCTCTTACCCTCTTCTGATCTTTAGATTTTACGGCTTTAATTAGGTTACCTTTGGCTAGACGACACTGTTTATTGTACCACAGTGTCTCTAGTTCCAATTGCCGTTTTATATTGCCTTTACTTTTACTGCAAGTTTTACTCAGAAGGGGGATTAATTCCTCTACTAAATGATAGTACATTTTGAGGACTTCATGGGATCCCATAGTCAGGTTTGTATAAGAAGAAACAGTGTTTGAGAAGATATTATAAATACCTGTAAGTATATCCTCTTTTGCCAGGATGTGTGGCCATTTAATGGCTTTCCTATTATTAGAAACCTCAACCTCCCCCACCTCATTGTTTAATTCCGTTCCACTATCTAATGATAGGAACGGTTTAGGAAGTAGCCCTACCTGTAGGGGGAAGTGATCGCTTTCTGGTCTGTTCACAACGGAAAAGGTCAACAACAAATGCCACAAGTTACTAGTGATCAATACAAAATCAATAAGTGATTTAGAGTTTCCTTTACTATAAGTATAGTTAGATGGCTTATCCGGGACCAATCTACCATTGCAAGCCCTTAAATTGTAAGATACCGTCAACTCATAAATCTGCATAGCTGCCACTGAGCTTTTAACTGCTTTTACACTGTCTAGGCGAGGTATATCGTGGGCCCTATCCTCATTTTCTAGCAGATTTTTTAGCCCCAGCACAGGCTCGAATTGACAGTTAAAATCCCCGCCTATAATTATTTTGGCGTTCTGCTCTAGAGAGCTCAAGTACAAATTTAGCTGTTCCACAACCACTGATTCCTTTTTTTGTGGATTTGGTCTATTATAGATGTTTATCAAATAGATATCCCCACAATCCTTCGTAGAGATCTTCAGCCCGAGCAAATCCTTAGAACCAATATTACAAGGTGATACAACAACATTCAGACAAACTTTTATCCAAATTAACAAGCCCCCAGAAGGTCTACCTCTTACAGACGCAATAGCCCCACAGTAAAATGCTTTATTATCCAAGTCTATGCACCATGTTAATTGCCCATGTTTCTTGTAGGAGAATGATGTCATGCTCTTCTATAAAGGTACTCCAATTCCTATCACACAAGTTCCTAGACAACCCTGCAATATTCCATGACAAGATTTTTATATCACGATTTAAGTTGCATGGTGCTGGCATACTGGGGCAAATACTACCTACACTAGGTGTGCTTAATATTACCCCTTTATTGGAATCATCTAAAGACTCGTGGGGAGATGTCACATCCTGTGGCTCATTGTATACAGCTAATAACCTGTCTGTAACTTGTACATGGCTACTATTCACTGTATCCCCTCCTTGATGGACTTCGAGGGGGCTAATGGGCAAAGCTCTAACCTGTGTGGTTTCAAGGTTAACAGATATAGGAAGCATTACACAAGTATTTGCAGTTGACTTTACACAAGGGTTCCCTGTATGACTGTTGGACATGGAGGGTGAAGACCCATATGGGCCACTTTTTCCTTCTTGTCAATTACCCCACCATGACCAATTTTTATCCCCATCTATGTTTCCTGGGAACATTCTTCCTACAGGGGTTGGTGGGTCAAAAAACGAATACCTATTATTCATCGGGACTGACCGAGATAGATCTCTAGTATCTTGGGGTCGCTGCATAGGATAAAAATAGCTAAGGTCACAGGTACCAATTCCCAAATGTCCTCCTCGTTGATTCTGGCCATACACAATCTGAGCAACAGAGGGGTCCTTGAAATTAACCAAAATACAATCACCTGCTATATCTTTCGGTCTAGTACCTAACCAACTGATTCTTCGGACTTGTATAACCTGGCAATTAACAGAGTATGGCAATGGTCTGTTTTCTCTAAGCCAGTATAAGGTCTTGTTTTTCAGCTCATCGTAAGACTCCCTTTTATTAGGTTTCAATGGAGGGACCCCAGTAAGCACAACTACATATGGTTGGCATCCCGGTGGGAGGTGTGCATTTGGGATCTTTTTCAATACTGGTTTGTCTCTATTATGATCAGCTACTTGAGCAGTGTTGTCCAAACCGCAATTGGTAGATCGAGTAGTGGTTTCAGTCCCATTGACAGTTTTAGATGGTACCAGGTCATGTGAGGTAGTAGTTTTGTTCACCAAATTTACTTTGCGTGGCGCAGGTTTTGGGGGGACAGTCAGCTGAATACCTCCATTTATTGGATGTGCCTTGGCAGACTCAGATTGGCTTCCCCTTGGAGCATTGTTGGATTTATTCTGATCTGTCACGTTGTCTCTTCTAGGTCGTCCGGATTGGTGTATTGGTTTTGGAACTATGGGACTAGGTTCAACCCTAGTGTTGTCTCCTCCAGTCTTGGAGTGTAATTTTACCAAGGATTTCACGGCGAAAAAATTATCCAATGAGGTTTGTTCAAATTTGTCTAATCGCTCCGTTAGCCCTTTTAATTTTTCAATGACTGGTGAGAGCAAAGTTGACATGAGTATTTGGATCTGGTCAAGCAACGGGTTCGCGGCTGATAAGTTTTTTGGGCAATTTGTTGGTTCCGCGTCCTGCGCTTGACCAAGTGTTGCATTATGGTCATCCCCCACTTGCAAATTGCTTATTTCTGGCCTCATGTTCATAGCTTCTGGCTCTAGAGATTTACAATAGGTGCCTCCATTCATATAGTTCCTGCGAATTCTCTTGAGTGTTTTTAGTCTATAAGCTTTTCTCGGGGTAACCACTCTCTTCCTTTTGGCAGCAACTCGGCTTACTTTTGGCGTCGGGGGTGTTAGGGCTAGCCCTGGGGGCGTATCATGAACTAAAATTACAGGTAGGGCCGGCGGATCAACTGATATGTTGTCCAGACGAGTGTTTGTATTAGTACCACCTTGGGTTCTGTTTGTGGGTACAGAGTCTGGGACAATCTCAAAAGCGCCTTTGTCTTGCCTCGTATCAACAGCACAAGGTTGCAAATGGCCAGTTGATGCAGGGATTAAGGGTTCAGCTGGAGTAATATTCACTGGGGATGTGGCATGTACTAGTGATCCTAAAGAAGAACGTTTGTGTGCCAGGTATTCGCGTGATAGTCTGCGTTCTGCCAAAATAATTTCCTTTTCTACAACAGACACTGCGCGGGTGATAAAGTTATCCATCGTACATATTGTTGAGTTCCCCCCTCGTCTAGAACTTCTATCTGAACGAGTAGTCATTGGAGAATATGAAGACATACGTGGTTACAAGGGTAATATTGTGACGTCCACAGCAGCAGGACAATGGGTTTTACCTTGATTGTTAGGGGGGGTGGCCCGTGCCGGCCCCTGCTGGCCCCGGACGGCCACAGACGGCCCGCCCTTTGCCCGGGCTTCGCCCGGCGTCCCGCTTGCGTCCCGCAAGATGGGTACTCCTCTGTTGTTATAGGACTGGCGGTGGGGGCGGGGCACGCAGGGGTGCGCTGACCGGATGTCTCGTGGTCAAGCAGGGACTCCTGGGATAGTGAGTCCCTGCCGCGCTACCCCTGCAGCCTCCACAGATGTTCCTCCTCTCGGCGGCACGTCAGTCAGGCGAGTGCAGCAGCGTTGGTGGGTCACAGGCGTCCTCCCACAGCGAAGCGGCTCCCGCGCAGCGGGAGCGGCGAGCAGCAGAGTGCAATCAGCAGAGTTCTACAAACGGGGCAAGTATTCTCCCACAGCGTCTCCGCGTTCCAGGATTAGATCAACTTGAATATCAAGGGGTGATTGAAACATGCACCCCACATATGAACAATCCTTTGCTTCCTGTCTCCAAGCCAGACGATTCATATTGTCTAGTTTTGGACTACAGACACCTAAACTCCTGTTGTAAAACATTTGCAGTACAAAACTCACATAGTGCAGCACTAATGAATAACATTGTGCGCAAAAAATATAAAACGACATTAGACATCTCTAATGGATTCTTTTGTCAAAACATTGCAGGTATTTGACCGCTTTCTCAATAATGGGATCTCAAAAACAATTTTGCCGACTCCCACAGGGATTCAAGAATAGCCCAGGATTATTCTCAGCAAGGGTAACAGAGTAACTACTTTTTTTTTTTGTCCTCATTTGCCACCCAAATTCTAAACAAGCAATCTGTTGAGTTTAAAAAGCTTTGTGCTGCCACAGTTATATCAACTGGAGGGGACAATAGTGGAACCTGAACCTAGTCCCTTAGCAACTAAGCCTCAACCTCAACGATCACCAGGATAAGAGCCATACAGAGGTAACCGTAGTACAGCCAGAATGTTCTTGTAAGCATTTATATACAGCTTTGCCATATTTCTGGGCTTAGTGGCTTAATCATTGGACCTGGGGAAAAAAACAACCAGATACTCAATGATCCCATTTCAACAAAGCCAGAAGGATGCTTTCTCTGGGTTACATGCTCTGGCCAAGTCCAACTTAGAGACCTGCAAGGTGGCATTATACCAGTCAGTGATAGTAGGGGGAGAAGGGTCTTTCCATTTCTTGCATATCTCCCTCCTAGCAAGCAAAATAGAGTAAAAAATTAACTTCCTCTCAGCAGGGGGAACTCCTTCGACAAGACCAAAAATTACTGATACAAGACTCAGGGCAATATTGGAGCCAACTGATGCAGAAAGACAGCTGCTTATATCATTCCAAAAAAGAGACAGATGAGGGCAGTCGAAAAACATATGAGTGTCCGAGGTGGACAATAGCCCACACCTCGCACAAGCCACTGTACTTCCAGATGAAAATTTTGACAACCTAAGTGGTGAATAGTAAGCTGGAAGAATGGTAAAAAGATGGTTCCTGCGAAGCCATGCAGGTTTCACAATGTCCCACATCATTCTACATGACATGCTCCAAAGATCTTGCAAGTTAACGCTGAGCAGAAACGGGGACCAAAGTGTATCCGGCAGTATGAATTCACCGTCTATTTCTTCCAGAATTAAATTATACCAGACTGAGATCTCCTTTTTGACTGGAGGTTTATCAACTAATAGTGTTACAAGATAACTATATGCTCCCAAAGGGGGTTTATTTCTCCGCTGATTCAGAGCAGAATATGCACGAGACCAGTTGGAAATTTGCAAGTATTTAAGCCTGGAGAAATTCGAGCCAATTCTATTGCTTAAACTGTCCCAGGGAAGCAGATTGCCTTCATGGAATAATTCGCCCCAGACCACCAAGCCTGCCTCTCTTATTGGTATTGCAAGGGCATCATCTTGCCAGGAAGGGCCAACTGGGAGGTCCCAAAGAGGTGTTCTACTGCCATAATACCCTAATTTGATTGCCTTAGCTATCTGGCCCCAAGTTCTAGCCATACCTCGCAAGATTTTCAGTTTAAGTTTTTTAAAGAACTTGGGATCCCCAAATTTAAAAAGAAAGCCGGACTGAGCCACACCTTCTGCCTTCAGCAACATTGGATAAAGGGACCCTACTCCATAACCTGCTGGTTTTTTTAATAACACCCTGGCGTGAGATAGCTGAAAAGCCCAGGCATAAGCCTAAAGATCGGGGGCAGCAAGACCTCCCTTTTACCTACATCTCCTGAGTTTCTTCCAGGAAATTCTTGGGAGACGTTTGTTCCAAATAAGATACTAATATCAGACTGAAGTTTTTTAATGAGGGAAGTATCAAAATATAGCGGGATAGTATTAAACAAAAATGAAATTTTTGGCAAAATTGACATTTTGACAAGGTTAACTCTACCCAGTAAAGAAAGTGGCAAATGAGCCCATGATTGAAGCAGCTTGCGGCATTCCTTTGCCACTTTTGAGAAGTTAAGATCCGTCAGTTACCGCTGCTAAAGCTGTGTGTGCCCCTTCGTGTTCTGAAGTTTTGATTACAGTAGCCGCTGCCCGGTTAATACATTGGCGGTGGTTGACGGCCGCCCTGGAGCTGCGGCGTGGGAGAAAAGCTTGCAGCTTGCTGCATAAAACTTCAATTGCTGCCACGAAGGCTCGATCTTGCGAGTCTAATCTTCCAGGCATTGTGGAGGGGGTGAAGACTCTAACGTGGACGTGGTGGCGCTCTGTAGCACTGGAGAAGAGAAAGAGGTGAAAGAAGGAAATGCGTCCTGCTTAAAATCTGAGGATTCGGCAGCCTCGGAAGGGAAAGGTTTGTTTGCCTAGCAGTTCCAGCATCCAAAAGGTAAGGGGAGAGGCAGTCGTAAAAGGGGCAAGGGCAAAGTGCTGGCTAAAGCACGGCTGAGAGATCCCTACCCGACTGCAAAATCAGCAAGTGGCTCCCATTTATTGCCACCCTCAGGTGAGAGAGCTTCTTCTTACTTATCGACTGAGGTGAAATCTAAAAGTGCTAGAGGGAAACCTAATACTTAACGCAATCCTACTCCTGCGGCTGATGTAGGATCAAAAGTTACTCCATCCCTACAAGCTTATTTTAAAGTGGTACCGCAGGTGCTTCTCCTAGCTGAGAGTCAGACTACCTTTATAGGGGGACCCACAACTATATCTTCGGAGATGGAGCTAGAGCAGGAACCATTAGTCCCCCCCAAATGCTCATTCTCATATACAGACCCAAAGCACTTTAACGCACCTGGCTTCCGCCCCGGCAGCTACATCGGTTCCTCCAGTCCCAGAAGTTGGTACCCTTGAGGGCGTGCTGTCTCTATCAGCTATTGGCTTATCTTCATTAGACACTGGTTTACCTTTACTTTTACCATCTACAGACTTTGAGAACTATGAGGAAGGCGTTGATGGGCTCTTAGATGGTGCTCTGACAGTCGGGCAGGCGGCTGATGCCTCTATTTCAAAGAACTTAATTGCATCTAATTTAGCTACTAATCCTGTAGCTACACGTATTGTTGACCATTCTACTTCTAAACAGGCCACTAGTTGTGTGAGGCTGCAAGAGGGTGATGGTAATGCTTGTACCACTCATGATTTAGCACAGGATTTAGCACAGGATGGCAGGAGTCTCCCCAAGGCTTCTGACACTGTGGGATCCAGTTATCCAGAGAAGGGGGGGTCGGAAGTTGAAAAATTAGATCAAGTACCCCACTCACGGCAGCAGATCATCGTGCCTGCTTTACCCTTTGCCTTGGCCCCAGCCGCAGTGTCAGCAACATCTGTGGATGTATCTTCAAACTTGCTGAGTGAGTCAGGGGCTAGCATCTCAGCAGCCTCCCTACTGGTAATGTTTACAACCCTATCTCAAGATATCAAGAGGGGCTTTGAGGAATCCACTGCTATTCAGTTGTAAATTAGGAGTTACTGCAAATCCCTTGATAGTAAGATCGATGGGTTGTCATCTAGGACGGGGGTACTAGAAGAATCATTGGCTGCTATGTCTCTTCACTTAGATAAAGCAGAGGAGGACATTAATAGGCTTAAGAAGGAGGACTCGGCCCTGTTAGATAGGATGGAAGTGCTGGAAAACAATGCCAGAAGGGGGAACATCCGCATCCTTAATATTCCGGAAGGATCGGAAGGTGCTGATATCAAGTAATATGTCGTGAATCTGTTGAAGGAAACATTATGTTTGGATAAGACTTTGGACGAGCTGGCAACCGATATCCAGAGAGTCCATAGGGACCCATTTAGACATAACCCACAGAGGACCAAGCCACGTAAGATCCTTGTTAACCTTCACACATATGCCCTTAATGAACAGATCTTAAACCTAGCTCTGAAGCAAAAGTTCCTACCTGGCAAGGGTTTCACTTTTCTTATTAGGTCGGAGTTATCGAGAGTTACATTAGAGAAGCAGTGGGAGTTCGGGAAACGATTGAAAGCATTCAGGAAGCTGGGGGCAACTGCTCAATTGATGTTTCCAGCTTCTCTAAAAGTCATGTATAACAACAAGATGATGAATATTAGATCAGTCCAAGCGGCAGATGAGCTCCTTTTAGATCTGGGTAGTAGATCTAAGGGCAAATAGGCTTTGGCTTTTTGTATAAATCTGGGCTAAATACATTGTACATTTGTTATCATTCCCCTAGGTAGTTCCTTCTTATCCCAAATCTTAGAATATAAGTAAGTAATACAAAGGGATTGATGATTTGAGAGAAAGGAAAAAAAAGGGAAAATAGAAATGTTCCACTAAAACATAAAAATTACCAAAATAGGTAAGAAAATATACAATTTATCCACAGAATACACAGCTCAAACTTTTTTACCTACATTATTTCTTTTTTTTTTTTTTTCTTAGGTTCACTCACATTTGGGATGGAATGATAGGGAAAACTTCTTACTTATTAAGGTTCACAGGAAGGGTGGGGTAGCGGGAGCCTGAGGTAGGGGTGCCATCAACTGGACTTATCCGGTTAGATACACCAAGGGTTCTCCATGGGTGGGAGAGGGGGGTGGTGGGGTTCCACGGGTTTAGGGTGGGGGAAAAAATATATGTAAAATTCCTCATTTGCCGAACTTTAGCAACTATGGTTAGCTATTGGTGCTTACATATTGTAATGCCACTCTCTTCTTCATATGGGCGGTATTGTGTCACCTCCGATATCAAATTAGGATGGTGTGGGATTTGGGATAAGGGCTATGACTAGATTAAAGATACTGTCTTGGAATGTTAATGGCCTCCGTACTAAGTCTAGGGCCAGAACGCTGTTACAGTATCTTCGAGATTTAGATGCACATGTTATTATATTACAAGAGACCCATTTGATCCAAGCTGAGATTGATGTTTTACTGAAGGGGAATGCATGGATCGACTTTGCAATATCAACCTCGCAGTCTCTGACCTCTAGAGGAGTTTCTCTCCTGTTTAAGAAGCAACTTAGGGTTAGAGTTTTGGATTTGATGGTGGATCCATTAGGAAGATGGGTTATTGCCTCTTTATTAATTTTGGGCACTCAACTGACTATTGTAGGGTACTACGGACCCAATCAAGATGACCCATCAACAGAGTAACTACAAATATATGACGATGAGGCATTATCATATGTCGATGGCATCTATCTTACAGATGATGACCTGGAGACTCACTTAAAAAGAGTGAACACCATAATTCTTGGGTTCGCATCAGAGGGTTAAACATTCAACTTTAAAAAGTCAAGAATTGCCCATCAAACAGTCCTATTTTTAGGATATGAATTATCAAGTGAAGGCAGAAGCCTGGCAGACAATTTCTTAGAGAAATGTGCTGTACTCCAAGCACCAAAAACGCTGAAGAATTTACAATCAATACTAGGTTTCCTGAATTTCGGAAGAACATACATTCTAAATTATACGGAGAGGGTTAAAACTCTCTATGATTTGATAAAACCAGATTTCAAACCAATCAATTGGACTCAAAAACACACAGAGATTTTGAGATCATTGCAAACAGACATGTTAACTAAAACAAAATTGCAAACTCGCGACAACGTACGCAACCTTGTAATCCGAGTCATCCCAGGAAGATGCGGATTCATATACCTGACCTCTAATGAGGGAGAAACGGTACCTATAGCTTACAAATCACATTTGTACACTCAGGCTGAAATGAAATTCAGCTCTACAAAAAAAATTCTGACAGCGGTTCAAACTGCTGTAGCAAAATAAAGAGCCCTAGCCCAAGGCAAGAGAATATCTGTTTTTACAGCGGAATCAGCCCTTGAAGCATTAACAAGTCCACGCAATCTGAATACAGTGGCATTAGATCCAAAATCGATACAATGGGAAAAATGTTTTGCTGCAGAAGACGTGAAATACTATTTTGACCCGAAACTGAAAAAATTAGATGATCTAGAGTATGAAAAAGAATATCCTCTGCCAATTGAAATTCTGCCTCTGGAACAATATACCTGCGTAATCTATATGGACAGATTCTGTCAGAGTCCACGAGTTACCAATTCTTGTCTCTTGTCGACTTGCACAGGAACAGATGATGCTTACTTTCTGACTCCCTCTCTCCAACCAGTCGGAGTCAGAGTGAAATCATAACTCCAAGCAATTAGAAAAAGGGAAGGGGAAAAGTGGAGTAAATAACCATAATAAAAGAAAAGCACAGAAGAGTCTGGTCCTGATCCCTCGATACTCCAGCGAATCTTCTATTGGCTTTTAGTCAGCCTACCAAGATTCCTGTGAATACTAAGAACATACAGAAAAAACAATGAGTCCTATGTAATACCCTGCTCTACCTATTTCTTTAGATGTCTACTTAACATACCCCAGGGATTGTGTTGACCTGCTACTCTTCTTATTATTCTGTGAGGTTCTCTATTTTGAGCTGTCTACTTGTGTTGGGTTCTCACTGAAAAGAATAACACACTCTACTTAATGCTTCATTCTAGTTACTCTCTTGGCTTAGTAAGGGCTTGTATTAAGGACACCTACCACTATTTACAGCTCTGTGTCTTTATTTCTTTTTTCTTATTTTTTGTGACTTGTCTGTATGAACCTCATCTGTAAAACAGTAGATAGTTAGTTTCTTATTAACTCTCACTATATCTGGGTTAATCTCTTTCTCTCTTTTGACCTACCAGAGTGTTTAACAGTTTTTTCTTCTGTAATGGAGTCTTTTTAAATTGTCTTATTCTTCTGGTGGGATGTTGGCTTCCTGCTGAAGTGATGACTTCTCACTACTACTCAGGTAAGAGCCTATTTCTTCCATTCTGTTGCTGCTCGAACTAAAGACTAATTTAACAATGTAACATTTCTCTACTGTCTCTTTACAATCAGGCACAGTCTTGAAAGAGCACGTTACTAATTATTACTGTACAGTCCAAAATTATTTTTCACTTAGCTCCTCGTAGTTACTGCTCTTTTCAACTCGAATTCTTCCTGCTCTCTCAGCGACTCGGAGGCTTATCTGCTACGGAATCTCTCTGAAGCCTCTTCCCTGTCAACAGCGTCTTTCGTTCCCAACAGTCGAGTAGTAAGTATCGGGGAAACAGCTTCGTAACAGTCTTCTTGTTCCTAAAACCTAAACGGACACTATAAACTCTAAACTAACGTTCTTCAAACGTTTTCTATACCTAACGGTTTTCTCTCAACTGACTCGGCGAAGATTCTCGGTGAAGTGCGCAGCTCTGATAGAGCGCGCGCCTCACCTGGACTCCGCTCTGGAATGCCTAAAGAATCTAGACAGATAACCTCCCTGTTTCAACCGCCATCTTGGAATTCCGCGAATTCCATGCTCGGGACCAGGAAGTGATCGATCTCCAGCTCTGTTTTCTCGTTCTTAGATCCCCGGCTGACCCTGTGCTAGGAAGGATCCTGACAGTACCCCCCACCAAGGAAGGCCCTCCCAGTCTGGGTTTGGTTGGATTCCTCAAATGAAAAAGCCTTACTAACCTAGGTGCATGTACATCTGACTCTGACTCCAGACTCTATCCGCTTGGAGGAGAACCATCTCAGGTTTAGAAAAATGCTGAAAACCTTCCTATACTGCTAAAACCAATGGAGATGACTGGTCCACGTAAGCGCTGGGATGCCTTAGGGTAACCATTCATTCATTCACTCTAACTCCCATGAGCGTTCCTCTGGACCATAGCCCTTCCAATCCACTAAATAATACAGTTTACCCTTCACAATTTTGGAATCTAGAATTTCTTTCAACTCAAATTCCACACCAGTTTCCAACTGAACAGGTGGTGGAGGACCTTCTCGTCTCAATCCTGGAACAGCTTTCTTTAACAAAGAAACATGGAAGACTGGGTGAATCTTGAGTTTCGAGGGTAGTGTCAATTTATAGGTTACTGGATTAATCTGTTCTTCAATAGGATAAGGACCAATGAATCGAGGCTGGAACTTCCGATTTCCCTTCAATCGCATGTTCTTGGTATTTAACCAGACCTCGCTACCTATTTCCAAGTGTGGAGAATCCCTCCTCTTCCTATCTGCATACCCTTTATACTTATTCTTTGCCTGTTCCAAATTTTTTGATGCAGACTCATGTATCTGGCACAAATGAGTCACCAAATCCTGAACTGCTGGAACTGGAAGTGAAACATCCAGCATGGTGAAATGTGGGTGTTTACCATAGTTCAAATAAAACGGTGAATAACCAGTGGACACATTTGTGGCGTTGTTATGAGCAAACTCTGCAGCCCACAAATAGTCCAGCCATTCTCGACCCTGTTTTAAGGTGAACAATCGCAAGTACTGTTCAACTTCTTGGTTCACTCATTCTGTTTGTCCATCCGTTTCCGGGTGAAGACTAGTGGAAAATCGTGTCTCAACCCCAAGTGCCTTCATGAAGACTCTCCAGAAATGGGACACAAATTGGGTCCCACGATCTGAAATGATAACCTTAGGAATTCCATGTAGCCGCACCACCTGTACACTAAAATGAGTTGCTAGCTGTTTTGCTGTTGGAACTCCTTTCATTGCTACAAAATGTGTCATTTTGGTGTATGCATCAACTACTCCGAGGATGGTATTTTAACCTTGACAGGAAGGAAGATCTGTAATTAAATCTAAGGTGATTGTGTGCCAAGGGTAAGGAGGAGTCGGCAAGGGTTGCAACAATCCTTTGGGTGCTTGTCGTTCTGACTTTCCCTGCGCACATATCTCACACGTTTTTACATACTGCTCTATGTCTTTATTCATGTGTGGCCACCAGTAATTTCTTTTCACCAAATCCATAGTCTTCAACTCTCCCTTATGTCCGGCCAGCAAAGGATCATGACATTCCTTTCATGACTAGATTCTGCAAAGTGGACGTTGGTACATACAAGGCTCCCGAGTGGTAAGGTAAACCATCTATTATTTCTCTGCCCTCGTCCTGTTGAGACCACTCCAACATTTTCTCTGATGACAAGGCTTGAGATATCTGTTCCTTCACACTTTGAGTTTCAACGACGCCTATGATCTTGGTACTAGGGATGATTGCTTGTGTCTTAATTGAGTTCTTTTCTTCTCCTGTTCCCATACGGGACAAGGCGTCCGCCTTGCCATTCTGTGCTCCTGGCCTGTATGTGATGACAAAATCATAGTCAGCAAAGTATAATGACCAGCGAAGTTCTCTCGGAGTTAAGGTCCGAGCTGACTTTAAAAACTTTAGATTTTGATGGTCTGTGTAAACTGTAACAACATGATGAGCACCCATCAAATAATGTCTCCATTCTTTGAAAGCGTCTTTTATTGCCAACAGCTCTTTTTCCATAATCATGTAATTGATTTCTGCTGGTGACAATTTTCTCAATCTATAGGCAACCGGATGTAATTGGCCTGTCTCCTTGTTTCTCTGAGAAAGTACTCCACCCACCGCCAGATCAGAGGCGTCTGTTTCCACATAAAAGGGCTCTGATGGGTCTGCATGAAGAAGGATTGGAGCTGATGTGAATTTTTCCTTCAGGGCCTTGAACGCTGACTCTGCTTCTCCTGCCCACTGAAACTGCACCCCCTTTCTCAGGAGTCGTGTGAGAGGAAGAATTCGCCGAGAGAATTCGCTGATAAATCTTCGATAAAAATTGGCGAAACCAATAAATGCTTGTACTTCCTTCACACTGGTTGGGGACTTCCACTCCAAAACAGCCTGAATCTTCCGCTGATCCATGAGTATTCCGGCTGGTGAGATCACGAACCCCAAGAATTCCACTTCAGTGACATCAAAGGCACATTTCTCCAACTTGACGAACAGCTTATTTTCTCTCAGCCTCTGTAATATTCTTCACACTTGACCCTGATGTTCCTGTGTGTTGGCAGAGTAGATCAGAATATCGTCTATATACACGATAGCACATTGGTCTATGAACTCACTGAGAACATCATTGATAAAATGCTGGAAGGCTGCTGGGGCATTGCACAGCCCATAGGGCATCACTTGGTATTCAAATAATCCAAAGCGAGTCCTAAAAGCGGTTTTCCATTCATCGCCGGCCCTTACTCGAATGAGGTGATAGGCCCCCCTCAAGTCCAATTTGGTAAATATTTGGGCCCCTTTCCCCTGATCTAACAAAACTGAGATGAGGGGAAGTGGATACCTGTTCTTTTTAGTTATCCGATTGATTGCACAGTAGTCTATGCAGGTTCTTAACTCACCTTTTTCCTTTTTGGGCACGAAAAACAAAGGCGAGGATACTGGGGATTGGGAGGGGCGGATAAATCCATTAGCCAGGTACTTGTTGATGTATTCTTTTAAATGATCATGCTCCTTATCCGTTAAGGCATACACTCTGCTACATGGCACATTGGCTCCCGGTTCAAAGTCTATTTTACAATCGTACACTCGATGGGGTGGCAGTTGCTCTGCTTCCTGCTCATCAAACACATCTTCAAAATCTTCATATTGTGATGGTAAGGACTGCGTACTGATCACGCACACTACTGCATTCGCTGAACACAAGGCTTGAGCTGGATTTTCCTGGTCATCTTTCTTTTGGTTTCCAAAGCAATGATTCTTGCAATAGTCTGAAGTCATCTCTATTGTTCTAGCTGCCCAATCGATGGTCGGATTATGCTCTGTGAGCCAAGGAAGCCCTAAGATTAGCTGGAATTGAGGAGCGTCTATTAAATTAAACTGGATTTCTTCTTGATGTCCATCTTCTCTCATCATCTGCACCAATTCGGTATGACTAACTATGGGTCCTGAGGATAGGTTTGTTCCATCGATGGCTCTAACTGGTTCACTCTTATCCTTGGGTATTGCTTTCAAACCTATCTTGGCCGCAAACTTTTGGTCACAAAAGTTTCCTGTCGCCCCTGAATCCACCATTACCATCACTCCTTTCCGAACCTCCTGACGGAATTTAATTGTCATTGATAACACAAGGTGTGGAGAAGAGGATTGCAGAGTATTGGCCAGTTGATGTTCTTGTGGAGTTGAATCTTGCCTCGCATCCACCTGTACAACTCCTTCTAAAGGTGGTGCAACTAGTTTTCCTTCGGCTTGTATAATCCTTTGGGCTTCTTTGGACAGTTCCTCACAAAATGCCCGCTCGAACCACAATACATACACAAATTATTGGTTCATCTTTTCTCTTCTCTAGTAAGCGGACCTCTTATAGCCCCTATCTGCATTGGTTCTAGGCCGTTGGACCCTTCTGCAACCTTTCCTACTTCGGTCTTGGCTCTGTCAAAACGAGGCCCAGTACTTCGAAATTCTCGCTTCCTCTCACCACGTCTTTCCCCTTGCCGGAAATCTAACTCAAGAACCAAGTCTACGAGGGCTGATATCTCAGTAGGTCGGTTGGAGATTTGCGCAAGTCCATCCTTTAATTCATCTTGTAGACCTCGATAAAAAATTGCTGCCCTTTTATTTTCCGGCCAATCTGTTTCCATTACCAACTTATTAAATTGGGCCAGGTACGCCACCAAGTCTCAATTTCCCTGTTTTAGTTCCAGAAGCTCATTATCCACAGCCTGTGATATTCGCCTTCGATCAAATATACGTAAAAATTCTTTTTTGAATTCATCATAATTCTGTAGGAGACGGTCGTCTCGAGACACGATGGGCATAGACCAGGCGGCTGCGTCTCCGCTTAAATAAGATAAGACGAATGCCACTTTAGATTGTGCATCGGGAAAGACAGAAGGACGACACATGAAGTGTAACGAGCATTGTGAGATAAACACCTGTGCCTTTTGCGGGTCCCCACTAAATCTCTCTGGTGCTGCTAAGGGAATGACTGGGGACAAAGAGTGTATCACCGGTGTAGTTAACCTATTCGCTTCCCCAGTGGATGTAGTGGGAATTTCTCTATTTCCATGAAAGTGGTTGCCTAATCCTCTGCGCTAACTCTGCGGTCTCTTTTCTAGCGTTTATCACCTCTTGTCTCAGGCCTTGATTCTCTTCCTTAACTGCAACTAACTCCTTTTGTATGGCATCAAATACCGCCCCTAAGGTCTGCAAATTAACCCCCTCAACCATTCTGTTCGGGTGCAAGTTTACAACGTGGGCACTTCACTCTGTCAGAGTCCACGAGTTACCAATTCTTGTCTCTTGTCGACTTGCACAGGAACAGATGTTGCTTACTTTCCGACTCCCTCTCTCCAACCAGTCGGAGTCAGAGTGAAATCAGAACTCCAAGCAATTAGAAAAAGGGAAGGGGAAAAGTGGAGAAAATAGCCATAAGAAAAGAAAAGCACAGAAGAGACTGGTCCTGATCCCTCGATACTCCAGCGAATCTTCTACTGGCTTTTAGTCAGCCTACCAAGATTCCTGTGAATACTAAGAACATACAGAAAAAACAATGAGTCCTATGTAATACCCTGCTCTACCTATTTCTTTAGATGTCTACTTAACATACCCCAGGGATTGTGTTGACCTGCTACTCTTCTTATTCTTCTGTGAGGTTCTCTATTTTGAGCTGTCTACTTGTGTTGGGTTCTCACTGAAAAGAATAACAGACTCTACTTAATGCTTCATTCTAGTTACTCTCTTGGCTTAGTAAGGGCTTGTATTAAGGAAACCTACCACTATTTACAGCTCTGTGTCTTTATTTCTTTTTTCTTATTTTTTGTGACTTGTCTGTATGAACCTCATCTGTAAAACAGTAGATAGTTAGTTTCTTATTGTCTCTCACTATTTCTGGGTTAATATCTTTCTCTCTTTTGACCTACCAGAGTGTTTAACAGTTTTTTCTTCTGTAATGGAGTCTTTTTAAATTGTCTTATTCTTCTGGTGGGATGTTGGCTTCCTGCTGAAGTGATGACTTATCACTACTACTCAGGTATTTATTTCTTCCTTTCTGTTGCTGCTCGAACTAAAGACTAATTTAACAATGTAACATTTCTCTACTGTCTCTTTATAATCAGGCACAGTCTTGAAAGAGCACGTTACTAATTATTACTGTACAGTCCAAAATTAGTTTTCACTTAGCTCCTCGTAGTTACTGCTCTTTTCAACTCGAATTCTTCCTGCTGTCTCAGCGACTCGGAGGCTTCTCAGCTACGGAATCTCTCTGAAGCCTCTTCCCTGTCAACAGCGTCTTTCGTTCCCAACAGTCGAGTAGTAAGTATCGGGGAAACAGCTTCGTAACAGTCTTCTTGTTCCTAAAACCTAAACGGACACTATAAACTCTAAACTAACGTTCTTCAAACGTTTTCTATACCTAACGGTTTTCTCTCAACTGACTCGGCGAAGATTCTCGGTGAAGTGCGCAGCTCTGATAGAGCGCGCGCCTCACCTGGACTCCGCTCTGGAATGCCTAAAGAATCTAGACAGATAACCTCCCTGTTTCAACCGCCATCTTGGAATTCCGCGAATTCCATGCTCGGGACCAGGAAGTGATCGATCTCCAGCTCTGTTTTCTCAATCTTAGAACCCCGGCTGACCTTGTGCTAGGAAGGATCCTGACAGTTTCCCACAATACTAAGATGTAGATAACAAATCCCACAATGCAGCGTGCGCGATTGTTAAAGGTCGCTGGCGCTCTAGTAAATTCAAACCGATGATTACCAAAACTGAATCACTCTGAAACTGTTCAGCTCAGTGAGCTGAAATAAGATCTTTAAAGATGGCGCTTGAAAATGCCGATCACGAATTCCCCACACTAATAATGTGTATTTCGTATTTCTGCGTCAAATCTTACAACAGTGACATGCAGACATGGAGTAAAAACGGTTACAAAGATGACACAGGTGCCACAATAAAGCATAAATCGCTTTGGGAACAAATAGTTATTTTCTAGAAAGAACTACAAAAGACTCACGTGATACACGCACTGAGTCATCAACGTGATGGCGTTCATGTTGCAGGGAATTCATTGGCTAACACAGCCATAGCGGCAGCGGTTCAACCGGCTTCCGTAGCCACAAAAAAGCGTTCAGAAAAACACATAGATGGAGAAACCATGCTGGCGG
The DNA here is from genome assembly GCF_964263255.1 of Lissotriton vulgaris. Lineage (NCBI taxonomy): Eukaryota > Metazoa > Chordata > Amphibia > Caudata > Salamandridae > Lissotriton > Lissotriton vulgaris. The sequence goes on along the minus strand of NC_141685.1, from coordinate 1,186,335,950 downwards.
TAAAAGCGTCATTAAAAGGCAATTTTGCAGCATTACCTCTCAACTATCCACTCAGTAATAAATACATAATTGATGCAAACTCTGTTCCGTTTGCTCGAATCCCTGGAGTGGGGGATAGAGTAATTCCAAACTCGAACCGGAGAGTCTTCTTGATTGAAGACGCACACATGGGATTGGGTCTGAGGCACCAAGTATATTGAAATCTCTGATAGAATTACAATCACAATACTGGTGGCCGGGAAGGAGCGTAGACATTTACAAATTTGCAAAAAATTATGAGGACTGCAACAGAGATCGCAGTTGTGAACCGGAACAGGCAACAGCCCAGATACCACTATTAGAGAGCATCAGGCTACCTATAGAGCCGAAATCCAGCCGTAAAAATGTGTCCCAGTAACTTATTAAGACTTGATTCACTTAAATATGTAGACACCAGCGCTTGGCTGATGCCAGAACTGCTATAAAAGATTTGCGAGTCTTTATCGGAAAATACGCAATTGGCATGCTACATTCTCATCAGAGGCCATGAACAGCATGGGCATTGCATTGCGGTATTCTTCTCCCTTCGATCTTGAGGGAAATGCGGTAGTGGGAAGAAAAAAAACGGGACATAAATCAATCTATAACGGCGAGGGTATTAGGTTCAGGTGTTGGGTGGGTCAAACATTTAACAAGTGTCCAACGTAGTCTTAATAATCTGCCAAGAAATTCTCTAAAAGGTCTCACTCCATACGAACTATTGTTCGGGACTAGAATGCACATTCAGGATCTTGATTGTCACACTTCAGTGGTAGAAGAAAAATCCTTTGATATCAAAGACCGTTTGGCTGTTTTACAGGATTTAAATGAAACAAGAAAAAACCTGAGTAACATAAAGTTGAAACAACAGTCGACAGCCACTTGAGAAAAACCACCTGTCCCAGCAAGACCTGTCTGGATTCCAAAGATTGGGGATCTGGTCAGAGAGAAGATCGCGGTAAAGAAGGAAGTTGGGCCTCCTTACAGAAAAGCAGTACCTGTCTTAGCTGTCAACGGATAAAGTTCAGTTGTACTACCGCCCCTTGCTGGTAAAAGGGAGAACAGAGTTGTATCCATCGACCTGACAAAATCATGTGGCCAATAATAAGAATTAGGCCCAGTGGACTCCCAAGAAATATCAGAATACCAAAATTTGCTACAATCCAAGAGGCTCATACTGAGAGACTAATCACATTTGAGAAACCTGCAGTGAATAACAAAGGACTATGCAATAATGCCATGGAACTTGTGCCTCTTGAAACCCAAATCGCAACAGTTTGTCAAGAAACACCAGTCTACAATGATGTAGCCTCTGAATATGCTGATGAAACAAATAAAAATGCAAAAGCAAGTGAAAATCCGGAAATAATTCCAAAAATTTACAGAACTGCATCTGGCTACTTCATCAACTTCGACGACTTTTCTGAAGATCCAAGCGAACATGAAGAAGCGCCTGCAACAAAAACTTTCAAAGACAAGGTAATTGAACTTTCGCACCAACTAAAAGAAACATATCTGATTTCACCATGGATTGAATTTTGGATTTTGTTAGGGGTACTTACTCTCCTGCTTTGGCTCATCATGGTTCTATGTTTGGGAAAATTCATATATGGAAAGTATAGTACAATGGCACATCAACTTGGTCCTAAAGCCTCACAAATCCTCCCACATCGCGAAAAGAGAACTGTCATCAGTAAACAGCTCTGCAAATCCAATACCCGGTGGGGTAGCATGGGACAGAACTGATTATGACATTTTTGGCCCGGTGGAACTCTTGAAATATCCACACCAGTTCAAGGTTTCATTAAGTGACTTTGTGACACCAAGTACCTTCTCTGATGATTGGGACTTTGAAAACATTAATAATATGATGTCAGATTTAGTAATGTCAGCCAAATTTACAGAACAGGATTACTTACAGGGTTCATCGAATTATGAAGATTTATACTGTTATAATCATTTTGGTGATCACTATTTGCATAAAACTGCTCAGCCTAGAAATGTTTTATCTTATAACCAATGGGAACACTGTCCAACTCCGCCAAAAGGCAGCTCGAACACATATTATGATAAATTCCAGTACTTCTCAGGGTTTAATAACAGTGATCCAGAAACGTTTTACTTTAAAATGTTAAGTAGGACAGGAATGAAAACAATGTTGACAAATACTAAATTGATTTATTATGAAAAATTTTATGACAAAATGTCTACATTTGGTTTAGCATTTTGGAAAAACACCATTGAAACAAAAACGATCTGGGGTACCAAAGATTGGCAAGTACAAGGCCTAGAAGCATTATTTAGGGCCTGTATGATCCCAGAACAAATGATATTCTTGAATGACACAATTCAACAAACTACTTGTCTTGGCCTAGCTAAGATAAAAGACTTAAATACACCGTCTATTCCGAAACCCATAACTGATAGTGACAGCACTACAGATGTGGAGAAAGACGTATCCCATATTTTACACCAAAACAGAACACATCCTGATTGGAAAAACTGGTTGATCTGGCCAACAGACACAAACAACTGTCAAGATAGATTCCTGAACAAAACACAGGGGTTCAAAATGACCAGACCAGACCCAAGATACTCCCAGAGACAACATCCAGGGATAGTTACAACATACAGTGTAGGGAAACTATGCCTTGAGTGGCTAGGGAAATCCACACTGGCTGAAATTAAGCAACACTTGACTTTACTTAAAGACGCTGCTGACTTGCGTGATTTAATATTGGGACCACGCAAACAGCGTCAAAAACGTTTCGTAGCGGCTGGTATATACGCTGTGTACAACGAAGCTTGGAAAGTAATGCAAATTGAAACTGCAGAGAAAATACGAGAAATTGATCGCATAAATTTGGAAAAATCACTTTCTGTTGTGGAAAATGGGTTAACAACTCTGTTTTCCAGAATATATTCATTGGACAGTATTGTATCATCTTCCTTTGATATAATAGAGCAAGACTTGCTAATGTTACAACATGGCCAGTCTCAATTACGTTCTATTGTACAGCTTGGTTGGGCGTTGCAAAACCTGCGTTCAGGGTATGTACCATGGCGTTTAATCAACACAACGTCATTATTCAGTATCTTTAACCTTACTGATAAACAAATCAGTTTGGCACAAAAAGGAGCAGATTATACGATTCTGAGCATTGAGAAACTTGAGAGATTACCATTGACAATGTCAGAGAGACCTGTCATTGAATGGATAATACACGGAACAATTACAATTCCAATAACAACTTTCCAGTTTAAATATTGCCAAGAATATATACCAGCAGGCCAGTATGAAAGGTTGGGTAAAGGATACATCAAATCAACCTGGAATTTACCTTACACACACAGATGTTATAGTGAAGGAAAAAAGGAGGTATTCCTTAGTGGTAACAATTGTAAAAAATCACTAAGCGGTACACTTCTGTGTCAAGGTATTAATTTGCATGGTGCGTGCGAAGGGTCTTCGAATAACCTTTCGTGTCACCTGCATGGCACGCCTGCAAAACAGATAGAGCCATTTTTTAGACAACTTGCTAACGGCAGTTACCTTTTACTAAGTGACCACAGCTGTTGTGGCATGGTGCCAGGAAAAGCCTATCTCTTGAGCGTAACTTCCAGGGTCGTTTGCTGTATGCTAGTATTGTATCCACACAGCAATCCAGATATGAGGGCAGCGTTATGGCCTTCCTTGAATATCTCTTCTATTCGAATTGATACTTTAAGCAGAATGAAGTCTATTCTTTTACAGACAACTGTGCCTTTAACGTCATCCAAAGAAACTTATGTTCTGCAAATGGCAAGGACATCGGCAGAGATACATTCCCTTTTATCGACAAATTGCCCCGTGCATTTTGTAGAAATTTTAAGTCAAATCTTAAACATGTCTGATACCAGTGGCATCGCACATGTATTTAAGACAGTTTTTTGGGACTGTTAGCACCCTTTGAAACAGTTCTGGGCATCTTCCCGAATTTTGTCCATTCGGTCTTTGGCGGCCTACCCTTGATCTTGGGACTCGTGGCAGGAATTTTATTTTTGTTCCTTCTGCTCCGATATGGCAAGCCAATCCACAGACAAGACTCCAGCAACGATGGAAGAAACGATCCTAGCAATACGATACCGAGACCGTATCACTAAGGTCCTCGGATTGGCCCGGCTACGAGATCTGAGTACAACCTGGTTTCTTTCATTCAGACTGATCTGGCAGAATTGCATCTTACCTGTGCTTCGATGTCTGCTATGCGGAGAAGAATGCGTGTTGGAGGTCTGTCTTACACTACCATCAGCAAGACCAATGGATATCAATACTTTGCTGTCTGTAACGACTCATGCATCGTGTTGTCCCCAGCGGCTACCCATTCTGATGATGGCATTCATTGAGACTTCACCACTACGAGTAGGTGGCAGTGAGGTACGAGAGGAAAGCAGCACCAAACAGGTACAACCTTCTGTGAGCATTGCTGGTCCTAACATCGATAATAGCAATCACGCAGAAAACTGCACAATTGCGGTATTTTCGAACTTGGTCGAACTTTCACCTGATGTGGTAGACCAATTCTTTGCGAGTCTGTCTGAAATGATGTTCTCCCCTAGCAACGAGAATAAAAAACTTTTTTAACAAGCACACAGCGTTCCCTGAACTCTGAATTCGGCCTTCATTTTTTGATAAACAAAGCAACCGAAAATACTTGGAACTATTTTTTCCCCTGAAAGCGAAATTATTTTGTCCATTTTCCAAAATATTTATATTTCCTTTTTGGCACATGGCACTCTGCTTAAAGTAGAGCTATTCTTAGAGAACAGAGCTTCTATTTTTAAGATACTAGAGACAATATTTTACCTCAGCCTCTAGCACATATACAGTATTTTGTATAAATATGTGATGGAATGGTCTCAACCTTCTTTTCTGTATTCAGAGCCATTTCATGATGACATTGCTTGAAAAGCGTACAGTACTGACACTCATTTTCGTGTATTTACCATATACCATTTCAACTACGAAATAATGTATTTTGGGGTGGGTTAGAAAACACACATGCATCGTTATATGTTTACTATTGCTTAGTTTTTTAGTATTGATGGACATTAATCCGTGGAGTGGGTGTTATGTTTCTATCTAGGACCCTAATTCGATATTCCCGATTCATGCCCCTATGTGGTTATAATCAATAATATCCTCATAAAGGCGTAAGAATCATATCCATATTCAGCGATAGCCCATGCAGTCCAAAGCACATCCCTGGCTACTCCCATTGACTCCTAGAAAGCACAACGCGTTCTTTAAACAAACCAAGCCTCCAGCAGCCTGGGAAATTGCCCCCCTGCTTTTGTTTTGATTTGAACAAGAACTCCTGAAGTCCAGAAAGAACTGTTAGTTCCTAATGAGGTCTTATGTCCAAACTTACGTCAAACTCTGCACCTTTCAGGTATAAATATACCAACAGTTGCCTTAAGCAAACACACAGTGGTTTTGAGCTGAGCAGCTATCTACTTGCCCGAGAGCCCAGCAGATGCAAAACCCCCCTGGAAGCCGCCCCTCCCATTTTGACGCACTGAGAGAGACACTGACTTTTTCTCCAGCCGAGAAAATCCAGCTCCGGTGTTTCCAGCCTCCCTTGAGGGTTGCTGGGGATCGAGTCCTGAGGAAAGAGATACCAGACCTCCCACATTCTATTACCAAGGTACGGAGCTGACTAAACCCTTAAGAGAATTCTTGATGCAGATTCTTGGCAAAACTATCTTAACCAACTTAACTTGAACTGCTACTTACTTACTCCTTCCCAAGTATTAGGCTTAGGTCAGGTACACCGGGGTAGGCGTAGTTAGAAGCACCAGTTGAGTACGTTAGTCAATGTTTTTATGTATGTATATATTTTATCCATTTTAAAGTACCATAAGGCTAAGAAACCATATCAATGCTTTTACAGTATTATTTCGTAATACTACTTTGACTGTACGCACTTTACTTTATGATAAGTATTGCAAGTGTGGCAATTCATTTCTCTTGCATGAGAAAGAAGACTGCTCAATAAATAACACCTTTTTATTGAAAACGCCCGTCTCTCTAATTCTCTGCACTCTGGCGAAACTAAGTATGCACGATTGACTGAGTGAAATAGCTGCCTATTGTTTTCACACGACTCTAGAGATACACTCTTATTCTGAGGGAGCAAAGTTGTCATGTTTATGCGGTTGTCAGAAACTGAATCCCTTCTTGTCTGAGTCAGGGAAGTTCACCCCTCCCTATTAATTCAAGAAAGTTTCCAGTGACCTCTGAGCTAGCTGGCGCAAACCTGAATTAAGTTTAACATAGTCAGTAGAGACCTAGATGACCTCAGTCCTACGTCTACACTGCTGTTTATGTTATTCCAATGCACAGAGCCTATTGGGAAAATAGGAACTACACTACAGTTTATGAGTGTGGAGAAACTACAGGCGGGGCAGAGAATTCTGCACCTAAAAAGATGTGCCTGTCCTATCTTTTTATGTGCGGAAGTCTCTGCCCAAATTGCTGATTCTCAGCACTTGTAAACGAATTATTAAAATGTTAAAATTCAGTTTTGTGAATACTGAACAAGTGTAAGCTTATAGACACGTTACGTTTACCGCTATGAATCTGGCCTCAAGTGTTTCACTGTTTCAAAATGGCTCAAAATGGGCCCAGATCATTCCTAACAGACACAAACAATTGTGTAGAAGAGAGGTGTACCGTTTCCTAAAGATGTTGATGATAAATTTGAAGTAATAAATCACTTTCTGCCATCCCTGCCTTTTTTCAGTTTATTAGGTTTTATTTGTGCTTTGCTAATCATCCAGCGTGTGCCTACTGTGGAAAACCAAAACACATTGACCGACAAAATTTTGCAAATCTATGTCCACAATCCTAGTGGCAATAACAAGTGAATTCATAATATTAAATCCACCCCCAGAGAGACAGCGAAATAGAAAGGGAGTGTGTTAGTGATATAGAGTGACAGAAACAGCGAGAGGGAGATGGTAAACTCGTTTTTCTGTCTCAGTATTCCCTAGCCACACCTCTGTGACACAATCAATTTAACTGGTGTGCTAAACTGATGAGGAGGTTTTTGTGGTCAGGTGCACCAATACCCATGTAGGCAAAGCACATCAACCAGAAGTTGGGCTAAGAAGAGAACATGACTCAATTTATACAGATCAATTACCAGCGGAGGCTGGGATATAACTTAATTTATGTTTCTTTATACCAAGAGAATTCTGTTTGTATATCTTTGATCCCTAGGTAAAAAGAACTTGACTTCCGGATGGGTTACTGTACAATTAACTTAAGTTGTAACATTTACTTTACATAACGTGCCTTTTAATTTCCGTTAACACCAACGCTTCAACATACAATTACGAGGATTTTATTTTTGTATTTGAACATACTGCCCTTGCGAGTGCTTTGTACATGCAACCAGGCTAAAATGGCAATAACGTGTTGGAAAAAAACAGGCAGGGTTATAAACAGCCATGTAGATTTCTTTTTAAATGTATGGAATATGGGGGTATAAATAAATTAAGACTTTAACAGCCCACTAAATAGTTTTAAATACAGGCACCATTGGGATGTCTTCGGGTAGACACAGAAGACTATCTATCACATTTTGACAGGCCACAAGAGCATGAAGGAGTTTTTTGTTCTTTACCATGAACGGCCCTAGGATGAAGCAAACAACCTTGTAGCTGTGATTGCACTATATCTTTTTACAACAAACAACAGATGGTGGACAGTTCCACATCATTTTACAAACTCCTCAGAGAGTTTTTTTTCTTTTATCGCAGTAATCTACAATGGGTGTTGAGGTCATTATACATGAATAACCACAGGTAATATAGCTATGATTAATGCCCTATTACTTACCTGCAATCTTCATTACTCCTGGTCCCGTTGTTCTCGTCCAATTCATGAAATATGGAGATAACCATCTCCCAGACAGAAAAAAGAACAGAAGAATGCTGAGACCCCTACCCTATCACCTCCGACTGGGAGTACAAATCCAGTACTTGCCCAGCATTTTTCCTGAATTACCAAGCCACCAGTAGGAACTGAGGGAGGGATTGGAGTTATGAATGGGACGAGGACAACAGGACCAGGAGCAATGAAGGTTACCGGTAAGTAATAGGGCACCTTTCAGTCCTCGTCCCATTCCTGACATATGGAGCATACCAAAGCCAGGAACCCAGCCTCCCAAACCCTCAAATAACACCAGGACACCTCACTGAAAGCAGCATCCCAAGCAAAACAATGGGAGACCCATAGAAAATAAAGGTAGGAGCACACATCCTGCAGTGCTCCTAACCAATAAAGGACTGCGTCACCCAGAACAAGCACAAGACCACACAGGTGAACAAAAAGCAGACCAGCAAGCCAATGGTGTTGCCACACAACCCCAGCAAAGGACAACCAATGCCACACAAGCCAGAGGGCAGTCAATCCACACAGGGAACACCCCAGAACCATCACCTGATAGTAGTCCCTACTAAGGAAGCACCAGATACAGCCGTCAACAGAAGGGCAGCGATGAGGTCACAGATGGAAGAAGACCCAAAGAGGCCAGACACGCCAGCAAACCCAGGGACAGACCAACAGGGAACAACCAAGGCCCGGAAGAACCAGTACCCAACACCACAGTCAGTAACACCAGCCCCAGAGACTAACCGAATGGAGAAGCTACTACAGGCACAAAGGAGGAATCCCAACACAGAAAAAAGCTAAGCAGGGCACCCCAGTCCCCAGAGCCCCCAACCCCCAAAACCACAGAGCAGAAGCAGGCCAGCCCAGAAAATCACCACAAAGGTGACCAGGCAAGGACAACCACACCAAGGCCAAAAAGGAGGCACACCACAAAGACCCCGGGCCCAAAGGCCAAACCCTAGAAGGGAAACGGTGGTCAAAGCACCCACATCACCAGAACCACAGGCACAAGGAGTACCAGAACAGACCAAGCACCTCACAGTACATGAAAGACCCGAAAGGGCTCTCACAGGGTCACAAGCCAGCTAGTGTCAAGCACCGACCAAGAGACACAGTAGCAGAACCAACAGAGAGCGATCAAAAGCAGACAAGTGAAGGAACGCCCAACAAAGGCAAAATCACACACGACCAAACCCAGAAGAGAGGCGAGGGGAGCCAGTGGAGCACCAAAATTCATCTGCCTCAAGCAGGGAATGAAGAGCAACAGGGTCTATAACGGGACCAAACCCACCACAACCGGGGAGACCCACTGCAAACCAACCTAATAAAAGGCAGGAAGGGTCTGCCACTGGGGCCAATGTGGAATTTTAGTTTGCGGGCTAAACATCGTCTGCGCCAGCTTGTTACCCACGTACAACATGCATAACAGCCATTTTAGGTAACATGGTCTCTCTGTCCACGATCGACCGCCAGCGCGCCCTCTGACCCAGCAAGCATCCTCCGCGCACCCTGGCTCCCCCTCCCTCCCCCTTATGAGCATAACCCTTCTGCATGACCCTGTCCTTGGGAGTCACACCAGCGCCTGACCAGCACCTCCTCTCCTCCCATGAATGCCCCTCTTTTGATAAACCTTCCCTCCGCGCTCAATTGTCCACGCGGCATGAATACCACTCCATTGATGACCCCTTACCCCGTGTCCGACTGTCCACACAGGTCCGAGGCCATCGCCTAAACCAGGAGATACCATTTACTGCCCCTCATTGTATGGAGTCGCCCCTCTTCAAAGGACACGCTGTTGATCAGGGCCTCCCCACCCCCTGGGATATGATCAGGCGCACACATCCTAAGACTTGGCGAAACACTCAGCTGCGTGATGACCCCCTCCTCTTATCAGCAGGTTGAGGACCTCTATTGTAAAGGTATATGGGGGTGGGATTGACACGAGGATTACGGGGATGTCTTTTTTTCTTATTTCACAATGTTCTGATTGTAATAAAGAGAGATCACATGCCATAAACCAGTGTATAAGAGGCCAGGCCTCCGAGAGGCTGTTAGAGCACCTCGAGACGATACCTTGTTGTCTGATCTGATGTGTTCTGCTCCGTCGGAATAAAACTTCTGTTTCCTGCCTTCTGGTCTCCGGCGCCTGCCTCATTGCTTGGTAAATTTGAATGGTACAAGGGCGGTTAGCGCCGGGCAAATCTTGAGAAAGGTCCTAGCCCTACCTTTTTCCACAATTGGCGTCCCAAAGCGTGGGGCCCATCAGCGACACGTGGATCCAGTGGGAGAGGTCCCGACGACAGAGTGAACGACTGCAACGATCGGGAAGAGCTCGTGTCCGATAGACCCTCGTCGAACAGCCGATCATCCGACCTTCACTCGTTCTGAACAGACCTCTCTCGAGTGATCTACGGTCCTGACTGGGAACCATCAGGAGTGCCACGAACATCACGAAGGAGAGAGGACGATCGGGCGCTGGATCCAGAGGACAGGAAACCGTCCATGCGGTCCGGGTAAGGTCGTGTAAACGCGACGAATTGAGAAAAGATTGTTTTGTTTGGATAATACTAGTATTACGCTTTGTTGAAACCTCTGGAGATTCGCTGTCTGCAAACGGAGAAAACAACAGGCTCTCTCTTTGCAAACAGTGAAGGATAGGTAACGCAGACTTTTGTCCCCGTTGTAATCCGTCGTGCCTATCTTCCTCCCCCACTGTTTCCCGAACTGTCGTTCGTGGATTATTGTCTGGAGATTCTTTGTCTGCAAACAGGGAAGAACAAGGTCTCTCTTTGCAGGCAGAGAAAGAGTGGGTAACGATAACTTTTCGTGCCCACTTATTCTCCCCACTGATTGTTTGATTGACCGATTGTTCGGTATTGGTTCGTTTGAGGTATTCACCGCCGGCAAACAACGGAGAATAGAAATATTCTGTCTAGTCTTTGCCCGCCGTGATAAGATAGGTAGTGCAGACTTTTGTCCCCGTTGTAATCCGTCATGCCTATCTTCTCCCCACTGGTTGGTAGCCTGTTTAGCCCGGACCGCTTATTAGAGATGAACCATCCGGCTCCACTGGAGGGCACCCCTAATAAGGACATGTTCACTAAGTATGGACTAGTCGCTATAGCTTACACTAAACTATGGCATAAATATACAAAAAAGAACCCTGAAAGTCAGTGGCCACTGATAGGTTCCTTTGATGATCATAAAATAAAAGCATTAGAAATAGCGCTCCAGAAAAATAAAACTACGCCCACTATGCTCGACAGTATCGGCATGTGGCGCAAAGAAACGGAACAACGAAAGAAAAGAGAAGAAGCAAAAATAGGGAAAGAATTACGAAAGGCAGCCCACCTGGCCGCAAAGCAACTAGAAGAGGAAATAAAAGAAAGAAAGGAAGCTACACAAAACCAAGAATCAGGGTCGACAGGCCAATGTCCTGTTAGGACCCCCTCTGCGCTCTACCCTGAATTGCCCTCCAAACAACGGGCGAACGATGAGTTACTGCTAGGCCCCCCAATCATCTACATGCCCCCTCCATATGCCCCCTGCCAACAAAGCTTGCAAGCCCGAGTGCGAGCGAAAGTGACCTTAGCGCTAGTGCACCAGCCCTCGCGGCCTCTGCACCAGTCACATTAACAACATCGTCAGACGACCCCGAGGCTAGCAAACAACCACCAGCCAGACCAAATAGGTTGAGCAAAAATGAGCGGGATGGGATCGATAAAATAGCAAAGACATCAGTAGAACGAAGGGAGAGCGAAGATTACACAATGAGCGTATATAATTCACATGCCGACAGCCACAGACGGCATTTCATTTTGCGATTCAGCTACCACACCCTGAACGCATATGAAGATAGGTATCAAAGTAAGGGTCCCGCTAGACTAACAACGCTGTATAGGAAGATTGATGTTGGAGATGGGACTGAATGTGAGGCGGCGGAACTCTTCATGCAGATACTTGAGGTCCTCCGCCATCTCACGGAACAGAAACCAGAAGCCAAGGTTACAGTCCCTGAAACGACCTCGGTAGAAGTAGCCAATACTATGATGCCTATCAGAGAAGCGGCCCCTTACTGGATCCCGCCACGTGGCAAGGGAACGAGCGATGATATTAATGATGCAGATGCAAAAAGGAGGGTTGTGTACAATTGGGTTTACCAACCATGGGACCGACAAGATATCCTAACCTTCAAACAAACCCTGCCCGATTTAAGAAAGAACCCGACAGCATTTTATACCGAATTAGGCACAGCCTTGGGTTCGACAATAATGACTTTAGCGGACATTGACTTGTTCTTTGGGTTATGCCTGCCAGCTGACGTGTGGAAGCAAATCCGGAAGGCTGACCACACGGATCTGTTTTGGACATACCTGGGACCAACTCGGTAAACTCGATAGACAACGAGAGCCTGGAAGGAAACCAGTGAAAGACATACTGGAACTCCCAGACAAACTAGTCCAGAAATTAAAGACACTGATCCCAGAAAGAAAGGTAGATTGGTCGATAGTCACGGCCTGTCGACAGAAACCGCAAGAAGATGTGTCAGAATACTTCTCCCGATTCGAGACAGTGTTCTCCGACTACAGTGGCCAAGACATGACCACCGCAACCGGACAGCACCTGTTTGTACAAAATTACGTAAAAGGCCTAACACAAGAAGTCTCCCAAAAGCTGAAGACGAGCGAGAGTAGTTGGGGGGCCTCCAAACCCGCAGCTATCCTTCAGATGGCTCAGTATTACGAACACCAAAAGAATGAGAGTGATAGGGCGTCCGAGAAAAAGAAGAAAGATTTAAAAGAAAGGGTAATGATAGCCCAGATACAAGGTATAACGGTAGGACGAGAACACCAAAGGGGGAACTACCAATCAACCACCCCCAGAGATCTACTTTCTAAAGATCACACCCCAACACCTCACACTGGACGTAGAGACATTAGCAATGACCAATGCGCCTTCTGCAAAGGGTTCGGCCATTGGAAATCCCAGTGTCCGGTCCTACTAGAGATGAATAGAAATAGGGACTCCAGGGATGTGGCAGGAGGGCCGAGAAATAGAGTACAAGGACGAGGGCACACTAACGACACCAACAATGACAGATCAGGGAGATTGAACACATTTGACCGTCCTCGGCAGAACCAATATCAGCTGTCCGAAGGTGAAAATGCCCCCGACTTTGCATAGGACTGCCAGGGGCAAGGGAGGGATCCAGTCGAGCTCTGTGTTGACCAGCAAGGTCCTTATGTCACCGCTAAGGTCCTGGGTACAGAGTCTCCATTCTTGGTAGACACTGGGGCGACACGTAGTGTGTTATCAAAACGACTGATTCCAAGGGCACCCTTGTCTGGCTCACACATAACGTCGATAGGTTTCGATGGAACGCCCTCCACTAACCCCCTGTCCGTACCTATTACCTTTGACCTAGAAAACAACACCACTGACGCGACATTTCTGCTCTCCTCCAACTCCCCTGACGCCATTATGGGCATTGACTTACTGAAACATTTTCGAGCTACCATTAGGTGTTCCCCAGATGGAATACGAGTCATCCTGTACGACAACCCAGACATGCCCAGATCCCGTCCCCCACGACACATGTGCTCCATAACTGATGCTGATCTGTCCCTGCTTGACACCCTGCCTCCGTACCTATGGGCCAAAAATGACTCTGATGTGGGCCGAATGATGATTGATCCTATTCACATAACTGTACGACAGGACGCTATGCTCCCGAAACTCCCGCAATATCGGATATCGCCAGAGGGTGAGAAGGCACTGGTAGCGATCATTCAGTCTCTGGTAGATGCAGGAGTGGTTGAAGAGGTGGTTAGCAACGTCTGCAACAGCCCAATCCTACCTATTGTTAAGAAGCAAGGTGAAGGAGATGAGAAAGCGTACCGCTTCATCATCGACTTACGAGAGATTAACAAAGTGGTTGTACCCCAATATCCTGTAGTCTCCGATATCACCACCATTCTGACCCTCATCCCGTCCACTGCCACCACCTTCACTGTTATCGACCTTAAGAACGCGTTTTTCTCTATCCCCATCCATCCAGACAGCCGTTATCTCTTCGGCTTCACTTTAAAATCCCGCTCATACCGATTTTGTAGAGCTCCCCAGGGGTACACTGAAAGTCCCAGCATTTACAGCCAGGCCCTCAAAAGGCAGCTGGATGCCTTTCAGCTACCAGATGGAGTGGTGTTGATCCAATATGTTGACGATATCCTTTTGGCGGCCGACACCACCCCACTTGCCACGACAGCCACTGTCCAACTCATACACTTTCTTGCAGAAAATGGCCATAAGGTCTCCAAAAAGAAGTTGCAGTTCTGCCAGCCACAAGTGACTTACCTAGGCCATCTCCTGTCCAAAGAAGGAAGGAAACTTACACCCGACCGAATCCAAACCATCCTAGACACCCCCATCCCAAAAACACAAAAGCAAGTCCGCTCTTTGGTTGGCCTAACCTCTTTCTGTAGACAGTGGTTACCTAACTTCAGTCTCATTATAAAACCTCTACTTGCCCTATTAACCAAAGATGCCTCCTTCCCGCTCCCTTGGACCCCTGAGTGTCAAGCATCCTTTAAGGAACTACGAGATACCCTCTGTTCAGCGCCTGTCCTAGGAACACCGGATTACTCCAAACCCTTCTCCCTCTTCACCCACGAAAGGGAAGGGTGTGCATTGTCTGTCCTAACTCAATCAATTGGTCCTAAGCAGCGCCCTTGTGCCTACTTCTCCGCCACTCTTGATCCTGTAGCCAGAGCCTTACCTGCCTGCCTTCGAGCGGTAGCTGCCGCTGCCGTCTCTATCCGTCAGAGCGAGGGAATCGTACTTTCCAACTCCCTCATCGTGCTAGTACCCCATGCTGTCGACACCCTCCTGAACCAAACCAAGACTCAACACCTGACTAGCGCACGACTGACAGGGTACGAGTTGACTCTACTTGCACCCCACATTACACTGAAGAGATGCACGACTTTGAATCCTGCCACATTGTTGCCCTTGCCTGAAAATGACCCTGACGTTCCTCCCATCCACGACTGTGTGACCCTCACGGACGAACAGACAAGAAGTAGGGTTGACCTCCGAGACACTGCTTTTACTGACCCCGATGGAGAGCTATGGGTAGACGGCTCATGCATCAAACTCCCAGATGGCACCACTTCAGCTGCCTATGCAGTAACGACAGCCCGAACAGTAGTTGAGGCAGCCCGCATCACACAACGATCTGCCCAGGCAGCAGAGCTGATAGCCCTTACTCGAGCCTGCATCATAGCCACGGGAACCACCGCGAACATATACACAGACAGCCAGTATGCCTTCGGGGTGGTCCACCATTTTGGACTCCTGTGGAGGGAGAGGGGATTCCTGACGTCCCACGGCACCCCGATCCTCCACGGAGATCTAGTCTCCGCTCTGATTGAAGCAGTTCTCCTCCCCAAACGATTAGCGGTGATCAAATGTCAGGCACACAAAAGGGTGACAGACTTAGTCGGACAAGGGAATGCATTGGCCGACATCACTGCACGAACCACAGCTAAGAATAGGATGGTTACACCCATGTATGTGACCAGGTCACAAGCAGAAACATGGAGTGGCACAAGGGTAATGATCAGAGACATACAGTCGGCCAGCACCCCTCACGAGCTGACTAAGTGGGCAAGGGTGGGTTTGAAGGATGAAGAGGGCTGCTGGCGAACGAAGGATGCAAACAAGTGGTTGCTGCCCGACTCATATCTGATCCCCATACTGACGATGGCACACTCCCCCGCACACATAGGATCTGCACCCATGATCGAACTCATTTCCAAAGTCTGGCACAACGACAAAATCCCTGACTCAGCCAGACGCCTAGTTCAGCAGTGCCTTATCTGTCTGCAACACAACCCCGGGAAAGGAACTGTGGTACCCCGGGGAGGGTTCGGGACCCCCAATCACCCCTTTGAGGTCCTTCAGATGGACTACATCCAACTAGAGAGATGCCAAAGCCTGAAGTATGTATTAGTCATCGTATGTGCCTTCAGCAAATGGGTAGAGGCCTATCCAACCCGTGACAACACTGCCATGACTACTGCCAAAGTACTACTGAAGGAATTCTTCCCTCGCTATGGCCTTTGTCGAATTTTATGGAGCGACAATGGCCCCCACTTCATAGCTGAGGTTATCCAACTAATCCTAAAGGGGTTGGGGGTGAAGCAAAGGTTTCATGCGGTCTTCCACCCCCAATCCGCCGGTCTGGTGGAACGCCATAATGCCACTCTGAAGCTGAAATTGTCAAAAATAGTGGCCACCACTGGACTTAACTGGCCGGATGCCCTCCCACTGGCCTTATTATCGATGCGTTCCACTCCCACCAAGCACCATTTGACCCCCTACGAGGTCGTGTTTGGGCGACCGATGAATCTCTGGACTGCTCCCAAACCGACCTCCATTCATGACGTCCCGGACGTTCTACTGTCTGATTATTTGTGCAAATTAACTAAGACATTGTCTGTCATTCATCAACAGGTGCAGCAGGCCATCCCCGATGCTTCCAGGGGCCCCGGCCACGACATCCAACCAGGAGATTTCGTCCTAATACGAAATTTCCAGCGGACCAAGAGTCTGGAGCCTCGGTGGACGGGCCCCTGGCAGGTGCTGATTACCACCCGAACGGCGCTTCGAGTGGAGGGGAAGAAGCACTGGCTGCACGCACATCATTGCCGGAAGGTCTCTGCGAACCTGGCCACGACAGAAAACGTCAACACCCAAGAAGAGCTCCTGAACAAGGACCGACCGATATTGGACTGTTATCCCGACACTGAGGCACTCGAACTTGCGAAATTCTCTGATCCCACTGTGCCGTCCAGGGAAGGGTATTTCCTGCGTCGAAAGGAGGGAGTTTCAGCTAAGTAGGCCACGGACCAAGTTGAATCTCAGAACGGTGACCTAAGCACAATCAAGGGTTACCGGGAGAGAAGCTAAACGAAGTCTGTGGTTCTGCCCACTACCGAGCCCCTTTGAAGGTGATGGAAGCGCCAGATAAGAAGATGATGGAAGCGCCAGATAGGAAGATGATGGAAGCAACAGGAAATACCCACTATAGAAACCCAAAGACTGACAATTTGCACAAATCAAAGACAATCGCCCTCTTTTATTGTCCTCCTCTTCTGCCTCCTCCTCATGACCTCCTTCTGGATTCTGGAGGAAAGCACTCCGGCTCACGAGGCATTGCTACCTACTGCACAACCAACACCCCTGAAAGAACATCACCTAATCTCTCTGTCGCCTCAGCTGCGAGAAAGGCGCAGGGAATTCTGGAAGAATTCCTTCGTGCAACTGTTGCACCAACACAACCTTGCTGCAAATGTTACGAACTGCTGGATCTGCGGGTTGCTCCCGCATGCCACTGGACACTCCATCCCCTTCATCCCTTCTCCTTTCTCAGTTCACGGCTCCTGCCTCGCCTGGTTGATCCTCATGCAAGAGAGCCACAAGGACAACGCCACTTCCAGCCAGACAGTGTCGCACTTCTACTCTGGGTTCTGGCTGAACAAAACCGGAAAGACTTCTGCTCCCCTGTGTCCTGCGCTCACAGGCGCCACCTTCCTTAAAGACATTCCAGCCAAAGAACGTGTTGAAGTACAGGTACTCCACAATCCAGCTAGATCCACCTTCTCTCATCTGCAAAAACAAACCACCGCCACTCTGACTGTGGCTCTGTCTGTTATCAATGTCACCGGTCTTGTGTGCCTAGAAGGCCAGGGAACGCAACTGGTGGGTCACAGTTCCTGCCGAATCACCAGAACATTGGACTCAGTTGACCCCCCTTCCTTTGTTGCTTCTCCGAATATGTACTTTGTGTGTGGCACCAAAGCTTACACCTGGCTCCCGAAAGGTTGGAAGGGTACCTGCTACATTGCCTTCGTTCTTCCACCCACATATATAGCCCCTGCCAACCATCACTGGCAGAGGCGTGCAGATGACATTGGACAAGCCGACTCCACCGGAGCACAGTTCCTAGATGCAGCTAAGGGACTTGTTCCTCTGTGGGGCCCCATGGCAAACAGCCGCGCTATCCGACACCTGACCCAGGCAGTAGAAACAACGATCAACATCACGGCTGGCATCCTCGCCAACAACACGGCGGAACTTCAGGCGGTCCGCCTTGTGACCCTTCAAAACCGCCTTGTCCTAGACGTGGTCCTAGCCGACCGAGGAGGAGCATGCCGCATCATCGGATCCAGCTGCTGCACATACGTGCCAGATAACTCGCCTTCAGTCTACAAAGCCATTGAACACCTCCACAGACTTTCCTCGGAGGTTCACCAAGAGCAGGAAGGATGGTCGCTTGGGAGCTGGTTTTGGGACACTTTGAGGAACTGGGGTTGGAGGTTGTTTTCCTTCGTGCTGATACATGTTGCGATATTATGTGGGTGTTGCTTGGGTATTCAGTGTCTACCCTCCTTGTGCAGCTTCATTTCTAACTGTATGTGCCCAAAGACTTTGGACTTCCGAACTGAGCGCATGAGTCCCCTCTACGAAGTCGAAATACGTGGCCTTATGGGGATAAATCCAAACTGACAAGTTGGCGAGACATGTTAAAAGGGAGGACTGTGGAATTTTAGTTTGCGGGCTAAACATCGTCTGCGCCAGCTTGTTACCCACGTACAACATGCATAACAGCCATTTTAGGTAACATGGTCTCTCTGTCCACGATCGACCGCCAGCGCGCCCTCTGACCCAGCAAGCATCCTCCGCGCACCCTGGCTCCCCCTCCCTCCCCCTTATGAGCATAACCCTTCTGCATGACCCTGTCCTTGGGAGTCACACCAGCGCCTGACCAGCACCTCCTCTCCTCCCATGAATGCCCCTCTGTTGATAAACCTTCCCTCCGCGCTCAATTGTCCACGCGGCATGAATACCACTCCATTGATGACCCCTTACCCCGTGTCCGACTGTCCACACAGGTCCGAGGCCATCGCCTAAACCAGGAGATACCATTTACTGCCCCTCATTGTATGGAGTCACCCCTCTTCAAAGGACACGCTGTTGATCAGGGCCTCCCCACCCCCTGGGATATGATCAGGCACACACATCCTAAGACTTGGCGAAACACTCAGCTGCGTGATGACCCCCTCCTCTTATCAGCGGGTTGAGGACCTCTATTGTAAAGGTATATGGGGGTGGGATTGACACGAGGATTACGGGGATGTCTTTTTTTTCTTATTTCACAATGTTCTGATTGTAATAAAGAGAGATCACATGCCATAAACCAGTGTATAAGAGGCCAGGCCTCCGAGAGGCTGTTAGAGCACCTCGAGACGATACCTTGTTGTCTGATCTGATGTGTTCTGCTCCGTCGGAATAAAACTTCTGTTTCCTGCCTTCTGGTCTCCGGCGCCTGCCTCATTGCTTGGTAAATTTGAATGGTACAAGGGCGGTTAGCGCCGGGCAAATCTTGAGAAAGGTCCTAGCCCTACCTTTTTCCACACCAAGGCACACCCCCATAGGACCAGCCAAGGACAGGACCACACAGCCACAGGCCAGACACCTGTACCTCAACACCAGACAGAAAATCAGGAAGCAATTTCATGAGGAGGCAAAACAAAGCCTGAAAGGACCAAACCTGGAAGGAAAGAATCACCGACCAAGAAGCAAGCCCCTACCAACCTGTTGGAGCCGGCCACCTGAGAGTGCAGAGGACACAACCACCCTCAAAAACCTCAGAGGAGGACCGGGTACCATTGCAAGAACATCCAGCACCAACCACCAGCGCCAACACAGGACGACCACCAAAGCACCCAGGCTGCAAGCAAAAGCTGGAGCTGTGTCAAAGGGACTGGCCAACAGGCCAAGACCGAGGCACATACAAAGAATACAGTAGAAACTGGGACACAAGAACTGGAACTCTGCACAATAAAGCCACAGCCAAAACCACATACCTTTGAGCGCCAACTCCAGCAGCCTGAAAACCAACCAGGAGGACCAGGCAGCCACACACTCACACCCCACCAGGACAGGAAAGTACAGAGGGAGAGCCAGAGGCCATAACCCAGTGAAGCACAACACCCCACCAGGAAAAGAGGCCAACAACAGGGACCCAACTAAGCCAAGGAAAGACACCCCTAAGTGCGGGACAACCCAAGACCTGGACCTAAACCGAACCAGACCAGGACCCAAAAACCAGAGAGGACCAAGGGTGAAGCGAGGTAAACCCCCAAGGCCATGAGACCAGGGGAACCAAAGACCAAACAGGCACTCCAGGAAAGACCTCACCCCAAACAACACACACAAGGATGACACCCCCAACCATAAACCTGGGGGCTGACCCAAGATGGACAAAAAAGCTCTGGAGAAAACAAACCCGTCAGAGATGAGACACACTCTGAACAACACAAACAGCGATCAGCCACTGCACACTCCAGACCCAACAGCTGGGACAAGGGCAACAAAAACTGGGCCAACCAGAACAAACCGGGAAGGAGGAAACCCCCAACTAAACAACCAGCTGAACAACCGTCCCCGAGGGCAAAAGACAACAACCAGGAAAAACCCCAAGCAAGCCCCAACACCACCTGCCGAAGGGCCAAGACAAAGCCCTGGACGGCCCCAGAGAAACCGGAGACACAGACAGCCACAAGCCCCAGAGTCCCAGGTCAACACATATACAGTTAAACGAAAATCCCCCAGCTCACTACCACAGGAACCAGGAAGCCAGAAAGAAAACCAGACAAGTAGGTGGCCAACAGAGCAACATCGCCGATGGCCACAGAGGCATCAGACAAGCCAGCGGACAGAAACACTGACCAGCCAGTAGAGACATCAGGAGGAACCCCTCACCAGCCACCAAAGGGGCCCGGCACCCCCCAACCGATCACCCAGGTCACCAAAACCTGTCCCAGTAAACAAGGACCCAATGTAGAAGGCCCCGGCAAAGGCCAAAATGCGACAGTAGAAGAACTGCCACCAAAATTCCAGACAAAACCACCCCAGGACAGGAGCAAGGAGGCCACCCACACGGCACTCCCACAGGCCCGAAATGAGAGACACAGGGAACCAAATAGCCATCCCCAGAACCACTTCACCCCGAGGGCAGTGGGAACACCCACTTCTACTTTTCAGCGCGTGGACACGCCGGTGTGCGTAATCGCAGCGCTTTACAAATGTAAAAAAAAAAAAAAAAAAAAAAAACGCCCATCGAAACCAGTCCCAACCAAGGCCACCGCTGCAACACACTGCAAGAAGAGGCCAGGAAGCCAGGGCAGAAGTGAACAAACATGTGAAGGGATGCCACCCCCATGACCTTGTCCATCCCGGGGAGGGAAGACACGGATGGCAGGCGCATAGGGAAGGAGGTGGAGAAGTGAGGCTCACTGGATAGAGGAGGCAGACCTGGAAGCAGAGGTCAGCCCGGGACCAGGGTTCAATTCCCCGCCTCGGCGGGTCTTGGGCTCAAAATTCCACGGACTCGACAATTCTCGCTCCGGTGCCTACTCGATTCATGGGTTCACACTCTGTGACTCTGGGCAATAGCTTGCTTAATCTCCACAACGGCCCCTCGCGGTGGGATGCCTGGCTTTCACCTTGTGGATACCCTGCCGGGGCTATCTCACAGGGGAATACCAGGACGGGTTCCCTAAGCAAGCGCTTAGATACCGTGTCGGTGATTTGCGCTATATAAATACATGTACATTTACATTTACATTTACATGTGGGAAGGATGTGGATGTGGAGGCCAACCCGGACCCCAGAATTGCCTGGCACAGGCTCTGGACCCCAAGGGGGGCCAAAGCACCCAGTCACGCACAAGACACCAAGAAGAGGATGGCAAGTCAGAACAGCCCGCAGGCAGACACCCAAATGGTGGCCCTCATAGGCCACGATCGGACCCCCCTGAGGCCAGCCCCCTGAAACCAGGGAGCACCCAAACCAGGAGACACTTAGAGCCTCAACAAGACAGCAAGGCCCCGGAAAACAGATGCCATATCCAAAGCCCCACAAAAACAGACCAGAAGGGCTGCCCAAGGAAGACCAAGGCCGCACAACCCACAGAGCAAACAGAGGCCGGAAGAGGCATAGCACACAAACTGAACCCACACAAACACAACCACAGCAGGGCAATGAAACACCTGGGAAGAGCACCATGCTGCCAGACCCCAGCAGTACCAGCACACAGATGCCACAACCAAGTCAGGACTCCAAGCAGAGACTGACAACCAGCACACAACCAAAAGACAATCCTGCCCTGCTGGAAAACCAGCATGAAAACTGACCCACAGACAAATAAGAAGCGAGGCAAAGGAGCAAGAAAATATGGTGCAAGCAACATATGTACTTCAGGCTGCAATGGAAATCAAACAGCTGATTGCACATGAAGCGGACAGAAGTCCGATTACATCATAGCCACAAAAGGGCATCTGAAAAGCAAGTCCAGGGTTGGGGCAGTGCACATTCTATGAGAAGATAAAGGGCACACCGATAAAATGCTCCGATAAAAGACAGAGAAAAATTACTATGCGGTACTCACCCCCAGGGGTCGGCAGACTCTTGACCACATGTCTGCCTCAAAAATGCCCCCTCCAGCCAGCTCAGGCATGCACCACCACCCACAGCACCTTGGAAGCAGTCAAACAACCACACCGGCAGCCAGGCATTCCAGGGGCGTCTCCAGCACACACTGAGTCGCCATCTAGCCTCCTCAGCGCATCTTCCATCCGGCCCAGCCACCATGAAGACATGACCCCACAACCCGGAACCAGTGCTTTTGTTCAACTTGTACATACTGTTGGCAGGGCTCTGCCAGAGAGGACATGGGTGAAGCTAACCCCATCCAAATTTGCTTGTGAGTTTGATGCTAAAATCATACTCACTACAGTTTCAAAATGTTGATAAAGGAGCCTCTACGGACACTATAAATGAAAACAAAATAGCAACAAAACTAAAGGTTGGTTGAGATTTGAAAAGCGTTTGTGAGGTGATACCTTAAGAGATAGAGTTAATACTAGACCAAATCCTTATTATTTGTTTGTTTATAGGTATCATATCTGGTGTGAACATTCATCAGACTGGTGTGAATGCCTGCTGCAGTGCTGCTGTTGAGTAGACGAACCACAGCATCTTTGACTCTACATGCTCTCTCCATCCCAAACCCATTCCCCCTAGTATTTGCCACCGGAGCAGTGTCTTCTCCTGTAAACCAAGGGCAAGTCTTGTGAGGATTTGGGAACTAGCATGCCCATCCCATTGAAATTGAAATTACCTGGGATCCAGGTAGATGGCTTATAACAGAAGGATCTGCCACACATCGAACATTACTTTCGGGGGCACCGTGACAAATCAAGACCAAATATTGACAGACGATCTAGGACCTGCCTTAATGACACTAACAATCTGTCAGAGTTAATTCAGCAGTAGCAACTAGAGCTGAATTGTTTAAAAGCAGAAAATGCAACACTTAAGCGTTGCAACAAGTGTGAACATATTTCACACAATGGAGGAATACTAACCCAAGGACAGTCCCCCAGTTTTGACCCAGCCTGTGTTTGGAGAACAATTTCATAGAGGGGCGTTTACATCTACTGACCAAAATCTGCATATATCCGTCTCTACACCCAGTCCTGTGCCCTTAGCAGGTCCAGAATGCTTTCATGGCAACAGTACTAAATTTACAGCCTTTATAAGTCAATGCCAATTACATTTCCTATGCAAACCTCAGGCGTTACCCAATCACTTTGCTAAATTAGCATTTGCAATGGCTTACTTGGGAAGTGTATCCGCTAACTGAGCAGTTCCTTTATTAGAAACAAATGATCCCTTTTTGTAGAACTAGCCTGCTTTTAATGATGCCATGACTAAGTTATTTTGAAACATGTTTTTATCCAAGAAAGTGACAATGAGTGATTAAATCTACAACAAAGTTTTAAGGAGTTGCTGGCTCATATCACTACTTTCAATAGACTGATGACGGAAAAGCGCTGGCTGGAAGAGAAAAGAACATTCTTATTCAATTGAGGGTTAAGAGATGACCTTAAAGATTTCCTCTCACACATCGTTTATCTGCCTGATGATTGTGCAGCGTTTTTTGATCTTCTGGTTAAGCTAGATCACTGATTGGGTGAGCGGATGGGTGACCAATCTTGGAGTGACACCAGAGTAATTATTCTCAAAACTGAGAAGAAGGAATCAGACAGTAAGATTCTTGATACTGAACCTATGCCAATAGGAGGAATAATGGGTCCGCTATCTAATGAGGAAAAGGAATGGTACCGCAAATAAAGCCTATGTCTGGTCATTTCACGAAGGAATGTTCTGCAAAACTAAAAAAGTTTAAGTCTGGGGCTAGTGTAGAGGTTGATCTAGAACAGGAAAAGCAAAGGCTCTCGACCAGAAGGGAAATCGCCTTGCCAAGAGAAGCCATACAGGTCTTACAATATCTGACCAATGTATTTGACCCCATGAAAGCCACCCAACTGACTCCATACTGAGCCTTTGATTGCTGCATAGACCTCCTCCCTGAAGCAATGCTGCCCTGCAGCAGGGATTACGTGTTGAGAGAACCTGAATCTCAATATCTACGCAACTATCTAGATGAACTACTAGAGTTAGGTTTTACACGCCACTCCACGTTGCCTGTGTCTTTCCCACTCTTCTTTTTCTTTGTATCCATGAGGAATGGGGAGTTGGGGGCTACTGTGGAGTTTAGGGCAGTCAATAGGGTGACTATTAAGAACCTCTTTTCAATCCCATTAATTCTAGTACTACTTGATCAGGTCAGAACTTCCACCTTTTTCACAAAACTGGATTTACGGGTAGCTTACCACTTAATCCATGTATGAGAAGGTGATGAATGGAAAATCGCCTTTAGGACTAAGTTCGGGCTCTCTGAGTATACTGTTATGCCCTTCGGGATATGTAATGCTCTGGCATAATTTCAAAATTTCATTAAGGAGGTCTTGAGGGAGTGTTTGGATGTTTATGCAATTGTCTACATAGTCTACATTTACTCAAACTCAGAACAAGAACATGTACAGCATGTACGTGCCATTTTGAAGTGACTTACAGAAAATACTCTTTTTACTAAATTAGACAAATGTTCCTTCCATGTACAGTCAGTAGAGTTTCTGTGGTATTACTTTTCTCCAACAGGAATCATTATGGTCTCCAAAAAGGTAGAAGCAATTACCTATTGTCCAGCTCCAACAAATTTCAAAGAAATTCAACAGATACTTGGCTTCATCAATTTCATCATAATTTCATCCTGCACATTTAAGGTATTTCTTTTATTTTATTTTATTTTAATTTCTTGTATCGCGCTGGACTCAATCCCATAAGGGTATCGCCGCGCTTTGCCAGCCAAAAAGTTATCGTAGTCTTCAAGGTGCATTAAAGGGACTGAAATACTTCCTGGAAGAGGAGTGTTTTTAGGGCCTTTCTAAATGATAGGTGGTTGGTGTTCATCCTCATTCCTATGGGAAGTTTATTCCATAAGGCAGGACCAACCGATGAAAATGCTCGGTCTCCCTGCCTAGCTCTTTTTGTTGCAGGGGGTTTCAAGAGTGCTTGGTTACTTGAACGAAGTGAACGGCTGGGTTGGTACAGTTCAAGAGATTGAGAGAGATATTTAGGACTGTCCCCATATAAGCATTTGTGGACCGTGCAGCATATTTTGAAACTGATGCGCTGCCGTATAGGGAGCCAGTGTAGCTCTACCAACAAAGGCTTAGAGGGAGTCCTAGCCGGCGCACCCATGACCAGCCTAGCCGCCGTATTCTGGACCACCTGAAAACGACCCACTGCATCAGCGTTTGCTAGCGTCAGCAGGCCGTTGCAGTAGTCCAGGCGGCTAGTAACCAGAGCCTGCACGAGTGTCTTCCTGTAAGTATCAGGAAGATACGGGAATACTCGTCTTAGGAGGCCAATGGTGTAAAAGCATAGTCCTGCAATGTGATTGGTATGCTCCTTAAGGGTCAATGTTTGGTCAATCTTAACCCCTAGATTTTTAACATGAGGCTTAGATGTGGGAACTGGGCCCAAGTCCAGCGGCCACCATTCAGGAGACCAGAGGAGGCTCGCCCTGCCGAAGAGCATAACCTCCGTTTTTGCAACGTTACATTGGAGGCAATTTGCGGCCATCCAATGTGACACTGCCCTCATACCCTCAGCAAAATTTTCCTTGACCGTAGGGCCAAGGGAGCTGAAAGGGTAGAGGAGCTGGGTGTCGTCAGCGTAGGAAACCGGTATGAACCCATACTTCCGCACAATATCAGCAAGGGGGGCCACATATACATTAAACAATGTAGGGCTGAGACATGAGCCTTGTGGCACCCCCTTTGTGAGCGCCTTTGAGGTGAAGCGATAGGGGCCCAGGCTGACAGATTGCGATCTTCCGGAGAGGAAACTCTCCAGCCAAGATAGTGCTGAGCCTCCGATCCCTACTCCCTGCAAGCGGCTGAGAAGGATGTTATGGGACACGGTATCAATGGCCGCAGACAGGTCCAACAACTATAATATCATGGAACCTCCTCTGTCCTGTGACATTTTGATCTTATCAGTCACAGAGAGGAGTGCCGATTCAGTGCTGTGGTTGGGCCTGAACCCTGACTGTGATTGGTCCAGGCCCCCTGTCGCCTCGATAAATTTGGAGAGGATGGTATTAACGTGTTTCTCAGCCAGCTTGCTAATAAAAGGGAGAAGGGAGATAGGGCGGAGGTTGGAGAGTTCTGACCAGGGAAGGGTGGTGTTTTTCCGTATGGGGTTCACTACCGCTTATTTCCAGGGTTGTGGAAGTTGTCCCTCGGCAAAGGAAAGATTCATAAGCTTCTGAATAGTGGGGCCTAATGATTCCACCAAGGGGGAGATCATTTTTGCAGGGATCAGATCAGTGGGGGAACCAGTCTTCATATTACCAATAAGGGTGGTCAGGTCTTTTAAGGTAACTTCTGGGATTGCATGGAGCGTTTTGTCAGGGGTCATTGTGGGGAGAGTCTCAGGGGCCATAGTCTCTAAAGGACCTGTGACTTTCGTAATTTTCTTATATATCCCCTCAATTTTTTCTTCGAAGAACTGGGAGATGTTATTGCAGAGATCTTGAGTAAAAACATCCAGGCTCTCACATATTACAGGGTTGGTAAAAGTCTGTATGATTTTAAATAGCTCTCGGGTGGAATTACCTGCCTCTGTTATTTGGGAGGTAAGACTGACTTTCCTTGCTCTTTTTATATTTTTATAATAAGTAGTCATAGCTGTTAAGTATTGATCTTTGTCTTCCCCCTTATGTGACCGTCTCCATAGTTTCTCCAATTTCCTGCACCCCTGTTTTTCTATTTTAAGGGCCTCAGTGTACCATGCTTCCCTTTTAGCTATGGTAGGTTGCTTGACTACTTTCTGAGGAGCCAGAATGTTAATGGCTTCCATCAGTGAGGAGTCAAATTTTGAGAGAGCTGTCTCAATGTCATCCGAGCTTGTAAGGACTGGCTGTTTCCAGACTTGAGTGAACCTATCAGGAGTAACTTTGTGCCATGCTCTGCGTTTGATAATTTGCGTGATGGAGTGATTGGTGGGTTCGGGTAAATGGAGGAAGGAAAAATCTAACATTTTGTGGTCCGACCAGTAGATGTATTTAGGGGGATGGCAGTAGACATTAGGAAGGGTGGTAAAAATTAAGTCCAGAGTATGGCCACCTGTATGGGTGGGGCCATTATTACGGAGATGAAGGCCCAACAGGGCAAGATCTGTTAGAAGTGCAATAGTATCAGGGTGGTCTGCAACATCAGTGTGAAAATTAAAGTCTCCAAGTAGGATAACATTTTCATTCGTTTTCATATGGGGAGCTAGAAGTTCAGTCAAAGCTAGGGAAAACCCAGCATTTGGTCCGGGCGGGCGATACACTAGTGCTCCTTTCCAGTGTACCTTAGGGCTAACTTTTAGATGAAAAATAATTATTTCCATAGTGGGTAGCATTGCCTGTTCTAAAACCCTAATATTCAGGCTATCTTTATAAACAATGGCGATCCCGCCTCCTATTTTCTCCAGCCGATCTTAGCGGAGAATTTTGTACCCCATAGGTATTCCCAAGGAGATAGTTGGGATAGTGTGGGGTTTAAGCCATGTTTCAGTTATAAAACAGATCTCAGGCTGAATACTGTGTATAGAGTCCCAAGGTTGCATATAATGCTTTGGGAGCGACCTTACATTAAGTAAAAAGCTTTTCCAGCCTTTTGGAGTGACTTTATCATTGTTTTGGTTCCCAACTATAATGTTACTGTGAGTAGCTTGAAAACCGCATTTTAAACATGAAAAAGGCCCTTCGGGCAGACTGACAGTCTGTTGGTGCATCTGTGTGTGACCTGGGGTTGTAGGGCAAGGAGGGCATGTGCTGAATACCTTATAATGGGAGCGGTCGTAGCGGGAGCGGTCGTAGACATGTCCATGATGTGAGGGGCAGAGTGGAGGGCCCCCGGACCCGTCCTGTCGCGGACGGGCGCAGACGGGCAGCTCTTTGGCGGGTCTTAGGCGGGGCTGCGCGCGATCGCTGCGCGCTCGGGGAGGCGTGAGGGCTATATAGCCCTGTGTGGAGCTACTAGAGCGCTAACCGCCCATGACACAGCGGCTAAAAAAGGGGAGCTCATTTGCATGTTCTCCAGAAGCCAATCAGGCATTGTAACTGTTAAAACGAAATTCACCACTGCACCCATTCTTCAGCATCCCAATCCAGACCATCCTTATAACGTCAAAGCAAATGATTCGCAGGTAGTCTTAGGAAGAATTTTATTTCAAAAGAACCCAAGAACTGGCCACATGCATCCCATAGCCTTTTATACCAAAAAAGGTCTACCAGCTGATCAAAACTATACAGGGGCTGAAAGAGAACTTCTGGCCATTAAACTCGTGTTCACTGAATGGAGGCATAACCTACAGGGGGCTAAACATACAGTCACAATATTCTCAGATCATACAAATTTGCAATTCCTTAGCTCAATTAGGGCTCTTACTTCCTGTCAAATGCAATGGCTGCATTACATCAGTGAGTTGGATCTCATCATCACCTATTGCCCAGGGACCAAGCAGTTACAGTCTGATGGTATTTCTAGACTGGGGTATGTTCACTCTTCCCATTCCACTACAGGTTCCCCTACTTTCATTCCACCGGAAAAGATAGCCACAGTCAGCGAGGGTGACACCCTTATGGTGGCCTTACATGAAGAATATATCAAACTAAAGGCCAAAGAATGGATCAAAACATCTAACCATACTATCACAGACAAGTTGTTCCTTTACGCTCAGAAACTGTACATCCCTATTATAAAATTAGGACATTAGGTAATTCAATGGA
The DNA here is from genome assembly GCF_964263255.1 of Lissotriton vulgaris. Classification (NCBI taxonomy): domain Eukaryota; kingdom Metazoa; phylum Chordata; class Amphibia; order Caudata; family Salamandridae; genus Lissotriton; species Lissotriton vulgaris. Next base: position 1,186,306,674 of record NC_141685.1, on the reverse strand, counting down.
ATCATGACACAGCATTAGCAGGGCACCCATGTATAATGAAACCCCCAAGAAATTGTCAAAAAATCTTCTGGTGGAACAACATGTGGAAGGATATACAAGAATACGTACCTGGTTACCCAACTTGTGCACGAAACAAGAACACTCACACTGAGCCTACATGCTTATTACAACCTGTGCCTATACCTCCAGTTCCTTGGCAAACCATTAGTCTGGATTTTATTACTAACCAGCAAGCAACAACTTTACTAACATTTCACCCCCCTCAAAAGATACCCACCACAGGAGACTTCAGTTAAATATTAATTGAGTATATCATAAGACTGCATGTTCTACCGACTAAATCATCTCAGAACACAGAGTTCAGTTCGCATCTAGATTTTGGAGAACACTCTATGATAAGTAAGAAATAGAGGTCATCTTTTCATCTGCTTTTCACCAACACAACGATGGGCAAACTGCATGAGTCATCCAATCCCAAGAAACTACACTAAGATGCTTACTATCCACTTACACAGGATAATGGGATCAGGCCTTACCCCTAAGTGGATTACCTTATAATAACAACACCCACTGAGCAATAAACTACACACCATTCTTCTTCTTGTCAGGGCAATATCCTTGGGCCCTTCCCATTGATATATCAGGACCATCTACTACACTACCTTCAGTCACAGAAAGATTAGAACAACTGCATGAGATTCAAAAACATGGCCAGACAAGTTTAGCAACAGCAACATTGGTCAGGAAGGCACAAGCTGGCAAGCATAGAACCTCAGCACCTACACACAAGGAAGGAGACAGGGTATGGGTAATAACAAAATACCTACGACTAGAAGGCCCAAGGGAACTACAACCACAATTTATAGGTAATTATGAAATGTAAAGATTTTAATCTAGTCATTGTCAAGCTACAGATTACCCCTAAATACACTATCTACCCAGTGTTTCACATTTCACTGATCAAGCCATACCACCGCCACACAAAAAGATACCCCACCCATTCTGTTTAATGGCTAACAAGAGTATAAAGTTCACTGTATCATGGGCTCTAAATTATTTCAGGGAAAACTATATTACCTTATAGATTGGAAGGGTTATTATCCATTCTGAGCGTTCCTGAGAATCGGTCTCCTTGGTTCATGCCTCCCTCTAGAAAGATGATTTCATGCCCTCCAACCCACTGATAGAGCTATATTTTATCAAGATTAAGCATCGCTCTGTTTTGTGTTTCAGAAAGACTCCATTTAACATGGTACGCAGATTTTGGTGAAAGGGAAAACACATGCCACATGAAACATGAAATGAGGCCTAGTCAAATGCTTTTTAAAAGTGGCACTTTTGGTGCGTGCAGAGTGATGGACATCAAATGAGGCCTGGTCAAAAAATTTTCAGTATGAAATGCTTTCCTTTAAAACCATGTTTAATTAATTTATCATGGATTTATAGGTTTAGTTTAGATATAACCTCACTATAGAATGTACATTTAATTTAGAGAATGTTTTGTTTGAACTTTTAAAGTAGCACATAATTGTGCTGAATTAACATGTGTTTTTGAAGTGTAGAAAAACTTGTGATTTCAGCTTTGAAGATAAGTATGGAATGTGTGTTCTCTCCTCCCAGATCCTTTTACTTGTAATCTACACTTCCTATTCCCGTCTCAAGAGACTTTGGCTTTGTTGCATATTTAGACAATACATATTTGGTTCATAACACATCTTCCTTATATGTATTACTTAATCAAGCATGCTTAGGTTGCAGTTCTACTGCATGTAGGACTGTCTCTCTGGGCACTAGTTCATTGCTGCGTTAAACCAGCTCAAGATTAATCAAACAAAAGTTTCTTCACTAAAATTTCTTTGAATTCAATTAAGTCTTTATTAACTTATTTCATCCTTGATGTTGTAGTCACATCTGATTTAATTCAATCATTTGAATTTCTTATGAATTTAATCATTGATATTCATGTTGCATATCACAATTGTACCCAATGCATTTCGGCGTATTCGGCGTACAATGCCTTCATCAGGGGATTATCTAAAAAACAAGCAATATACATTGTTTACTTCATGGTGTAATCCGTGTTCGCATACCTATACCTATGTTAACGTTTTTCACACTGCTTTGAAAATGCTTATCTTTGTGTGTACGTCTATGTTATCTCTAACCTATCAAATTACCTCTTTAGATAGCCAACTTCTTGTGTTTCTTCCTTAGTAAATCACGTCTCGCGTTTCTGCTTCTGAATCTATCCTGCGCGCATGCGCGGTGCTATTCTCTCAATGTTAAAGGGACAGTGTTCTATTAAGCACTTCGATGCAAAAAAAGAAACTTTATTGTTCTCCTGTTGTCGGGCTAGTGTGTAGGGATATACGAAATCAATATTCAAAGAAAAAGAATATGTATGCATCTAAAGGTGTCATGAGGTTGTGGCTAGTCTGTGGTGAAATGAGATAACCTTATCTAATAAGTACATACATTCGATCAAATGCCTAGCATGACCATGATCTGAGAGGTATTTACAACAGGTCAGTTTCAAACTTGTAAAAAATTGCGAAAAGTTCATTTCAGGTAACATGTGAATTCCACTCTTTCATTTAACCCATATGGCTTTAATGAGTTCAAATAATATATCCAATGATTTTCTCTTTTGAGGAGGTTTTTTCTATTATCAGACCCTTCTTTTTTCTGTACCACTTCCAATATGCATGGTCTCAGTTGGCTTATATGATGTTTGGCATCTAAAAAGTAAGCTGTAATAGTATATTTCATCATCTTTGTCCTTATGTTACTTTTATGCTCATTCAGTCTCGTTTTCAACTTCCTTTCTGTTTGTCGCACATATACTGAGCCACACGGGCACTTTAACATGTAAATAATGTTAGTTGTATCACATGTTGCATTTACTTTCAAACAAATCTTATGGCCTTTCATCTGGTGTGTGATTTGATTACCCCTGATAATATTATGGCAATTACTGCAATTTGTGCATGGTACTGTGCCTTTGTATGTTGCAGACGGTGTGTTATCAATAGGTTGTTTCAGGATTTCACCTAAGTTCTTAGCTCTAGTGTATGCGAATAGGGGTTCGGCAGCGAATATATTGTTGAAATCTGGTTCCACTTTCAATATAGCCCAATGTCTCTTTATGATGGTTTTGAACTGAGTGCTCATATTGGAATATTTACTGACTCATGTTATCCGATTGCCGGTTTTCCGTGAAGTGGGTCTCATTAACTCTTCTCTAGTTTTGTTGTTGCTTCTAGAAATTGCCTGTTGTAATGCTTGGTGAGGGTAACCTCTCTTTTTAAAGCGCTGTATCATGATTGTAGTTTGTCTTTCTTGGAGTTCCGGTTCCGAGACCACTCATTTTACCCTAAGCAGTTGTGAGTAGGGGGGATGCTGTTTTAATGACGGGGGTGGTGACTCTCATATCTCAAAATGTTATTTCTGTCTGTTGGTTTTTTATAGAGGTTATTGATAAAGCGCGTAGGTTTCCTTACAATTTCCACATCCAGGAAATGGTTCACTTAATCTTGTATTTCCCACGTGAATTGGATTATTTCATCAATTGAGTTCAACGTTACTAATTGATTCTGCAATGTTTCTCTCTAACCTTTCCATATCACAAATATGTCGTCTATGAAACGGACATACAGCTCCATGTTATTTTTCCATTCCTCTTTGTATGTATGTTTTCTTCTTCAAAGGCTGTCATGTACAGGTTCGCATACGATGGGGCTGCACAATTTCCCATTGAGGTTCCACTTTTTTGTAAATACCACTTTCCATTGTATGTGAATATAACTGTGCATCAATGTAAATTCCATTAGTTCCATCAAAAAGATTTGTAGATCCTCTGCGTATTCACTATGCAATAATGCTTTCTCTACGGCTTCTAGGCCTTGATGGTGCGGGATTGAGGTGTATAGCGCTTTTACGTCGATGGTGGCTAATAGAATAGTTTGTTCTTCTGTGATGCTGGTCGACATAAGCTTATAAAGAAAATCAGTGGTGTCCTTTATGTATGATCTGGTGTTGGTTACTTGTGGCTGTAGGTACTTATCCCAAAATTTTCCAACAGGTTTGTGCAGGCTCCTTTTAGTGGATACGATTGGGCGGCAAGGTGGTTTGTGTGGATCTTTATGTACCTTAGGTACCATATAAAAGCTAGGGCTCACCGGATTGTCCTGAAATAGGTATTTTCTGACTTTCTCGTTGATGGTACCTTTGTCAATGGCTCTTTGTAAGATTTGTTGCAAGGTTTTCTTAATTTCATTAGTAGGGTTGAAGTCTAATTGCATGTATATGTTCTTATCCTGTAGGTGAGTTAAGACTTGAGACTCATAGTATTCTTTGTGTAAGATTACAAGGGCACCCCCTTTATCTGCTTTCTGACATACAATTTGTTCATTTAGTGCTATAGAAGTGAGGACTCCATATTCCTTCGCAGTCATGTTGCTGAGTTTACTCTTCTTTCAGGTGTTCAATTTAGTTATGTCCTGTTTGCATAGTTGTTCAAATAGGTCAATGGTGTTGTGGCTTATCGGTGCCATATAGGTGCTGGGTGATCTTAAACCTCTTAGGGTGTCTTTTTTCTCTTGTCTGGCTTCTGTAATTACATTGTCAAAAAAATGTCTTAATCTCATTTTTCTTGTTAACTTAAAGAGACTGACTTCAAGTTCCAGTGTATTAGTATGTGCTGTTGGGACATACGATGTTCCTTTCTGTAAAGTTCTCAATTGTTGGGGATTGAAATGCCAATCGGATATATTAAAAACCAGATTATCAATGTCCACCTCTACGTGGGTTTTTTCTTGGTTTTTTCCTTTTTGGCTGTTACGTTTCTCGTCTGTGGCGGTCCCTTTTCTTTTCCTTTTCCCTTGTCCCCTCCGGGGTCTTCCCTTTCTTTGTGGCCTCTCTCTAAAAAAGGCCCGGTGAATGATGTTCCAGCCACTTCCCCTGTGTTTGTTGTCTTGGGTGGACGTGCTCTATCTGTGGATGTTCTATCACTGTCGGTTGATGATGTATCTGTTTGTGATGTGTACGTTTTAGTTTGTCTCCTTCTTGCATATATATCCGCCCAGGTGTATACCACTTCTAACTTGTAGTCAAGCGTGTCTCTTCTATATTTTCTAATTTTTCTCTTGTTTACTTCTTGTATGTGCCTTTGTAGTTGGTTGTCTATGTCTTCCAATATTTTTGACATCTCTTCAGGTGTGACCAATTTGTCCAACTCTTGTTTGGTTTTGTCAATTGTACCCAATGCATTTGTGATATGCAACATGAATATCGATGATTAAATTCATAAGAAATTCGAATGATTGAATTAAATCAGATGTGAATACAACATCAAGGATGAAATAAGTTAATAAAGACTTAATTGAATTCAAAGAAATTTAAGTGAAGAAACTTTTGTTTGATTGATATTGAGCTAGTTTACCACGGCAATGAAATAGTGCCCAGGGAGACAGTCCTACATGCAGTAGAACTGCAACCTAAGCATTCGTATCCACACTCCTGGTGGGGAGTGATTCCCAGGAGCACAGCAGAGAATTATTTAATCGAATAGAAGCCACGCAGTGCACGACTTATCTTGAAAGTCTTAAGCAAGCATGCACCAACACTCCATTTGGGGCAAAACAAACGTTGCATGAAAATCTATCTAAAACATTAGAGCATGTTGCTATGAGTATGTATTAACTGTTTGCGCTTTGAAAATTTGCACTGGTGCACATTTTTGCATGTTGTGCACAAATGATAGAAATGCTGCTAAAATTAATAGCTTCTGCTAGGTAATAACTACTACAGGGTACTAGTATGGGGGAGGTAAACATAATGGATTTAATTTCATAAATGAATATTCTTTTGTGTTTGTTTTGTTTTGGGCCCACTATAAAATGGCTGCCTAGGAATACAGCATGGTTGAGAATTGTTAGCAGTGTGCTGAATGAGAGATGCATGCTCAGTAGATTCTTCCACTTTCATGAACTGCCAAGTGCCTCAAGTGAAGACACATGGGTCAAGGCCACAATGAACTGTACAATCTTGTCATCATGCCAATATGCCAATTTTTGCGGGAAATTGACATTCCTGTGTGCTATGTGAAAGAGAGACAGGAAATTGAGTGATACATTTTGTTGCAAGAAATGTTCTTACTGATACATGTTATGTATATTGTTCTTAGCATTAAGCCCCTATTGTCAGAACTGGTATGGGTAGGATTTGCAATGAAAACAGGATGGTGAGCCCCCCATGTCATCTATGCTAACCAATCACAGTGCAAGTTTCTACTAAAACTGCAACATTATTAGTATAGTCAGCCAAGAATTAGAGTATAAAAAATTACCCCATAGGGGCCTGTCAGCCTTAAGCCTTAAAAGTCTTTGAGGGAAGAGAGGAGAAGAAGCAGATCTGACACAGACATCATATGGGTTAGGTACATGAACGTCGTGGGTGCAGCCTGGGAGGAGATTGTGTCCGAGGAGAGACAGAGGGAGGAGGGGGGCCTTGCTCATGTTTTTTTCAGAGAGTCCTTGTATGTCATATTTTTGGCAAGGCAGATCACACTCCTCTGTGGTCTTGTGAAGGAGGGGTATTTTCAAGGAGCAGCCTTTCTGTCAGACAATGGAGAGGGAGAAGGACAGATGAGCAGACCAAGGCAGACAAAGCAGCTGATGGAACAGGTTTAGATTTAGATGCTACAACTCTAAGTTTATGCTTTGACTAATTAGTTTTGCAAATGTGTATTTGTCTTATGCATTTATTTCTCTTTATGGAAGATTTTTGACAATTATTAATTATTGATTAGCCTTGCAAAACTCACTCTTGAATTATATTTTCATGAACTCCTTAAAGAATTCTGACTGACATTTGATGCCTCATTCCCTTCCTTTTCAGAGTGCTTTGTATGCAACCTATAATATGTTCTGTATTAATTCTATTTTTCCTATTTTCAATTCTGTACCTGATTGATATTTGACTAAAGAATAAAGGTTCAGAGAACCATACATTTTCACTGCAAAATAAAACCCTTCAAGATACTCACAATTCTCTCTATGGGCTCAAATATTAATTACATTTAGATTTTCCGTGTTTATGTAAAGTCTCCTGGAAGTGATAACACAGTGGCAAAGGTCCATCACCTTTAAAGCGTTAAACTAGAGGTAAATTATGTTGTGCATTGAGAAATTACCGGGAAATTACTGCTGGATCACCACCAAACCACGACATATAATACTGCCTTTGGGAGGGATGACTGTCAAGATTCCTGCCACAGCTCACCCCTCTTGACTATCAAAATATACCATCATGACTCATGTCATTCTTCCCAACACTTATGAATAAACAAACAGCTTGTACACTCATGTTTGACCATATTATATGCTGTTGGTAATAGCTAGCTGCAGCTGCTGTTCCCTGGTTTGTTTGAAAAGGCGTAATAGCTTCTACAAATGTTATACCATGCATATGCAAGACAGGTTAGAGGTGCCCAGAATCATCCATAAAATCCATCAGAAAAGCAATAAGCAACCGGCATAGATGACCTCAACATGAATCATCCGGAAGACAGCCCTTATCAATATAATTCCCTGCACCTGTTTCTTGCTATAAGCAATTAGAATTTGATCTTTGTGATTATTCTAAAACACCGTGTATAAGACCGCTTCATCAAATTAATTTGATGCTGCAATCATGCTCACTACAGTTTCAAAATTGTTGATAAAGGAGCCTTTCGCGGATGACCTAAAAGAAAACAAAACAACAACAAAACTAAAGGTTGGTTGAGATTTGAAAAGCTTTTGTGAGCTGATACCTTAAGAGATAGAGATAATACTAGACTAAAGCCTTATTATGTGTTTGTTTATAAGTACAATATCTGCCGGTACCATTAATAAGACTGGTATGAATGCCTGCATCAGTGTTGCTGTTGAGTAGACGAGCCACTGCGTCTTTGACTCTCTATCCTAACCCCCTCCCCAGAGGCTGGCCAGCTGGTTGATCTGATCTTCATGTTTTCCAGTGCCAATACAAGGCCCCTGCAGCTCCCACATCACAGTATGCATGAAAGTTTAGTTCCAAAGGAGGCTGAGCTACCCCTCTTTTGACTTATCCCAGCTTAAGGTATTGTACCCGCTCCCCTTTCCCTGTGCTGCTTGCAGTCCCTGCCCCTGCGCTGCCTGCAGTCCTTGTCGCTGTGCTGCCTGCAATCCCTTTACCTATGCTGCCTGCAGTCCTTGTGCCTGCGCTGCCTGCAGTCCTTTTGCATGCGCTGCCTGCAGTCCTTGTCCCTGCACTGCCTTGTGTCCCGGTGCTGCCTGCAGTCTCTGTGCTTATGCTGCCTGCAGCCACTGTCCTTGCACTGCCTGCAGTCCCTGTCTCTGCCCTGCCTGCTGTCCCTGCATTGCTTGCAGTCCCTATCCCTCTGCTTCCTGCTGTCCCTGCACTGCCTGCAGTCCCTGTGCCTTTGCTTCCTGCAGTTTCTTCCTTGCGCTGCCTGCTGTCCCTGTCCCTGCACTGCCTGCTGTCCCTGTGCTACCTGCAGTCCCTGTGCTCCCTGCTCTCCCAGGGTTGCCAGCTTACCCAGCGCTGCCTGCTGTCCATGTGGTTTCCCTGCACTGCCTGTGGTCCCTGTCACTGCACTGCCTGCTGCCCCTTTCCTTGGACTGCCTGCTGCTCCTGACCCTGTGCTGTCTATCCAACATCCTTGACTAGGACCACTAGGACTACCCACCAGGACCACCAACAAGGCTGCTGCATGTCCATGAAGCGGACACACCGCCAACTCACTGCCAGTTGGACAAGACCCACCGCCAGGACCCCCAGCCCTCCTGCTACCCAATGGTACACTGCCAACGAACTCCTGGACCTGGACCCCGGATTCAAAAACAACAGCTGCATCTCCTCCTCCCCAAGATCCACCTAAGGACCTTTCACCTTCGACGCTGCCACTTCTCCTGCGACACAACCTATGAAAGATGCTGCACCACTCCTGCCCACATGATCCAGAACTCCCCACAACCACAACCACTCCACTGTATCTGGCTCATCTCCCGCTCCCTCTGCAAACCCATCACCGAAATATGGAACACTATCACCACCCTCTCCATAGACTTTAACTCCATCACCAAAACATGGCCTCTCCTGAAGGCTACACAATGATACTCCGAGACCAAGCCAACAAAGGAGCTAGAGGCATTGCCATCATCTTCTAGGAAAGCATCAACCATCACCAATGACGACACCTTGCCTCTCAAGGAACACCTCAAATTCCTACTACAAACTGATGTGAACACCACAATAAGAGGCACCCTCAACTACAGACCCCCAGGACCCCAAACTACATTTTGCGACACCATACCTAATCTTATCCCCCATCTAGCAATCGACTCTCACCACTATGTTCTACTCGGTGACTTCAATTCCCACATCGACGATCGACGACTCCAATGATGCCAACTCAGTCGCCCTCCTGGAGAGCCTCACCCAACCAGGTAACTGAACACGCGCAAAAGCCAGACACAAAAGGGGCCCCATTTTCACCTCCACAAAATCTAATTCAGCCACACCCCAGAACACACCTGGACAGACCACAGCATCGTACTCTTCACCATCACCAACGCCCAGCACATCACCTGTGTTTGATCCCCTCTACCACAGCTGTAGCAAGGACACTGAAACCCAGTGGTCACAGGCCTTCACCACCTCCCAACCTGAGGCCTCAACAGACCTAGACCAGGCCGTCTAGAACTTCACAGCCTTGATAACCAAAAGTGCCGACAGAGTCATCCCTTTGAAACTTCAAAATCCAACAAGACCTCCAAACACAGCAGCGGGAACACCCCAGAACTCAGGACCACCAAGCGCAATTGCCACGAACTGGAGAAACAATGGGATGTCACTAAAAACCCCATTGACAGGGAAGCTCACAAAACAGCCCTCAGCAAATATCACTTCCAAATCAAGGAAGCCAAGAAAGCAGCCATCACCATCCACATCAATTCTAAGCCCAACCACACAAAGGAACTCTTCAAAATAGTCAAAGAAGTTGCCAACAGCCACAGAGAACACCATCCATTCCTACCAACAACTCTGCGACAACCTGTCAGACTACTTCCACAGGAAGATCACCAACATATATAATAATTTCACCCTCCAACCTGCCACCCTCAACCCCAATGACCTCAACAAACTAATGAATATCAGCCAAACCATTACCACTTTGTCTCCGCTCGCCTCCCTAACCACCTCTGCCATAATTTTTACCAGCCTCCCTTCACCTACACCCAAAAGACATAATATGCGGTGTACCTCAAGGATCATCCCTCAGCCCCACCCTGGTTAACATCTACATGACTCCCCCTTGCAGACTTCGACAGATCCTACGGACTCAACATAATCTTCTATGCAGATGGCACTCAACTGATTCTCTCACTCACCAAGGACCAATCCAAGACCAAAACCAACTTTTGCAACGCCATGACCAACATAGCCAAATGGATGAGAGATAACTGCCTCCAACTCAACTATGACAAAACTGAAGTATTGATTTTCGGGAAAAACACCTCCACAAGGGACCACAGCTGGTGGCCTGCAGAACTCATACCTTCACCCACACTGATAGACTATGGGTGAAACCTCAGCATTATCCTTAACAGCCAACTGACTATGAAGCAACAGGTCAACGCAGATGCCTTCTCAGGCTTCGCACACTTTGCATGCTGCACAGAATCTTCAGATGGATCCCAACCAACACCAGAAAGGACATCACTCAGGTCCCGTCATCAGTCGCCTCAACTACGGCAGCGCTCTCTAAGCTGGCATCTCCACCCAGCTGTTCAGAAGACTCCAGACCATACAGAATGCTGCAGACTGGACCTCCCTTAATGAACCCACATCGCCCCCACTTTAGAGACTACTACTGTCTCCCCATCCAGAAGAGATGCCTGTTCAAGATTCACACCCATGCATTCAAGACCTTCATGGCCTAGAACCTGACCACATAAAACATCGACTGAACATCCACCAAACCTCTAGACACCTGGGCTCTTCCTCACTCACACCCACCTCATCTGTTTGTAGCCGCTCCTTCTCCTACATCGCTGCCTTAACCTGGAACAACCTTCTCTTCCAGCTCCGTACACCCTCCTTGCTGGTAGACTTCAGAAACACACCAGACCTGGCTCTTTGATGGAGACATGCTGCCTAGATACCCCTAGGGGTGACAGTGTTGCCCTTTACAAATGCTGCTGATTGATTGATGAATTGATTGATTGATTGATTGATTGATTGATTGATTGATTAATTGATGAATCCGGTTAGAACAGACATAGCATAAATATTAAACCTTCCACATGAACAATGGTGCTGGAATTCTATTTGCATATGCCAAAGGTATCATTTTCCCACATTCAAATAGTCATTTTTAGAATAGCCCATCCTACCTAACCCAGAAACTGACCCTTTCAGGTGGAAACGGATCCTCCAAAAGTACAAGCACTTTACGTATGAAGGAACAAAATATAAAAAACCTACTACCAATACTTCTGTGGTATAGCCAGCAATATCAGGAACTGTCTTTTGAGATAAGATGAAACCCATCCACATCCATCTTCTGGAAAGTAATCAATACTTTTCTTTCCTACAAACTCTTTCTTTCCTGGGGACCTGGCCTTGCCCCTTCTTCCTGTTTAGACCCTGCCCATCATCTGTCCACTGCCCCCAGTCACACCATAACTTGCTTGAGTCTTCATAGACCTACAGTACTTTACACCCCTTGCATAAATCTTTGCATCACTGCCTCTGGGAAAACTGTGCATAGACTCTCCCCAACCTTGCATCCCCACTGTTGGACTTGGCCCTTTTTGCAGGGTCATCCTCAAACTTTTTGCCTTCCTCCTGTATTTTTTCTGACCTGTTGTTGGCTGTTTTATGACTCTGGGCACTTTACCACTGCTGATCAGTGCTGAAGTGCATATGCTCTGTATTGTAAACTGTTGTTATGGATTAGTGACTCCATGATTGGCTTATTTGATTAACTTGTCAGACCCTAGTACAGTGCACCATGTGTGCCCAGGGCCTGTAAATCCAATGCTGTTGGTGAATGAATGAATGAAATGAAATTTATAAACGTGCAACTAAGCCCGAAGGCATCAAGGCACCTAACCAAAAAAATCTGAAAAAAGGCAAATCCAGAGCTAAGGGTAGGCTTTGGCAAATAGCCACGTTTTAAGCACCTTCCTAATGGCTTGCTTTGAGGGAAGGGATTTGATCTCAATTGGCAGAGCATTCCACAGCCTTGGAGCCAGGGTTGAGAAGGCTCTGCCACCCCACTTGGCTCTACGGACTCGGGGGACTGCTAGCAAGGATTTGTTGGCTGAGCGCAGAGTTGTGGAGGGGGAATAGGGAACCAACAGGTCCCTCAGGCCTCTAGATCTATTTGTAGCCAAGGTCCCATAGATAAGGCATAGGGACTTAAAAGAGTTCCTGGCCTCTATCAGGAGCCAATGCAACTTTTTTCTGGCAGCAGTAGCGGAAGCCCGCTTAGGTAGATCTAGTACAAACTTCGCAGCAGCATTCTGTACCATTTGAAGTCGCATAATAAGGCCCTTGTTAATGCCTAAATATAAGGCATTACAATAATCAAGTCTTGAGCCTATTAATGCTATTGCAATTTGCTTTCTGGCTAGAGGGGACAGATAGTGTTTTATCTTCCTCAAGATGTTTATTATACCCCAGCATGTAGAGATGGTCCTGTTTACTTGATGACCCATCCCCAGAGTGGGGTCAATCATGACTCCTAAATTCCTGGCCAGGGCAGTGGGAGTAGGACACAGGCCCAGGGATGGGGGCCACCATTCCGCCGACCAGATGTCCTCCTTACCTCCGAACACCAGAATCTCTGTCTTCTCACCATTGAGCTTCAAAGAATTGCAAATCATCCATTGAGCCACTGCCTCCATACAGTGTCTAAAATTGGAGGCAGCCGAGATGACAGGTTGGGCGAGAGACATCAAAATCTGCGTGTCGTCGGCATAGGAGACTACCTCCATCCCATAAGATCTAATAAGCCTGGCAAGTGGGGTCACATAGATGTTGAAGAGGGTCGGACTTAATGCCGACCCCTGAGGCACCCCACAATGCACCGGGAGGGATGGAGATAGGAACTCCCCCAGCTTGACTCTCTGTTCCCTCTGGCCGAGAAAAGAGGCCAGCAAACTAAGTGCTGGCCCCTCAACCCCTATCTCCCTCAGTCGAGATGTTAACACTGAGGGAGACAGGGTATCAAACGCAGCCGTGAGATCTAACAGGATGAGGAGGGTAGTCTGGCCCTTGCCCACTCTAGTGCGGATGTTATCAAGCACAATGGTTAGGGCCGACTCAGTACTATGCTCTCTCCAAAATCCATGCTGCTGATGATCTAAGAGGCCAGAGGTTTCCAGAAAGGCTGCAAGATGCTGGTTGAGATGGGTTTCCAGCATCTTTGCGGGGGCTGGGAGCAGTGAAATGGGGCGAAAAGTTTTGAGAACCCCTGGGTCTAATGTGGGCTTTCTTAACAGTGGTTTAACCACCGCTCTTTTCCATTGTGAGGGAAAAGTACCATCCCTCATTGCCCTGTTCATAATCTCTAGATACACAGGCAGGAGAGACTCCTTGCATTGTTTAAGGAGCTTCAAGGGGCAAGGGTCTAAAGGAGACCCTGATCTGGTTTTTAGCAGAAGGACTTCAAGTTCCTGGAGGGAAAGGGGTGGAAAGCTGGACAAACACCCTGGCAGCAACTCCTTGGAGGGTGTTATCGAAGGGACAGATGGACACAGTGAGGTAGATAGGGCCGACCTCTGAAGCTCTAAGGCCGAATATATCCACTATTTTAGATTGGAAAAATTGTGCAACATCATTGCAGAGCTGCTGTGAGCTAACAACAGGGTCTGGCACCTTCAATGATGTGAGCGTGTCTACTATCTTAAACAGCTCTTTCGGCGAAGAGAGTGAGGTGGTAAGAGAGGTAAAATACTCCTGTTTTATCCTTATCACCTCAATCTTGTAATTCTTTAGGAGGGTTTTGTGACTATCCCTATCTCGCAAGTCCCAACTGGTCCTCCAAAGACGTTCCTGTCTTCGTACTCCCTGCCTGAGAAGTCTTAATGATTCACAAAACCACGGTGCCGATGGACTTTTCCTCGCAGAGTAACACAGTGAGACTGGGGCAAGGTCAACTGGGCAATCTGGGAGCGAGCATGTCATTGGTAATGCTTTTGAGATTACGCCTCCATTCCCTTTTACTAGGCTCACTTACCTTGCTATTCCCAATGACGGTCGTAAATTCTATGGGGATCGCATAGTGATCCGACCAAGAGAGAGGGATGGGAGTCTCAATGGTCAGCCGGGGGTCATTCGAAAAGACCCCATCAAGCGTATGGCCTGCCTGGTGGGTAGGACCTTTGACCAGCTGTTTCATCCCACAGTCAGAAAAAATATCCAGTAGGGATAGAGTTTCCTTTGACTCCAGATTATCCAAATGGAAATTCAGGTCCCCCAAAACAGTGAAGTGCTCACAGCCAAAGTGTGGCTCTAAGATATTGAGCATATGATGGCCAAAATCTGTTCTGGTCCCTGGGGGTCTATAGATGAGAAAGCCCTTAAACGGAACTACATATGCTCCGTTAATAGAAAACTGAAGGGCTTGGAAGGCGTCTGTAGAATCGGAGAGTGGGATAATATGGCAGGAAAGGCAATCTCTATAAAGGATGCCCAGCCCCCCCCCCCCCAACACGTCCCACTCTGTCCTCCCTCAGTAGCGTATAACCTTCTGGTACCGCCTCAACCAAGTCTGGTCCCGAGGAGTCCTTGGCCCACGTTTCCGTGATGAAGACCCAGGCGGGCTTTCTGGTCAGTACAAAATCCTTAAAAGCGAGATTGTTCTTAATCAGAGACCTCGCATTCAGGAGAAACCCCTTATCGCTCCTCATAGAGGTTCCTAATTTAACGTTAGGACCTGCAGGTGTAACCACCGACACAGGAGGCGGCACTGTAGAGGTAGAATGAAAACAGTGACAGCCTGGGGAGGTCAGAAGCGACTCCGGGACAAGCCTATGATGGCAAGGCAGCTTTAAGGGCTTAAGAGTGATCAAGTCCTGCCAAGAATAGCTGATCCCTGCATACTCACCATCGGCACATCCTGTCTCCCAGCCATCCAGCCCGTCCTTAGCGCGGACGGGCGCAGACAGGCTGGACTCTGGCGTGACGCCGGCGTTACTGCGGCACACACGCCGCGCGCACACGCTGCGTGCCTGCATGTTGAGCCTAAATAGGGCTCTAGCGAGTCAGCCTGACTGCTAGAGCGCTACCTGGCCTGGCGTCCTATCAGCGTCCCCTACCTACCCCCAAGATGGCGTCGATGTTCCAAGAAAGCGCGAAAACGCGCTGGAAAGGACCCGCTGAAGCCGCGGTGAAGGCACAATTATGGTGCAAGTAAGAGGCCGATAATTATAAAAACAGGGGAAATAGTTTTAAATGATTTTAAATTAACAGACAAAACGGGGGAATTTAAAAGCATCACACAGCGCCTAATTGCCACAGCGCAGCGCGCAGCAAAGGAGAGCCTTAACAGGCAGACCCACCTTCACCTGCCCCATAAGTAGCGTTATGCTCTGAATGCCTCTAGCTAGTCAGCCTGACTGCTAGAGCGCTACCTGTCAGCCTGACTGCTAGAGCGCTACCTGTTGGGCTTGCAGCCCTGAGTGTGACACCCACAGAAGCACCTTGTAAAGTGTGTCTCAGGCATGCCATTGCAGAGCCTGTGTGCAGTCTAGTACTGCCATGTCGACTTGTGAAATGCTCCCACTTTCCAGTCCCTAAACCTTCCCTTTTCTACATATTAGATACCCCTAAAGTAGGCCCAAGGGTAGGGTGCATTGTATGTAAAAGGAAGGACATACCCTGATGTGTGTGGCATGTCCTGATAGTGAATTACAGCCATTTTCATTTTCGATGTTGCAGGGCTACCTGTCCCCATAGGCCAGAATGGGCATTTTTGATTATAACATCTTATAATCCTAACTGACCCAGGGAACATCTGTTAGTGAAGTTGGTTTTAACATTCTGTGTGTGAAAATATCACTTTTAGAAAGTGGGTATTTTCTTACTTAACCATCCAGCTTGCCCCTGCTAGCTTGTTTATTCCATGTCTGGTTTGTGAGTGACATGGGCTGAGGGGGCTCCAGCAGACAGGGTGAGTCAGCACAGTGCTGAATAGTCCTATATGCATGTAGAGTGGTGGGAGGAGTAGCACCTGGGCCTGAACAGGGCTGTGCCTGCCTTCCACAATGCTGGCTCCACCTCCTGTGGTGTGTTTGAGGACCCTGGCCCACACTGACAAAGGAAGAAGTTGTTCACTAGCAGAATACACCCAGAAATGGTTTGGGCTAGGTACAGGACCCTCTGCCTTCAGAGGACAAAGGATTTACTGGTATAAATAGTGGGGCCCAGACACCAGAACTTTAGATCACTTCTGGGAAAACAAGACAAACCTTTGCCAAGGAGAAGAACCAGGGAAGCTGCAGGAGTTTGGACTTCCCCTCTGCCAGTGTGCTGTGTTGCTGTGTTAGCCTGCAGTGGTTTCTTTATTGCCAAAGAAAGGAGAAGGAACTACCATCATCTTGCAGGATATTTCTCTAAGGGCTTGAATTTGAGCTTGCCTCCTGCCTGAAGTCTCAGGGATACAAGACTTCACCCTTTCTGCTTGCCTGCACCTGGAACTTGCTGTTCTAGTTGCTTCAGAAGGAAATTGCAAAACCAACGCTGGCGAGCGACGCCGTACTCTGCATCGAAGCCGTGAGTGCTGCTCTGATTTACAACGTAGACCCGATGCCGGCTGTGCCGCATCGACTCCGGAGCCGACATCATCGCGGAGCCAATCCTTCGACGTGGGTAGTCAAATCAAATCAAAATTTATTTATTCGGCTATTAAAAACTTAATAACCATGAAAGTACAGATAAAATCACAATCCAGAATAAACAATTTAGCAAGTACACACCTTCTCAAAAGTACAATAATAAGGGTAGTTCATACACATGTTATCATAAGTCCATATACAATTCATTATTTTCTTTTTCCGCTACCCAATAAATAATTCATCAAAGTTCATAACCCCATTAATTTGCGAAGTTTAAGAGCACTTTTTAAAAATGAGGAAATAAATACGACAGTTAAAATATTATCCAATTGCTGTACAGCTAAAAAGGCAGAGCGACAACGATTAACACACATGATCTTCAGTAGGGGAATAACTAGTCTGCGTCTAGAATCCATATAAAATGTACAAAAGAAAAGAATATGCATATCTGATTGCTCTGATACATCATCACAAGGGCACTTTGACAGCTGTTTCGACCAAGCATTCATTTTGGGGTAACTAAATAAGTGAAACAGTAAATTAAATCTAAGACGGGTTAATAAAAACCTCTCATGTTCGCTCAATGTCAGCTTTAGATATGGCTGCATTTTACTTGAGATCACCGTTTGTTGATGAGCAGCCACAGTTATCTTTTCTAACTCTTTTAATGCTCTCCGGTCTTGGAGGAATACCATACACATTTTCTGCAAGGATTTCCTTGAAATGTTATTTAAAAATAATGGGTCAATAAAATAATGTACCATTTCTAAATCCACAAAAAATTGCTTCACATACGACAACCAAGAAATTTTGTCTTTCTTTTCCAAGCCTAACACATTATTCAAAATAAGACGGTTAAGCCGGCATTCATCAGTTGTCCAAACTCTATGCCATACCAGTATTGGGGCTGTCTTTATGATATCTTCTAGATATGGCTCCCCAAGTTCTGTATGGCAAGCATACGTGGAGGCACTTTTAGGGAGAGCCAAAAGTTGTTTCATAAAAAGATTCTCCACCACCTGCAGCGATGTCACTTTGGCATACCCCCATAGTCCCGCTCCCTAGGTCACTATAGCTACGCAAGTAGTCCTATACACATTTAACATTTCCCCCATGGGTTTTTTGCCCAATTTATGACTAAAATTTTTAAGAGCCGCTATGGATTTACAAAATAACAACTTTCTAGTCTTGATAGTAGTGTTCCAGTTTCCAGAATAATCAAATAAAACTCCTAGATAGGAGAAAGTTGGGGTAAACTCAACTGGGGTCTGGCCAATAAGAACAGCTTTCTTCTTCTTATTTGCACCTACACCGCAAGTCATAGTAAAGGTTTTTGCATAATTTATCTTTAAATTTAAGCCGTTCATAAAGTCTGCAAAAGAGGAAACCAAGGCTTGCAGGGCCCGTGGGGTTCGAGCCATTAAAACCGCATCGTCGGCATACAAAAATGCAAGCACTGGTCTTTCTCTCACCATCGGCAAATCCCTACATTCCTTTATCAAAGTTTCCTCCAGGTTATTTATGTAAAGTGTAAAAAGGAATGGGCCCATCACACAACCTTGTCGCATACCTCTAGAAATAGCAAAGGGTGCAGTACATTCCCCCCTATTCCAAATCTAACTCTTGCAGATGCGCCCTGATATAGTTCCCTTAAAAAATTAATAATTGTTATTTTCCCATCTTTTTCATAACCATCCAAAGCTTACTATGTGATACGCAATCAAATGCGGAGGTTAAATCTACAAAAGTTAAAAACAGACAACCCCCCTTAACTTTTGTGTACTTCTCTTTTAAAATATATAAATTCAGACACTGCTCAATTGTCCCAAGCCCCTTCCTGAATCCATATTGCAGATCACTTATTATCCTGTTTTCATCTGCCCATAGTTGTAGCCTATTTAAAATGACTCTACCAAAAACTTTAATGGTGGAGTCCAAGAGCGAAATCGGACGATAACATTGACAGCTGAGTCTGTCACCTTTTTTAAAAATAGGGACTATCAATGATTCCTGCCGGGGGGCGTGGCTTGGACGCCGATGGCGATGGTCGCCTGAGAGCTCGGCTCCGGGACTGAGCCCACTTTGATCCTGCAGATCGGAGTCCGCGGGGCACCCCGGCCCCCGCAAACCGATGATCGGACCAGTGGGGACCTGCTGGGACACCCGGTGATACTCGAAAACCGGTTGTTCCGACGAAAAACCGAAGTTCAGGGGTCCGCAGAGTGGGACCCAAGATAGCGCTCGGACCTTCTCGATTCCTTGGCCGGGACCCTAGACCCGAGGGAGCATAGCAGGGCACAGCGCATCCTCTCTACATCCTATCTCCCCGTGACACGTTAGTCTGGGTGACGATTTGGAAGGGTCCGAGCACGGTGGCCGTCCCCAGACGGACTGTTGGCCGAATTCTCGTTGAACTCAGAACACGGACGACCGGCGGCCCTGTGTGTGAAGACGGTCCCACGAGCCGCACCCGGCTGCCCCCCACCGAGTGACTGAACTTCATGGGCAGCACAGCGCCTTGGCGCCATAGAGTCTCCGGCGGCACTGGTGACTCTCATTCCAGATCCTCATCGGCCAGGCGGGCCTACCCGACCTGGCGCCGGTCGTCCCCGCCTCCTCCTCATTGGCCTCAGACGACACGGCGGTGGCACGGCCCGAGGTTTCGGAAGAGCAGCGGGCCCTGGAGACGGCGATCGGCGACCCTCGGCGCAACGACTTCGTGCCAGGAGCGACATAGTCGGCGCCCGCACTCTGTGGTGCCTCTGACGAACTTTCCTCCACGGGACTCAACCGCCATGGGAAAACCGAGGGGGCCCAAAGGGACCACCCCAGCCGCCTCGGATACGGAGGCGCCGGATAAGGATGAACAAGGAGACCCAGAGAGCTCTGGTGGTCCCCACTTACAACAACAATTTGACCGGGTCCTGGAGGCGATCGCAACCACGCGCTCGGCCCTACAGCAAGACATAGCCCAGGTTGCGACAAGCTTGGGCCTCCTCAGGGCAGACCTCTCGGATAGAGTTAAGGAGGTGGAGAGCTCAGTGAAGGTCTTGGAGCCGGCACAGAAGACTCTGGCCGCAACAGTGAAGGATGCCCTGTCCCGGATTGAGGCCTTGGAGAGACGGGCGGAGGATGCTGAAGGACGCAATAGGCGGAACAATATTCGGGTGGTGGGCCTGCCGGAAAAGATTGAAGATGGCGACATGGTGGCCTACTTGGAAGCTTGGCTCCGGGACACAGTAGCCCCAGAGGGTCTGTCCTCCTTCTACACCCTGGAACGGGCACACAGAGTGCCGGCGAGGCCGCCGCAACAGGGCCGCGCCCCGCGACCGGTGGTGGAGCGTTTGCTGCACTTTCGGGACAGAGACCTCATCCTCAATGCCGCCAGGCACAACGGCCCTTATCAGGTGGAGAACAGCCAGGTGAACATTTTCCCGGACTACACATATGAGACCCAGCGCAAACGGGCTTCTTTCCTGGCAATCAAGCGTGAACTCCGGAGCGAGGGCATCCAATATTCGCTCCTTTTTCCTGCAAGGCTCCGCATTATCATTGACGACAAGACCCAGTTCTTCGATTCCCCGGAGGAGGTCTGCAACTGGCTCAAACTCTATAGGGCTGGCAAAGATGGTTTCGGCTCGTCGTCTCAGCTGGCCGTGGAACCTGGGCAACAACGTCGTTCCAAAAGACTTCGCAGCCGCCGCGGCAAGCCAGGCAGGCCTTCGACTGTGGAGACATTGGCGGAGCGGAGGGGAGTGCTGGAGATGGTGTCTACTCTATCTGGTTCACACAGTGGCCCCATTATCGAGGAATCGGAAACTGGAGGCGAGGGGGCACAAACAGACACGGAGGACTCGGAGACCGATAGTGTCCACTTGCCGGTGGTTACTCCGGACTCGGCTGAGGGCATGCTGGATGGACAGGGATGACGGGGTGAGCTACTTCCATTTGGGTGGGGGTTGGAGGCGGATGTGGTAAGGGGAGGCGATTGATTGTAGACTCCGGTAGAGGGGGGGGCCCGATCGTGCGGTAGCTTTTTGTTTTGGGCTCACTTTAGTCTCGGCAGTCCGAGAATCGGGGGCCCATTACCGGCGCCCAGCCCGCACCTAGCCCTTAAGGCCTTCCTGCGGTGGCGACCGCAGGATTAGTCGGGGATTGTGGGATTGTTGGGGGTATGGTTTGGATGGGAACTAGATGGCACTATTTGGGTCCTGTTCTGGGGAGGGTGGGTAGGGGTTTGTTTCAAACTAGAGTTGTTGGGGAAAATGGCCGCCATCAGTGTTGAATTGACTGTCGCTCGTTCTTTGTTGGGACCTTGGTGGGGAGACCCGGAACGGACAGTATGGGACAATGGTTGATATTGCTAATGTGAAATGCATCACTTGGAATGTACGGGGGCTTCACACTATGTCTAGACGACACAAAGTTCACGCTTATCTAGTGCGTAGAGGGGTGCAGATAGCGCTGCTACAGGAGACTCATCTCAACAAGGCGGAAGGGGCGGCGCTACAGCGTAGGTGGAGAGGGCAGGTCTTCTATACCTCGTACTCAGCGTATGCAAGGGGAGCACTAATATGGATCAGGGCTGGGGTTCCCTTTCAGGTTACGAAATCAGTGGTGGATCCGGAGGGTCGCTACGTGGCTCTCTCAGGCACGCTGGGTGGTAGGGACTTGAACATTTGCTGTATTTACGCGCCTAATGTGGACCAGCTTGCCTTCCTCTCCGGGTTATCGGGTTCGTTGGCCCACTTCTTCTCGGAAACCCTTCTACTCGGTGGTGATTTTAATTTGGTAGTGGACGTAGAGGCCGACCGCTCGCACCCCCCCCTCCCAGACTCCCCAGTTCGCCGGGTGGCAAAAGGGAGGAAGGAATGGCAGACGCACTGGGGGCTCACGGATATCTGGAGGGCACAGCACCCCGACACTAGAGATTACTCCTATTTCTCTGGCCTACATGAGTTGCACGTGCGACTGGATGGGTTTCTGGGATCGGCGGAATTAGTTTCCGCAGCGGTCCGCTCTGAATATTTGACCAGGACCATCTCAGACCACAACCCCCTCCTGATGGACCTTCGTTGGTTTCCCGGGGTTCCTAATGTGCCCACCTGGAAAATGCGCCCGGAGATCTTAGAGGACATAGTCTTTAGGGCGGACCTGGAGGACAAAATCTCGGAGTATTTCGCGTCCAATGGGGGTACTGCGGGATCGAGAGCGTTGGAGTGGGACGCCTTTAAGGTGGTGGTCAGGGGCTACTGCATTTCTAAAAAAGTGGGCATTCGGCGAGTCATCCTTGATGACTTGGCTGCGGCTGATCGGAAGCTCCGCGAGATGGAACTTCGCCGCCCCGGTCATCCTGAACTCCAGGAGCGCACGGCGGCGGCGAGGGAGACAGTGGCGACGGAGGTCGAACGGCTGCGCTGCTTCGACTATAAGGCCTACACTACCAGGTCGCTCACGGAGGGGGATAGGTCGGGCGCGTTATTAGCGTGGCTAGCCAATCCTACGCGCCGGACCTCTCTGACGACGTCCATGCACACGGCGGAGGGGGCTGAAGTGCACACTCAGCCGGAGATTTTGGGCTGCTACCTGCGCTACTATGAACAATTGTACCGCAGTAGCTCTGCCAGGGACCCCGACCTGATTGAGGAATACCTGCAACCCCTAGAGTTGCCAACGCTGGAGCCGGAAGTAGCGAAGGCTCTGGGCTCCGACATCGAACTAGGTGAAATTCGTAGTGCCATTAAAGGGATGGCGAGGAATAAGACCCCGGGCCTGGATGGCCTCCCGGTTGAATTCTACTCCGCCTACGCTGACCTCTTGGCGCCTCGGCTGCTGATAGTTTACAGAGAGGCGAAGCGGTTGGGTCGACTCCCCGGCTCGATGTGTGAGGCCTTAGTGGTTCCCCTCCTCAAGCCTGGAAGGGAATCGACCGACCCGGCGTCCTACCGACCTTTATCAATGCTGACGGTCGATTATAAGATCCTGAGCAGCATTTTGGCATCAAGGCTACTGGGGCACATGCGCTCTTTGGTACACGAGGACCAGGCTGGATTCATTCCCAAGCGAAACACAACCATGAACATTCGCAGGCTGTTTCGCTTGTTGGGGGAACCGCACTTAGAAGCCCCATGCCCGGTGGTTCTCTCGGTGGACTTGGAAAAGGACTTTGATAGTCTGGAATGGGACTACTTGCGCAGTGTATTGCTGCGATTCGGACTGGGAGAGGGCTTTGTCAGGTGGACTACGGTATTATATGCCTCGGCGTCGGCCAGGGTAAGGGCAGGCCCGCTGATCTCCTCACAATACCCGGTGGAGAGAGGCACGAGACAGGGTTGCTCACTATCCCCGCTACTCTTCGCGCTAGCGGTGGAGCCACTGGCGCTGCTGCTCCGGTCCGGGGTCTACTTTAACGGTTTGCGGTCACCATCTGGCCCGCATCATGTCTCGCTGTACGCTGATGATCTGTTGCTCTTCCTTGAGGACCCGGTTGCTGCCTTGAATGGGGCCGCGTCGGCGCTAACGGCTTTTGGGGAGGTCTCGGGCCTTCGGGTAAATTGGGCCAAAACTTGTCTGTTCCCGGTTCGCAGGGGAACGCCCAGACCTGACATCAGTTGGGGGATTAGGTGGGAACCTGACTGCTTCAAGTACCTGGGGGTTTATATATACCACGACCCAACTGACCTCCTGGATGGGAACATAGCCCGCTGTACTCGCGCGTTGCGTGGTAGCATGGACTTTTGGGCTACCTTGCCGCTCTCGGTGGCAGGGCGGATCGCTCTGTTGAAAATGGTGGCACTCCCCCGGCTGCTCTACTACTTTCGTGCGCTGCCGATTTGGATCCCGCCGGCCACCTTTTCGCTATTGCAATCCATGGTAGTGGGATTCCTCTGGGGTTCGGGCCGCCGGAGAGTGGCCCTCAAGACCCTGATGAGGCCGAAATCTGAGGGTGGCCTTGCGGTGCCGGATTTTGAGAAGTACTATTTGGCGGCGCAACTACAGACCTTCACCCAGGAGGTCGCGAGGGAGTTTCGCGGCCCGGAGACCGGGAGGGGCACGGGGATGCCTAGGCATGTTATCTCCTTCATCACATTGCGACAACGTCTGGCCTTACAGGACCTGACGCTCGAAGAAAAGACCATTTGATTATGTTGGAATCGCGCCCACGCCCGGGGACAGTTGAGGTTACCATATGCACCTGAAATACCGCTGGGTATGCTGACGGCCCTGCCTCACGGGGGAGATTGGTCACATCTAGGACACTGGGAGGACGCGGGACTGCAGCTGGTGGGGGACCTTTATGAGGAAGGGGCGTTAATGCCCTTTCAAGAGATCATAGACCGCTTCGACGTTCCTCGAGGCGATTTCCTTTTGCACACGGCTCTGGTCCGAGCGATTCAGGCGCACTGGAAATGCGGGCTGGAGGAACCGCCTACGTCCCTGGTGTGCCAGTATGTTATGATGTCCGCGGGGACGGTCAAAACGGTCACGTGCCTGTATAGCAGATTGGTTAACGAGGGGCTGACCCCCCTCACCACTTTACGAACCCGTTGGGAGGCAGACAAAGGGAAGGAGATACCGGAGACGACCTGGTCACAACTCATGAGACGAGCCTGGAAGGGCGCGCGCCACGCCCACTTCCAACTGGTCCACTTCTACGTACTCCACAGGGCCTATTTGACCCCGGCGAAGATCCAACAGTACTTTGCCGCAGATTCTGCAGAGTGCCCCAGGTGCCGGACGCCTGAGGCGGACCTCCTCCATATGTTGTGGTCTTGCCCGGCGCTGTCCTCCTATTGGCTTGGAGTAGGAGACACCCTGAATAGGGTAACGGGGAGGTCCTTATCGGTCGACGCGGCGGTGGGGCTCCTACACTGGTTCCCGCATACCCCCAAGAATAAAATCTCAAGTAAATTTATTGATCTGGGGCTTCTCCTCGCTAAACGGGAGGTGACCAGGAATTGGAAGGCAAGAGTTGGTCCAACAGAGGTTAGGTGGCACAGCGAACTTTTGAAATTGGCGGCGGGGGAGAGCACACTGCGATACCAATTAGCTAGGCGGCAGCACAACGAGAGAGCGCTAGAATCATCACTAGAATGGGAGACGTTAGTGCAAGCCCTCAGGGATTATTGCGCTTCCAGCAATTCCGAGAGTGAAGATGCGACACATCCCGAGTCCCGATAGCCAACTATACTTCAGATACCTATAGCATTCTCTGGTGTATTTCCCATAGATTTTCCTACACGCACTACAACACACACTGATGGCGGGGTTGGGGGCGGAACTAGTTGAATCATTGGGTTGTTGGGGGGTTTCTTTTGCTCTTTTGTAGGATGATTTAGAAAAGCAGATGAAGACCTTTGGATTATCCGGACCAGCTTCGACCTTATATCGGATCCCCTCTGGTGTTCGCCGCCCGACCCTTGGGTTGTGGGCTGAATGGCTGTGTACACATGTCGCTTGCCAAAGGGAGATGGGATATGTCCAGTTTTCTGATTGTGCCTATATTGCTGGTTCGATATGTAATTTTCACTAATTCCTGCAATAAAAATATATTTAAAAAAAAAAAAAAATCAATGATTCCTGCCAAGATGAAAAAGAAGCATACTGGAACGTAAAGTTAAAAACCCTTACGAGAATTGGGGCCCATAGCTCAATGTTATTTTTATAGAGGTCCACCGGTACCCCGTCAGGGCCAGGTGCTTCCCCCCCCAAGCTTGCATTTATGCTGGCACTGATTTCTTCTACCGTGAAATCATGTACCAGAGTGTTCTTATAGAGGGGTTGTTCTCCTTTTGGCGATTCATAAGATGTACAGTCCGCTACTAAACTTTCCTCAGAGTATAATTCACTGAAGTGTTTCACCCATTCAGCTTCTGTTATTGCCACCTCTATTGTACCAGTGGTTTTATCATTCAGAAAAGGGGAGTTTACAACTTTCCAAAAGGCCGCTATATCTCGACTCAACGAGGCCTCACACAGGGAATTCCAAAGCTCTTGTTTTATGGCCTCTTTCCTCTTTCTTAGTGCCTGCTTATAAATGTATCTACACTCCTTAACCAACATCCTTTCTTTCTCTGGAGCGTGTAGTGCATGCTTCAGGTTTGAATATGCCTTTGTTCAGGCTGCGTCAAACCAGCTGACTTTGGTCTTTTTGGGTCCTTTTGTTTCAACCCGAGCAATTTTTTAATTTGCTCAATGATCAGGCAAAAGTTGTTTACAACCTTGCCATCATCCATATTTGGATCTGTACAAGCCTGAAACTGTGGCTTAGTAATCCTCACTAACTTATTAAGAAAATCTGCAGGTACTATATTTGACCATTTTAAGGAATAGCCATTTTTCCTGGTCATAATGATATTTTCCACACGTACATTAGACGCTCTTATTCTACCTGAAGTGGTCTGATGCCTACGCAATATTAATCTCAGGGGATAGTGGTCACTCAGTGAGTTATCAAGGGTAGTAAATGACTGAAGCATACCCCTATGTCTCCTGGTCATAGTTATATAACCAATAGTAGATGTAGCACCTCTACCACAAAAAGTAGGAACGAAGGGGCATTCCGGACTCACCAACCTATTTACAAAGCCCATATCGTTCTCAAAAAGGATCTCGTTTAGAATATCTCCAAGCCTGGTATGTTCAAAATGGGACAGAGCAGTTTCGCTATCAAGCATGACACCACAGGTGCCCTTTTCAGCCCTAGAGCATATTGAGCAATTGAAATCTCCAGCCCAAATAACACAGACGTCCCGATAACTTCGTGTTAGCAGCACTTTTATATCCCTTCCTAGAATTTTGAAAGTATTATCCAATTCCTCTGGCGGAACATTATTATAGAGATTAACTATGCACAGAGAACACTCTGTATTAAAAGAAATCCTCAAGATATGATAGTACCTATTGTTTATAACAAACTCAATCTTAACATAAGAGAGCATATTAGACACATAGGTGCATAAACCCCCCTTTGCCCTCCCATGAGATGAACTAATAGCTGGGGAGAAATATGTTCTGAACCCAATAACATGGTCTGGTACTATAGTCCATGTTTCTTGTAGACATATGACCTCCTGACTGTTCACAAGATTAATCCAATTCTCGTTTTCCAACTTTGGACTCAGACTAGCAATATTCCAGCTCACCAAAGCCAGTGAATTCTCCTGCCCTGAACTAGCCCCAGTCCCCAGGTCACACTCCACATCCAATATATCCCCTCTATTTTGACCTACATGTTTTATGTCACTTAAACTCTACTTACTTGTCCCAGGGTCTATACAACCTCCACAATCCCCACCCTCTATCTGGTTTACAACTTTCTTAACTAAAACAGGACTAGTACCACATCTGCTCAGCAATATTCCAGGGGAAGATAGATATGAATCTATTTCAAGTCAATCAATACCCTCCATCCCTTGTAAAGTAGAAAAATGATTATATGTTGGGATATTAAACCTTTCATACTGATTTTCCCAATATTCTCCATGCCAGTAAGGGTTTTGTGTGCTTGTTTTTAAACTCATAGAAGGATAAAATCTAGACAGATCCCAGGTTTGGATCCCTGTAGTCCCTTCAAATGAGTTCCACCCACAAATGTGTTTAACAGCACGCCTGTCTCTAAAATTGACGATTATACAATCTCCTGATAAATCTTTTTGTGTATGCCCAACCCATCCCACTCTACGCACGAAGGTGATTTCTGTTTGTATGTGCCGTGGGAGTGGTCTATGAGAATTCAACCAAAATACTACCTTATTTCGTAGCTCATGGTAAGTTTCGCCTCTTTCGCTTAAAAGCTCCGGGACCCCCACCAATACTACTGTGTAAGGCATGGACTCGGGTGATAAATCTATGCGTGGCTGTTTAGACTTCTGAATAACAGAGCCAGTTTTTGCTGCGTCTGTTGGGGGATTTGCCTTAATTTGTAGTCCCCCTGATTTATTCGTCATGATCTCTGTGTCCACCCCTTCATTAACACTATTTTTTGGCTTCTGCCCAGTATTTACTGCGGCTATAGGTAGCTGTTTGGCTTGCTTACTACCCTCTGTTTCCTGAGTGTGTGTATTATTTCGGGTTTTTGAGGGGCCCCTAGCTATAGCAGCTACATTAAGGGTTTTACCTACGCCTGTGGTCTCCCCAGCTAAACCATTAGTCTGAAGCTTTTTCAGTATTTCAGAATTACCTAGGGCCAGCTTTTCTAGATCACCTATTTTATTAGTGAGGCTTTTTATTCGCTCCAACAATGGTAAAGTTAAGGATCTCAACATCTGCTCCATATAGAGCATAAAACCTACAGGATTTGGTGGTAACATATCTGCACTGGTTACATCACTTTCACCGGGGTTGTTAATTTCGGGCACATTTAAATGGCCCACTGATGCCTCCCCCTGTTGTTCTTGTACAGTTTGTGCTAACATGTGTTTTTTACATCTGCCATTCCTTTTCCCCATCTGTTTATTTGTACTTTTTTCCTTACTAAATGCACTTTTTCCCTGGTTACGTTTTCGCCCTTTTGTTTTTTGGGGGAGGGTCTCATTGTCCATACTAACAAAAATTTCACAATTAGTGATCGATGAGGCATCTGAGCCCTCAAGGTTAATTACATCGGTAATAGGATTAGATGGCACCTCTGACAGGCCTGATGGCTGTAGTATGGGCGTTGTTGACAACCTATTTCCCAAAGGTGATGGTACAAGAGCCACAGTCTGTGATAACGGGGAACCAGAGTTTACCACTGGCCTTGGAAACTCAGCATTGGAGTCCATGAGTAAAGAGTCCGAAATGTTCACGAGCATTTCCATTTCATTAGTAACCATTGATGGTAGACACATATTAGGGGGCAACGAGAGCCGTCTCTCCATGCTCTCTAAAGCATTAACCTCATGCGCGCTAGCGGAATTCCGCTCGTGCGCTGAGATTTCTAAAATCGCATGTTACGTGACGAGCTGGGCTAGTCATCAGCGTGCGAGGAGGCTACGCCATGACGAGCCCAGCTCGTCATCAGCGTGGAAGGGGTTAACAACGATTCCGATAGTCTTTTGTAGCATACGGTCTATGGCGGTCAAAGTTGGCAAAGGTGTGTTAATACATTTTTTATCCCTAGTACTTGAACGGGTAGCCATAGGGGTATTCTTACCCATTTTTCGACTTTCTCAGTCAGTAGATTTCTTTAATACCCGCAGGGGAACATCAGTACCTGGTAAATCGTAGGATCGTCCAGTTCCTTATGCCAATGGTAAGGGGGGTGGCCCAGCCCAGCCACGGCCTTCCCCGGACTCCCACAGACGGCCCGCCCTTTGCCCGGGCTTAGCCCGGCCTTGCTCCCGCGCGCTCCCGCGCAGCGGTATCCCCGGTCCTTTATGTAGGGCTCGTGGCATCCTGTGGGCGGATCTGGAAAGGGAGGCGTATCCAGGTGTAGTTACTCATGCTGGGGCTCCTGGTAGACTGAGTCCCTGCTGTGCCTCTCACCAATCACAGCCCACTCACGGCGCTAGGTCACTCAGCAATCCGCAACCCAACTGTGGAACGCCCGTTGCGATGTCCGCAAGAAGCGGCACCCGCGAAGCGGCACCCGCGAAGCGGCACCCGCGAAGCGGGTGCGGCAAGGAGTAAGGTGGGTCCGCTTTTCCAACGGCATGCTAACAGAGTTCCTCTCCCAGTTGTATGCAGGTACAAGTCCCGCTGATAGCTGGGGCAAGCTGCCTAAATCCTCGTGGCGTCCTTTGGGCGGAGCTGGAAAGGGAGGCGTATCCAGGTGTAGTTACTCATGCAGGGACTCCTGGTAGACTGAGTCCCTGCTGTGCCTCTCACCAATCACAGCGCAATCACGGCACTAGGTCACTCAGCAATCCGCAACCCAGCTGTGGAACGCCCGTTACGATGTCCGCAAGAAGCGGCACCCGCGAAGCGGCACCGGCGAAGCGGCACCCGCGAAGCGGCACCCGCGAAGCGGGTGCGGCAAGGAGTAAGGTGGGTCCGCTTTTCCAACGGCGTCCTAACAGAGTTCCTCTCCCAGTTGTATGCAGGTACAAGTCCCAAGACGTGGGTAGTCAAGAAAAAAAAAGAATCCATCGACATCGTGACATCAAATGGAACTGTGGTTTCGGCACCATCGTGCCGTCACCTCCTCTCGGGTAAGGAACAGATGCCTCCCATGCTTTGCGCAAGCATCGAGGACCTGGCG